>NW_026606188.1:8177500-9377500 GCF_029834395.1 Sorex fumeus
CATCAAGGGTATAAAATTATGGAAGCAATTATGAGAATATTACTCTTAAATTTTATTTATGATAAACTTCTGAGTCTTCTGATTCTGGGATGCTGAACTACTTTTCATCTGATATGTTACAGTTACTGAATAAGGTTAAAATAATCCATTTTGTTTTCATGAAAACCATCACTGTCACTATCCTCCAGTTGTTCATTGATTTGCTCAAGTGGTTCAGTAACATTGTGAGAATTGTTGTTACTGTTTTTGGCATATCGAATAGGTCACAGGTAGCTTGTCAGGCTTTGCCATGCGGGCAAGATACTCTCGGTAGCTTGCCAGGTTCTCTGAATGGGGCAGAGGAATTGAAGGTGGAGGAATTGAACTCGGGTTGGCCGGGTCGGCCGCATGTAAGGCAAACGCCCTACCCACAGTGCTATCATTCCATCCCTTTCCTGGAAACAGGAAGAAAAAAATTGTTCTTTTTTAAAAATTTTATTTTCATAAGGTTGTTCACGTAAATTGATTACATTTAATATTTTAACACCAATCCCATCACCACTACACCTTACCACCACCATTATTTCAAATTTTCCCACCACCATTCAAACCTGCTGCCAGGGGCATATGTTAGATAATTGATTTTCTATTGGTTATTGTGAATATAATTCTAGAATTCTAAAATTGTAAATGGTTGGGGTCCAGAGACGTCTCTGTAGCGAGCTACCGCATTTTGAGATTCATTTGGGAGTCTCTGAATCAAGATGGTTGGTGCTCTGAGATGGCACCAAGAGGCAGATTGTGGGCATGACAGCCAGAACCCAAAGCTTATCATTATCATATTTTTAAAGACACGGTGTATTAAATGTTTATACTTAAGCATTGCAATATTGTGATCTGTATGATAGATGTATATTACATATATCATATACACAAACATATACTTGGCACTGAGATGACTAAAATGTATGTTTTTAATTTTGAATTTAGTCTTAATTGTTTCTGGCTGAAAATTTCAAATCTTGGAATTTTCTGTGCTGAGAATGACAAAGGTTCTTTTCTCAACAAGGAAGAGAACATTTTCTTCTCAAAGAAGAACATAATACATTTAAATAGCATTGGATCACAATCCATCAAATTATGAATGAATATAAGATGATACTAATTTTTGAAAAAAACATCAGCATAAATGTGATTGCTTTCTTTCAGAAGGTAATTGGTTACTTTTAATAAGATATAAATGAAAACGCATTCCTAAAAACAGCAAAGGTAAAGGTAAATGTAAAGGCCCTCCTGTTGATCGTCGATTTGCTCGAGCAGGCCCAGTAACGTCTCCATTGGAGACTTTGTTGTTACTGTGTCTGGCATATCCAATACTCTCGGTAGCTTGCCGGGCTCTCTGAAAAACAGCAAGTAGAAATTAAAAGAGGATGGAATTAAGAAAACACTAAGGCCTGGGATAAAAAAAAAAAAAAATGAATCCTTTGTACTGCCTCAGAGGCCAATACAAACAAACAGAATTCAGAAAAATTCTCATTTCTTTTGAGAGGAAGAAAGTGGAAACTGTGTGGTCTAGAATGGAAGGAAGATGGTTTATATCCAGGCCAGGGAGAAACTCTGCAGAGGAGACTGTGCTGTACACACCCCTGATGCGAGTGAGTCCCAAATGGAGGCAGGTGCTTTCCCACTGCCAGAGGGAGTGAGGAGGAAAATAGATCAATCTTAACTAAATTTGAGAAATTCGAGCAATCTCTCAAAATAGAGAGAGCCTTCCCAACTTGCAAAAACAGCACGGGGATAACAGAGGAAGCTGGGTTTCTGATGCATAAACCCAGAGGTGAAGGATAGTGGGGAACTCACAGCTCAGACCATAGCCCCCATCTGCTAACAAAGGCTGGCCTTCTCCAGTCAGTTTCCCACCCTGCGGATATGACAACCACAGAAGCATGCTTCGGTACTTACTGGAGATAGAAAATATGTCATCAAACTAAATTAATTACAATGAACTCAAATGCAGCACAGAGCGCTAGGAAAATAGAAGAACTTCATGGTCTCTGTCTTATGCTGTCCAATTTCCTAAAGGGAAGTTCATTAAAGAAAAGGTAAAATGAGAGCAGAAAGCAGTAATAAACTAAAGGAGAAAACAACAGCAGTTTGTAAATGTATCCTACTGGCACTGTATTGAGTATATTTTCAAGTATAAAAGATTTCAATTGTCATCTCCCTTGGCACTATTGGTTGTCCTCTGATAATCAGAAATACATGTTTACTCTTAGCTTGATAAGGGTTTTTTATATATATTTTAATAATGAATTGATATTTTAATCAAATTCAATTTCCCATACCCCATTAGGTGTTTCTTTTTTACATCCATAAGGATATATATTACACTTTTTATTACTATGCAGACACCTAATCAGTATTTCTATTATGGCATTTTCAATTATGAAGCCAAAATTATCTTTCTTAGGATAAAATAAACTTGCATACTTCTATAAACTTATTCAGAGATTGTTTTAAATGTTTTTAATTCTCTTTACTCTTATTAAATTTTACATTTAGGATTTGTCTATTTCATTTAAGTATAAGAATGTATTAGCACATATTTATTTGTATCATTTAAATTAATGTTATAAGAAATATCCATGACTATTAGTGACTAACAGCAACTTACAGCAATCTTCTATTCAGTATTTAATAAATGAAGGTAACTGGATAACTGTTTGAAAGGCATGTATAATTTTAGTCCTAATGACATATTTTTTATATTTACAAGTAATATTTCAGGCTCAGAGAGGTTAAGTAACTACTCAAATTCATCCATATATGTGAAACTGCCAACTTCAAAACTCTTTAATGACTACACACTACTAACATCCACATAGTGATTTTTTAATAAATTCAAGTATATTATTAAAACTATTAGTAATGTCTTCAGTTGATTAGAAAAAATTCAGTAAGTTTATATGGTTTTATCTTGTTAAGCAATGATTTTTTTCAAATGAAAAAGATTTTGTTCTTTTTTATTTGTTATATTTATATACTTTGGAATACCATGTTTGTTTTCAGTTTAAACTTGTAGGAATTCCTCTCGTAGACTTAGAAATGTCCTTTGGTGACAGGCATTAAAATGTTGTGTTCATACATAAACATCAGTATCAGAGAAGGTTCTTCTCTGGTACAGTGACCCTGATTCAGTTTTCACAAGAGCAACTTTTATGTATTTCTTTAGAATATTCAAATTGAAAAATAATGAAAACTCCTCCCAGATGTCTTACTTTATTTGGTATTGTTTGCTCTCTCTTTCTAAGTCAGACAGCAAGACAATTTTAAAATATAAGTTTCATCAGTTTTATAGAAGTATAATTATAAAAAGCTATAAATATTTTCAGACTGCAATGGGATATGTTTTAACCTGATTCATCTCTAAAATACACAATGAATAAATAACAAATGTATCCATAATTTCCAAATGTTTTCTCATAGGACTAGTGATTCCATTCTACCTACTATTGATGCTCCAGTAACTTCATATTACTAGGCATCTACTGATGCTTTCTATAGTAGAGATTACTTTGTATTTTCTAGTGTTAGATGAACATGTAATAGTACTTATTGGTAAAATAAAGACAAAATGAGGATAGCCAATATTGAGCAATGACATACCGTAGACCTTGATTTGCAAAACTCATAATATCAAACGGTAGGAGAAGTGGCCGAGAAGAATGAAGAGGAAGAGTAGAGTGTCATAGAGTGGTGTGAGAGTGTTGATCCTTTGATAGTGGTGGGGCCTAGTAATTTAGTACACTAACTAGTACCCACTCAGTACCATTGTGTCAACACTATTGTAACTCTATTTACATATATATATATGTGCATACATATAAATATATATGTACATATTGTACTCCTGTGTCATGCTCAGGCCCCATGGATAATGTATCTTTGCATATAGAACTTGGGTGATTCAGTTTACCTGTTTCTTCTTGAGTGAATTTTGGTTTTATGTCTTTCAAGAAATTAATTTTTCTCCAAATGTTCAAATTAAGCAAAACAGTTTTAATTATGTTGTATTTTATACATTTTTAAATGTTCATAATCAGCAGCTTTTCATAATCAGCAGCTTTTATCTTTTGTCACAGTGGTTGCCATGGTTGGGGGCAAGCTTGGCAGTGCTCAAGGCAAATTTCTGATTCTGAGCTCAATGATAATCTCTAGCAGTGCTTGAGGATCTATGTGATAACAGAATAGAACTGGTGTTGACAGCTTGCAAGACAAACTACTAAACTACTGTTTCAATTTTTTTTATTTTTCCATGGTCAAGCAATGAAGAAAAGTATCAAATTTGGTGCATCTTATCATAGAGTCAGATATTGATTTCACTTATTTTCTCTTTTACCTTCCAATTCTTCTATATCCAATTAGCTGTAATTTGACACTTGAGGTTTGAAATATTGGCTATAGTAAATAATTCCACCATAGGTATAACTGTGCATGTGTCATTTAAAATTAATGGATTATTGGTGGTGGTGGTGATGGTGTTAGGATAGACACCATTGGAATTATTAGGTCAAATGGAAGATAGATCTCTTTTAAGTACAAAGTTCCAATTTGCTTGGAATAGGATTGGCCAGTCTATATTCACTCCAACAGTGACAGAGAGTTGCCTATTACCCACTTACTTGCAAAATACTGCTATTCCTTGATTTTTTTCATGTAGACTATTATCATTTATGTTATGTGATACATCATCATAATTTTGATTTGCATTTCTCTGATAATGAATCATGATGAGTCATTTGTTATATGTCTTTTGATGATCTCTATCTGTACAGTCTCTTTAGAAAAGTATCTGTATATGTATACATTTTTAAATGATGCTATTGGCCTATAAAGTTATTTGCCAACATTTTATACTGAGCCTGTGTTTACCATTAATATTCTACTGAGTTGCTTGTAAGCAGCAGTGGTGAGTTTTTTTTATTTTTCCAGTCCACTATATACCTTTTAAACAGTTACATTTTTTTAAAAAAAATCATTTTATTTTGAAAAAGTTGTCACAATGATTTATTACATTCAATATCCCAACACCAATCCCACCAACATTACACCTTCCCACTACCATTATTTTATTTTATTTTTGTTTCTTGGGTCACACCCAGAGTTGCACAGGGATTACTCCTGGCTTTGCATTCAGGAATTGCTCTTGGCAGTGCTCAGGGGACCATATGGGATGCTGGGAATCAAACCCGTGTCAGCCGTGTGCAAGACAAATACCCTACCAGGTATACTATTACTCCATCCCCGCATTATTTTTAATTATCCAAACCATCACCCATGGCTGTGTTAATAGCAGGCCACAAATAACTTTAATTATTCTAACGTGTTATGAATAAATAGCTAAGAATGATCATAAAAGATTTCCTTAGAAGAAAGTATGTGAAGATTGTTGTATCTCATTCTGGAGCCATTAAGCCCTTGTATAAGAGATTACTAAGAGGTTGTTACAGGTTGAATCATGTGTGCTAATATTTATTTATTTATTTATTTTTGGATCAAGATCTATTCCCTTCTACCTTCACATTGTCAAATGTGCATGCTACTTTTGGTACATCTATGGAGTCAAGTATACAATCTCTTGTGGCCGCATGGCCCTAGGGATTCTAAAATTTTAAATAGGGTGATTCAATTGCAGATAACTTTGAGATCCTGAAGCATCTCCCAGCTTGTGACTCTCTTGTGAGATTTATTTGTGAGTTTCTGAACCATAGCTGTTAATGAGGTTATATGGCACAGCGGTAGGGCATTTGCCTTGCAAGCAGCCAACCAGGCCAACACGAGTTTGATTACTCCTCCCCTCTCAGAGAGCCTGGCAAGCTACGGAGAGTATCTTGCCAGCATGGCAAAGCCTGACAAGCTACCTGTGGCGTATTTGATATGCCAAACACAGTAACAACAAGTCTCACAATGGAGACGGTACTGGGCCCACCCAGGCAAATTGATGAACAACAGCAGGACAGTGCTACAGTGCTACATGGCACCAAAGGGGGTTCATGGGTATAGCCACCAGGTTTGCGGAAGACAGAAAAATATAAGGAGGTCTCTTATTCCTAACTCCACGAGAGCCTGGAGATATCAGTCACAAAAGCCACATACCTGAGTTCATCAACAGATTTATTCCTGCATAGGCAAGCTTCCTGTGGTGTAGTCAATATGCCAAAAGCAGTAACAACAAGTCTCACAATGGAAACATTACTGGTGCCCGCTCGAGAAAATCGATGAACAAGGAGGCAACAGCGATATATACAGTGCAGGTTCATCCTGAGCCTATGAAGTCTGGCAGTGAGCATGGTGGCAATCCTGTTATGGAGGTTTTCGGCTGCAGGGCTCAGTTTGAGCAAGTGGTGAGCTCACTGACTCCCCCTCCATGGTGCCATGGATGAGACTCAGTCTGGCGCAGGGTGAAAAGGCATCTCTGCAGCTTGTTGATCACTTAATCACTTAATCACTTAATCCCCGTTATTCATCGATTTATTCGAGCGGGTGCCACTAACATCTCCATTCATCCCGGTTGCGTGCTAGCGTAGCCCAATGGTATCTGTTCATTTTAGGAACATGCAGAGCCTCAAACTGATCATTTAGGGTCTTGACGAAGAAGTCTGACCATCTTGTAGGTGGTCGTCCACGTGATCTTTTGATGTCCTGTGGAATCCAATCAGTAATGGCTCTAGTCCAGCGGTTGTCTGTAAACCTCATTACATGTCCAGCCCATCTGATTTTTGATGTCTTGACAAATGAGACAGCGTCCCTGATTCTTGAGCATTGATGAAGATCAGAACTCCGGATTCTATCTCTCATTTGAGTGAATCGTGATATTCCAAGCATAGTTCTTTCGATTCTTCTTTAAGAGACCCGAATAGCGTTCTCATCCCGTTTTCGTAGGGTCCAGGTCTCTGAGGCATATGTTAATGCAGGAAGAACAGTGGAATCAAAGAGATGTGCTCATAGCTGGATGTTAACAAGGATGTTAACAGCTCTGAATTTTTTGTTGCATCATGGGATTAACACCAGAGAATGTTTCCTCTAAGCCAGAATGCTCGGCAGAAGAGGAACAATGGACATTGGAGGTTTCCAAAAGGAAGTTGATGGATTTACCCAACAAGGAAAGTTGCTAACTCCTGGACCAATGCAATGGAATATTATTAAAGGGTTATGTTTTATGTTTTATGAGATTATCACAACAAGCTCCCGGGAGAACACAAGGCAGAGTCTCCTACCCTGTGCCTGACTATCCTCGCCAGGGCCCAACAGCTGAAGACCTCCAGACCCCAGCCAAGGCCTTACTGGGGCCACTCTCCACACACTTGGATAAGCCTCAGACATAATAGAACTGGCAGAGGAACCCAGGTGTGTGGGACCCGGGGCTGAGATCTCCAAACCTGCACGGTTTGGGACTGGACCTGTCAGTAGCTAGACAGTTACACCCTCCAACTGCCGTGTAACCCCAACAACGGCCAGGATCCAGAGATTATCACAACAAGCTCCCGGGAGAGCACAAGGCAGATTCTCCTACCCTGTATCTGACTATCCTCGCCAGGGCCCAACAGCTGAAGACCTCCAGGCCCCAGCCAAGGCCTTACTGAGGCCACTCTCCACACACTTGGATAAGCCTCAGACATAACAGAACTGGCAGAGGAACCCAGGTGTGTGGGAGCCGGGGCTGAGATCTCCAAGCCTGCACGGTTTGGGACTGGAACTGTCAGTAGCTAGACAGTTACACCCTCCAAGTGCCGTGTAGCCCCAACAACGGCCAGGATCCAGAGATTATCTCAACAAGCTCCCGGGAAAGCACGGCCTCATTCGCAGCCGCGCGACTATTTATTTACTTTTCTCTAAGTTTTCAGGGTACCTTAAATATCCAACCCGCACGGCAGAGCCTGGCAAGCTGTCCGTGGTCTAGACCAAATTGATATGCCAAATCCAGTAATAAATGGATCTCTTTGTTGATATCTTAGTTTAAATAATTGACACTAGCAAAATTTAAAAACAGTAATTGATTACATAAGTGCTACACCAGTTCTGCAAGAAATACTTCAGGTTTTACTATGAAAGAACACAAAAAGGGTTTGGAGACCCTTTTCCTTTTCCCTTTTTCCGTTCTGTTATAGCAATAATTTCTTCTAATTTATCTTCAAGCTCATTTATTTGATCTTTATCTTCTGTCATTCTCTCATTGCATCTTACTATATGAGGACTTTTGTTAACCTCTAATATTCTTATCTCAATGATTATGCTTAGATTTTTTCTTCTATTTTCTCTGTCTGTTAAATTTCTCTTCCTTTGATCTCCTAATCTCAGTGGTCATTATAAGAAATGGTGGATATAGTTAATTTTCAGAGTTTGGAATACTTAGTGAGTTTAGCATAATTCATTCATCAACACGAGTGAGTTTCTCCATGTTTTATTATACTCTGTGCTTCTTGAGACCTCGGGAGAGATGCCATGTTTGCGTTAAGCTGGAAGACAATTGGGTACTCCAGGTCTCCAATTCATAAACTGTAACTATTATTTGTAGCTTTTGTGACTATAAATGACCACTTCAATTTTGTGTCCATCTATGCTTTATATTATAGTAGTTACATTACCCTGTCTACTTCATGGGTCAGAATTGCAACTAACTTCACAGTTGTTGATCTCAGCAGTGACTGTTGTTTCAAAATTCAGTGTACCTGAGCTGTCATTGTTAGGAACAGTCATGGGTCTAACCACTGTAGCATCAAATCTACCTTTATGATTACTGAATTTGCTAACTGCCAAAGTTAAGCAACCTGTAGAACGTTCTCTCATTTGACATCATGTTTCAAGGGTTTATGCAACAAGGAAGGGGGATTTGAATATGTGAAAGACAGCTATGTGAAAGACAGTATGTAAAAGACAGCTCTGTGATAAGTTTATACTCCTTAGGTGTGAAAAATCCAAAATATATTAAAAAATATCATAAATAAACCAGAATCTTGTGTATTATTTAATTGAGTTAATATTTATTTCCTATGTTTAGCCTTTAAATCAACTTCTGTAAATTTCTTATTGAAAATATAATTCCCTATTAAAGTACATGTTTATTGAGATAACATTGGTTTATAAAGTAATAAAGGTATAACTTACTCTATTCCACTTATTTTATTGTACTTCAAAGATATTACAATTTCTGCATGCTAAAAGTTTTTGGCAACATCATGTGTTAAATACACAATTGAATAGCATTTTTTTCCAAGAGCATGTGCTATTTGTATTTGTCATATTTAATTGCAGCACACAAACTCTCATTTTAGACATTATACAATTGTGCAGTTAAAAAAATACAGTATAGTTTAAATAAAACTTTTTATATGCACCAAGAAATAAATGTTTCATGGAATTCATCTTTTTGTTCTTTTCATTTTATTGTGATGGTCTGGAGACCAAAACGCAATATATTTGAGGATTGTCTGAATATATTTATGCTGTATGGTATTAAAATCTGACATCTGTATATACTATAGCAAGATCACCAATAAAATTCTAGCTTGCATTCATCACCATAAAACTTACCTTCTTAATTTCTATTTAAATTCCTCCTCTTCCCTTTGGCAGCCAATAATCAGCTTTCTGCATCTGAGAGTGTCTTTTTATTTATTTGTCTGCTTTGCTACACTGTGTTCAACACATGAGTGAAATAATAGGCATTGGTCTTTAAATCCCTTGCCATGATAATGCGAAGAACTGTCATAGTTACTTAGTTCAGCTTATCCATACATTGCTTTCTGTTAATCGTTTAGTAAAACACCTAGCAATCAGATTCAATGTGCTGATATCACAATGCTCTTATTCAATGAATACTCACTTTTTTAAATAATTATCTCAAAATATAAGAATTGCAATTCCAACCATTTTTACTTGCCTAAACAAAGTGTCTATTGTATTTAAATGAGAAGGTAGAAGTTGTCCATTTAATAA
Organism: Sorex fumeus; assembly: GCF_029834395.1. Lineage (NCBI taxonomy): Eukaryota > Metazoa > Chordata > Mammalia > Eulipotyphla > Soricidae > Sorex > Sorex fumeus. The sequence goes on from NW_026606188.1 coordinate 8,187,476, forward strand.
AAAGAAAGAAAATAATGTGCTAGATATTTTAAGCTCAAAGGTAATGATAAATATTTAAATATTATCTGAGAAAGCACTGTCCTCCCGTTGTTCATCGATTTGCTTGAGCGGGCCCAGTAACGTCTCCGTTGTGAGACTTGTTGTTACTGTGTTTGGCATATCGACTACATCACGGGTAGCTTGCCAGATGAGGTGGCCAAGTGTGATCTGAGAAAGAATGAAGAGAAAAAGAAATTCAAGATACGTTTGTAATAGCACTTCAACCTGCAAATGTTGGTGCCATAATGTGTGATAGAATCTTAGTTAAGATGAAAAGGGTATAGTATAAATAGAGTTTGGCATGCCCTAAATTTTGTATATCTTAAAATATGTTTCACACAGGTAAAGAGAGTCTACTATTACAGAAACTTTTCAAGAGGTTTGATCTGACATACAGCACCTTAATTCTTCTATTGACTTTAAAAATAGAAAACTAAGAGAGCAAGGGGTAGAAATAAGGGGTACCTGATTCTGAGATACTAAATTATTAGCAACATTGTAACAGAAAAATATAAATTATCATTAATTTTTCTTCCCCCAGTGTTCCAAGGGTCTCTGCAGAAGGCAAACAACTGGCTTTACTTGCCCCCACTGTCACTGTCACTGTCCTCCCGTTGTTCATCGATTTGCTCAAGCAGGCCCAGTAACGTCTCCATTATGAGACTTGTTGTTACTGTGTTTGGCATATCGAATACGTCACGGGGAGCTTGCCAGGCTCTGCCATGCGGGTGAGATACTCTCGGTAGCTTGCCGGGCTCTCCGAGAGGGGCAGAAGAATCGAACTCTGGTCGTCCATGTTGGCTGCGTGCAAGGCAAACACCCTACCGCTGTGCTGTCGCTCCAGCCCCCACCCCTCGCAATTAGCACAATCTATGAGTTAAACGCAAATGTAGAACGACTTTGTTGTAATTGCAATGTATAAAAATGCTGATATTTCCCCCACATGCACAAAGAAAGGTACTATGTGTAGTATTTATTGACTAAATAAATGGTATTGAAATTCATGTGGGAACTTATATTCTGAGGCTTGCTTAATAATTCAAAGAAAACCAGTGATAAAGAGAGGAATGAATTGGGTGAATTGCTTATTAATTGTGTTAATAGAATTTAATGAAGAAATTTGTTGTATAATCTATAACATGTTTTTTAATGAGAGTGGTTTTATCTGAGTAATTAAAATTTGAGTTATCTTCACAATACAATGAATTACTTATCTTCAGATTGTGTACAATTTATAAATGCAATTTCTATGCTCAATGCAGCTAAATTAGAACTGTGTTGTGTTTCTAGAAAAATAAAAATTGAAAATAACTGCAAAGAACAGAAATGGTACATCGCAGTCTTCAGTGACACAGATCACTAGTTTTAAGCCATATTAGGAATCATGAGTGAGAAGTATGTCACCACACTCATTGCTCAAGTTGTATTTTTTTATAATAGAAATACAATTTAGACTTGATAACCATTTATTCCACTTTTAGTATATCTTCAATTTCAACAAATTCAAATACTAAATATGGTATTTTTAACTTTTCTATTTATTAAGAGATCCCCAAGGGGCCAGATAAATGACACAGATATTAAGATATTTGTCTTTCACAAAGCCAACCTGTTGTTAATCCCCACTACTGCATATGGTGCCTTGAGACCCCAAATCGTTAAAGATACAACATCTAAAATATTTTCTATGTATTTCTATTTTTCCTTTTTTTTATATAATATAGGACTACTGCTATTTATTCAGCCATTGATTAAGCTGATTGAATTGGGCATGAAATCCAAATTACTTTTTTTAAAATTCTATTCTGAATGTTAATTTTATTTTATTCTTTTATTATTATCCCCCCCTTTTTTTATTCACCGTGAGATAAAGTTACAAAGCTTTCATGTTTGAACTTTGGTCATACAATCATCAAACACCCATCCCTTCACCAGTGCACATTTTCCATTCCCAATATTCCCTCCACCGATACCCCCGTTCCAACCCTTCCCCTGACTGTGTGGCTGATAATTTCCCCCATACTCTCTTTCTACTTTAGTTACATTCTATATTTCGACACCAGTCCCACCACCACTCAAACCTGCAGAAAAGACAATGTTAGATGATTCGTTTTGTATTACTTGTTATGGATAGAATACAATCTCCAGGAAATTCTGTGTCATTCTCTTCCTGAAGATTTGGTTTCTAGTCTCTGCATCTTGGCTGTTGATGAGATTATATGGCACGATATGGGGAAGCAACAGTTTGTGCGTGTGACTGCCAAGCTACTGGAAAACTGGTGAGCTGTGGTGAGGAGGCCCAGTCCCAATCCAAATGGGCTTGGAGATCTCAATCGTGGGTTCCTGCGAACCTGGGTTTTATTGCAGATCCACTCTCTGTTGAGGTTCATACCATCGTGGGTTAGGTTCACCCCGTCTTGGGTGAGGATTGTCCAAGCAGGTGGAGAGTGACCTTGGGTGTGGTGGCCGTTGGGTGGCTGTTTTCAGCTACCGGGGTTTGGGGCAGGGTGGGAAACTCAATCAGCCCCCCTCTGAGGTGCCCTAGTGAAGACAGCCTGGCGTGGGTGAGGACATTCTGCAGCACTCTCTTTGTCCCTGGGTCTTGTCTGTTGATGAGATTACATGGCATCAGGGGAAGTTTGTGGGTGTGGCTGCCAAGCTACTAGAAAACTGGGGCACTTCAGGGAGAAGGCCCAGTCCCAATGCAAGTTGCTTGGAGATCTCAGCCACGGATTCCCTTCTACCTCTGCTCTGTCTTTTCATATCTTTTGAGATTTATGGGTCTCTGAAATAAGGCCAATAAATGAACTTATCTAGCTGAGTTGGAGGTGGTTTGTGGGTGTGTCTCCCACATACCTTTTGGCCATTTAATTTCTTGGTAAACTTGGCCCCAAGTTGTTGGGATCTGGCCAAAGGCACAGCAGCAATTTTGGGGTATCTGGAAATCTGAAGGCACCATCAGGCTGCTGATGTACTCTCCCCACAGGCACAGGTTGACCTGCTGATGGCACCATACCCCTGGAATTTTCTCTATGTTTTCATTTATTATCTCACTGGTGGGAAATGATAGAGCTCAGGATCATATCCTGGACAGTTGCCTCCAAATCCACATTCCTCACTATGATTTTTATACCAGAACATAGTAGATATTCAATAAATGTTGCTATTAATTTGATTTGGGCTGGAGCGATAGAACAGTGGTAGGGCGTTCGCCTTACAAGCGGCCAACATGGCCGACCCGAGTTCGATTCCTCCGCCCCTCTCGGAGAGCCCGGCAAGCTACCGAGAGTATTCGATATGCCAGACACAGTAACAACAAAGTCTCCAATGGAGATGTTACTGGGCCCGCTCGAGCAAATCGACGATCAACGGGAAAAAGAACTGGCATCATATTAATACACATATGTATATTACTGTGGGGCTGGAGCGATAGCACAGCAGGTAGGGCGTTTGCCTTGAACGCAGCCAATATGGCCGACCCAAGTTTGATTCCTCCGCCCCTCTCGGAGAGCCCGGCAAGCTACCGAGAGTATTCGATATTCCAGACACAGTAACAACAAAGTCTCCAATGGAGATGTTACTGGGCCCGCTCGAGCAAATCGACGATCAATGGGAGGGCCTTCATCTATAAATTTCTGTATAACTTGAGATTAGTATTTGTGTGTTTTCAGAAGGCCGGCAGCCCTCTATCTCTCCTGCCACCTGGGTTTGGTAGTCTCATGTCGCTTCCCCCACCCCTGGGGAGGTCAATGATGATGGGCAGGCAAAGGAAAGAACAAGAGCCAGGCTGGTCGGTATCAATTGTAGTTTATTCCAATCTTCACTCTCACCTCTGACTCTGCCTTCTGGAGCCCGAGATCCTGAGCCCAAGCCTGCTCCTAGCCTGAGCCCCTGCTTGAGCCTCAGCCTGAGCCTCAGTCTCTGCTCTCTTGAGCCCAAGCCCCCATCCGAGCTTACAGTCTTAGTTTATATAGCAATCATGTAGGGTGGTAATACAAAGGTGGGTTGAACATTAAGAAATCAGCAAAGAGAGGTAAAACCACTATTCATGGAGATTAACTCAAGGATAAAATCTCATCTAAAGAGATTATTCCAGACTACTAGGAGATCTGCTCAAGGGTAGTATCCCAAGGAGGGTGTGTTCTTTCCTCAGCTAGTAATCTACTTAAATAGTTGTAGTAAGTCTATTTCCAATATTTCTAGCAATGGCATTTTGTATGAACACAGTAAGAGATATAAACTTAAGGTTTGGTTCCTCCTGAGGACATCTCACTATATATTCCTTAGTCCTCAGGCCAGGTTAGTCTTCCTAGCCCCAACAGGGTCCTAGTCTCGTTGTTATTTACTTTTAGATCATGACATCATTTGTCCATGATCATGCCCTCAACTTATAGTTGAGTAGCATGGAACTTTGGCCTGTCCCATTTTGATGCCAGGGTAGCTCACAGTTTGCCCTGGGTCCATTCAGTCCCTCATTGGGACCCTGCTTTTGGGGTGCTAAGAACTAAAGGCAACTGAGTCAAGAAAGCAGATGCCCAGGAGTAAATATTATTCGGAGTTAATCAACTTCCAAGTTACAAAGCATAATATTAACTGTCTTCCTGTGTCCATACAGAAAGGACATTGCTTTAAGGTAAACTATGCAAAAGACATAACTTATAATACAAGTTCAATACAATATATACAAGTCCTTATAAAGATCTGATCTTACAAGCTGACAGAACCTGATTGGGAGAAAAGGTGATTAACTGGCTGGGGAGGAGAGCACAGAAGAGTTTACAGATAAACAGAGGAATGGGAGTGACTCGGGAGTACTGTGATGGGTGTAACCCAATAAACCTAAGTTCCCTGTTGCAAGGGAGAAAGAACAAAACAATGTTATCCTACAAGTAGAGTCTGTTTTTAGTTAGAATATACAATAATCATCAAGTATACTATTGATAATCAGTTATATTTGTTTTCTTAATAAATATAAAATAATGGATTCATGTATTTAGTAAGTGATATATGAAAATAAGCAGAAACATGATGAAAACATCAGGTGTCAGTTACTGACAAGCCAAGTCTTTCATCTTATATTGGTTTTTACCCAATTTTCCATTAGACTTGATCTTTTCATTTTTAGTTTAAAAAACTAAATACAGTATTTTCTAGTACAGCAGATCCAAGCTGAACTCAAGCATGCTTTTGTTGAATTGATTTCATGTTACTTCAAACTATCTTGTCTTGAAGAAATTATCAATTTTTAATTATTGATCAATTTGTTTACTTATGTGTACTAATTTGGGAATTAATCGGAAATTAAAAAGTTACTTTTACTGTAGCTTAAGAAAGCATCAAATGGATATAGTTCATGTTTTCAGTTGAAATGATTTAATGATGCCACATTTACTTCATCTATCTTCAACTTTCATCACTTAAAGTTTAAATAATCTTTCAACTACTCTAATATTGTGACTTAAAAATGTAATTAAATTTTTGCATTTACAATCTAACTTTAAAGCTTTAAAAGTTGTGAGTTTGTCCCAATTCAAGTTTGCAACTAATATGCCTTGGATTGCATAAGGACAAAGTCGAAAGTTTTGAAAGCTTGTCAGTAAGACAAATTTGCTGATTCTATTTCAAGTTATCATACCAATGTCAAATTGCTATAAAGGTTTCTAAAGACTTACTTCCAGTTTCTGTGCTGAATTCATCATGGGCAAATAACAATTCATGATCATTAGCAACAACAAAAGAATAACAGTGTACAGCAATATTTTGTGTTTTTGTTTATGGGTCACAACCAGTGATGCTCAAGTATTTCTCCTGTCTCTTTGCTAACATATTATTTCTGGAATAATTCAGGGAACCTTATGAGGTTTCTTGTATTGAAAGGTGGTCATTCACCTGCATGGCAAAAGTCTTAAGCTTTGTATCATCTCTCTGACCCCCTGTGTTTTACTACTCTAGAGTAATAACTGGAAAGTATGTGAATTTTAGGGGTTAATATTAAAGAAATATTACTTTCAGTAATTAATGTATGAATGTTCTCATGGTATTACAAATGCCTCAAAAATATTAATACATTTCTTCTTGTAGTTATTAAATGTTAACTTGCTTTTCAATTTATCTAAATTAGTTTGAATTGGCAGTAGTATTACTCTAATGAAATTTTAGTCTCTAAGTATTTTAGCTTGTCTAAAATAACTCCATTTAATAAGATAAATGTAAAAATAATAACAACGTATGCTGTTATTTGACTTTTAATCAAATAAAGCATTTTAATAAAAGTATGGGCATACAAAAAATGAAATAAAATGATTATGGTATGGCATGACATGTGTCACTAAAATGTGTAAAGGGAATGGTTTATAATCGGAGCAAAATGGCTAAAAATTAATTGCATTATGACTGATAGAAGCTAGATATTTGATACTAATCATATTACAGTACATACAGATAGTGAGGCATAGTTCAAACATAAAAAATAATGCTCTGGTGGAAATTAATTTGGTTCAGTACCACCACAAATAATATTATTTAAAAATGATAATTTTTGCTAAGTTCAGATTTTCTTAATGTGGTAAACAAGCAGAAGAGTTGAGAAGAAAAAATTCAGATCCCTGGATACTGTTTCATTTTTTTTTTTAATTAATGCTGATTACAAAGACCTCAGGAGGTTGGGAGTCATTTGAAAAACACAATACTATCATGCAAGGAAAGAATGAATCCTTTACTGGCAATACCAATCCTTACTTAATTTGATTAATCTTCAATCAAATTATTATAAATATTAAAACTAACCCCTTTAAAATCAAAACACATTTTCCCCAATCACTTTTATTGCATCTAGTTTGTTAATTTATATTCAATAAAAAGAGGAGTAGATTAGTGACAGTATTCATGGCTAAAATGTCTTTGCCACTCATCACATTTGAACTACAAATATGCAAAATATTCCAAATGCCGTCCTCAATTATTATTACCTAAATACAAATAATATTTGATTATAAAAGAGAACCGATGTTACTGGGCCAGCTCGAGCAAATCGATGAATCCTCTAAATCTATTTATTATATTTATATAATATATAGCATGATAAATGAAAAAGTGCGTATGTTGTATTCTGGGCCCCGTGCTGGGAAGTTTTCATTCTGGGCACCCCGGAGTGGGGTGGGTCAGAGCCCTCCCCGCTCCAAGGGACCCAGCCCCAGCAGCCAACCTCCACTACCCAACCACCGCCAAGCTCCAGGTCGCTTTCTGGACCTTGCAGCTGCATAATACATCATAAGACACTTCCTACCCATTTTCCATACTTACCACACCATATTTGATGGGGTTGAGACAGTAGGCAACAAATCAAAGAAAAAAATATGCCTCTAGGAGAGCCTGGCAAGCTACTGAGAGTGCAAGCACCGTGTTGCATTTAATATGCAAAAACCAGTAAGGATAACAGGTCTCATTCCCCTGACCCTGAAAGAGTCTCCAATCATTGGGGAAGACGAGTAAGGAGAGGCTGCTAAAATCTCGGGCTGGGATGAATACAGACGTTACTGGCACCTACTCGAGTAAATCTACGAACAACGGGTTGACAGTGACACAGTGATACAGTTGTATTCACTTATATATGTGTGAATGTATATGCAAATTTCACATCTATACATGCATATATTCACACATATCTATAAAATTATAAACAATCTTATATTGAGATAGATACTGATATTGATAAACCTGACTACATACAATATTTTTTGGTTTTGAGATCAGGGCTCAACCTTTCTCTGTGCTATAGCATAAGTCCATGTGAGACTACAGTGGATCATATCGGTGTTGGGTACCAAAGTTTGTTCTGTTTCCTGCAAGGGAACCACCTTTAATTACTATGATACCTTCAAGTCTTAAATAATAGATTTTTAACCTAACAAATTGCTTGCCTTGCTTGCAGTTAACCCAGCCTCATTCCCAGCATGACATATTTTCTCTTGAATCCATCAGGAATGGTCCCTGAGCAGAGAGCCAGAAGTAAGCCCAGAGCACTGATATGTGTGGCCCCCAAAACTACAGCACTAAAAAGAAAAATCTACATTCATTTACATTATAAAAATGGTATGTGTACATACATATTCACACACATTTAAATGCATACTTCCAAGTTATCTGAGTTGTAGACATGAGAATTTCAAAGCATGTAAATAACCTAATAAAGACATTTCAAGAAGCATGTAAGAAATTAAATGGTGAACTAATATTAAAATTACTGTCATAATAGTGACTAATGAAAGGCAAAATTTACAATGAATATTTGTTAATGAATAATCTTATAATATAGAACAATAGAGAATGGTAGTCATTTCATATGTAATACTTTGTGGTAGAAATTAAAAAAATATATATTTCACTAAGAATAATTTTTAGTTCTATAACTGGCTGAGTAAATCCCTCTCCAGGTGAATGCCCATGGGAAGAAATGTTCCTCATGTAGACACTCTACTGAAGTTCACCTGGTGTGAATGACCTGCGAGAAGGAACTTTCCTGCAAGCAGCAGAGAACCAAGGGGCTCAAACATTCCATGAGTGACCTGGAACACCAACAATGGTGTTTTCCTCCTTGTCTCCTCCCATTGATCAGACAAGCAGTGGAATTGATTTTCTGTCAGTAATTCTCCCCCTCCATATCCTATAAGGTCCACATCTTGGTCCTTTATACTGTATTTTCACCAGGGCAGCCACGCTACCCCAACCACATTTGACCAGTAGTTCATTTGCTCTTGCTGCAATCAACATTCCTCCCAAAAAAGACAAAAAAGAGCAATAAGTGCAAGAAACAATTTTAATTACAAAATGGAGCAGTAATTTCAAGCCAAAGAACACATTGAATTAAGTGGAACAAGAGGCTTCGCACAATTACACAGGTGCACCAAATTGGAAGGGAATATCTTTAATGGGGAAAGAAGAGACCACCACCCACCAAATTCCTCAAGTCCCCCTTTGCCAGGGGTGGTTGGTGGCATTAGGGTTAGTGTGGGGATGACACATGCCAGTACTCTACTTGAAAGAATCATCTCCAGACAACCGTAGGCACCGGGGGAAACAAGGTAGAAATCTACCATGAGAAGTGGATGAAGACAGGAGCTGCGGGACCTCAACAAGGAATATCCACCTATATGATCTCTTTGATATAGAACTCAGAGAGGAAATGGTGAGGATGTCTAATGAACTCAAAGAAAAAGCACAGGGGGATATAAGAGCAGAAATGAGAAAGCTACAAGCAGAAATCTCAGACTTAAAAATTTTGGTAAGTGAAATGAAAACCTCAATAGAGATATTAAATAAAATAGCAACAGCAGAAGACAAAATCAGTGTGCTTGAAGATGGAACATAGAAAATCTCCATGCAACAGTAAAGGACGGAAACAGATCCCAAAATAAATCAATGGCAGAGACTTTTGGACAAATTCTAGAGGAACAATAGAAGAATCATCATGTCCCCCAGAGGAAGAGAACAACAACCCCAACAAAAAGGTAAGTCAAAGGCATGATTACTGAAAAGTTCCCAGAGCTGGAGAATGTAGGCATTTCCTATTCAGGAAGTCTGAAGGTCAGCAACTCACAGAGACCCAAATAATTAGCTCCAGGACACATTCTAATTAATTAGAAGGTTGAAAACCATAGACAGAGATACAATACTGAAATCAGAAAGATCAAAGATGAAAATTGTATACAAAGTAGCATTCCTAATATTTATAGCAGACCTATCAAACTATTGACCTTGGACCTCTGGATCTAAACTTAATGGTGGGTTTTAGTTAAGAAAAAAAATTTAAAAAAGTGAACTTCTCACCAAGAATGTTTTACACAGCCAGACTCTTATTCACATTTAAAGAAATAATACACAAATTCACATAAACACCAACTCAGGAATTTCACAAACTCAAAACCAATTTTGAAAAAAGAACTAATAGGGCAACTTTAGACTAGACAAACTCCAAACTTCTACAGAAATATGGTGCAAACCCCACAAAAATAATAGCTCTCAATGACAATGGTCTAAACATACTAATTAAGAAACAAAGAGTGGAAATTGGATTAGAAAATAGAATTCACCCTGAGCACCTTCCTGTCCATCCCAGCGCAGCAACCTGTTTTCTCCGTCTCTCAGGCCTGCACGCCCCCAACACCAGGTACCAGTAGGGGCGTGGCCTCTGCAGAATGGGCGTGGCCTCCCAGTAATGGTATTGGCCTATTTTGGGGCCACCCGCCATGGACACAGTTATATTATCCATACCCAGAAATCTGGTGTCACATATCAGTCTACATACAACTACAACCACATGAAGATACAGAGCAAATCCTCTCAATGAGGAGAGGATGATGAAAAGAGCCCAGAGTCTCAGCAGGCATAACTCACAAATGTGAGCTCTCTGATAAAGAATCCAGAGATGAACTTCTGAAGATGTTCAATAAACTCAAGGAACCTGTAAGACAGATATCCATTAAATTCAAGGAGGACATGAAAGAAACAATAGATTGGACAATTGAGAAATACATGGATAAATGAGAGCAGAAATAGGAAAGCTATGCACATAAGTGTTACAAATAAAGGATTCGGTAGATGAAATAAAAAACTCAGTGTGTGCCCTCAACAAGAGATGGCTACAGCCAAAGACAGAATCAGTGAGCTGAAAGATGAGCTGCACCAGGCCTACAGGCAACAACAAACAACGGCAAGAGACCTCAAAATAACTCTATAGTGAATCAGAGACCTAGATGATGATTTCAAAAAGAAGAGCATTAGAATCAATGGAGTACCGGAAGGTCAGGGAAGCAATCCCAATGAAAAAGCCACAGTAAAGGAATTACTGCTGAAAAGATCCCAGAGCTGTGGAATGCAGGCATCCAGATTCAAGGAGTATAAAGGGTGCCAGCTAAAAGAGACCCTAACAAAAATACTCCAAGACATGTCAGTTAGAATGATGAATGCCAAGAATAGAGACACAATACTGCAAGCAGCAAGGTCAAAGAAAGATATCACATACAAAGGAGAACCCCTTAGATTCACAGCAGACCTGTCAGTGGAAACACTCCAAGGCCAAAGGCAATGGAGGTATATAGTGAAAAAATACTCAATGAAATGAATACCTCATCAAGAATATTTTACCTGGCTAACCTCTCACAAACTTGAAAGAAAGGTGCACTATTTTCTGCATAAACAACAGCCCAAGAACTTCATAGACGTTAAAACCAAACGTAAAAGAAGGGCTTGTAAAAGAAGGGCTAAGGGACTGCTGTAAGACAAGACAGACCCTTACAGGCACAATAAACCCTTTTTATAGAAAGATGACACAAAACTACATAACAATCCTTTCAAGTAAATTGAAGAAACAGAAAGAGTCTCTATGAGGCTCAGGTCTCTCCAATACCAAAAGGAAACAAAGACACCACAAGAAAAGAAAACTACAGGCCTATAAACATGATGAAAATGGATACAAAGATTCTCAACAAAGTATTAGTAAATAGAATTCAACAACTCATCAAAAAGATCTTACACCATGACCTTTTCATGTAGAAAAGGGGATCCAATGATGGATTACTATTTGTAAATCAAACAATATATTTGGAAATCAAACATAATATCAACAAAAGAAAAAATAAAACCATATAATCATATCAATAGATGCAGAGAAAACATTTGACAAGATCCAGAACAGGTTTATGATGAAAACTCTCACCAAAATGTGTATAGAAGCGACTTTCCTCAATATAGTTAAAGCCATCTACAACAAGTCTATGGCAAGCATCATCCTCAATGGGGAAAAACTAAGAGACTTCCCTCTAAGTTCAGGGATGAGACAAGAATTCCCACTCTCTCCACTGCTGTTCAATATAGTGCTGAAAGTACTTGCAATAGGGTTAGTCAATAAAAAGATAATAAGGGAATTCAGGTAGGAAATGAAGAATTTAAGCTCTCACTATTCACAGATGATATGATACTATACTTAGAGAACCCTAAATCCTCTACCAAGAAACTCATAGAAACAATAGACTTGTATAGTAAAATTGCAAGCTATAAAATCAACACACAAAAATCTATGACATTCCTATACACAAGGAATGAGAGAGAAGAAAGAGATATGAAAAAATCCCATTCACAATCATAACTCAGAACATCAAGTATATCAGAATCAGCTTAAATCAGTATGTAAAGACCTGTACAAAAAACTTCAAAATATTACTTCAGGAAAAAAAAGGACACAATGAAATGGAAAGATACCCTCTGCTCATGGATCCAGAGAATTAATATTGTCAAAATGGCAATACTCACCAAAGCATTGTACAAATTCAATGTGATCCCTATAAAGATACTCATGACGTTCTTCAAAGAAATGGAACAAACACTCCTGAAATTCATATGGAACAATAAACCCCCAAGAATAGCTAAAGCAATTCTTGGGAAAAAGAAAATGGAAGGAATCAACCTCCCTAACTTCAAGCTCTACTACAAAGCAGTAATAATTAAAACAGCATGGTACTGGAACAAAGGCAGAGTGGGAGACCAATGGAACAGGGTTGAATATACTGACATCCCCATTCAAATATATGATCAGCTAATCTTTGATAAGGGAGCAAGAAATGTGGAGTGGATCAAGGAAAGCCTCTTTAACAAATTGTGCTGGCATAACTGGAAAGCTACATGCAAAAAAAAAATGGACTCAGCTCTCTACTTAACACCATGTACAAAAGTAAGATCAAAATGGATTAAAGACCTCAACATCAGACCAGAAATCATAAGGTACACTAAAGACAAAATTGGCAAAATCCTCCACGACATTGAAGCTAATGGTATCTTCAACGATCACAAACCACTGGTCAAGCAAGTGAAAACAGAGATAGACAAACAAAACTATCTTAAAATAAGAAGCTTCTGCACCTCAAAAGAAACGGTGACCAAGTTTGAAGACAGTCTATAGAATGGAAAAGGATATTCACCCAATACCCATCTGATAAGGGGTTGATATCAAGGATATACAAAACTTTGGTTAAACTCCACAAGAAGAATATATCCAACCCCATTAAAAATGGGGTGACGAAATGAACAGAAATTTCTCTAAGAAAAAATCCGATTGGCTGAAAGGGACATGACTAAATGCTCTACATCACTAATCATTAGGGAGATGCAGATCAAAACAGCAATTAGATATCATCTCATACCACAGAGACTGGCCCACATCCAAAAGAACAAATGCAACTGGTGTTGGTGTGGATGCAGAGAGAAAGTGACCTTCCTTCACTGCTGGTGGGGATGCCACTGCTTCAACTCTTTTGGAAAACAATATGGACGATTCTCAAAAAATTAAAAATTTAGCTCCCATTTGCCCCAGCAATACCACTCCTGGGAATATATCAGAGAGAGGCAAAAAAGTACGGTCGAAATGACATCTGCACTTTTATGTTCGTTGCTGCACTGTTAATGATAGTCAAAATTTGGATAAAAACCTGAGTGCCTGGCAAGCTACCGTGGCTATTCTATATGCCCAAAACAATAACAATAACGGGTCTCATTTCCCTGACCCTGAAAGAGCCTCCGATACTCCAGTATTTGGAAAGATGAGTAAGGAGAGGCTGCTAAAATCACAGAGCTGGGATGAATGGGGATGACTGGCACCTGCTTGAATAAATCGATGAACAACGGGATGACAGTGATGACAATAATGATTTAAATTCTTTAGAAAGGTGATGAGGTAATCATAACAAAAATATTTTTCCTTATAAAAGGTTTTTCACAAGATATAATTAAAAACTCACTTGTTTCAGAGTTACCTGGGGTGAAAGTAAAATGCTTATATCTATGTTCTGGAGACCTTGTATTAAATCCATTTTGTGGAATTTAAAAAACCTGCATTTTCAGCAAGCCTCAAATGTGTTTATTGCATTGTAAAGTATAAAAATCATAGTCAGTAATGCCATGATATTGTAAGCTGAAAACATAAATATCTTAATTCTTAGAATTAAGTGAATAAATAATACATAAATGGATTATCATAGCACCTGGTGATAAGTGGACAATCAATATAAAGATTATATATAGTCTTCTCAAGGGTATTAAATTTATTCTATAAATAAGACTTACAATTATTCTCTTTACTTCAGAGTCTGACACGAACACAAGATTCTGTCAAAATCAGATTAATAGAAACAGAAATAGAATTATTTAATTGTGGAACTAAATGAACTCAGAGAAAATTTACTTTGAATGAAGAGCTAAAAGCTTAAGTATAACAGAATAAGTAGGAAATATATCTTTTAAATAATGATAGTAATAATTATAAATATAATCTTACCCTTTGCTCAAGCATTTGACTAGCCTTATGTTGTTCATTAGCTTCCATTGAAAAAGATGAATAAAACTAAAAAAGGAATGTGTAAAAACTCTAGAAGGAATTAAGATAGGTTTATTATTTTAACTGAGAAATAATCAGACTAGTATTTCCAAGAAATACCTAAAATATTGAAATTGGGTTGTTTTTTATTATTTTTCCCAACTGGCCTAAATTAAGTAGTCTTCTTGGAGTTAGACTGTGATTTCCTTTACTACTCTTCATGGGGGGTTCACACATGCAATGTTTCAAAATTACTTCCACTTCACCCTTATCTTGTCTCCTTCTCTGTTCTCCTTCCCTTCACCCTTACCTCAGTATCCTCTACTTACTTGCAGTTCTGGCTCCTTGCTAAATCAAAGAAATGTAATTTAATCCTTTAAAATATTAGCTCAAAAAAGATGGAGATCGGGTTTGGAATGATAGTTAAGCAGGTAGGGCATTTGCCATGCATGATACTGACCCGGGTTCAATCCCCGGCATCCCATATGGTTCCCAAAGCACTGCCAGGCGTAATTCCTGAGTACAGAGTCAGGAGTAACCCCTAAGCATCGCTGGGTGTGACCCAAAAGGCAAGAAAAGAAAGAAAGAAAGAAAGAAAGGAAGGAAGGAAGGAAGGAAGGAAGAAAGAAAGAAAGAAAGAAAGAAAGAAAGAAAGAAAGAAAGAAAGAAAGAAAGAAAGATGAAGATCTACTTCTCTGTGTGGGGCAATAAAACCCTAGCTCAATGAAATTAGTTTAGCATACTCTGTCTATTCACACTGACCTGTCTATCCTGTAATATTTTTCAGTTGGCTTGCTGCAACACTTTAAAACTTTGTTTTATCTTTCCTCTGGGGTGCCATGCTCAATCTATTATTCCTAATTATAAAATTTTCCAAGTTATTGGATAAATACATTGACATGGGATATTAACATGAAATTGAATTTTGTCCTTTGCTTATTTGACATCAAATAGACCAAATATAACTTAATGAACTGTCTTGTTAGTCTAAAACTAATCTTTACTTATTTTTTTAATAAGTTATATAAAGGCAAACAAGAGAGATAGTATACGAGTAAGGCAGTTGCTACACACATAGCCAACCCTCGTCTGATTACTGGCACCTCAAAAATGATACCTGAGCACAGAGAAAGGAATAAGTCCTGAATACTTCTGCGAATGGCCCCGTATAAAAATGACATAATAGAATGAATTACATAAAGGATTAAATCAAGTATTTAATAATTGCCTATGTTTATAAGAGCTTTGTTAAATCATGTAATGTCAGAAGAATAAAATTATGTTCCTTAATTCAAACATTCTGCACGTACAAGGACATAGAGATGTGCTAATTTCATTTATCAGCAGGAATAAGTTGTCATAATGAACTTAATTATCCTACTTGTCCTTTATAATAAAAGCATATATTCTTATGTTCTATATAATTAGTATTAGAAGTCACCAAAATTACCACAAATTATGTTAGAAAGTAAAACAAACAATGAATGTTTGCAGCTGCAGTTCAATATGTGGTTTACTTTTAGAAACTTTGGGGTGTTCCAAAAGCTATAATGTAACACGTATAATTTTCTGTTACCCAGAGCTATTAAATAAAATGATTAAATTGTCATCAATCACTCCTTATGGCAGCAATAACAATGCTAGTGGAACAGAGCATTTTTTACAAGATTAGGTCCTCCACATTGAAAGTAAACATCTTTGCTTTATCTCATTTATTTTTCATAACTTCCCTGTCTGAGACACAACATTTAGGAAGCAGTAGGAGACCATTTTCTGAAAAAATTCAATGTCACTTGAGTGTTATATTTAGAGGTCAAAAAGTGCATAATAATTGTGCTATCTTTTAGATTCTAAAATATGAAAGCATGTGAAGAGCTTAATAAATTTGAAGCATTTGGCAAATTATAAAAAAGACTGATTAATCACTGCTACTTTTACATTTGGAGATTACTCTTAAATCCAAGGAGTTTCTCTTAATTATAAAAATGTTAAGATTTAATTGGTTCCCTAGTTGCCCTGAGGAATATCTGGCAATTTCCATGTTATCTCATCTATTTTAATACAAAGGATGGCACTATGAACAATATACCTGGGAGATAAAAAGACCCAAAGATTATTTAAGTTTGTCCAAAGGTATTCAATCTGTCAACATACAATGTTGAACATTCTTTCTATCAGAACTTGTCTGAAAAAGAACTCTGAGATTTTTCTATGAGAAAATAATTGAACACAAGGGCTTGGATATTTATTCAGTCTCTGAAAGGGACAGACTAGTTGAAGTTAGAGGGCCTTTAACTTTTATTTCTGATCACGACCACTAGTCAAAAAAGCACGAGGGCACATGTATGCACATGTAGCATTAATAGAGTTGGCAATTAGGCTAGTAGAGACAAGTTCTGGCCAATCTTCTACTGGAACATCTACTTATTCATTTAACATCCAAAAGTTGATATCTAACATTTCATTGTCTAATTTTCACTAATTATAGCAAATTGATAAATCTTAATTATACCTACATAGCATTTGAGTTACACATTATTCGGTTATATAATTTTTAGACTGAAAGGGTATTATAATGATTAGAGGGAGGTAATAAATACTTTGCTGAAAGTCCTACTCAGGTATGCAGAAACGACTACAGTATGGAAACAGTGATAGCACAGCGGTTGGGTGTTTGCCTTGCACGCAGCCAACATGGCCGTCCCGAGTTCGATTCCTCCGCTCGTCTCGGAGAGCTCGGCAAGCTACCGAAAGTATCTCGTCCCCACGGCAGAGCCTGGCAAGCTCCCCGTGGCGTATCGATATGCCAGACACAGTAACAACAAAGTCTCCAATGGAGACGTTACTGGGCCCGCTCGAGCAAATCGACGGACAACGGGAGGGCCTTTACCTTACTTTACGTATATTTTATTTCATAATTTTCCATGAATTCATTTTAACCTGGATCATTTCTTCCCTTTCTTCATGTGTTTTGATTCAGCTCATATTTCTATAACAGATCAGTTTTCTGTGGATCATTGTGGAAAATAATAAAAACTCTCAAGAAGTCATCTAGGAGAGGACATTCTGTTTTTTTTTTAATTTTGGCTTTTTGTGTCACACCAGCGAAGCACAGGGGTTACTCCTGGCTCATGCACTCAGGAATTACAGCTGGCAGTGCTCGGGGGACCATATGGGATGCTGGGACTCGAACCTGGGTCAGCCACATGCAAGGCAAACACCCTACCCTCTGTGCTATCACTCCAGCCCCATAGGAGAGGACATTCTGTATGTGATTGATGATTGGCTCAATGGAAAGTTAAGAAGGTATTGGACGAAACGTTCAGGATGAGATTTTGGCAAGACTTTAAAGTGAGTATAGCATTTTGTGAAGAATTATAATGACATTTGAGAGAGATATATGTAAATGTTAGAGAAGTGTTACATATATAGGTGAGGAAATCAGTACTAACTATTAGCACAAAAATATCTATCTTAAACAGATTCCTTGTATCCTTTCAGCACTGATTCTAGGTCAACTTTA
This sequence comes from Sorex fumeus, assembly GCF_029834395.1. Classification (NCBI taxonomy): domain Eukaryota; kingdom Metazoa; phylum Chordata; class Mammalia; order Eulipotyphla; family Soricidae; genus Sorex; species Sorex fumeus. The sequence continues at coordinate 8,205,400 of NW_026606188.1, forward strand.
CTTATTCTTTGGTCCTCAAAATACATTGTTTTTACAATGAGACTTTTTTTGTAATGCCTCAAACAAGTTCATGTTTCTATCTTGCAAAAATAGTGTTCTTCTTTTCCTTTAACAAGAGAATGTTAATGCGTGTATATGTATGCTTTAGTGTGTGACTCACATAGCTTATTTGACCTTAAGCAATTCGAAGACACTGGTATAATTTACATTTACTGAACCCACACGAGACCCAAGACATGACGGCATGCTTCGTACTCTGACACATAAGAAATAGTGTTAATTAAATGTATGGAGATCTAAATCATGGGTATGTGTATAAAGACTAGAAAATAAGCAGAGTTGTTACCAAGTTATATAAAAGGATGGTTGGGTAGAAGAAATTTTATAGAATGTCTTTCAAATTAAATGACAGGGTTTAGACATTATTTAGCAAAGGAGGGATAGGAAGATTGTTAAACCATAGAATGTGATTCTGCATAATATTTTATAACTATGGCTGGTTAAATTATACTGATTTATTAACTTCATGGTATGTTCAAACTTAGGTAAATGGCATTTATGGATTGTTGGCACTTTTAGCATCTGGAGGGAGAGAATAAATTATTTTTGAAAGAGAACTTCTGGGCTTTGAGAAAAAATAACTAGGTGGGTCATATGTTAGACTAATTTAAAGCAAGTGCCAGCCATTTATTCTTGTAAAAAAGTGAGATGTTGCCATAAATCTAAACTCAGAAGTCAACTACTGAGAAATATTAGTGTGCTTTGTTGAGAAATATAAAATATATTTGTCTTTAAACTACCATGACCTTGAATAATTGAAGATGCTTATTTCTATATTATATATGAGATCAGATATTATTTTATACGTTACTGATGAACTTTTTAATTTATTTCTATTAGTGAATTACCATGAGGTACAGTTACAGACTTTCAAAGTTTTGTGCTTACATTTCAGTCATACAATGATCGAATACCCATCCCTCCACCAGAGTCCATTTTCCACCGCCAATGGTCCCAGCATCCCTCCCACCAGCCCCCCCATCCCCTCCACCCCACCTTGTCTCTGTGGCAGGGCATTCCCTTTTGCTCTTTCTCTCATTGTGGGTATTGTGGTTTGCAATATAGGTATTAAGTGGCATTCATATTCGAACTATAGTATACTTTAAGCCCTCATCTCCCATCCTGAGCGGGCCCTCCTAGCACCCTTTACTTGGTGATCCTTTCTCTATCTTAACTACTTTTCCCATCAGCAAGTGAGGTTGGATTTTCTAAGCTGTGGAGTAATCCTTCTGGTACTTATCTCTACTGTTCTTGAGTGTTAGTCCCCTATTCTGTTACTTTATATTCCACAAATAAATTCAATCTTTCTATGTCTGTCCCTCTCTTTCGGATCCATTTTACTTAATATGAGTAAGTAAATACTTGACACTTTCCTTCTTGACCCACATATATGAAAGTTTCCACTTTTGCAAGTACTTTCAGTATTATATTTAACAGAAGGGCTGAGAGTGGGCATCGTTGTCTTGTCCCTGCTCTTATGGGCAAGTCTCTTAGTTTTCCCCATGAAGGATGATAGTTGCTGTAGTCTTGTGATAGATATCTTTGACTATATTGAGGAAAGTCCTTTCTATACCCATTTTGGTGAGATATTTCATTATAAATGAGTGATGGATCTTGTCAAATGCTTTCTCTGCATCTATTGATATGGTCATATTATGATTTTCTTTTCTTTTGTTGATGTGATGGATTATGTTGATTGATTTCCAAGTGTTAAACTATCCTTGCATCCCCGGGATGAATCCCCCTTGGTCGTGGTGTATGATCTTTTCAATGAGTTGTTGGATTCTTTTTGCCAATATTATGTTGAGGATCTTTGAATCTGTGTTCATCAGGAATAGCTTGAGAAGAACTGGCAATAGGTCTCTATTTCATTTCATTTCATTTCATCATCCTGTTATTCGTCGATTGTCTCGAGCAGGCCCCAGTAACGTCTCTTTCATCCTAGCCCTAAGGTTATATTCAAGGCTATTTAGGAGAATGAGACCCATCATTGTTACTGGTATTTGGCATATTTGGTACGCCACGGGGAGTTTGCCAGACTCTGCCCTGTGGGCAGGCTACATTCGATAGCCTGCAAGTTTGTCCAAAGTAGAAACAAGACAATAAGATGTCTTTAAAAAAAAAAAAAGTTGTGTTAAGATGTTGCGCGGCCGCGAATGCAGCCGCGCGGTTCCGGGATCTGTATTTTATAGTCTCTGAGTCTTGGCCGCTGATGGGATTACATGGCGCCAGGGGGCCAGGTGGTGGGTGTGACCCCCGCCTACTGGAATTTGGAGGATCTGGGTGGAAGATGCTCGACTCCAATTCGAGTAGGCTTGGAGGTCTCGGCCCTGGAACCCGCGTGGCTTTGTCCCTCTGCCAGTACCTTCATGTGTGCGGAGAGTGGTCTCAGCATGGTGGTGGCTGGTCCTGGAGGTCTTCGGCTGCCAAGACTCAGAGACTATAAAATCCAGATCCCGGACGAGAACAGTGCAGTCTCTGCCCCCGCGCCTGGGTGTTCCTTCCCGGAGTCCCTTAGAGGGGAGCGGGTCGAGCTTTCCTCCCCGCCCCGACCAGGGCTACGGCAGGTCTCTATAAATGTTTGAAAGTATTGGCCAGTGAATCCATCTGGACTTGGGCTTTTGTTTTTGGGAAGACTTTTGATTGCAGTTTCAATTTCTTTTATATTAATAGGTCTGTCACTGTCACTGTCACTATCCTCCTGTTGTTCATCGATTTTCTCGAGCGGGCCCAGTAAGGTCTCCATTGTGAGACTTTGTTTTAACTGTGTTTGGCATATTGAATACCTCGCGGGTATCTTGCCAGGCTTTGATGTGTTGGCCAGATACTCTCAGTAGCTTGGTGGGCTCTCCGAGAGGGGCAGAAGAATCGAACTCGGGTTGGTCATTTTGGCTGAGTGCAAGGCAAACGCCCTACCCGCTGTGCTATCGCTCCAGCCCAATAGATCTTTTCAGGTATTCCATATCTTCTTGGTTCAACGTTGGGAGGTTATAGGAATCCAGGAATCTATCCATTTCTTCTAGGTTCTCTTGTTTCTTCACATACAGACTTTCAAAGTAATCTCTGACGATCTTTTGAATTTCTTTGATTTCTGTTGTGATGCCACCCTTTTCATTTCTTATTCAGTTTGTTAGGGTTTTCTCGCTCTCTTTCTTTGTGAGCCTTGCTAGTGGTTTATCTATCTTGTTTATTTTATCAAAACCAGCTATTATTTTCATTGATATTTCAGATTTTTTCTTTCCTTTTTCTTGGTTTGGGCTCCTTTTGTTGGTCCTTTTGTAATATCTTGAACTCTGAAGTCAAGTTATCTATGTAGGCCCTTTCTTTCTTCCTGAGAAATGCTTGACGATCTATAAATTTTCCCCTTAACATGGCTTTAGCTACGTCCCATAGGTTCTGGCAACTTGTGTTTCATTCTTATTTGTTTCCAGGTATCTTTTGATTTCTTGATTTCCTTCCTAACCCACTTGTTGTTCAACATTAAGTTGTTTAATTTCCACGTGTTTGATTTCTTCCACCGTGTCTCTGTGTGATTAAATTCTATCTTCAATGCATCTTGGTTTGAAAAAATAGTTGATACAATTTCTATTCTCCTGATTCTATTAAGGTTTGATTTGTGACCCAATACCTGGTCTATTTCAGAAAATATTCCTTGTTCACTGGGAAAAAAATGTGTGCATTCTTTTTTTTTGGGGGGGGGGGATGCAAAGTCCTGTATAGATCTATTTGCCCTCTCTCTTCTATCTCCTCCTTTAAAGCCAGTGTTTCTTTGCTGAATTTTAATCTTTTTGATCTATTTAGAGGTGATAGGGCAGTGTTGAAGTCTCCGATCACTATTGTGTTCCTAGTAATGTCCTTGATAAAATCTGTTAGCAGTTGTTTTAAGTATTTAGCTGGTCCCTCATTAGGTGCGAATACCTTTGGGAGTGTCATTTCTTCCTGCTGAACAGTAAAAAATCGCCTTGATTAGTAAAAACTTGCCTTCACTGTCAGTTCTAATATTTTTCAACCTGAAATCTATGTTGTCAGATACTAGTATGACCTCCCTTGCTTTTTTGAGGGAGTTGTTTGCCTGCAGGATTGTTTTCCATCCTTTGACTTTGAGTTTGTGTTTTCTGACTATTCAGATGCGTTTCTTGTAGGCAGCAGTATGTTGGGTTCGGTTTTTGAATCCATTTTGCCACTCTGCGTCTCTTAATTGGTGCATTTAAACCATTGACATTGAGAGAGATTATAGTCATGGGCATTTGTGCCATCTTTCTGTAGAAGTTTGTTGTGCTTGTATGGGTTTTTCTTTTCCTACAGTAGCTCCTTTAGTCCTTCTTTAGGTTTTGTTTTGAGTTTATGAAGTTCCTGAGCTGTTATTTGTCCGTGAAATAGTCTATCATTCCTTCTAGTTTGGGTGAGAATTTAGCCGGATAAAGTATTCTTGGTGAGACGTTCACTTGATTGAGTTTTTTCACCATATCCCACCATTGCCTTCGAGCTTGGAGGGTTTTCTCTGATAGATCTGCTATGAATATAAGGGGTGCTCCTTTGTATCTGATTTTCTTCTTTGACCTTGCTACTTGCAGTATTGTGTCTCTATCCATGACATCCATCATTTTTACTTTGATATATCTCGGCGTCCTTTTACTAGGGTCTCTTTCAGCTGGCACTCTTCAGGCTCCTTGTATCTGGATGCCTGCTTTCTCTAGCTCTGGGAACATTTCAGCAATGATATTTTTAACAGTGGCTTTTTCATTGGGGATTTCTCCCTGTCCTTCTCGTACTCCAATGATTCTAATGGTGTTCTTTTTGAAATAATCCCCTAGGTCTCTTATTCACCTAATAGTTATTTTGAGGTCATTTCCTATTGTTTGTTGTTGCCTTGTAAGCTTCCTGTAGCTCATCTTCAAGCTTGCTGATTTTGTCTTCGGCTGTAGTCATTCTACTGTTGAGGGCACACACTGAGTTTTTAATTTCATCTACCAAATCCTTTATTTGTGACACTCTTTTTGTAGCTTTTTTATTTCTGCTCTCATTTATTTCTGTATTTTCTCAGCTGCCCATTACATTGTTTCTTTTATGTCCTCCTTTAATTTACTGTATGTCTGTTCCACCATTTCTTTGTGTTCATTGAACATCTTCAACATTTAATCTCTGAATTCTTTATCGGAGACATCATGTTTGTGGGTAATGCCTGTGGAGGTGTCTGGGCACTTTTCATCATCCTCTCCTCGTGGTGGAGATTTTCACTGTTTCTTCATGTATTTGTAATAGTATGGAGGTGGGACCTTCCAGTTCACTATCAGTATTCCCCTTTAGTTACAAGAAAGAATCCTGGATGAGCTTGGTTGGTGTTGGTCACCTTTTTACCCTTCTAGAGTTTCACCTTCCTGCAAGGTGCTCCTCTGAGGCTTGTGTGAGGTCTCTAATGAAGCTTCCGAGGATGTGTTCTTTTGTATTGGGCTTGTAGAGCTTCTTGTATCTGCCGTATTATGGTGCAATTGGAATAGGTTATTGGACTATTAGTCTAATGTGTCTGAGATGGCCAGGATATTCTTCACAGAATTAGGTGATGGTGATGAATATTTGAATCCAGATGTTGGGTAAGGGTAAAAAAACTTTGACCATGCCCACTACTGCTGAGGCCATGCCCCCTGGCACAATGTGGGTGGGGTGCCACGGGAGGTTGTGGGGGAGAGGGGGGTTAGGGAAGGCGGGGTGTGTGAATGGCTCCTGGTCTGGTTCACTGACCCGCAATAGGGAGCAAACTGGGTGTGGTGCTGGAGGGTGGTGCAGGGGTGGACAGGGTGGTGATCTGTGAGAACAGATGAACTTTTTTAATATGTAAAAATTGAGACTGGGGGAAATCACTATCTTTCTAAAAAGTTTGTTTTCAAGTTAATCACTTGACAGGCATGGGGTATTTATTGGATCACCAGTTTCCTGGTATTAGGTTAATCTGCTTAGGTATTAGGTTAATTATCCACTTTATATGATGAAATAAAAATTGTCTTGCTTTTAAACTACATAACATTTGGAAGTGTTGATTCTATCATATCATCTCCTGTTCCCCTTCCCAAATATGTACTTGGGAATCTAAGTACATGGAAGAAGATGTCTTCGATTTCACAAACCTGAGCATATCACAGTGAGTATAGCCCCTGCCTTGAGCGTGACTAACCTAGGTTCCATCCCAGGCACCACAAGTGGTCCCACAGCCTTCCCAGCAGTGATCCCTGGGCACTGAGCAAGGAGTAACCCCTGAATACCACCAAGTATGACCCCTAAACAAGAAACTTTCAGCTATAAAGGCTTAGAAATAGCCTAGAGAGCCTTGAAGTCAATGGTAAATGGACTTTATTAGGGAATCGCCATTCTGGACCTTAGGCAGATCCTTTGGAAATTGAGAGGGTGACACATTCATCACAAGTAGGTACAAAAGTCAACGACTAAATGAGACAGTCTGAAGTCAAAAGTGACAGTCTGACAGTCAAAAGTGCTTTCGTGTTGGGTCAGCAATGAAGGAAAATGATACAGGAAGAACCAGAAATGAGTTAATAAGGAAGAAAACTGCAGAAGTAAAGATCTACACTTTGATAATAAGGACATAGGACTTTTATGGTTGTATTATGCTGATATTCAATCTTTTCTAACACACTGTCTCTAAATATTATTAATAAATAGGTATATATATGATTTTGAAAACACATCTATACATCTACACTTTTATTTGAGATAAATCAACTGTATTCTAATCTGGCACAAGCACTGGGGATAGGCATAAAAGCCATGTACAGAACATCATTATCTTCCTTAAGGTTTCTTTTCTTTCCTCTTCGTTTTTTCAAGATTTTTGGTCACACCCAGTGATACTCAGGGTTTACTCATGGTGGAGATTGAGGGACCTTTTGCGGTGACAGGGATCAAATTCATATTGGCTGCATGTAAGTGTAACACCCTACCCACTAGACTATTGTTTTGGCCTCCTCTCCCACAAACTTTCATTTTCATAATAATACAGGAAACACGTATCAGTAAATAATAAAATTTTAAGTGCAAGTAAATTATCTAAAACAAGATAACAGCCATACAAGAGAAAGAGGAGGGAATGATGGAAAGTGTTCTTTTCAGAAAGCTGAAATAAGAAGTTTAATTTGTATTGTAAGCGTGATGAAAGTTCCAGTGTGTTTGAATGGAAGAATGAGTAATTCAAATAGAGTTCATTCTGTGTTTGTGTGATGAATAAATAGATTGGAACGTGGAGATCATAACTGATCTCCAGATCATGGTAGTAATTATGAATGAAGTGTTTTAAGTCCATCAGGATGGCAGTGCTTTACAATGCTTCTCATTTCTTTTCAGTTTTTCTTTATCTTCTGTGAGTTTCTATAGGTTCCCGGCATCCCAAATTGGAGTTCATTAACTTTATCTCAGCTGTTATTCTTCTGTTGAGGCCTTCTTCCATTGATTTTTTTTTACCTACTAAACTCTTCAGTTTTGCAACTTCTGATTATATTTTATTCTTTATGGTCTCCTGCTTTCTCATTTTTGCCAGTTGTTTCATCAAGTTCATAAATATCTGCATTATGATATACCTTCACTTAATGACTTAACTTCCCGTTAGTCCTCGATTTGCTCGAGAGGGCGCCAGTAACGTCTCCATTGGTCCCTGTCGCGTGCTAGTGTAACCCAATGGCATCTGTTCGCTCCGGGAACATGAAGGGCCTCAAACCGATCGTTCATGATCTTGATGAAGAAGTCTGACCATCTGGAAGGTGGGCGGCCACGCAGTCTTTTGACATCCCGTGGAATCCAGTCAGTAACAGCTCTAGTCCAGCGGTCATCTTTAAATCTCATTACATGACCAGCCCATCTGATTTTCGACACCTTGGCAAATGAGACAGCATCCCTGATTCTTGATCGTCGACGGATGTCAGAACTCCGGATTCTTTCTCTCATTTGAGTGAAATGTGATATTCCAAGCATAGTTCTTTCTATTATTCCTTGGAGACCTGAATAGCGTTCTCATCTTGTTTGCTTAGGGCCCAGGTCTCTGAGGCATATGTTAATGCAGGAAGAACAGTGGAATCAAAGAGATGTGCCTGGAGCCGGAGGTTCTTCGTCCTCTTAGCTATTTCTTCGACGTTCTTGAAGGCATTCCAAGCCGCTCTCTTCCTCCTGCTCAGCTCGGGTGCCAGGTCATTTGTCATGTTGACCTGTTGACCTAGGTACACATAGCTGTTGCATTCGGAGATGTTCATTCCGTTGAGAGCAAATGGGGCGTCAGGAACGAGGCTGTTTCTCATAAACATTGTCTTTGTAAGATTCAGTTGTAGTCCTACCTTTCCACACTCACGGTCAAAGTCGGCCAGCATTTGTGCCGCTTGGCTGATGTTTGGTGTTATTAAAACAATGTCATCAGCAAAGCGGAGGTGGTGTAGTTGCCGACCATCTATCTTCACTCCCATTCCTTCCCATTCCAGTCGTCGCATGATGTTCTCAAGGGTGGCACTGAAGAGTTTCGGTGAAATGGTATCACACTGCCGCATCCCTCTCTTGACATCAACGATCACTTCATTGTAGAATGGTGAGATCCTGGTAGTGAATCCGCAATACAGCTCACGGAGGATCCTGATGTATTGGGCTTGAATGCCCTGATTGGCTAGGGCTTCAATGACTGCTTCCGTCTCAACAGAATCAAAGGCCTTCTTTAAATCAATGAACGTTAAACAGAGCGGCATCTTGAACTCCCGAGAAACCTCAATGAGCTTGGTTATCGTGTGGATATGGTCAATTGTAGATGACAGACAATAGGCAGATCGGGCGATAGTTGCCAATGTCATGGATGTCTCCCTTCTTGAACAGTAGTACGGTCCTGCTGGTTTTCCATTGGGACGGAACCTCGCATTCAGACAGGTAGCGAGTGAAGAGTCGAGCCAGCGTATTGATGACTACTGACGGCAGGTTCTTCAGGTGTTCAGGTCTGACCTTGTCTGGGCCGGGTGCTGTTGGTTTCTTTTTTTTTTATTTTTATTTATTTTTTTTTTACAGTTGTAGATTTACAATTTTTTTTGTGCTTGGGTTTCAATTATACAATGATCAGATACCCATCCCTCCATCAGTGCCCGTTTTTCACCACCATGGATAATATCCCTCCCACCCCCATCCCCCCATCCCCCCCTGCCTCTGTGGCAGGACAATCCCCTGTGTTCTCTCTCTCCGTTTGGGTGTTGTGGTCTGCAAAAGAGGCATTGAGTGGCAAACATGTTCAGTCCATCCTTTATTTGGTGCTCCCTTCTCTATCTGAACTGCCCTTTCCTCTAGGATACCCGGCTGGCCTCTAAGTTATGGAGTAATCCTCCTGGTGCTGATCTCAGCTATTCTTGGGTATTAATCTCATACTTTGTTACTTTATATCCCACAGATGAATGCAATCTTTCTATGTCTATCCCTCTCTTTCTGACTCATTTCGCTTAGCATGATACTTTCCATATTGTACCACTTGTATGTAAATTTCATGACTTCATCTTTTCTAACAGCTACATAGTACTCCATTGTGTAGATGTACCAAAGTTTCTTTAACCAGTCATCTGTTCTTGGGCATTCAGGTTTCTTCCAGTTTCTGGCTATTGTAAAGAGTGCTGCAATGAACAAACAAGTGCAGATGTCACTTCGACTATACATTTTTGCTTCTCTGGGATATATTCCCAGGAGTGGTATTGCTGGGTCAAATGGGAGCTAAATTTCTAATTTTTTGAGAATCGTCCATACTTTTGTCCAGAAGGGCTGAACCAGTGGACATTCCCACCAACAGTGAAGGAGTGTCCCTTTCTCGCCACATCCACGTCAGCATTGGTTGCCTTTGTTCTTTTGAATGTGGGCCAGTCTCTGAGGTGTGAGATGGTATCTCATTGTGGTTTTGATCTGCATCTCTCTGATGATTAATGATGTAGAGCATTTTCTCATGTGCTTTTTTGCCATTCGGATTTCTTCTTTGAGAAAGTTTCTGTTCATTTCATTGCCCCAATTTTTGGATGGGGTTGGATGTTTTCTTCTTGTGGAGTTTAACCAGTATATTGTATATCCTGGATATCAACCCCTTGTCAGATGTGTATTCGGCGAATATCCTTTCCCATTCTGTAGACTGTCTTTGTATTTTGGTCACTGTTTCCTTGGAGGTGCAGAAGCTTCTTAGTTTAAGATAGTCCCATTTATCTATCTCTGTTTTCACTTGCTTGGCCAGTGGCGTGGCATCTTTGAAGATACCATTAGCTTCAATATCATGGAGGGTTTTGCCAACTTTATCTTCAATGTACCTTATGGTTTCTGGTCTGATGTTGAGGTCTTTAATCCATTTTGATCTTACTTTTTACATGGTGTTCGGCAGAGTTCTGAGCCTATTTTTTTGCATGTAGCCGTCCAATGATGCCAACATAATTTATTAAAGAGCCTTTCCTTACTCCACTTCACATTACTTGCACCTTTATCAAAGATTAGATGATCATATGATTGAGGGGAGATGTCAGTGTATTCAATCCTGTTCCATTGGTTTGCAGTTCTGCCTTTGTTCCAGTACCATGCTGTTTTAATTATTACTGCTTTGTAGTACAGTTTGAAGTTAGGGAGGTTGATTCCCCCCATTTTCTTTTTCCCAAGAATTGCTTTAGCTATTCGTGAGGGCTTATTGTTCCATATAAATTTCAGGAGTGTTTGCTCCATTTCTTTGAAGAATGTCATTGGTATCCTTATAGGGATTGCATTGAATTTATACAATGCTTTCCGTAGTATTGCCATTTTGACAATGTTAAGTCTCCCGACCCATGAGCAGGGGATATCTTTCCATTTCCTCATGTCCTCTTTTATTTCCTGAAGTAGCGTTTTGTAGTTTTCTTTGTACAGGTCCTTTACTTCCTTAGTTAAGCTGATTCCTAGGAACTTGATTTTCTGGGGCACAATTCTGAATGGGATTGTTTTATTCATGTTGCTTTCTTCTCTCTCACTGTTTGCGTATAGGAAAGCCATGCACTTTTGGGTATTGATTTTATAACCTGCAACTTTACTATACGAGTCTATTGTTTCTAGGAGTTTTTTGGTGGAGGTTATTGGGTTCTCTAAGTAGAGTATCATATCATCTGCGAATAGTGAGAGCTTGATTTCTTCCTTTCCTACCTGAATGCCCTTAATATCTTTTTCTTGCCTAATCGCTATTGCAAGTACTTCCAGTACTATATTGAACAGAAGTGGAGAGAGTGGGCATCCCTGTCTCGTCCCTGATCTTAGAGGGAAGGCTCTCAGTTTTTCCCCATTGAGGATGATGCTTGCTGTAGGCTTGAGGTAGATGGCTTTAATTATGTTGAGGAAGGTCCCCTTTATACCCATTTTGGCTAGGGTTTTCATCATAAAGGGGTGCTGTATCTTGTCAAATGCTTTCTCTGCATCTATTAATATAATCATATATTTTTTATCTTTTCTTTTGTTGATATGATGGATTATGTTGATTGATTTTCGAATGTTAAACCATCCTTGCATCCCTGGGATGAATCCTACTTGCTCATGGTGTATGATCTTTTTGATGAGTAGTTGGATTCTATTTGCTAGTAGTTTGTTGAGGATCTTTGCATCTGTGTTCATCAGGGATATCGGCCTGTAATTCTCTTTCTTTGTGGTATCTCTGTCTGCTTTTGGTATCAGTGTGATATTTGCTTCATAGAAACTGTTCGGAAGTGTTTTTGATATTTCAATTTCGTGGAAAAGCTTAAAGAGCATTGGGAGTAAGTCCTCTTTAAAGATTTGGAAGAATTCACTAGTGAATCCATCCGGGCCAGGACTTTTGTGCTTGGGGAGACTTTTTATTACCATTTCAATTTCCTTGATGGTGATAGGTCTGTTCAGGTATTCCAGGTCTTCTTGGTTCAGCCTTGGGAGTCTGTAGGAGTCTAGGAATTTATCCATTTCCTCGAGGTTTTGATGTTCTGTGTCATAAAGCTTCTCAAAGTACTCCCTGAGGATCCTCTGAATTTCTGTGTTTTCTGTTGTAATGACCCCCTTTTCATTTCTGATTGGTTTATTAGGGTTTTCTCTCTCCGTTTCTTTGTGAGTTTTGCTAGGGGCTTATCGATCTTGTTAATTTTCTCAAAGAACCAGCTTTTGGTTTCATTGATCTTTTGGATTGTTTTTTGGGTTTCCATCTCATTAATCTCTGCTCTGAGTTTTATTATTTCCTTTCTCCTGTTCGGGTTGTGCTCCTTTTTTTGGTCCTTCTCCAAGCTCTTAAGCTGTGAGGTTAGGTTACTTATGTGTGTTCGCTGCTCCTTCCTGAGGAATGCTTGTAGAGCTATAAACTTTCCTCTTAACACAGCCTTTGCTGTGTCCCATAAGTTTTGGTAACTCGTGTTCTCATTTTCATTCGTTTCTAGGAATCGTTTGATTTCCTCTTTGATTTCCTGTCTAATCCACTCGTTATTCAATAGTGCACTGTTTAATTTCCAGGTGTTTGATTTAGTTTTCTGTTTTTGTGTGTGATTTACTTCTAATTTCAGCACATTATGGTCTGAGAAGATTGTTGATACAATCTCTACCTTCTTAATTTTATGGAGGAATGTTTTGTGGCTCAGCATGTGGTCTATCTTGGAGAATGTTCCATGGACGCGTGAGAAGAATGTGTATTCAGCTTTTTGTGGATGAAGTGTCCTATATATATCTACTAAGTCCCTTTCTTCCATTGTTTCCCTCAAATGAAGTATGTCCTTGCTAAGCTTGAGTCTGGTTGATCTATCAAGAGGTGACAAAGCAGTGTTGAAGTCTCCCACTAGTATTGTGTTGCTATTGATGTCTTTTTCCAAATCTATGAGTAGTTGTTTTAAGTACTTTGCTGGTCTCTCATTAGGTGCATATACATTTATTATTGTAAGTTCTTCCTGTTGTACAGATCCTCTGATCAATAAGAAATGGCCTTCACTGTCTCATATGACCTTCCTCACTCTGAAATCGATGTGGTCTGATATAAGGATGGCTACCCCAGCTTTTTTCTGGGAGCTGTTTGCCTGTAGGATTGTTTTCCAGCCTTTGACTCTGAGTCTGTGTTTGCTTTGACTATTGAGATGCATTTCTTGCAGGCAGCAGAATGTTGGGTTCAATTTTCTAATCCATCCTGCCACTGTATGTCTTTTAATTGGTGCATTTAGCCCATTGACATTGAGAGGGATTATTGTTATGGGATTTTGTCCCATTGTTCTGTTAAAATTTGGTGTATTTGAGGGGCCTGTCTTGCCTTAAAGTAGCCCATTTAGTTGTTCTTGTAATTACGGTTTTGAGTCTATGAAGTTCCTGAGCCTTTGTTTGTCTGTGAAACTGTGTGTTGTTCCTTCTATTATGAATGAGAGTCTCGCTGCGTAAAGTATTTTTGGAGAGGCATTTATTTCATTCAGTTTTTTCACTATGTCCCACCACTGTTTTCGGGCCATGAGGGTTTCATCAGAAAAATCAGCTATGAATTTTAAGGATGCTCCTTTGTAAGAGATTTCTTTCTTCGATCTTGCTGCTTTCAGAATTTTGTCTCTGTCTAAGGTTTTGGTCATTTTGATCAGAATGTGTCTTGGGGTATTTTTATTCGGATTTCTTCTAGCTGGTACCCTTCGGGCATCCTGAATGTGGTCACAAGTTTTCTTCAGCTCTGGAAATGTTGTAGCAATGATTTCTTTGACAGTTTCTTCTTCATCGAGGTTTTCTTCCTGTACCTCTGGTACTCCAATAATTCTTATATTACCCCTCTTTGCTTCATCACGATCTTCTCTTGCCATCTGTTCCCGAATTGTGAGTCTCTTTTCTATTTTCTGCTCTTTTCTGGAGAGTCTCTGAACTCATCTTCGAGTTCACTGATTCTGTTCTCAGCAGCTGTTACTCTGCTGCTGAGGCCTTCCACTGAGCTTTTCAATTCGCCTACGAGATTTTTCAGGTCTGATATTTCTGATTGCGTTTTCCTCATTTCTGCCTTCAGATCCTCTTGTCTTCTATTGGCATTGCTTTCCATTGTTTCTTTTAATTCCCTAAGCATCCTAAGTAGCTCCCTCCTGAATTCCTTGTCAGAGAGGTTGTCTAACACTACAGTACTGTTGGTGTCATCTGGGCTAGACTCTTCAATATGAAAGTTTGGTGGGCTTTTGCGTTGCTTTACCATTGTGAGAGGTGTGGTTTAGTCCTTCACGTTCACTGTTGCTATTCTGCTTGATATGCAGTGTGAGTTAAGATAGGCTTATGGGTTATTGGCTACTGTGTTTCTAGTGGCTGAGCTAAAATAGAGAAGTTTCCATCTAAGAAGGTAGCTTATGGTTCCTAAGGCATATGTAGTGGGAAAATATTTCGCGGCTGCTGATGCGGCCGCGGCTCCGGAAAGAGTCCCTGGCACTGGCGAGGAGTTGGGAACGTCTCCTGTTTGGAATTGGAGCCGTTCCTGCTGTTGGTTTCTTTACCAACGAAATGGCGTGTCGATTTTCAGAAGGGAGAACTTTGGAACGACATATCCATCCTGTGGAATTTGGTATGTCGGCAAGTGGACATGGCTATCGAAGAGATTTGAATAGAAGTCATGGATAATCTTCTCCATTGCCGTTCTGGAGGATGTGATGGATCCATCAGGATGTCGGAGGGCAGTCATCTTGGTCTTAGACTGGCAAGCTACCAAGAGTAGCTTGGTCAAAGACTGGCAAGCTACCAAGAGTATTCTGCCCGCACGGAAGAGCCTGGCAAGCTATCCGCTGTGTATTCCATATGCCAAAACCAGTAACTACAACTGGTCTCATTCACCTGACCCTAAAGGCTTCACCGACATGGCAGCACTGAGAAGGATGAGAAAGGAGAGGCCGACAAAATCTCAAGGCCGACGTAGGCTGCCACAATTAAGGAAGACAACAATGATCGTCTGTATTTTCGATGGACGTATGCTAGCATGAGAAGCATCCATCGAGGACCTGATGGTACAAGCGCAAATGATCAAGTACGACATCATTGGTCTGACTGAGACAAGAAGGCACGAATCTCACCATGCCGTTTTCGACACTGGAGAAAAATTGTTCCTCGGAACATGCGATAAAAGAGGTGATGGAGGCGTCGGTGTCCTTGTCTACCCAAACTTGGCCAAGAGCATTGATTCATTCAATGCCTAACAACCCGAATCGGACGTTTACATTTGAATAGATGTGACTCACTGCCTGCAGTTTCTATCTTCGTTGTCTACGCACCAACATCTCATTATGATGAAAGAGAAATCGAGAAGTTCTACATGGAGCTAGAGAAGTTCTATAAAGAAGACCACACCTTCTACAAGATCATTGTGGGTGATTTTAATGCCAAGATAGGACAGAGAAGATCATCTGAAGAACTTCATATCGGGACCCATGGCCTAGAATGGAACGAACAGGGTGAGAGATTGTCTGAGTTCATCATGTCGACCAAGACCATTCATGGTAACTCACAGTTCCAGAAGGCAGAATCTAAACGGTGGACATGGGAGTCTCCCGGTGGACGATTCCACAACGAAATAGACCACATCATATTCAATCGACGGTTTTGTCTGACTGATGTCGCTATTGTCCCAAAATTTCGAACGGGATCGGACCACTGTCTCCTTCGTGCAAAATTCTACTTCACAGAGCGGGGAGAAAGGGCTGCAAAGTTCAAAAAGAGAACTCCCAGAATGACCACCAACTGGGAACTCTTTGGTACTATTGCGGCAACATGGGAAGATGCCATTGTTGACAATATTGACGAGGAATACGATCGACTAGTTCAGCACCTCCATGAATGTGCGAGGAACGCCAAGAGAGAGATAGCCACAAAAAAATCGCCTATCTTCGAAAACTCTTGAGCTAATTTGCCAGCGTGGTTTGGCGCATGCCTCAGGCAACCGCAAGCTAAGGTCCGAGCTTGCAAAGCAGTGCAGAGATGCGATCAAGGAAGACCTCAAAGAGAGAAGAGCAGAAGTACTGGTAGATGCGGCAGAAGCCGGGAAAAGTATTCATAACGCCCGCCTGTCCTTCGCCATCTATAAGACTAAGATGGTATACCTAATACCATTATTTTCTTGGGAGGCTCTAGAGCAAGATGACACTGATAGATTCTTTCTGCTGTTTCCTTCACTTTCTGGGCATGGGGGACTGTTATGCAGTTTCTCCACTGTGTCTACTGTTCTTGTGATGACAGTTTCACTCTTGTTAGATTGCTTGTATTGATTCAGCACACAAGGGCAGAAAGGGAGCCCTAGGGTTGTGGACCTTCTTGGGGATATTGGTGTCTCCTGTGTGAAGTTGAAGAAGTAGCATGACAAGTATTCTGTGTGCTCAGTACTCAGTATTTAGGTAGTGAGGGAGAGGTTTCTTGGTAGCACTGAGGATGGTGTTGGCTGACACCAGAAACTTCTTTGGGCTGGTTGTTATGCAGAGGTTTTAGGCTGGACTCCGGACTGTGCCCCTGGACTCTGGACTGCATTCCTGGACTCCTGGCTACTGAGGTGCATAGCAAAGCTGAAGACAGTCCCAAATATCCTGAGCCTCTCTATGGCATGGAGTTGAGCTCTATTTAATAATTTTATAGACATTCCACTTAGAAGCTGCAGAGATAATAGAGCTGGTAGTTGATTGTCTTGCACATGGCCAACCTGGCTCTTATGCCCAGCACCCCATATAGCCCCTCTACCCCTGATCCCTCCAGGATTAATTACTTATTGCAGAGCCAGGAGTAAACCCTGGTGTGCACCCCCTGGTGTTACCCACAAAGAAAAAAAACATAGTACTTCTTGACTGTTATATTTCCTCATTAGTTTTTGCAAGTTCTTATTTTTTTACTAAATACAACCATATGTTATTTATGATTTTGCTTTCCTTTCTTAATAAAACAATGAAAAAGCTTTATATGAATTGATTTAATGCCAATTGCAATAGTCCTTATGTCTATTAGTGTTACATTTCTTTGCTAATAATTCTCTACCACTCACTCCCAATCCAGTTTCATGCTAATGCCCTGTTCCCAGATCCCTGGAGTTAACATAGTACAGAGGTGAACTGCATGGGCTCATTCCTTCTGGTTCCCCAGCCCTCTCTATTCCTGATTGTTTAGGCTCATGCCGGACGTGATGAAAGTCTGAACACAGGACAGAGAGAAATGCAGATATCTCAACTAAGGCATGTCAGTGCATTGATTTCTCCCTGCTCTGAGTTGTTTTGCCAGTAGCTGCATGTATTAAATTCAAAGCTCCTGTGAGTCAACCTCACTTCTGGGACTGTGTCTCTAATTGGGTATCAATAAAGTCTCCCTCATAGTGCCCTTTTGTTCCATGGGAGCTTAATGTTTTTCTTGCTTTCTATTCCCTGAATGTTTCACTTCCTCTTAATATGACCATTAATCTTGTTTAACCCTTTGTTAATAAGTCCTTAATTAAACATTTTAATTACTCCTTTGAAAGGTATGGACATATTATATGTTGAATATGTACATGTTGAAATATTTTAGGCTTTGTGAGGCATAAAACAAAAATAGAACATAATACTAATACTTTTATACAAAAATTCCATACTTTTAACAATATAAAAATATAATTATTGTAATTTGGTACATATTTGATTGTGTTTCAGTGAGAAGAGGAGGGTTTAATTTAGAGAGGAAAATATGGTATTGCCTAATTGTACTTTAGAGTTTGAGTACCCAAACAGCAAATTGAATGCAGATGCTCTACAAAAAATTTATTTGGGGGGAAGGCATATTCACAAGTGATGCTCAGGGGACTTGGGGGCACTGGAGATTCTTGAGTAACTGGACCAGACAGTTAAATTCTAGAACCTGAAGATAAAGTGTTTGCTTGTATCTTGCAGTTCTAGGGACCACCAAAATACACATTATGGTACTCAGTGGCCACCAGAACAACAACCTGCAATGCTCACTCAGCAATGCTCAGGAGTATGTATAGGATCAGAATAAATTGGGAGCCTGTTGAATGCCTTGCATGTATCCTGGGCATTATACAATAATGATAGGTTCTATAAAAGTCAGGCTTAAGTCATATCCATACAAAGATGTAATGTTCCTATTTTCCATAGCTTGATCAATCTTAGAGCAGGCAGGTTTCTTAATGATCAATAATTTCACTTGCACACAAGCTCCAATTAAAATGGTTTATTGATATGTTCTCCATTCTTATCCCCTACCACATTTGACTTAAGTTACAAATATTATATTTCTGCTCTATTTCTATCAGCCATTAAAATATCAAGAAAAAAATTATCACCCAGCTTATAAATTTTCTAACTTTGGCCTCATTGTTCTACCACACTTTCTGTGTTCTGTTTATAGTGATTTATGTATAGCCTTTTGATATCACTTTTTTCCCTTACCCAAACCATATGAATTATTTAATATTTCCCTAAAAACCATAAGGAGCTGGATCAAAAGCATAGTAGGTAGGGCGCTTGCCTTGCATGTTGCCCACCCAGGTTGGATTCCCAGCATCTCATATGGTCTCATATGGTTCCCTGAGTACCACCAGATGTGATACAAAAAACAAACCTGAGTTCAGAGCCAGAAGCAATTCCTGTGTATAGCCGGGTGTGATCCACAAAAGCAAAAACAAATAGATAAATAAAAAATAAATAAATAAAGTACCTCAAACAAGGCTAATTCTAAGCATATGCTGGTAACTTAATACATGATTATAGAACACATAACAAGTGACTGATAGACTAAATTGTTTTCTAGAACAGAACAGATTAATCTACAAAAAAAGTTACTGTCATTAGAAAACATTTTTTCCCCACACAATTATCTTGGTTTCACTGAAAATTTAGTTTGTAATATAAGGTAAAAAGGTAAAGGCCCTCCCGTTGTTCGTCGATTTGCTCAAGCGGGCCCAGTAAGGTCTCCATTGGAGACTTTGTTGTTACTGTGTCTGGCATATCGAATACTCTCGGTAGCTTGCCGGGCTCTCCGAGAGGGGCGGAGGAATCGAACTCGGGTCGGCCATGTTGGCTGCGTGCATGGCAAACGCCCTACCACTGTGCTACCGATCCCCCCAAAATGCCGTATAAAATAAGGAAAAATGATGTATTAAAGTAATGAGATTAATTCAAAGTTTGTATGTTTAGCAGTTTGACAGTAAGGAGCTCTCTCACTTGTAAGTTTAGAATTTCCCTTTATAGGTAAGCCACTCTGACCCTAAAATACATCTGTTGATAACTCAAAATTATGTAATCACTTAGAGTCAGGCTTTAGGAGTTACAAATTTCTTGGTTCAAGACAAACTGAATCTTCTCTGCTCTGTAACTTTGAATAAACTACACATTGTTCCACTATTCTCTTATTCCTCCTGTTCTCTTCTCCTCCTCCTCCTCCTCCTCCTCCTCCTCCTCCTCCTCCTCCTCCTCTTCCTCCTCCTCCTCCTCCTCCTTCTTCTTCTTTTTCTTCTTCTCTTCTCGTATTCCTCCTCCTCTTCCGCCTCCTCTTCACCTCCTCCTCCAACCTCCTCTTCTTTATTTTCATTATATGATTTATGATTCTCTATGATTTATATATGGACAGTACTGGGGACTAAATTGAGGTACTTTATAATAAAATCTTTTAATTATAAAGTGAGAATATAATCAGATTTTGTTTTTAGGGTAAGAACCTTCCCAATATAACTGGCATTAGTTAGACCCCCAGGCCTGGAGCCATAGTACAGTGGTAGGGTGTTTGCTTTGCATGCAGCCAGCTCAGCTGAGCCGGGTTCAATTACTCCACCCCTCTCGGAGAGCCCAGCAAGCTACTGAGAGTATCTCGCTCGTGCAGCAAAGCCTAGCAATCTTCTCATGAAGTATTCAATATGCCAAACACAGTAACAGCAAGTCTCAAAATGGAAATATTACTGGGCCCACTCGAGCAAATTGATGAACAATGGGAGGACAGTGTGACAGTATGATAGATAGACCCAGGGTATATTAGTTTTACTCATAGTTATAGTACTAGCATTGTTATTACTATTATAACTCCCCCCCCCAAAGTGCAAAGAGCTAAGGCAAGTTTTGTAGATCATTATATAAACACTCCCTTATTGTATTAGAAGATAAATTTAAATAATGAAATTAGAGCATACCACAGTGAAACTATAAATAAAGATTATAAAAGTGAAGGAGGCTGGGAAGATTTTAATGTTATGTGTGAAATAATTTTACAGAAATTATTTCTAAAAACCCAGGCGTTTAGAAAAATTTGTTCAGAATAAAATAACAACCTAATAACTAAGAAGAAATGCACATTCAACATTAATTCAATATTATCTTACAAAAGCAAACATATATTTAGAATGAGTGAGATTGACTTTATGAAAAATAAAATTATTCTTACTTATCAGACTAGCTTAGAAAACTGTCACTATAATATAACTGAACCTACTACCAAATTTCTCATCCTCTATTGTGGCTATAGTACTTGATTCTCAGACTCCAGTCCATATCAAATAATCTATATTTAAATTGGTGGTGGGAAGTCCAAACAGGAAGCATGCATAAAAGACCTTGTCAGAAATCATACTCAGTATAAGGTTTTGATACATGATTCATGTTCCAACAGGATACAACATTATTTTACTGTTTAAATGGAAATAAACAGGAAGAATCAATGATCTTTTAATATATTGGGTTAAAACAAATGACATCAAGGAAGTAGGAGGTATTTTGCCTGAAGAAATATAATCTTGCTGCTTCATTTCAACCAATTTGTGGTAAAAGGTAGTAAAATTTTAATATTAGCTACTTAAGAGCATAAAACATAACAGGATTTATGATATTCTTCAGAAAGTCTATCAATTGGTTTCTCTGATAATACTGATAGTAGAGTAATTGAGAAAAAATGTTAGAAATAGCCTAAATTTGCTAAAATATTCATTCCAATAATACAGATATAGTTGCTTATATTATCTTATTTTAACAATTTTCTAAATATCATTATAAAGATAATGAAATTCCAACTTATCAGGGGAATTAGCTTATCACAAAAATCAATGATATTTGAATCATACCAAAGTTTCTGAAATTATGTTCTCCATATGTCATGTTCCTTCTTTTCCCATTAAAAGAAGAAATCGTATCAGATGCTGTATAAATTTTTTTAATATTTTGTAATTACTACTGATAGAAGCTCTTTTCTTTTACCTTGTCAGGTAATGGTTCAAAATATTTGTATATGTAAATATTGTCATGATACTAACAATTTTATAATATACTTTATATAGTTTTCATTAAAATTGCACCACGGAATTTGGTAACTAGAATAAGTCAATCTAGGCAGAAACTATCAGAGTGGGAGTTGTAACCTAGGGGCTCAGCTGGGGAATCTCTGCTCTTCATCGTGAATCTCTATTGTTGCTCTACTTTGGAAATCACTGTGAGAGAATTGCTCCAATTTATCATTTTTAAAATGCAAGAATACAATAGGGACAAAAGAGTGAATGGGTAGAGATTTGGAAAAGTTGAAAGGAAATGATTGCCTGATTGTGTCATATGTGACCCTAAAAGTCAGTAAATCTTATAGACTCAGGGTGCAGTTCATTAACTGGATCAAACTCAGACTCTCACACATGTCTCACAGGTTCTCCATGCTTTTGAGCCTTATCTTTTGACCCAAATTTGTATTCTATGATCTGAAAAAAAATCATGGACAAAAAATCTATCTAACACAAAGTATCCTTTATTCATCCCAGTATCTTAGCAGCTATTCTTGTAAAATGAATGCTATTGCTCAAGACTATTTTTGTGCAAGTTCATTTTCCTTTCAAATGACCAGTTTTTAATCATTATTAGAGATAGTAATTCAGAGAAAACTCAAGTTAAAATTGGGCGATTGTAGCATTTTTGTTATATACATTTAACGTTATAAATTCCAATAAGTAAAATTCTAGCTTATCCCTGACACATCTCACAATAGAGACGTTACTGGTGCCTGCTCGAGAAAATCAGTGAACAATGGGAGGACAGTGCTATAGTGTTACAGTGCTACCCCTGACACATAAGCCCCTCCAAGATGGTCACAATGTCTGCACTGGTATCTGGGCAGTGCCTGATGGAAACAACTGCTATGCAACTGAACATAAAAATGAAGGAAAATGTTACTTGTGATGAAGAGCATACTGCTGGATGATGTTAATGAGTATAAACACAAATTAGCAAATGGGTACTTATGACGCTTGAGGAGGTTCCAAGAGTGACATACAGTGGCTAAGCACAGACCAATATTGATGAGAATCAATTGGCCCAATTCTGGAACATCTTATTTCTCAACAGGAAGAAAGCTTATCTTAAATTCAGCTGTGCCTGAATCAAGTTTCTTCTCATCTCACATTCCAAGTCTTACTTTCCACAATTGCCCGGCAACTTATTCTGCTCTTTCCCCAGAAAACTCTCTGCATAGCTGTCATCATCAATTAAGGATGAGCCTCAGCATCTTGACTAAATATCTATACCTTATATTAGGTTGTTCTGGTGCTAATGCCATCACTACTTGGGAGAATGAACAGTGAGTAGTCCTCTCCAGTATCAATTTAACATTCTGTGTGCTTGAACTTCTTTATGATTTTTTTGTAAGAATATATAAGGAAAGAAGAGTGAGTTGAGTCCCTCCTTCTGCAGCATGTGGGTGTATAAATTTCAGGTGAAAAACTGTACTTTATATATTGAATGTTGTAATATTTTTCATATCTCTATCATCATTTACATTAATGTACATTGATATTATATAAAACTATTATTTTATTCTGTATCCAACGTTATGGGTGCTACTTTCTTTCATTTTGAGAAAATTTAACAAAGATTTTATTTTAAGAATACAAATATATTTACCATATATATGTGTGTGAATATATATATGTATATATACGTAAGTATATATACATATATACATATATATATATGCAGCTAATAATGTACTGGTTTGGTGCTTGCCTTGAATTCTACCAACCTCAGCACCACATATGGTCTCCTGGCCATGTCTAGGGATCTCTCCCAGGCACAGAATCAGAAGTAGACATTTAGCACCCACCACTGCGTGTGGTCCTAAACCAAATCAATCAACCGTCACCAAAGAAAGCTACTTATACAATATGATAATATCATGTTAGAGCAATGTGCAATTAACTTTTGAAGCCAATACTGTGATAATCAGCTGTGTTAACACTTTATAATATTTAAATATTAAAGAAAAGCATGGGGAGTATTTCCTAAAGAGTAGTATCAAGTTAACAGTTGAAAATGTATATATATGTGCGAATTTATACATATATTTATATTTATGTGTGTACAAACATATTGTATCTGGATTCACAATAAAATATTTGAAATTTTGTTCTCAGAATAAAACAATTTGGATATTATTAGCAGATTTTAGACAATAAGAACATTAGCAGATTTTAGATAATAAGAATATTTTAACTAGGATCAAACCCTAATATAATTAGAGAAGAAAATACAAGCTTGAACTCCATGTGACAGTTTCAACAAAGAGAAATAAAAATCATTTTTGTAAATACTGCTCTTTATTTAAACATCTTGGTTTACACAGTTGTTCATAATACAGCTGTTATGGGTTTTCACTATTCTGTTCCTCCCCTGCTGTCCTCATTTAACAAATACCCTCCAAGTCCGTCCCTTATCAGGCACACAATAATTTATTTTATATTGCTTGGTGGAATTAAATGGATAAATGAAATTAAAAAAAAATATATCAGTAAAAGAAGCACTGTAGCACTCTCCCATTGCTGCTCATCGATTTTCTCGAGGTAGCACGAGTAACATCACCATTGTGAGACTTGTTGTTACATTTTTGGCATATCGAATAAGCCACAGGGAGCTTGCCAGGCGGAATATCGTTGGTAGCTTGCTGGCCTCTCTGAGAGGAACGAAGGAATCAAATCGAGGTCGGCTGCATGAAAGGCAAATGCCCTACCTGCTGTGCTATCATTCCAGCCTGAGTAAAAGAAGATATGTGAAAATTGTTTCATGTCAGCACATGGTTGGTTGTTAAGTCCTTGTCTAAGGATTTGTGGTCTTGGAATGCTGTAGTAGTGGGGTGTTGGTGCAGCTGCAGTTTTTCAGGCAGTGCACAGACATAGCCTGTCTCTCCACAGGGCACCCTGAAATTCTCAGTTGGGGGATGGTGTGTCAATGAAGAAATATGAAAATCTTTGTGAAAAATGTGCTTAACATATAAGCCTAGTAAAAGGCGTATGGCGAAGTGCTCCCATCTTTTTAAGGAATGTAGACAAATTGGAGCGAGTTTTACCAAAAGTACCAGATGAGCAAGTGGAAAAAACTGGTTGAAAGAGAGACATGGAAAGAACACACATACTAAAAGCATAATCTATGAAGGATGACATATTTGTTTAACCATTTTCCAAAAATTTAGAAAATTCTGGATAAATTAAAAAGAAAATTAAAGAACCTGTTATTATGCTATTATTGTTTAAAAAATAGAAGAATATGATATAATTCAAAACGATAGAGAAGCATCAGAAAAGAAAAAAGAGTAGATGTTCTATGAAAATGATGCAATATAATAGTCAAAGAAAGTTAGGGAAGACTCCTGGAGAAAGTACAGCATTTAGGTTCAATTTCCCACACACACAGTCTGGTTAGATGCTGGCAACAGACTGTGCAGGTCTTCACTGGCTGAGAAACACTAATGAAACTCTCAATGCCTTAAGCACCAATTGGGTTGACAAAAAGAATGGAAAAACAGAGGGCAATAGAGAAAACCAAGAAGGAAAGAAAAGGGGAAGAGAACAGGAGAAAAAGGGCAGGAGAGGAGGTCTGGAGAGATGAGGGAAACTCAACCTGCTCCCCTCCAAGAGGCCCTGGCGAGGACAGCCAGGCTCGGGGGCAGGAGACTGAGCCAAGACCCAGAGACTATAAAACCCAGCTCCTGGAAGAGTACAGCTAAGAGTCTCCTGCCCCCGCGCCTGACTCTCCTCACCGGGGCCCCTTGGAGTGGGGCAAGTTGAGTTTCCCTCCCCGCCCCGAGCAGAACCTTGGCAGCCGAAGACCTCCAGAACCAGGCACAACCATGCTGAGACCACTCTCCACACACATGAAGGTTATGGCAGAGGAACAAAGGCATGCGGGTCCCGGGGCTGAGGTCTCCAAGCCTGCTCGAATCGGGGCTGAGCATCCTCCACCCAGATCCTCCATCTTCCAGTAGAGGAGGTCATACCCACCAACTGCCCCCCGGCGCCATGTAATCCCATCAATGGCCAAGACCCAGAGACTATAAAGCCCGGCTTCCGGAAGTGCGCAGAATGCAGCCATGTGCACCATCTTATTACCTCATTCTTGCTTTGCACAACTTGGCAGGCTACCAAATGTAATCTGCCCACACAGCAGAGTATGGCAAACTCCCTGTGGCGTATCCAATATGCCAAATACCAGTAAAAATGATGGGTCTCATTCTCTTAACCCTGAAAGAGTGTTGAATGTGGCACTTTTTAGATTTTCAGGGCTGGGACTAACAAGATGTCGCTGGGGCCTGCTCAAGGCAATCGACGAACAACAGGATGATTGTGATCGTGATTGTGATGAGAATGAAGTAAATATAGTGGGACAAATCACCAAGTATCATACAGCCTTCAAGTAGTAACTTTAGAAATCAGATCGCAGTCTGCATAGTTCAATGAACTAGTGTCCTTAAGTGTTTGTTTGTTTGTTTGTTTGTTTGTTTGTTTGTTTGTTTTTGGGGTTTAAGGCAAAGCCTGGCAAGCTACCTGTGACTAATTTGATATGTCAAACACAGTAACAACAAAGTCTCACAATGTAGGCTTTACTGGGCCTGCTCGAGCAAATTGATGAACAATGAAGAGGACAGTGCTACAGTGCTACAGGGTTGACACCTGACGGTGATCAGGAGTTAATCCTGGTTCTGCATTCAGAGATCACTCATGATGGGCTCAGGAGACCTTATCAAATGCTGAGGATCAAACCCAGGCCCTCCATGGAAAGCAAATATCTACTGTTATACTTATCACTCTTGTCCACTGGTTATATTGACACTTAGAAATTTGTATTCTTGGTCTGGAGCAATAGTATAGCAGATAGGGCTTTTGCCTTGCACGTGGCCAACACAGGTTTGATCCCCAGCATCCCATATGGTCCCCCAACCACCACCAGAAGTAATTCCTAGGTGCAAAGCCAGAAGTAACCCCATAAGCATTCATTGCTGGATGTGACCCACAGAGGAAAAGAATGTATTTTTTTCCTGTTGCTGTGGCTGTTTTGTACAACTGATGGTGCTTAGAGGCTAAACTACAATAAGCTCAGTGATCATAGGCTGTTCCTGGTGGTGCCAGGGGGACCATACAGTGCTGGGGATTAAACAGAGGTCTATCAAATGCAAAATATGTACTCAGATCATTGAAGTATTTCCTCTGCCCTAAACTTAAATTTTAATGGACATAAATTGCCTCTGACAAGAGGAGAGTTGGAAATCACTGTAATTACAAAATACTTGTAATTACAATCATTTTAATGTGCATGGACGATTCATTTAATTCTTTGAACGTAAAAGATAGCCTTTAAAAATTCTATATATGGGAAAACCTAAGTATAAGATAATGCTATGGTTGCTGTACAGCACACAATAAATCTTCTACTACTTTAAAATCCACATTCACACATCTCAACAAAGATGATATATTAGATTGCAAAAATAGGTTAATACTTAAGTAGTATAATCTAACATTGTCTTTACAAATAAAAATATAAATGAATTTAGAGTGGAAATGAACGTGGTGATAAGTTCTTCAAAATTTAAAACCACATCTTTTCTCAAGTAGCTTAAATAAAAGGACAAATGGGAAAATTTTAAAAATGTAAATGAATGTTGACTGTAAATAATCCATGAATGAAGAACATTTTGAAAGAGTTGATAATAATCTAACTTAATGGTTTCTCTTATGCAATTATCAAAACTAAAGACAATTAAACAATTAGGGCCAGAGAAAGTATATAAAGGGTACTGCACTTTTCTTGCATACAATTGACCTGAGTTTGAACCCTGGTACCACATCTTGTTCATAAAAACTCCTAGGAGCGATCCCTGAGCACAGAGCAGAAGTAATCCCAAATATTTTTTTGTTTTATTATATTTTAAATTATTATTTATGTATGAAAAGTTTGAGGTGGGAAGCTTAAGGTATTGTATATTATGTTCAAATTAATCCATGTTTTCCCTTTTGCTTCCAAAGTTTCCAAAACCACACTAAGCTACAAATTATTTATGAAACTTGAGGATTACGATATTTTCATTTTGTTCTATTGGGGGGCACAGCCAGTAGTGTTCAGTGCTTACTGCAGTTTCTGCACTTAGGGATAATTCTTTTCGGACTCCTGGGACTATATGCAGAGCAGGAGATTGAATGCTGTTGGCTCCACGCAAGACAAATGCCTGACCTGCTGTACCATCACTGCGCATCAATCTTGTCACATTTAATTTCACCTTAAAAGTTCAAGTTCTCATAATGTTTTTCTTATTGTAAGTATTTGGTTGGGAAATACAAATTTAAAACTCTAGTTCTTCATGGCTCAAAGGACTTAATTGTGTTCCTTTAATGGTGTCAACATTATAGACCTAATTTAATCCTCTGAATATTTTTATGGACCATATAAAAATTAAATTCAACCAGCATCTAAACAGGGATTTTCCTCATTAAATAAAATGATAATTAGATACAATAATTCTAAATTGAAAGGCTTGATTCAGTGATTATAAAGAAAAAACTGTGCAATAGCTTTCATTACCTTTTCTCACATCTATCTCTTTACTTCTCGTATTAGTTTTACCCCATTTTTTTTTTGTTGTTGTTGAGACTATCTGAGTACCAACAATGAGGGAGTGATTTAATTCTATCAATCTTTTCTCAGGGTCGTCAAGCCATGAATATATCCTTGGAATATGTAAGTCAGCACATAGAAAAGAAAGTTAATGGAAAGTAGATCCTATACATTAAAATAAGTGGTATGTATGTGTAGAATCATCCACCAGGGAATAAATAGGACAATTATGATTGTTGAGATTTTAATTTACAAAGAAAAGGGATGCTCAGAGATAGTTTTCCATACAACTATAATCTTTAGCACAACCTGGATTTTTAAAGAGAGATCACCAGAATTTCAAATTTAGAAAATTATTGGTGCATTTTGGTCATCTTTAAGATCTGAGTTTATTGATAAGCACGATGAATTTACGTTCTATAATTTTATATGAAGTAGAGACGAAAAGCACAATTCATAGCAACACCCTGATTTCCACACCTGCCTCCCTCTATGGGAGCCACTTCCTTCTTACTCTCTCTCATTCTTTTCCTTTTATGTATTATGATTTGCAATATAGGTGCTAAGAGGCCATTGTGTTTGTTCAGACCATTCAATATTTTAAACAGTATGGTAAGACTGGAGTACTTTTTTAACTGAATGGCAGTTTTGGGGTATGGATGAAACTACTGAGACTTCCGAAAATACAGGAGTTGAGGGGAGTTAGCCCATCCCCCAAACCGAAGAAAGCCTGGAGATTTCAGTCACAAAACCTGCATAGCAGAGTTTTCAGATTATTTCTCAGTGGGGTCTGTCCTGAGACAGTGGAGTCAGGCCAAGGGTATGACAATGATTTTGGATTGTGGAAACAAGTAGTTTCTAGAGGCTTTGCTTGAGCAAGATGACCAAGATGACCTGCCCCCCTCTGATTTACTCTGGTCTGTTCAGTCTTGCATTGGTGCAAGATTAACTGTGACTTTTGATCTTATTCAAGATTTATTTATGGTTCTCTGAAGCAAAGCCAATAAATAAGCTTATTTATTTACCACTTAGATTTATTTACCTATTTATTTATTATTTATTTACTTATTTACCACTTAGATTTATTTATTTGGTGGCTCTGTAGTTGGTTCATGTAGCGACTTCCAGTGCTTCCAGGAATATAAGGAAAGTGTGGAGATATATAGCCCATTCCAACTCCAAGATAGCTGGAAGATTTCAGTCATAAAACCCGCATGCCCAAATTTTCAACAGGTTAATATATCCGTGAGGTCTGTCCTGCGACAGTGGAGTCCAGTCGGGGCCATGTGGCGATTTGGATTGTACAAGCAAGTGACTGCTAGGGGATCTGTTTAGGTGGACACCAGGCTAACCCACCCCACTCCAATTTACACAGGTCTGTTCAGCCGTACATGGGTCTAAGGTTTAGCTGCGGCTTTTGATCTCTGTTGAGGTTTATTTATGAGTCTCTGAAATAAGACCAATAAATGAGCTTGTATAGCTGAGCTGTAGGTGGTTTGTTGACATGGCTCCCACATTCATAACTTCTGTCATTAAATTTCTTGGTAAATTTGTTCCCAAATTGTTGGGGCCAAAGGCATAGTGGCAATTTTGGGATATCAGGAAACCTGAAGGCACCATCAAGTTGCTGATGCACTTGCCCTGCAGGTATAGGTTGACCTGCTGGTGGCACCATACCCCCAGATTCTGTTTTTTATGTTCAAATTGACTATCGTACCTACTTATTAATAAAATGCTGATAGGATCAATACTTTAAGTCACATATACACAATTAATTAATCAATAGAATTATTGCATTTCTTGGTTATGGATTTGTGTATAAAACATTCATTTTTAAATCTCAGACTCTGTAGTGAAGGGCTCTCAGTGGTATTCAGGAGGCACAGAAACCAGCTCCCTGGATCATCAAGGCCCTGATTCAACAATAGGTGAATCAAGATGCTGCCTACGACCTGTGCGGCAGAGAATATGCACAGATACATGTCACTCTGGTGCTGCTCAGGGCCCTGCTAGCCTCAGGGGCCTTCAAGTCTAGTCCTTCTGATGTATAGGAGACAGTATGGTGTCAGTATGGGCCACCGCCAGGCATGCACCTAAGCTATTGTCCTATCTCTCCTGTTTCTAGTAATATTTTCTACTGATGGACATCTATACTATGGGTTATAGTGTGAAAGTAATGACGTGTATTTTGAAACATAGGATACATGCTTTGAAAGAACTGCTGGTAACTATTTTTCTAATGTACTGAGAAACATAGTACAGTTATTTAGATTAGAAGATTTACATCTAATAGAAAGTGACTTTGTTGCTTTAGAATTGCTGAAACTATTACACTAGAAACTATAAAAGATTCCTTAATTATTTAAAAAAATGTATGTATAAGTATAATCTTAAGACTCCTTCCATTAGTTTGTTTGAAGAACTAATCTTCTTGAAGAAGCAATTAAAATGCTTTCATTTTAAGTGTATATTAAATAAATCAAATATGATGATGTTGTAAACATTCATTATAGATTTATTTTGATATTTGTTCTGCATAAATTACAGATATATGCATAATTTTATCTTAAAAGATTTAATGACATTTGATAATCAGGGCACACAACCATGTACTTACTTAGAAGCGATGATGTTTAGCTAATAAAATCACTGTTTCACTGACTGATTTATAAATAGACCAAAGAGAGACATTAGCAAAGCTATTAGAGTCCCTTGCCTAGGAGCAAATAGCTTATTCCTTTTTTGTAAACATAGTTATGTTTAGGATTTATAGTATTAATATGTCAATAGTCCATCAATATCATCTTTCAATTTTATTGGCAAATGGATTATATTAGAACAAAAACTTGTTTAACTTTTATTCCCAATTTTAGCATGAAGATTTAAATTGTCAAAGAGAGAAACTTTTGGTGTTTTGACTCAGACAAAAGTGTCATCATTGTACTATGCAGTGTAATTTCAAAGTAAATTTATTTAAAACATACACTACCAGCCCATATCTGGCTAGCAAAATAAACAGAAAGTCTAAATGAGGTGATGAGGTATAAAGAAGATTCTGCATGGTAAGAATGACACAAAACTGCTTCCTCTCTATTGCTTCACACATCAGAATTTTGACCTCACATGACTCTCCTGTCATTATTAGAGAGTTTTCAAAGATATAAATGATTACAGTAACATGATATTATTGAATAAACCTTGTAAAAGCTTTTTGTTAGGATTTTTATGGGAAATATAGAATCTATTTATTCCTTAAACCAGTAGTTATGAGAAAATTCTGTTACTTGCAAATGAATAAATTTTATTGATTGTATACTTTTTAATAATTTACACGCTTCAATTTTTTATTTTATCATTTTAATAAAGAGTTATTTGTGGTGACCTACCTCAATCATACCAATCAGATTGACACCTTCAAACCCTGTACTGCAGTTTTGGCTGTAAAATTGATACAGACTCTAAAGCATGTACCGGTTGCAAGCTAGCCTGAGTAAAGGGCTAATCAGGACATTTATCAAATTGAATTTCTGCTCCGACACTTGGCTTTCTGGTTCCTAACATGTTGTACTCATGGCAGGAAGATTAAGAACAGAAAGCAGATACATTAAAAGCTAACAGTTATGTCAAAAATTAGAAGGTGCATTAAGTGAGAAGTCTGGTATGTTTATACAACTGTGCATATAGGGTTATAAACAATTATCAATAACCTTTTATGCACAGCATTGACATACAAGAGCGATACCACAGAGGATAAGGCACTTGCCTGTCACACATCAGACCCAGGTTTGATACACAAAATCCCATAAACTAGCCTGATACTGTCAAGATTGATCCCTGAGCACAGGGCCAGAAATAAGTAATCTATTCTACTCTTGTCTGGGAACACATATGCAGCCCATACTGTCTAAACTAGTAAACTTGTTTTACCTAGGGAACTCTCCGAACTTTTGAATTTTTATTAAGGTGTTATTGCCATAGTTATTTGGAATAATTTGTAGTATTTTAGTAGATATGAAACTATTTTTTAAATCACTTGATCACTTGACATCCCCTTACTCATCGATTTGCTCAAGCGGGTGCCAGTAATGACTCCACTCATCCCTGTCATATGATAGCGTAGCCCAATGGTGTCTACTCACTCCAGAACACAAAGAGCCTGAAAACGATCATTTAGGGTCTTGATGAAGAAGTTTAATCATCTTGTAGGTGGGCAGCCACGTGATCTTTTGACATCCCGTGGAATCCAGTTGGTAACAGCTCTAGTCCAGCCATCGTCTCCAATTCACATTATGTGTCCAGCCAATCTGATTTTCAGAGCCTTGGCAAATGAGACATTATCCCTAATTCTTGATCATCGATGGAGGTCAGAACTCTGGATTTTTTTTCTCACTTGAATGAAGCATGATACTCCAACCATAGCACTTTTGATTCCTCTTTGGGAGACCCAAATAGCATTCTCATCTTGTTTTTGTAGTGCCCAGGTGTCTGAGATGTATATTAATGCAGGAATAACAGTGAAATAGAAGAGATGTGCCAAGGACTGGAGGTTCTTCATCCTCTTAGCTATTTCTTCAGCACTCTTGAAGGCATTCCAAGTAGCTCTCTTCCTCCTGCACAACTCAAGTGCCAGGTCATTCATTATGTTGACTTCTCAACCTAGGTACTCATAACTGTTGCATTTGGAGATGTTCGTTCTATTGAGAGTGAATGAAACGTCAGGAAAAAGACCGTTTCTCATAAACATTCTCTTTGGGAGATTCAGCTGTAGTCCGACCTCCCCAAACTCATGGTCAAAGTCGGCCAGCACTTGTTCCGCTTGGCTAATGTTTGGTATTATTAGAACGATGTCATCAGTGAAGCGGAGGTGGTTGTGTAGTTGCAGACCATCTATCTTCACTCCCATTCCTTCCCATTCCAGTCATCACATGCTGTTCTCGAGATGGCACTGAAAACTTTCTGTGAAATGATATCATCCTGCCGAACCCCTCTCTTGACAGGGATGATCACTTGTAGAATGGTGAGATCCTGGTAGTGAATCCATAATGCAGCTCACAGAGGATCCTGATGTATTGAGTTTGAATGCCCTGTCTAGTTAGGGCTTCAAAGACCACTTCCATCTCAACAGAATCAAAGGCCTTTAAATCAATGAACATTAGACAGAGCAGCATCTTGAACTCCAGAGAAACCTCAATGAGGTTGGTTATTGTGTGGATATGGTCTATCGTGCTGAATCCTTTGCGGAACCCAGCTTGCTTGCATGGTTGTCCTTCATCTAGTGTTCTGCCAATCCTATTCAGGATGACTGGAGTGAAGAGCTTGTAGATGACAGACAATAGGCAGATTGGGCGATAGTTACCAATGTCATGTATGTCTCTCTTCTTGTACAGTAGAACAGTCCTGCTACTTTTCCACTTGGACAGAACCTTGCATTCAGACAGGTATTGTGTGAAGAGCCAAGCCAATGTATTGATGAGTACTGATGGCAGGTTCTTCAGGTGTTCAGGTGTAACCTTGTCTGGGCTGGGTGCTGTTCGCTTCTTTACCAACGAAATGGTGTGTCAGATTTCGGAAGGGAGAACATTGGGAATGACATATCCATCCTGTGGAATTTGTTATGTGGGCAGGTAGACGTGCTATCAAAGAGATCTGTGTAGAAACCATGGATAATCTTCTCCATTGTCCTTCTGGTAGTTTTGGGAGCTCCATCAGGATATCAGAGGGCAATCTTCTTCGTCTTGTAGTTGGCAAAGGACAGGGGGGCATTGCAAATGCTATCGCAACTTCTGCCACAGTGTCCAGCACTGCTTTTCTTTTCTCTTTGAGGTCTTCTTTGATCGCTTCTCTGCACTGCTTTGCGAGCTCTGACATTGTTTGCGGATGCCTTAGGCTTGAGCCAATGAGCGAATGAGCTCAAGAGTTTTCTAAGACAGGAGTCTTTTTGTGGCTACCTCTCTCTTGGTGTTCATTGCACAATCATGGAGTTAATTGTATTCTTTGTCAGTGTTGTGAATGACGGCATCTTACCATGTTGCCGCAATAGTGCCAAAGACCTCCCACTTGGTGGTCGTTCTGGGAGTTTTCTTCTTAAACTTTGTAGACCTTTCTCCCTGCTTCATGAAGTAGAATTTTGCATGAAGGAGATGGTGGTCCTAGCCCATTTGGAATTTTGGGACAATAGCGACATTGTCCAGGCAAAACTGTCAGTTGAATATGATGTGGTCAATTTCGTTGTGGAAAAATTCACTGGGAAACTCACTCCCATGTTCAACATTTAGATTCTGCCTTCTGGAACTCTGAGTTATGATGGATGATCTTGGTTGACGTGATGAACTCAGACAGTCTCTCACCCTGTTTGTTTCATTCTAGGCCATGGGTCCCGATGTAGAGTTCTTTGGCTGATCTTTTCAGTCCTCTAATCACACATGCAGGTATTCCCATGGTTGAAACCATATTTGAACCCCATTAAATATGGTGTGGTAATCTTGGAGGATGGGTATTAAGTGTCTTATAATGTTTCATGGTCCGGAAAGCAGCCTTGATTGTGGTGGCTGCTGTGTAGTGGAGGTAGTGGAGGTAGTGGAGGACTTCTGATGAGTTATTTATCTGGTACTGGTAGGGTGGTGCTTCTGGGTGTGATCCCTGGGTCGCTGGAGATTGGTGGTAGCAAGCAGAGGATCTCTGTTTCTGGGTCCCATTGAGCATGGAGTCCAAGGTCACATGGTTCCACTTGCCTATTTTTCAATATTAAATAATTAACAAATAAACTATCAAATAATCTCAATACTATATTTTTATGCCTTTTTTACCAGCAATTTAATTCTTTTTGTGGAACTGGCAGAGTACATATTTTCTTTCTCTCTTTGCCTACCTAAATCAGGAGTTTTAAATGAATGGAGATGAATCTATGTATATTTTTTTAAGTTAGAGAAATTTCAGTGACATTTCTATAAAAAGAACTATCTTTATTTGGGAACCAGGAATGCTGGTGCATCAGATTAAAAAATGCCTCAAACAGGAAACTTAGGTGAAGCATAGAAACTATTTCTATTCAATTTTCTTCATTTGGTTGAAGATGCATTTCACTTATGAGAGACAGCACTGTGCTATTTATGAAAGGTATATACCACCTCTGAAGGAAAATTGCACAACAACATACTGCATCTGGTGAAACCACACATGGGACCATTCACTCAAAGGGCAAGTTATTGTGCCTGTGCACTCCTACTACCACAGAAGAAAACATAACTTACTGAGTTTTGAGAGACTGAGAAATTCAACATATATATTTGTGCCCAACCAACAGGAAATCTACTTCAAATATATGTATGTTAGTTAAGTTATCAGACTTTCAAATTAATTAGCACACACACTAAAAGATATAGTTAAAAAGGGACGGACTCTATTGTCAGTTGCATGTCAATGAGGTCAAATGCTCAGAACAATCTTAAGGTGTAAAAAATAATTGATGGTTAAAAAAAAATATTGTGTTAGGTTTCTGACAAGGTCATTTTCTTTGAATTTTGAGTCACTGTAATTTACAGTACCAAAATGATAAGGTTTTATGTGTCCAGTGTTCAAGGCCCCCAGCATGCCTACTTTCATCCACCACTGTCTCAGGCTTGCATGCCACCCTGCCATGGGAAGCTCAGTTCTTTAAGTCACTTCAGAAGGATCTTTTGCCTTTGTCTAGATATTACTCCTTTATCATATTTCATCATATCCTACATATGAGAGAGATCATTTTGTGTAGATCCTTCTTCTTTTGACTAACTTTGCATATTGTTCAATTTCTATTCATTTGGGGGCAAATTGCATGCATTTTCTGATTTTAAAAGTATCTGTTCTGATGAACAAGTTCCTTTAAATAAGGAATAATTCCTGAGTGTATGAGCCAGAAGTAACCCTTGTGCATCACGGTGTGTGACCCAAAAGAAAAAAAAAAGAATTGACATGTGTTGTCCCCCAAACGCGGCCACACAACATCTTATTATGACATCTCATTCCTACTTTGACAAACTGGCAGGCTACCGAATGTAGCCTGCCCACACGGCAGAGTCTGGCAAACTCCCCGTGGTGTACCCAATATGCCAAATACCAGTAACAATGATGGGTCTCATTCTCCTAAAGAGCCTTGAATATAACCTCAGGGACAGGATGAAGGAGACGTTACTGGGGCCTACTCGAGGCAATCGACGAATAATAGGATGATTTGTGATTTGTGATTTGTGTCCCCAAAACAGGCTGGAGCTATAGCACAGCAGGTAGGGTGATTGCCTTGCACATGGCCACCATGACCAATCCGGGTTTGATTCCTCCACCCCTCTTGGAGAGCCCAGCAAACTACCGAGAGTATCTTGCCCTCACGGCAAAGCCTGGCAAGCATGATGTAATAAATATGCCAAACACAGTAACAACAAGTTTCCCAATGGAGGCATTACTGTGCTCATTTGAGCAAATTGATGAATAACGGGAAGACAGTGCTACAGTGCTATACTCCTTTAGGTCTGGAGATTAAATGTACTCGACAGATCTGTAATATTTAGTCTTGATTTTTTTTTTTGCTCTAATATTTAGTTTCACAGCAGACTTTCTTACACTTAGGTCTGGCCTACACAGGGACACCAGGACTAAAACTGTCAATTTTTTTTAATCAGTGCATCCTTTATTAAATTCAGTGTTCCTGGGGCTGAGCAACACTTCATACCACCATACCACAGACCCTACTACCCTACCTATGCACCTGCTGTGCTCAGGAATTTGTCCTGTGTCTGTGCTCTGGGGATCACTTCTAGGGTACTTGAGATGTGTAAGGTATTTACTGGGGCCAACAGCATACAAGGCAAGTGCCTTACTCTCTTTACTATCTCTCAGGCGCTTTCTTTTATATTCTTTATTGCTCATTAACATATTATTGTTTATCTTTTATCTTATAATCTTGTGATTTTTACTTTATTCTGTAATATTTTTTCTTTAATTAACTTTTCTAAGTTCCTTGAATTTATCTTCCACATTTTCTGTTTCAGTTGCTGTTTGCCAATTGTGATTTCCTGTATTTACTTTGAATTGTTACATTATAACTGTCCTTGCCTCATTAAATTTTCAAATTCCTGTTGGATTATTGTGGCACAATAGTCCTACATTTTAGGATAAATATTGTATATTTGTGCTTTGTTCTTTGGGGAAGATTTAATATTTATTCATAATGTTTTTTCTTTATAGACTTTTTATATCTTTTTATGTGCATGCTGTGAAATCATTTTATATTATAATTCTTTAACAAGTTGGAGTTTTAAACAACTTAGAACAGAAAAATCTCTGGTTTTCTACCATATCATTTCCATCAACATATATAAATTGATATTTTGTTTGTTATTTTCATTTATTTTCTATTCAACTATTTTTTTACTATATGCCATAGTAATTATTGGCCATAATCATGCCAGTGATTTAATGATTTATATTTTATTATAAGGATATACATTTAAAGCTTTAGAGAATATTTTACACGCTCTTTTTATTAGCCTTTTCAATTTAAAATCCATTTTTAGTTATGGTGTTGTGTAATCATATGCAGTTGTAAGAAATAATACATAAAGCCCATGTATTCTTCACTCAGGTTCTTTAATAGTAACGTCTACTACTACTACAGTATAATATCAAAAATGTATATAACGCAATCTGTCAGACCTATAGTATAGTGAGTATGGTGTTAACATCGCTCACATTGCTCACGGTTAATGCAGATTTGATGACTGGCACCTGCTATGGCACTCTGAGTACTTCCAGGAGTGATTCTGAGTGCAGAACCAGGAGTGATCCCTGAGCACAACTGGGTGTGACCCAGTAACAGCATGCAATAAATCCAGTTCAATTTTAGAAAAAAAGAGAAATACTTAAAAATATTTCACATACAAAGTTAATGACTAATAACCCTCCATTACACATTGTTCCTTTAATTTTCATGCGTATTGACCACATTTTACTTCTCTTTCTGCAGTTCATTCATAATTGACTTTTGATGGCAAGGAAATCTTAAATTATCTTCTAAAGGACAGGAGAAATTGTAGAGCAGATAATACAGTTGGCTATATGCAACTGATCCTTGATTAAATACAGAGCACACATCTGATTATCCCTCTGAGCTCTGTCCAGAGATCTCAGCCCAGGGCTCACTCCTGAGCAGAAACTCAGCAATTGCCCTTGAACATGGTCAGATGTGGACCAAACCTTACTCCTCTTAAAAATTACTTTTCTTATGATTTATTTTTAGCAAATGTTTGATGTACTTAACAATTTTGTATACCTAACATACTCAGACTTGTCTTTTTAAAAATATTTTATTGGTGAAACACCATGAGGTACAGCTGTAAACTTACACATTTTTGTGCTTGGGTTTCGGTTATAGAATGATTGAATACCTATCCCTCCACCAGTGCCCATTCTCCACCACCACTGATCCCAGTATTTCTTGGGTGAAAAGGATCATCAGAGGAAAGAGTTTAAGGAGCTTGTGTTAGAGTAATCAAGAATAAAAATATAAAACTTTTTATTTTTCTTTTAATTTATTTTTTAACATTAAAAATGGTATATTTGAATTCTTGGTCTATATATTTGTGCACTGTCCTTTAGCTGCTTTTAATTTTGTGACCACATCCAGTGGTGCTCAGAGATTACTCTTGGCATGTAAAGAGAGTACAAATTTTCTGTATTATCCATCCATCCTTTGTCTTCTCTCTTACAAACTTCTTTTAAGAGTTTTTTTTTTTAATTTCCATCTACTAAAAACAAATTTCCCCAATCTTCTTTGTTTGTTTTTGGCCACACCCTGCAGTACTCGGTACTTATCCCTGGCTCTGTGCTCAGGGATCACTCTAGGTGATGCTCAGGGAACCATATGTGAGGCCAGGAATTGAACCCAGGTCAGCTGCATGCAAAGCAAGAGTCTTATCCACTGTACTATTTCTCTGGCTCAAATGTCCTCCATGTTTGT
This sequence comes from Sorex fumeus, assembly GCF_029834395.1. Taxonomy (NCBI): domain Eukaryota; kingdom Metazoa; phylum Chordata; class Mammalia; order Eulipotyphla; family Soricidae; genus Sorex; species Sorex fumeus. The sequence continues at coordinate 8,244,268 of NW_026606188.1, forward strand.
TTCCTAATGTTACCAATTTTACTTATCTCCCCACACCAGTACCTTTGGGGCACCCTATTGATATTCAAAGACTGTTCCCTAATCAGGGCTTGTGTGCTGCTCCTGGAAGTGCTTGAGGAAGCATGCATTGTTAGGGACCAAACATATACCTCCAGCTCGTGAAATGTGTGTCCCAATCTTTTTAATCTATATGCTCAGTCCTTCCCTTCATTTTTGAATTCTACATTTACAAGGTATAGAATTTTCGGTGTTTTCACTTTATTCGGCTGGATTGTACTTTTTTGTGAAGTTTAAGTGTGACTCATCTTTGTGTCTATAGGTAAAGTGCTTTTTCTGTCTTTGACTGATTTTAGAATATTTTTTAATCTTTAATTTTCTGTTTTTATGCTATAAATAAATTTTTTTGTTTCGAAGTACAATGTATTTAACTTGGAAATCTCTGAACGTTCTGTCTATATGTTTGGTCTATGACACTAATCTGTGTTAATTCACAATCATTATTTTTAAATATTTCTTCTATTACAGAATTCACATTTATGATTCCCAAAGGAAATCAAATAGAAAAAGAACCTCATTCTATGTTTATATTTCAATAACAGCCCATTGATAAAATGCTATTTTCTTAATGATGCTCACTAACATGGAAAAACAAATGGAAGAATACTTGAATAATGATAAAGAAATTATGGGGAAAAAGTTTGAGAACACTTCAAATATGAACCAGAAAACTAAAGATTATGTAAACTGAGATTTAAAAATAAAATAGAGGAACTTAACAGCAGAATGAAAATTATGAAACTTGAATCAATGAGTTGAAAGAGAAGAGTAGTAAAATATAGCTCTAAAGGGTAAGAAAAATGACTAATAATCATAATGACAGTAAAAGAGCTATATAAAAAGCATCAAGAGATATATCTGTGTCACTTAGGTTTAATAAGAACAAAGGGGAAATATTCTTATTTAGGAAATAATAGCTGAAACGTCCTAAATCTGACAGAGGAGCTAAACCCCCAGATCCTAAAGATGAGAGATCCAAACAAAATAAACCCAATTAGAATCACACTGTCACTTTCCTCCAGTTGTTCATCAATTTGCTTGAGCGGTCCCAGTAACATCTCCATTGTGAGACTTGTTGTTACTGTGTTTAGCAAATCAAATATGTCATGGATAGCTTGCCAGGCTTTGCTGTGCGGGCAAGATACTCTCAGTAGCTTACCAGGCTCTCCGAGAGGGGAGGAGGAATCGAACTCGAGTCGGCCATGTAGGCCGCATGCGAGGCAAATGCCCTGCCCACTGTGCTATTGATCCAGCCCCACTAAGAAAGATAAATCTTTAAATCAAGGGAAGAAAAATAGAGTGGTGTATATAAAGAATTCTTAGATCTATCAGCAGAAACTCTAAAATATAGTGTCATGGTATTTAAAAAAATTCAGAATGAAACATACCACCAACAAAAATACCCTACCCAGTAAGGTTAACATTCAATTTGACTTAAGGATAACAAATTTTAATACAAAGAAGTTAACATGGCATTGTTAGTTAGCCAGATGTATTCAAACAAATCTTCATAATAAGAAATATGTTGGGGCTTCTATAAAATAAAAGAGAACATAGTTTGGGAGTGAAAATATTTATAAAAACATAAAATGCTGGAGCAAAGGAGACTGGTAATGGTAGCTTCCTATATCACTATATCATTGTCATCCCATTGTTTATGGATTTGCTCAAGCGGGCACCAGTAACATCTCCATTTGTCCCAGCCCTGAGATTTTAGCAGCCTCTCCTTACATATCCTTCCCAACTGTAGCATATTGGAGGCTCTTTCAGCGTCAGGGGAATGAGACCCATCATTGTTACTGTTTTTGGCATATCTAATATGCCATGGGGAGCTTGCCAGGCCCTGCTGTGCAAGTGGCATACTCTCAGTAGCTTGCCGGGCTCTCTGAGAGGGACAGAGAATGTATATAAGAGAATACAAAGCAAGAATGCTAAAACCAAACACAAGTGTGTTACTTTAGGTACAACAGTGGGCTAGATTATAAGAGGTCAATTCCAGGAGCTTTGTTTTATGGTCGCTGTATCTTGGCCTTTGATGGGATTATAGGGGGCCAGGGTCAGTTTGTGGGTATGTCTTGGAGGGGTGTGGGTTGAGTTTACCTCCCCACCCCAAGCAGAGCTCCGGCAGCCGAAAACCTCTAGAACCCAGCCATAGTCATGCTCAAGGTCACTGTCCACACGCTCAGACAAGCCTCACACATGAGGAAACTGACAGAAGAACCCAGATATGCAGAAACCAGGGCTGAGATCTCCAAGCCTGCTCAGATCAGTACTGGGCCTCCTCCACCCAGATCCCCCAATTTCCAGTAGCTTGACAGCCACACCCACGGTAACTTTATCTTCCTTATATTAAGATTTGAGAATTTTAATTTTTATGTTGTTTTTCAGTTCAGTATAATTAGCTATTTCTCAGCATAATGGTAAATTGCTGATATGAGAAGTACAGTAACCAAATCTAAGTATTATATTTTAGTAGTGATCGAGAGTTCTATAATTAGATCTCAGCATTCTTATAAACTTGTCTCTGGCCTCAACTGTAAACTTCCAGACTTGTACAATTCTCTCCCTGCTTTTTTCATGGGCTATAATGGCCAAAGTGTCTAATGTCAGTTTCTGTCACCAAGGTTAATGAAGTGGCCCTGGTGTTGGTATATGATTAGGCTCTAGTTAGTTAGTTCTCCATGAGGACAAACTTATTAAGAAGAACATATTTCACTATAAATCCTTCTTCTCTCTACCTGTGGGAATAATGAACATAATTTTCCAGTGAATATTTTTTTTTCCAATGAATAGTAATTTTACTTAGGGAAGTAAAACTTTGATTTCTACTTCTGAGACTTTGCTCCAAGAAGTTATGATTCCCATTGACAACTGTCTTGGGCCATCAATTTGTCCTGCCTTCTCTCTTTCTTATGAATTCAAGAAGAGTTGCTGATTTTTTACTTTGTTCAAGTTTTTACTTGTTAATATTGAGTGGTGACTTTCAATTCCTTACACAGAATCCAGACTCCACTGATGTTTTTAAAAAGGGCTGGTTTCCATGGCATACTCAAACCCTTTGGGCTTTTAAAACAAATTTACAAAATAATTTCAGAAGTTACATACTCAGCATGCCAGATTATCAAGATCTCTACCTTTCCTTCTTTACTTATATTTCTGTCTCAGTTTAAGGATTTATACAACTGTAACAAAATTTTATTGCAAGTAGGCGTGTTCTGGAGCTCCCTGTGCAGATTTCAAATGGATGATTCCTTAAACATGGTCCTCGTAGGCAGAGAGAAATTTCTCCCCTTTCTTAAACAAGTGGAAAAGTATTTTCTAAACCAAATTTCTTAGAGATGGATAAAGTCAACTCAGTAAAACTCGATGAGAAATACCTTGCCCTCTCACACGTACAGAGAGCCATACGGGTGCTGCGTGTGGTGTCAGATGGACACAGGTGGACCCTTCCAAAAGCAAATTAATGCTTTTGTGTTACCAGAAATGTACAAGTTTGTGAGTGGTAAGCATTAATAGGAATGAAATTTGAGGCTGAAAATGCACAACGATTTTGTTCTATCCCTTTGATACTCATTTCTTCTGAGCCCCTCTATTAATGTGTGATCGCAGAAAACAAGTTTTAGAGCAGAGATAGGAAATAAATAGGGATGAAGAGTATAGATAGGAAAGAACAGCACATTGTGGAGGTTCCTGTTAAACAGATGGTCTTACTGGGAGTTCTTTGAGAGACTGTGAAAATTTCAGTTAATGATTTTTTGAAAGAAAATTGGTTACTTTATCCAAAAAAAACTACACTCTCTTAAATTATCTTATATTCAAGTTACACATTTTGTTCACAAACAGCCATATACACAGAGTAGGTAGTCTGTGTCTAAAAAATATAAAGAAATAAAACATGAAATGTGTGATTGCGTGCAAAGCCGTGTCTTTGCACAAATAAGGGCAGGTGAGAAGTGTAAGTTCTTGCCATCATGTCTTATTGTTCCTAAAGTCCTCCTCCCTCTCGAAGTGCATTACCTTCCAAAAGCAATTAATTACCAATTCTCCTATAAACAGACGTTCAAATCAACAGAACTGTACTAAGTTGAGCGATTTATCATTTAGTATGTGTGAACATTTTATTATGCTGCTATGAGACTACAAAATTCGCAAAATAGAGATGGGGCGTGTTTTTGGAATTAGAGGTTGAAACCAGATGATAAGGGGATGTGATTCTAAGGAGGAAGGGCTTAATCCTGTAGACAATGGAGCCTCATTGATTATTTTTTGAGCTAGGGATTAATGACATTAAACTTAACTTCTGGTAGAAGGCTTAGAACTGTAGAATTGTTTAGAGTAAAGTAACTAAAAGCTGAAAATCCTGCTTGCCATTGTTCTTCTTTAAGTGCATATAACTAAAATAATTAGGAACTGTGATATATAAACATGTAATGCAAGTTAAATTTACCATAATTGCATTCAAGTATATAATTCAAAAAACAATATATCAAACAACATATGATCATAATGTTTAGTATAGCTTACTCTGGGTTAATTCTCTTCCTGTGCATTATGATATCATTGACTGTCTGGTTAGTACATCTATGAAAGAACCTGCAGTGATAATTCCTCCACTAAAATATTTTGAGTTTTATATACTTATAAATAATTTGTTATAACTAAATTCCTTTTGATTTTTTAAAAAATTCCTTTTGATTACCTTTTATAAAAATAGAATCCTATTTCATCTAACTTGAAGGAACTTCCTACTTCCTCTAACTTACAGTTTGATAGAAATATATTTTCCCTTTCATCTAAAATACTCCTCAGTTACGTCTGAAAGCAACTCTATAATATAATAATATAAACTCACGAATGAGTTTAAGAATTATTTCCAAATCAATGAGTTAAAAAAATAAGTGATTAGATATCTTTGAGATGTGAAATACATCTTATTTCTTATTTGTTTAAAGAAAATACTTAACAGTGGGGTGCTGGGTGATGTTTTATTTATTTGTTTTTTTCTGAAAGGAGTTGATGGTCTAATGCAGTTTGGAATCTCCAGTTTCTATAATGTCTTTCCCACTTTTGATATTGATGCTTCTTTATAACGTATAGCATTAAGTAGATACATGCTTAATATCCCTATATGATATATACTATTAATATACATATAATATATACCATTAAGTAGATATGTGCTTAATATACCTATAGAGTACATGTTGTAAAATCTGATACAGTTTTCAGTTAAATTATTCAACAAAGGGAAGAAGGAAAATTGGGGCCAAAAGAAGTTCATGTGGAATCAAATTAACATCTCTTAATAAAAATGTCCTTTTGAAATGCTTTGTCCAGATCCTGTCATATTCTAAGAACTAAGTAATTATTTGTCACACCAATGGATAATGCTTAAAGACCTACATTTTCCATTGATATCCATAATGCTTAGTACATTTCATTGGTTGTCAAGACTTCATAAAACAGAGTAGGATTGGGCTAAATTTCTACAATTGTTGTTGATAGTGCAAGGTTTTTTCGGGGCTTTTGTCGCATATGCCAGCACTGCTGCTCTTCTCTCTTTGAGGTCTTCCTTGATCGCTTCTCTGCACTGCTTTGTGAGCTTGGACATTCGCTTGCGGTTGCCTAAGGCTTGTGCCAAGCCATGTTTGTGAATGAGCTCAAGAGTTTTCGAAGACAGGCGTCTTTTTCTGGCTATCTCTTTCTTGGCGTTCCTCGCACAATCATGGAAGTGATGAACCAGTTGATCGTATTCCCGTCAATGTTGTAAACAATGGCATCTTCCCATGTTGCTGCAATAGAATAGTGCCAAAGACTATTTGAGGAAGACCTCAAAGAGAGAAGAGCAGCAGTGCTAGCAGATGCGGCAGAAGCAGGGAAAAACATTTGCAATGCCCGCCTGTCCTTCATCGACTACAAGACCAAGGTGATTGCCTTCTGATGTCCTGATGGATCTATCACATCTTCCAGAAGGACAATGGAGAACATTATCTATGATTTCTACTTGGATCTCTTCGACAGCTACATCTTCCTGCCCAAATACCAAATTCTGCAGGATGGATATGTTGATTCCCTGTTCTCCCTTCTGAAAACTGACATGCCATTTTGTTGGTAAAGAAGCGAACAGACCCAGCCCAGACAAGGTCAGACCTGAACACCTGAAGAAACTGCCACCAGTACTCATCAATACACTGACTCAGCTTTTCACATGGAACCTGTCTGAATGCAAGGTTCCATCCCAATGGAAAACTCTTCTGTACTACTGTACAAGAAGAGAGACATCCAAGACATTGGCAACTATCGCCCGATCTGCCTGTTGTCTGTCATCTACAAGTTGTTCACTCAAGTTATCCTGAATAGGATTGGCAGAACACTAGATTAAGTACAACCATGCGAGCAAGCCAGGTTCAGCAAAGGATTCAGCACAATTGACCATATACACAGGTTAACTAGCTCATTGAGGTTTCTTGGGAATTCAAGATGCCGCTCTGTCTAACGTTCATTGATTTAAATAAGGCCTTTGACTCTGTTGAGATGGAAGCAGTCATCGAAGTCCTAACCAAACAGGACTTTTATACTCAATATATCAGGATCCTCCATGAGCGGTATTACAGATTCACTACCAGGATTTCTCCATTCTACAAGGAAGTGATCATCCATGTCAAGAGAGGGGTTTGGCAGGGTGATAACATTACTGAAAGTCTTCAGTACCACCCTTGAGAATGTCATGCAATCGCTGGAATGGGAAGGAATGGGAGTGAAGATAGAAGGTCGGCAACTACACCACCTCTGCTTTGCTGATGACATCATTCTAATAACACCAAACATTAGGCAAGTGGCACAAATGCTGGCCGATTTCGACCATGAGTGTGGCGAGGTCGGACTACAGCTGAATCTCACGAAGACAATGTTTATGAGAAACAGTCTTCTTCCTGACATTCCATTCACTCTCAATGGAACGAACATCTCCAAATCCAACAGTTATGTATACCTACGTCAAGAAGTCAACATGACGAATAACCTGGCACCTGAGTTGCACAGGAGAAAGAGAGCGACTTGGAACACCTTTAAGAGCATCGAAGAAATAGCTAAGAGGACGAAGAAACTTTGGATCCGGGCTTATCTCTTTGATTCCACTGTTTTTCCTACATTAACATATGCCTCAGAGACCAGGGCTCTACAAAAACAGCATGAGAATGCTATCCAGGTCTCCCAAAGAGGAATCAAATGAGCTGTGCTTGGAGTATCATGCTTCACTCAAATGAGAGAAAGAATCCGGAGTTCCGACCTCTGTTTATGATCAAGAATCAGGGATGCTCTCTTTGTTTGCTAAGGCCTCAAAAATCAATTGGGCTGGGCATGTAATGTGATTTTGAGATGACCACTGGACTAGAGCCATTACTGAGACTAGACTCCACAGGACGTCAAAAGATTTCTTGTCCAACCGCCTACGAGATGGTCAGACTTCTTTGTCAAGACCCTGAAGAATTGGTTTGAGGCTCTTTGTGTTCCTGGTGCAAGCAGACGCCACTGGGCTACACTAGCACATGACAGGTACAAATGGGGATGCTCCTGGCGCCCACTTGAGCAATTCAGTGAGTAAGGGGATATCAAGTGATCAAGTGATCAAGTTTAATAAACAATCCGAATGTTGTGATGAAACTTATTTTAAGTAAGTTATTTGCATCAACACCATATATCCATCACATTTTTTTTCTTAATGTGATACTCAAGATATTACTTGGGGAGGGTCATGGCTTCAAGAACTGCTAGCTTACCCCACAAGGCCTGTGATACTCAGATAATAAGCAATTGGTCGCTCTGATCCTATGATACCGTGGACCTCCATGGGCACTGCTAGCAGTGTTCAGGTGCCTCCAGGCCTTACCTACCAGTTCTTGAATAGGGAGAAGATAAGATGTGATGCAAGGATCTATTCTAGCAGTATGTGCGCAACTCCTGAACCATCTTCCTGGATTGAGATTTACATATTTTTATCTCAAATGCTTTTTGTTGACAGTGTTGACTAGAGTAATGATTTCAAAATATCACAAAGTGCATATGTGCTTGTTAGAGATATAGAAAAAATATATAGGCATACTTTATATAAACACATAGATATATTACTGATGCATTCATAGAGCTTGATAGCAGGTGGGTAATTGCTTGTATAAACTGACCTTAGTGACTATCATAAAACAGTCTAATTATGACATTCTTAAAGTGACTATAATTAATGTGATCTCCAAAGCCATAAGATACTAATATTTCAGGTTGCAGATTGTTTCTAACATTTGTTGCACAAGATGGTAATTTAATGTGCAGAAAGAGATATAATTCACTGTTAATCTCTCAGTACTGAACCTTTAAAGTGCCAGTTCTAAATAAATTGGTTCAGTAGGTTCAAAGTCAAGTGCAGATGAAAATAAAAGACTGTAAGTGCAGCAAACCAAAGTCTTAGGGGAAAATATCATCCTTAAAAATGATTATTGTTACCTTCTTAACTTATTTTAAGAAAATTTAAGCACTGGATAAATATTCAGAAAATTCAATAGCTTGACATTGGTTTTCATTATAAAAGCTACATTAGCCTATACAATTAGCCAAAACTTGTATATTACTTTGGGCGCAATAGTTAAGAAAAGTATGTTTATAGAATATATAAGAAACCTTTAGAAATTATTTTATTACCAGCTGTAAAAATGTTCATTTCAATTGGTGTATATGGAGTATTTGAGCATTTAACCTCATTGCAGTCAAAAATGCAGAGGTGGGAATGGATCAATAACTAAATAAAAAGATCAATAGAGGGTTATTTTTGTATCAAAAGTTATCTTAACCACAGGTGCACCTTGGTCCAGAGTCACTGCTAAGCATGCTTAAAGGATTTGAAACTCCAAAAACTTTTATTGAAGAGTAGACTCTAGTGATCATGTTATTAAAAAGTAAAGAACAGGCATCTTTCAATAAAAATGCCCTTGGCATAGGAAGACCTTGAAGAAATAAACTAAAGTTTCACCTCTGAGACTATCTATTATTTACACTTAGTTTTTACTTTCTTTTTAAAACTTTGTAATGTGATCTTATTAACTTTGTTATTCTATTTTTTAATTGGATTTTTGTTTGGGGCACCATGTTTTAATTGGGCTTTGAGTTGGAATACCCAGTGTTCCTAATTAAAAACAGGTCAGTGACAAAGCAAGTACTCTAGCCCATGTGCTATTTTTCTAGCCTTTAATATTATATTCTTAACATCTTTATATGTCACTGTTGAATTATAGTTCCAAGAATTTTAGATTTAACTTTGGGTTGTCCCTTCTCTCTGCAGGGAGTTTAGGTTTATTGAGTTACACCCTCGAGAGTGCTCCTGAGAGGCAAACACAATTCCGACAGGCACTTTCAATCCTCTGTGTATATCTTTAACCTCTCTTTGGTGCTCTTCTTCCCCTATCTGCTAATCACAAATATCCCCTAATCAGACTCTGTAACCTGTAAAGTCAAAATCTTCTGAGGACTTTTTATTTTCTATATGTGAGTGAAATATTGCTTTTCTCTTTCTTTTATGTCCTATACATAGTATATTTAACGTAATGTCCCCTTTGTATAGACACAGTAAGATAGTTAATGCTATGCTTTTGTAATATGAAAGTTAATTGACTATGAGTAATATTTAATCCTAGGCATCTGCCCTATTTACTTAAGCCCCAGTTGCATTATTGTCACCTGTGGTTAGTGGGAGCAAGCAGAGAAATTCTGTCCCTGGGTCTGCCAAGCTGGAGTCCAAGGGATTCTAATCAGGAGCCCCACCCTGCCCTGCCCTGTCTGCTTCCATCAACCACCCAGGGATCAGGTTGAACACAGAAGACCCACCCTATCCAGATAAATATCCCACTGGCAGACTTCCACTATCAACACTACCTCCACTACCCAGCCGTCGCCACACTCCAGGACACTTTTCAGACCCGCGCGGCCACTTTGCACATCATAGGACACTAAATACCCATCTTACAGAATTGTCATACCATATTTGATAGGGTTCAAATATGGTAACACCTACAAGGGTGATTGGAGGTCACCCCAAAAACCTCTACCCTCTCGGAAAGACTGGCAAGCTACCGAGAGTATTCCGCCCACACAGAAGAGCCTGAGCTATTCGTGTGTATTTGATATGCCAAAACCAGTAAATACAACTGGCCTCATTCACCTGACCCTGAAGGCTTCACTGACATGGCAGCACTGAGAAGGATGAGAAAGGAGAGGCCGACAAAATCTCAAGACCAAACTAGGCTGCCACAACGAAGGAAGAAAAAAATGATTGTCTGTAATTTCAATGCACGTACACTAGCATCAGAAGCATCCATCGAGGACCTGATGGTACAAGCGCGAATGATCAAGTATGACATCACTGGTCTGACCGAGACAAGAAGGCACAAATCTCACCATGCTGTTGTCGACACTGGAGAAGAATTTTTCCTCAGAACATGCGTTAAAAGAGGTGTTGGAGGCGTCAGTGTCCTTGTCAACACAAACTTGGCCAAGAGCATTGATTCATTCAATGCCTAACAACCCGAATCGGACGTTTACATTTTTATAGATGTGGCTCACTGCCTGCAGTTTCTGTCTTCATTGTCTACGCACCAACATCTCATTATGATGAAAGAGAAATCGAGAAGATCTACATGGAGCTGGAGAAGTTCTATAAAGAAGACCACACCTTCTACAAGATCATTGTGGGTGATTTTAATGCCAAGATAGGACAGAGAAGATCAGCTGAAGAACTTCAAATCGGGACCCATGGCCTAAAATGGAACGAACAGGGTGAGAGACTGTCTGAGTTCCTCATGTCGACCAAGACTATCCATGGTAACTCACAGTTCCAGAAGGCAGAATCTAAACATTGGACATTGTGGACGATTCCACAATGAAATAGACCACATCATATTAAATCGAGGGTTTTGCCTTACCGATGTCGCTGTTGTCCAAAAATTTCAAACGGGATCGGACCACCGTCTCCTTCGTGCAAAATTCTACTTCACAGAGCGGGGTGAAAGGACTGCAAAGTTCAAAAAGAGAACTCCCAGAACGACCACCAACTGGGAACTTTTTGGCACTATTGCGGCAACATGGGAAGATGCCATTGTTGACAACATTGACAAGTATATGATGGACTGGTTCAGCACCTCCATGAATGTGCGAGGAACGCCAAGAAAGAGATAGCCACAAAAAATCGCCTGTCTTTGAAAACTCTTGAGCTAATTGGCCAGCGTGTTTTGGCGCAAGCCTCAGGCAACTGCAAGCCAACGTCCGAGCTCGCAAAGCAGAGCAGAGATGCGATCAAGGAAGACCTCAAAGAGAGAAGAGCAGAAGTACTGGTAGATGCAGCAGAGGCTGGGAAAAGTATTCGTAACACTCACCTGTCCTTGCCAACTACAAGACGAAGATGACTGCCCTCCGAAGTCCTGATGGATCCATCACATCCTCCAGAACGGCAATGGAGAAGATTATCCATGACTTCTACTCAAATCTCTTCGATAGCCATGTCCACTTGCTGACATACCAAATTCCACAGGATGGATATGTCGTTCCCAACATTCTCCCTTCCGAAATCCGACACGCCATTTCGTCGGTAAAGAAACAAACAGCACCCGGCCCAGACAAGGTCAGACCTGAACACCTGAAGAACCTGCTGTCAGTACTCATCAATACACTGGCTCGGCTCTTCACTTGCTACCTGTCTGAATGCAAGGTTCTGTCCCAATGGAAAACCAGCAGGACCGTACTACTGTTCAAGAAGGGAGACATCCATGACATTGGCAACTATCGCCCAATCTGCCTATTTTCTGTCATCTACAAGTTGTTCACTCGAGTCATCCTAAATTGGATTGGCAGAAAACTATATGAAGGACAACCATGTGAGCAAGCTGGGTTCTGCAAAGGAATCAGCACCATGGACCATATCCACACGATCACCAAGCTCATTGAGGTTTCTCGGGAGTTCAAGATGCTGCACTGTTTAACGTTCATTGATTTAAAAAAGGCCTTTGATTCTGTTGAGAAGAAAGCGGTCATTGAAACCCTAGCCAATCAGGGCATTCAAGCCCAATACATCAAGATCCTTCGTGAGCTGTAATGCGGATTCACTACCAGGATCTCACCATTCTACAAAGAAGTGATCGTTGATGTCATGAGAGGGGTGCGGCAGGGTGATACCATTTCACCGAAACTCTTCAGTGCCACCATCGAGAACATCATGCGAGTACTGGAATGGAAAGGAATGGGAGTGAAGATAGATGGTCGGCAACTACACCACCTCCGCTTTGCTGATGACATTGTTTTAATAACACCAAACATCAGCCAAGCAGCACAAATGCTGGCCGACTTTGATCGTGAGTGTGGAAAGGTAGGACTACAGCTGAATCTTACGAAGACAATGTTTATGAGAAACAACCTCGTTCCTGATGCCCCATTCACTCTCAATAGAACGACCATCTCCGAATGCAACAGCTATGTGTACCTAGGTCGAGAAGTCAACATGACAAATGACCTGGCACCCGAGCTGCACAGGAGGAAGAGGGCGGCTTGGACGCCTTCAAGAACGTCAAAGAAATAGCTACGAGGATGAAGAATCTCCAGTTCCGTGCACATCTCTTTGATTCCACTGTTCTTCCTGCATTAACATATGCCTCAGAGACCTGGGCCCTATGCAAACAGGATGAGATCACTATCCAGGTCTCTGGAAGAAGAATTGAAAGAGCTATGCTTGGAATATCACGTTTCACTCTAATGAGAGAAAGAATCCGGAGTTCTGACATCCGTTGACGATCAAGAATCAGGGACACTGTCTCGTTTGCCAAGGTGTCAAAAATCAGATGGGCTGGTCACGTAATGAGATTTAAAGACAACCGCTGGACTATAGCTGTTACTGACTGGATTCCGCGGGATGTCAAAAGACCTCGTGGCCGCCCACCTTCCAGATGGTCAGACTTCTTCGTCAAGATCATGAACGATCGGTTTGAGGCTCTTCATGTTCCCAGAGCGAACAGATGCCATTGGGCTACACTAGCACGTGACAGGGACAAATGGAGACGTTACTGGCGCCCGCTCGAGCAAATCGACGACTAACGGGAAGTTAAGTGATTAAGTGATTAAATGCCCTTGGGCAGGTCTCCTAAGAAGAATCTCCAATGTTAAGACCCTAGATGAGTTTCTGTTCTTGGGTAAATCTACTAGAACTTCCCCTGAAGGGGGGCTTTGCATTTGCATATTTGTTTATGATAATCTTCAATCACACCTATGTGTAATTGCAGTGGTTGGTACCCCAACCCTACAAGATTTCTCTATAATAATGCTGTGAAACTTGAATAAACATCCACTGATTACCAACCAGCCCTTTGGGCCTTGTTCCTTCACTTGTTCATTGTTGGCTGGCTGGGGGGATGACGATTTGCCTTAGCATACCAGCGGATCCTCAGATCATGGCGGGTTTTTGACACCACAAGAAAAGTGACATGACACCATTTTTTGCAGCTTGTCAAATTTGAATTTTCTTTGATAAAATAAGCACAATGATTATTCTGCTGTGTCTGAGTTCTGCTATTGAGTCTGCAAGGAGGGACCGGGACAACAGTTCAAGCACAAGGTCTATGCGAGTCCCTGGATTCTCAAAACAGGACACCTTTATGGCCTCCAATCACCATACATGTCAGACATTTGCATCATTGCATGTGGATACAGAAAACATAAGAATATGTCTATTAACTCTACTTCAGAAAGAATATTTATTCATAAAATCTGTTTATTGAACTCCATAGAGAGAAATCTCAACTGAAACCTTCTATAAAACTGCTTGATCAGAAAAAGCAGTAGATAGAAATACTACTGTAGGTTCTTCTTCCCTACCGTTTTTTTAAATTCTCATACTCATAAATCAGGTAACTGATCCCTGTGAATAGTGAAAAAAGAGAATATGCTATAATCAGGAAATGGGATCTCAACCAGTAGTGTAGCTACTTCTAGACTGAAGATTAAAATATTGCTTCATTAAAATAAAATCTTATTTTTTCAAGACAAGATTTTTTCATATTTTAAAAATGTAATAGACATGAATAGTAGTTAAATTTTGGTACTGCATAGAAGAATTTATTTTTATGTTTTTGGATAAAGAAGAGGCATTTATAATAAGGGAACTACTTTGTTTATATAGATTTGTTTTGAATATTGTTTGGCCATGTACATCAAAATATATTTTAGTGATACTTAACTTGCTTAAAAGGCTATGGTGACAAATTTTATCTGAATGTAATGCAATTTTTTGCCTGAATATCAAATCAGTCTTTAAATTATTCTTGCATAATAATTTGAAAAATTATAAATTATTTTCAAGTAATTGTCTGGGAGTAGATGCAAAGTCTGAATTGTGTAACTTCACACATGCAATACATATAAATCACAGACTCTCCTGCCCCTGTGCCTGTCTGTCCTCACAGGGATCCCTTGGAAGGAGGCTGAGGGTCTGAGTCTCCCCCCCACCCCCAGCAGAGCCCCAGCAGCCGAAGATCTCCAGAAATAGCCACAGCCATGCTGAGACCACTCTCCACACATGCACACGTCTGGACGGACAAGTCTCATGCATCAAGGAACTGGCAGAGGAACCCAGGCATGCAGGTCCCGGGGCTGAGATCTCCAAGCCTGCTCGAATAGGGACTGGGCCTTCTCCGCACAGATGCCCCATCTTCCAGTAGGTAGGCAGCACACCCACCAGCTGCCACCAGTGCCACGTTGGTCCCATCAACGGCCAAGACGCAGAGACTATAAAACCCAGCTCCTGGAAGCACACGGCCACATTCGCAGCCACGCGACATCTTATTATCTTATTTTTCCTTTGGAGAATCCGGTAGGCTACCGAAAGTATCAGGCAGAGTCTGGCAATCTTCCTGTGTTGTACTCAATATGCCAAATACCAGTAACAATGATGGGTCTCATTCTCCTAACACTGAAAGATCATTGAATATGGCTCTTTTAAAATCTCAGGGCTAGGAAGAAGGAGACATTACTGGTGCCTGATTGAGGCAATCAACGAACAACAGGATAATTGTGATCATTATCATAATAAATCACAAATATTCTGTTATATGCTATATTATTTGTATATATATATGAAAATAATGAACTTTGCTGTTGCTGGAGACAATTTCTTCATCTTATGAGAACATTTATTGCAATTTAATTTAAATAATTTTTCCTCTCTTCTTACATTTTTAGATATCCTTTTATGTGGAAAATTTTATGGCTTTCATTTTCCTTCTATGTTTGTTATTTGTGTATTTAATTATTAAAAGAATGTCTATTATTACAACCTGGAATGCAATGCTCACAATCTATGAATGATGATTGGGTACTACCAATATACAAAAGGTGTATTTAATCAAAGATATCTGAATAAATTTCATTATAATATTTACAAGGAGTGATAGCACAGTGGTAGGGCATTTGCCTTGCATGCAGACAATATGGCCGACCCGAGTTTGATTCCTCCTCCCCTCTCAGAGAGCGCGGCAAGCTACCAAGACTATCTCACCCGCACTGCAGAGCCGGGCAAGCTACCCGTGATGTATTCGATATGCCAAACACAGTAACAACAAAAGTCTCCAATGGAGACATTACTGGGCCCACTCGAGAAAATCGATGAACAATGGGAGGACAGTGATTGATTGACAGTGATTGATTGAATATTTACAAATCATATACAATTAAGCACGTTATGCTTAGAAAGTAAACCTGATACTCTTTATATTTATAACCACATGCCATCATGTTATTAATTAGCTCTTGTAAATTTGTGTCTTAAATTTTCACAAAATTTTATCTCTGAATGATCTTAAAATATTATATTAAATGATTATATTGAGTCTTACTGGGTTTCTATATTTATGTAAGTCAACTCAAAAGATAATATTTCATAGCTAAACATAGCTTTCTCACTTTATTACAAATTAAATCATATGCATATTCAGGATAACATCAGAAATATTATTCAGGGATGTTAAAGAGGAGTGAGCAGGATAAATGAATGCAGTCAATTCAAGTGCATTTAATTCAATGTTCATTTACTTGCATCCTGCCAATCACATCAGTATTACTTTAGATTTTCCATTATAAGCAGACTACCAAGCACCATTAGCTAAAATAAAGAATACGGGGAAATCTGAAATCCAGTTCCAATTCTGTAACTATTAACAATGAGATTTTACAAGTGTCAAATAAATTCTATCAAATACAGTTTATCCATGATTAAATGAACCCATTGGGCTAGATAAGTACTGCACTTGACATACATTTAACATAGTGATGGGGAAAATGTGAAGACTTTGAAGCTCCAAGATATTTTCCAAAGACAAAATTTCTATATCTTTCTGTTCTAACAATCATGTATTTAATAGTGAGTGACATTGTATCAAATATCAATTTTCAACATTACAGAGTACCCAGCATATTTCTATGTCATATGTGCTATTTCAATATCAGGCTTTACATTTGTGTAAAGTATAAATCAAATTTAAATTAACATTTGCTACTTATGCAGGTATCATATGTGCTATGTAGATACTGTTTCCCCTCTTTCCTGCCACTTGCTGATATTGTCTAGATGTTCTGAAATCACATGCTTGCTTCGTTGCATTGTTACTACAGTGCTCTCAGAGGTTAGTTGCACACTAATTAGTGGTGCTGCACAAGCTCATACATATTTAGTTTTTGTCCCTGCACACAAGCCAGGCATTGCGCTCCTTAGCTTTTGTGTTCACACACAGTCTAGATTTAGTCTTGAGAAGGTGTACTTCTGGCCGTGTGTGTGTGTGTGTGTGAGTGTGTGTGTGTGTAGTGCTTGCTGTGGTCACAGGTTTTAGTTGTGATGCTCACACAGCTGATTATATACCAGATATTATGCATTCTGTTGAGATAGCAGCAATTCCAAACAGGAGGGCTGCTGGTACCATACTTAAATGCAAGCAGCAACACTGGCAATCTACTCTTGCTTCATTATTGCTAGGCAGATATTTTTGCTACCTACCCATCCCCTGGTATTTTACATATAGCTTTTTATTTGCAAGTAGAGGAAGAGTGTTTAAATGTTCTCTTTGAGAATAAGTCACTATCACTGTCATCCCGCTGTGCATTGATTTGCTCGAGCAGGCACCGGTAACTTCTCCATTGTGAAACTTGCTGTTACTGTTTTTGGCACATCAAATATGCCATGGGGATCTTGCCATGCTATGCCATGTGGCGGGATACTCTCGATACCTTGCTGGGCTCCCCAAGAGGGACAGAGGAATCGAACCCAGGTCAGCTTTTTGCAAGGCAGAGGCCCTGCTCAATGTGCTATCACTCAAGCCCATCATGAGTAACATGAAACATTTGCTTTTTCCTCTTCATACCTTCAGTAAGTTTGATACTTCATGGCACTGTTGCTTTGCATAAATCCAGATAAAAAATCTTTTTTCTCTGTAATAAAACCTATCTCTCATACAAACAAAAAACTGGGTTGCAGATACCATATCCATGGTACCAATGCTGGCAGATGGGAGCTGACAGGCTTCTCTCCGGTACTGGGCTGGAACAGGCGAGTTCATCTGAACTGCAAAGAGTAACTGAGGGACAATAGCAGTTAAGAAACAGGTTTTTCTATACTACAAAGCAGTAATAATTAAAACAGCATGATACTGGAACAAAGACAGAGCTGGAAACCTATGGAACACTGCTGAATATACTGACATCTCCCCTCAAACATATGCTCATCTAATCTTTGATAAAGGAGCAAGAAATGTGAAATGGAGTAAGGAAAGCTTTTTTTAACAAATGGTGCTGGCAAAACATGCAAAAATCTGGGCTCAGATCTCTGCCTCACACCATGTACAAAAGTAAGATCAAAATGGATCAAAGACCTCAACACCAGACCGGAATCCATAAGGTACAAAGTTGGCAAAACCCACCATGACATTGAAGCTAATGGTATCTTCAAAGGTGTCACGCCACTGGTCAAGCAAGTGAAAACAGAGGTAGACAAATTGGAATATCTTAAACTAAGAAGCTTCTGCACCTCAAAAGAAACAGTGACCAAAATACAAAAACAGTCTACAGAATGGGAAAGGATATTTGCCAAATACACATCCAATAAGCGGTTGATATCAAGGATATACAAAATACTGGTTGAACTACACAAGAAGAAAATATCCAACCCCATAAAAAAATGGGGGGATGAAATGAATGGAAACTTATTCAAAGAAAAAATCCGAATGGCTAAAAGGTACATGAGAAAATGCTCTACATCACTAATCATCAGGGAGATGCAGATCATAACAGCGATGAGATATCATTTTACACCACAGAGACTGGCCCACATTCAAAAGAACAAAAGCAACCTGTGTTGGCATGGATGTGATGTGAAAGGGACCCTCCTTCACTGCTGTGGGAATGCCGACTGGTTCAACCCTTTTGGAAAACAGTATGGACAATTCTCAAAAAATTAGAAATTGAGCTCCCATTTGACACAGCAATGCCACTCCTGGGAATATATCCCGGAGAGGCAAAAAAGTATAGTCAAAGCGACATCTGCACTTGTTTGTTCATTGCAGCACTGTTTACAATAGCTAAGTAAGTAAGTAAAGGCCCTCCCGTTGATCATCGATTTGCTCGAGCAGGCCCAGTAACGTCTCCATTGGAGACTTTGTTGTTACTGTGTTTTGCATGTCAAATACGTCATGGGGAGCTTGTCAGGCACTGCCGTGCGGGCGAGATACTCCCGTTAGCTTGCCGGGCTCTCCGAGAGGGGCGGAGGAATCAAACTCGGGCCGGCCATGTTGGCTGCGTGTAAGGCAAACGCCCTACCACTGTGCTATCTATCGCTCCAGCCCCTACAATAGCTAGAATATGGAATATGATTTTATCAGTCTCTACTTTCACCTCCTTCTTAATGCTGCCATATTGGTGGCTCTTTCAGGGTCAGGGGAATGAGACCCATTGTATTTACTGGTCTTGGCATATCAAATATGCCAAGGATAGCTTTCCAGGCTCTGTCATGCGGGTGGGATACTTTCGGTAGCTTGACAGTTTGTCCAAGAGGGATAGAGCAGCCTCTAATCTCCCTTTCAGGTGTTCCCATGGTTTGAACCACATTTGAACCCTAACAAATATGGTGTGGCAATCCTGGAAGATAGGTATTAAGTGTCTTATGATGTGTTGCAGGGCTGCATGTTTCAGAAAGTATCCTGGAGCGTGGCGGCAGCTGGGTAGTGAAGGTAGTGGAAGGAAACAGGATGAGAATGCTATTCGGATCTCCCAAAGAGGAATCGGAAGAGCTATGCTTGGAGTACCATGTTTCACTCAAATGAGAGAAAGAATACGGAGTTCCGGCCTCCATCTATGGTCAAGAATCAGGGACATGTAATGAGATTTGGAGATGACCACTGGAGTAGAGCCAATACCGACTTGATTCCATGGGAAGTCAAAAGACCGCGTAGCCGCCCATCTACAAGATGGTCAGACTTCTTCATCAAGACCCAGAACAATCAGTTTGAGGCTCTTCATGCTCCTAGAATGAACAGTCGCCATTGGCTAGATTAGCACGTGACAGGGACAAATGGAGATGTTACTTGTGCCCGCTGAAGCAAATCCATGAGTAAGGAGAAGTCAAGTGATCAAGTGATCAAGTGATCAGGGCAAAGGCTAGAGATAGGGCAGTGGTCAAGATGGTTACAGAGTTTAATCACTGACAACTCATGTAGTCCACTGGGAACCACTAGAGTCATTCCTCGACACAGAGCCAATGGTAAGCTCTGAGCACAGCCAGGTGTGACCTGAAAAATAAAAATTATGTGCTATAGTTAGCTAGTTCAAATAACACCGAGGAAGGGGAAAGGGTGTTGCCCCATTCACCCTTTCCTCCCTGGAAAGAAAGATGGCGGCTGCATGGGAGCCTTGTGGACAGCAGGTATGAGCCGGGGGCGACTAAAACCTCATGGGAAGGGGGGCGTTTCGGTCCGTCCTTCATGCTCTACTGAGGCCACCAGTTGCCCCCCACGAGCGGCTCTCCAGCACGGCCACAACTCCAGAGAACAGAAACCAATTTCTTAACTATCTGACTTTCAGTAGAAATACTTCCAGGGTCAATAAGTAAAATAGCAGAAATCCAAAACCAACATTTAATTCTTGAACCCAGCTGTAGAAAGCAATGCATTTTCAGCATGTCTGATTTGGTGGGGGGGGGGGTAAACTCTAAATAATAGTGGTGAATCTTTTAATGAAACAATGAATCTAATCAAAGCAGATAGAGTGTTAACTAGAATTCATCTGCCTCACAGGGACTGGGAGGGGTGCGGGGTGGGGTCTTATTGGGGTTCTTCATGGTAAACAATAAGTATTGGTAAAGGGAAGTGTGTTTGATATTTGCATGACTGAGACCTAAACCTGAAAGCTTTGTAACCTTTCCCACAGTGATTCAATAAGTAAATAAATTAAAAAAAAAAAAAACAAATAACACCAAGGAACCTACTTCTAACTTAAGCTTTATGGTGCAGGTATTTATCTTGTGATTATTCTATAAAATTTTGAGACAACCGAGTATCAGATTTTGTTTGAGCATTTTATAAATATAATTTACATTAAGTTGATTGTTGATTCAATTATATTAACAGTATGCTTTCAGATTTTCTTTTTAGTTGACCTAAGAGGTAAGACGTATATTAACGCCCTCAACAATATTTTTGTAATATTCTCTACATATCCATTCATTGATATGCATTTTAGAATATTTTTTTTAAAAAATGTTCAGTTTTACTTCCTGATAGCTTTCCTTGTTCTTATGTTGGAGCATATAGTTCATCCATAAGCAAGTCTGTCTTGCTTAGTTTTCTCCTCTGGAAGTACTGCTTCTTAAGGAGAGCATCTCACAATTCATTAAATAGTAATTTATGGATTTTTTTTGAGGCATGTGCTTTAAAGTTGTTAAATAACACTAACACTTCAGGAAATACAAGGATATGATCACTATTTGGAGAATAACAGTTTAGGGGAGAGTAATAAATGAATAAGCTTGAATTTGTTTAGATCTACTCTACCTCTGTACATTATTTCTACGAACCTTTTCACTATGGAACTTCATCCAATCCTTTTATGCTCAGCACGCTGACAAGGGTATACCACTCCTGCAATTGTTTTAGCTAAAAGAAGTTGCCAGTACTAAATTATACAAAACAGAATCCTCTGTTTCCACGTATAGCATGTATCCAGTGACTGGTCACAATATGGTCACAGTATGAAGCAATAAAGAACTACTGCCATGATCTTGACCTGGGAAATCTCATAAGAATAAGGCCAATTCTCAGGTAGAAAAGATATTGCAGGTGATAAGATGCTTTCTTTGCATGTCGCCCAAGTGCATTTAGTCTCTGGTACCCAGATGATTTACTGAGCATCACTACAGTGTACCAAATCTAGATGTACGTTTAGAGTAGTCTAGTCTAGGAGGCTGTTGAAAATATTTTGTCATTCAATTATTCTTTTCTCATACCTGACTTTGGTATTTCTATAAACTAGTCTCTGTAAAATTCTTGGACTAAAATCTGAGAACTTAATTTTGTTCTGAAGAAAGCTAAACAGTGACAATATTATATGAAAATGATATATGAAAATGATGAGAAGTTAGTGAAAGAAAAGAAGCATATTTTAAAGCTTGAGTTGTGTATTTAAGATTTCTTGTGGTCCATATTCACAGCATTTCTATTTAATATACAATAGCACTGTGAGATTAATTTATGAACTATCTGTACTATTTTTACATTCTTTCAAATTGGAGGTATTTTGAACTTTGATTCTAGTCAGGTAGTTGATTTATGCATTTACCAATAAACAAATAAAAGAGCCTTTCAACATTTAAAAGGTGATTCCAAATAAATAATGCATCTAAAATTAATTTTCCTGACTAAAAGAAAAATCAATAACTTTAAATTTACAAAAAGGCCACAAAAGTTTAATCACGTACTTTTGTAGGTTAGAGATACTTTTATTTCATTTGCTACAGGGTAAACATAGGAGGAATAGAGTAATTGGTTGCATTTAATTTCCATAATGTTATATAAAGATAAAAGCAATTGAGCTAGGTCAACTCAACATAATAATATCAATAAATATTATCATTATTTTTTAAAAAATATTTTTGATCTTTGTAGTTCTGAGTTCATTATGTTAAATTTTAACAGCATTTTTATATTAAGAGCCCAATAATTTAGTGTATCATTCCATGCCATGATAACTTATTGTAACAATTCAGTTTTATTGTTTATCTATTATAGAAATGTTATTATAGTTTTGTTTAAGGTATTTGTAGTATTTAATAAATTTTGTTGGGGAGGCTTTCACTTAGAATCTTATGTAAAATGGTGCATCATTTAATTTAATTAGTGGTTCTTTTAAAAATAATTTGAAGTTTGTAAGCCAGAGAGATAATGCAGAGATTAAGGTGCTTGTTCATATTGTGGGGTACCCAGAACTGCATATGGTATATCACGACATGTGGAACTTCACTGAGGGTGATTCCTGAGCAGAGCCAGGAATAAACCCTGAGCACCGCTGGGTTGGCCCTCTCCCACAAAAAAAGAGAAAAAAAAAGAAAGAAAAAAATAGCTTCAATTTATTAAAGAATATATATATTAATTTTTATGCAGATTAATATATAACGTTATTGCACCCACCAACACAAATGGACATCTCTCCTCCCCACTGTCCCTCCACCCCTTCTATTCTGGCCTGCCTCCCTTCTCCCCTCCCCACACCATTTGGTCACAGTTTTGTATTTCAGGGCCAAGTGTTTGTCATTGCCCAGCACTCTTGATTCTCTTGTTTAGCTTCTTTACATTCCAAAGACTAACGAGATCATCAAATATTTGTCTTTCTCCCTCTGACTTATTTCACTTCACCCTGTTTTTATTTTGAAATATGTATCATTCAAAGGGCTTTAAAAAGTGAAGATACTTATTCTAGTAGTACCCCACCAGTTTGGTATATTCAATATGGGCTAACATTTAACATTAAAATGTATAGGTATACCTATGAGTATGCATCTTTATGACATGTCAGTGACTAAATTTAAATATTAGAATTGTTGTATTAAAACCATGTCATAAAATTGTTATAAGATACACAGAATAGATGACAGAGAACAAATAAGGAGTTAAAATGTTTAAGAGGTAGGTAAAAATAGTAGTCTGTTGTAAGTGACAAAAAAATAGAAATGTATAAATCAATTAAAGATATTTTTATGAGGAATTGGTAAATTTTAAGTGACAGAATTAGAACAGAAATATGGGAAAAATTACATAAAACTTACTTTTAAAAGCTAAGCCAGAAATTTGAAGATTTTGAGTCTACTATACAATTTTAATTTATTTCTATGCACAAAATTTTCATTTCAAATGTGTGTATGTGTTTGCTCTGTGTGTATATACTCTTTGATGTGTGTCTGTGTGTTAGACTTGCACTTATTACTGCATTTCACCAAACCCTGTTATTTAGTGACATTGGCACAACTTTTTCCTTGAAACTTTCATATTGGCACTGGTGAGATATTAATGGTATTAAAGGGTAGGGCATTTGCTTTGAATCAGCTGACTTCTATTCAATCCCGACATCCCATATTATTCCTGAGCCCTATTGCTCCCTGTGTGCAGAGCCAGGAGAAAGTCCTGAGCACAGCTAGGTGTGTCCAACAACAAAATTCAAATAATAGTCACAACCCACTCTCTGTAAAAAATACTTGGCATAAAATTTGCACCACTATATAATATAGTGAAATATGGTATTCATGGAGGAGTGAAGGTTTGTCTATTTACATGTCTAGGTGTGCAGTTCTGTATATGAGGTTACCAAAGAAGCTAGAGTATATTTATATGAGTGTATGTAAATACTATATGTGTATAAGCATTATAGTGTGAGTAGAAATGTGGGTACGTGTATTTACAAAGGTGATTATATGTATTGAAAGAATCCATACAAGTAATTTTGCATAAAAGAAGGTAGGTATACAGGAGTACATATGTAGAGGATACATACATTTATAAAATTCTTTGTATGTGAGTATGTGTTGTGTGTTCAGGGATATGGTGATGTCTGCATGTGAATGCATGGTATATGAGGATAGGTATTCTATTTGGTAATGTGAAAATAAGACATTCTACATCTGCATTGTGTATGAATTCACAATTGAAATTTCTGCTTTTCTTTGTGCTGGTAAGAGTGTCTTAGTAAATTACATTTCACCTTTGGCTTCTCTCTCTCTCTCTCTCTCTCTCTCTCTCTTCCTCTCTCTCTCTCTCCCTCATTCTTTTGAGCATACTTGGCTGTGTCCAGAGCTCACTACTGGCCCTGAGTTCAGGTTTAACTCTTGGGGGAATCATATGTAGTATTAAGGATTAAATCTGATCAGTCATGTACAAGGCGATCTCCCTATCCACTTACCTGCCTTCCCAGATAATAACCCAAGCACCTGGATAGGTGAATAATAATTTATGTGATGAATAATAACACATTGCCTCATATATCATAGTATATATATTTATTTACTTACTGAAGAATAGGGCTGGAGAGATAGCACAGTGGTAGGGCGTTTGCCTTACAAGCGGCCAACATGGCCGACCCAAGTTCGATTCCTCCGCCCCTCTCGGAGAGCCCGGCAAGCTACCGAGAGTATTCGATATGCCAGACACAGTAACAACAAAGTCTCCAATGGAGACGTTACTGGGCCCGCTCAAGCAAATCGACTGAAGAATATTGTGATAGCTTCCAAATTTTGGCAGTCATAAAGTTGGCATAAATGTGTGTAAATTAACGTGTGGGCTTACTTTTTTTCTTTACAGTTTTAAATTAGATAGCAACACAAAACACTCTTGTTTTCCTGGTATGCCTGTTTCACCAAGTCTCTCCCCTTCCTGTTTCTTCCTGCTTGGAGCGTGCTGGTTGGTGTCCACGGAGCTGCAGACCACACCGACACACACAGCCTTCCCTCTTGATACTTGGCGCAGGGTCTCTTTCACTAGTTATTAGGCTCATGGGAGCTCGGTTTTCACACTATAGTCAGCAAAGGCCTTCACACCTGACCTGAGGGTTTCCATCAGCTCTCTGACCCAAGTCACAAAATCCTCTTCCTGTCTGCTCTTTGTCATGCTAGGCAGGAGCCATCTTGGATAATGCACCAGTAGCCCAAAGGAAGAACTCTTGAATGTGATCTGTTAACTGGAGCTTAGTTAGAGTTTTGAAGGCTCAGACAACCCCCAAGAAACCTTGGCAGAAATAATGAAGCCTATGTCTCTATTTTAGAAGTACATGGAACATTAACATAATTAACCAACCATCAGAATAACACGAAACACTAAAGAAAGTGAGGTCAGGCAATTTTCTCCAAGTGGGACATAAATGCACATGGAGAAGTCAGAGTGAAGTGTCACAAAACACTCAGGAACACACCCCAATGGCTGAGAAACCTGTGAGGTAAGAGAAAGTAAGGAAAGAAAATGAAAATGCACATATCTTGAAAACCAGGAAGGAAATAGAATAGCAAGGGAAGGCTGAGTTTAACACTGTTGCCCAGAGCTCTGTAGGCCTCATCTCTGGCAATATCCTCCCTAGGATAAATAGAGCACATCTACAGAGCATGTCCAGAAGCTTCTGAAGTTCAGAGAGATACAATGGGGGTCAGAGTCCACCTAGGACTGCATTGGGTCTCTGACCTCCACCAAGAATGGCTGCTGAGTAAGAGCCAAAGTTAGTCTTCAGCAACACAGACTATGCCCTGAAAATAAATAATAATTAATTAAAACCTTCTGCAGAAGTCCAGAGACATCTTTATTTACACTTCCTCAAGAGCACACATATGTTGTTATTACACATGAATACTTGTTTGCATTGTTCTTTCTGGCAGACATTTTCAGCAGTCTGACTCAATAACTCAATACCAGCCCTCACCTCTGAGCAACCTCCTTAGACAACAGGAATTCTGCCTCTCCCTCTCAGGGCAGTTTCTTTTCTGCTGTGGCTCTGAAGCAAAGCATCTTCCCTCACCGTTCATCCTCATCTGAAAAGCTGTGGCCTAGGGGTTAAACCATGCACATGTCTTCTGGTGAAGAGGGGTGGGATGGCCTAGCTCAAAGCCCAGGATGCTGGAGGACTCCGGGAATGGAGTTCTGCCTTCTCCCTTCCCTAAGGAAATGGAGATGGGGTTCCATTTGCTTCCACCTCCTCTTCAGCAGACTCTAGCAGGCCTAACTTTCTTATATCCTGTGGACCAATACTTCAGGTGGAGTTCCGCATATAACCTGTGGGGTGCATCCAGGAAGAGGCCTTTACCTCTGTGCTCATGTAGGAAGAGAATGATATGAGGTTTCCATTGTTCACAGGGGGGTGTGGGGGCTAGGCTTTGCAACCTTTTCTGTTAGATGGAGAGAGAAGATCCCAGGCACCCCCTCACCTCACAGGATCTTTGACAGGGAATCAGGGCACAAGTCCACAGAGGCCTGGAGCAATGTGTTTGCCACACTGGAGCTGAGGACACTTACTCAAAAGAAAAGAACTACTGTCCTACTTTCCTAGCAGTTCTTGTGGTGGGAGATGAGGTACAGGAAAGAATAAGTGGTTGATGTCTGGACAAGGTCCCAGAGATTTCTGTTGACCTCAGGGAGCCCTTGGCTTCAACTACTTTTCTAGCTATCTTGAAGATGAAGAAAGAGGTGTTGGAGAGATAGTAGAGTGGCTAGAAATTTTTCTTGCATGCTTCCCATTCAGGTTCTATTCCCAGCATTCCATATGGTCACACAAACAACCAGATATAAGCTCTCAGACTATGGGGCATGGCCTCAAAGATTAAAAACAAAGCAACAAAGATTAAAAAAATTAAAGACTCATCTGACATGATCAAGTGGGGGGACGTGGCATGTTTAATGAAACATTCCTCAAAGTAATGCATGGAAATACCGAATGAGATTCAGCTGACAATTACGATTGGACCATGCATTATCAGTGATCTTGACCAGATCAATTTGAATCAAGGTCTGATGCTGATTGAAAGATATCAAAGAATAATTAAGGAAACTACAGTATGAGATATTATATGACAACTACTATTTCAAGCAACATAGCTGTGAGTAACAGAAGCATAAGGTTATAATTGTACAAAGTTATAGGCAAATAGAAATGACTTATTTGTTTTAATATTATGATTTAAAATACTACACCCTATTCTTGTATATATAATAGCTGACCTTACAATACTCAGAGACACACTACAGAGTAAGATGAGGTTAAAGACAGCTGGAGAATTGGTTTTTGAGGAAGTAGGGACATTACTGCTTTTGAAATAGAAAGGAAAAAAGGAATATAAATGAGCTTACTGCACAGATAGATTGTAAGAAATGGTGAAGGAAATGTATCTGACATTATCATTGACTTATAGTTTATAAATTAGCAGGGCATATTCTAACTTATAGTAGAAAAACTTTTGCTCCAAATGATGAAATAAAATAGGAATATGATACATGTACAATGACATTTTGAGTGCCAGTTTGACCTTAATGTCCTTGAATCATTTGAACATTAATCTGAATATATGATATTTCAGAAGTAATGATCATCCAATCAGAGATGAACATGAAAAATGCATTGCATTTATTTTATCACAGTTATAGATTTATTAGTCAATATCAACCAAGGAAAATAAAGTTTATGGATTGGAGACCAATTTCAACGTTGTATTTATTTTGAATTATCCATTGAATGTAATCTAGTAGAGTGAGGATATAATGGAAAATAATAATGAAATATTTCATAAAATGGATTTAATAACCTACTTGTATTTCATGCATTTAATGTTCTTACCTATTTAAATTAAGTTCATGGTTATTCTGAAACAAGTGGGTCAAGGATCTGATAGTTAATTTTTTTATTTATTATTAAAACAAATCTATTTATTCCTACTATTTCTCATATCTTAATCTATATGCTAGGGAAATATAGTGTCAAAAATAATAAAGAAGAATAGACCTCAACACCTGGAATTTATATCTTGGGTCCAGTGACTTATAATAAACAAACTGATTTACAATATGTTAGCAACCAATAAATGCTATAAACAAAAAAAAATAGACATTGCTAAAGATGAATGTTTATATTCTCAAAATTGAGTTGTTTGGGCTAAACTATCAGAAAAGGTGACCTTTAAAAAGCAATTTGAGAAGCAAAAAAAAGCAAACTGCAAAAATGTTTGTATTTAAGCTTAGAGAAAGGCAAGTTAAACCAAGTTTACGACACATATGATGTCAGGGTCACGGTCCTCCCGTTGTTCATTGATTTGCTCGAGCGGGCCCAGTAATGTCTCTATCGTGAGACTTGTTACTGTGTTTGGCATATCGAATACGTCACGGGGAGCTTGCCTTGCCAGGCTCTGCCGTGCAGGCGCGATACTCTCGGTTGCTTGGCAGGCTCTCCAAGAGGGGCGGAGGAATCGAACTCAGGTCGGCCATATTGGCTGCATGCAAGGCAAACGCCCTACTGCTGTGCTATTGCTCCAGCCCACATGTGATGTATCTGAAAAATTTCACATTTTCATTGCTAAATTCTACTCTATGTGGACGTTTAGAGATAATCTAAACCTATGTTGAATTGTTAAATGATTTATAATAAATGTCATAGAAGCACTAGGTAATCCTGAGCTTTACATCACTGTCACTGTCCTCCCATTGTTCATTGATTTTCTTGAGCGGACCCAGTAACGTCTCCATCGTGAGACTTGTGGTTACTGTGTTTGGCATATTGAATACTTCATGGGTAGCTTGCCAGGCTTTGCCATGCGGGCAAGATCCTCTCGGTAGCTTGCCAGGCCCTCCGAGAGGGATGGAGGAATCGGACTCAGGTCGGCCATGTTGGCTCTGTGCAAAGCAAACGCCCTACCCGCTTTACATGTACATGTCAAAATCATATTACGTATTGGGAATGTGATTCTGTAGTAGAACACATTTCTTGCATATCTGACCCACTGGGTTCTTTTCTTAGCACTTAAATCAAATAAACAAAATAAAACATGCAATTTAATATTGCCACCATGGCTTTGGTAGTCAGTAGTTGGAAAAAGAGAAAAAGAAAGTCTGGGAGGCTAAAGAAACAAGTCAATTGTGAGGTCTACAGAATAATATTGATGATAGGTAATGACTGATTCAGTATATATATTTTATATATATATATATATATATTACCGAGAGTATTCGATATGCCAGACACAGTAACAACAAAGTCTCCAATGGAGACGTTACTGGGCCCGCTCGAGCAAATCGACGATCAACGGGAGGGCCTTCACCTTTACCTTCACCTTCATATATATATGTATATATATATATAATCAACAGAAATGTTTAAAATACTAGTTAGGTTTCTTAGACGATGGGACCAACAGTGATAGTACAGGGAGAGGTCACTGGTCTTGCACACGGCCAATCCAGGTTTTGTCCTTGACGTCCCAAACAGTCCTGTCCTCTAAGCTCACAGGAGTGATCCCTGAGCACAGAGTCAGTGGGAAATCCTGAGCACAGAAATTTAGCCCCCCAAATTTTTAATTCGATATACTAAAGGATATTAAAACAAAAATTGTCCTGAAAATACAAGTGCAAATTTCAGTATGCACAAGTAAGATTAAAGTGCATGACTGGTTGGGGTCAATGGTCGCTTAAGTCTAATTACAGTCTATCTGAGACTGCAGGATGAGTCATACTGTGATGTTAAAATGTAAATATTTTTAAAATGAGCAATTTGGATTGCATATAAGTGATCAGAAAAGAATAAATGAAACTAGAAATATGTGGTGTTACAAAATTCATGTGAACAAATGTGCCCTTAAGGTCTTCAGAGCCATAAATGGAAATATATTTTTCTAAATTTTTTTTTAAAAATCTGTTTTTTTTTTCTTGTATAACACATCCTGTATCTCAGAAAGTAGTTCTGTCTTTCCTGCAGTGTTTTCAGAAGCAATTTCTTTAGTATTTACAGTACTAGTGTCCTGGTTTAAATTACTGTCATGTTCTTCAGTTTTTTTTCTTAGCTTCAGAAATAGAGTAACTTTTAAAATTTGTTCTTATCTCATATTAATAACAGCCGAAAGTTGATTTGGTCTTCAGATCTCAGCATTTTCTAGTGTTCCTTTGTTTGCTTTTTAATTTCTCTGATTTCATCTTCATAAACTCCTTTCCACACTTTCTCCTCATGGCACATTTTTCCATCTGAGGCACTTATAAAATACTATTTTTTCTGTCTGATTATATTTTCCAAAGATATTCATGTTTTTCCCTATATATTTATCTAGTATCAACAATTGCAAGTTATGAAAATCATTTTCTAGACATTACTTTGAGTAGGAGAAATAAAGAAGATTCAAGTAAAAAGGGATGAGTAGATTTTAAAATTTTATTTTAGGGAACAAAGTGATATTACAGCAGGTAGAACATTTGCCTTGTGCACAGCTGACGCGGGTTCTATACCTGAGACTCCATATTGTTTCCTGAGCCCTACCAAGAATGATCCCAGAGCAAAGTTCCAGGAGTAATCCCTAATTACCACCGTGTGTGGACCCAACGTGAAACAAAAAATGTTATTAAGGCAAAAAAATACCCAAATATTTTAAAACAAGTGGTATGGATCTCACTTGATTAAAATAAAGTAAAATAAAACATCCAATGTGGATGTTAAAATTATTATTTTTTGCTGCAAGAGCATGAACAGTTATAAGTAATTCTTTGTCTTTTGGCTGGGGGAGGGGTAAAGGAGAGGAGGTGATTGGGTTGAGATTATCTTGTGTGCTCCAGGTTTGCTCCTATCTAAGTGGTCAAGAACCATTTCTGTTGATGTTCAGGGAACCAAATAAAGTTCAGGCATATAACTGAGTCAGCTGCTGCATGCCAAGTAGCTAATCCTTTATACTGTATCTCGACCACCCCCCATTTTTGTACTTAGAATATATAATAAAATAACTAGTGAATTTTGTGAGCACTTCCAAACCAGGTTTTCCAAAACTTGTTTTAAAACATTTTGGGGGGTAGGGAGATAAGTGAAAAGCCAGAGTATGTACTTTGCATGCTGGAGGTCTGAGATTGACCCCTTATTTCCACTGATCCCTTTACTTTTATGCCCTATTTGTACGCAATTGACTCGTAAACAAAGAGCAGCAAGGGGAGCAGGCAAGCCCAAAAATCAAAATGCAGGTTTCTTTTCTTAACAGGGAATTGTAAATTGATATAGAGACATCTAAGCAGAAACTTAAATGCCTGAAAAGGAGGGGCATAGCAAAGGATTGTTAGGGTGGAAGAGAGGATGAGTGGGGAGAGGAGGGCAGGATTCTGCTTAGCAGTCTCATGGGAAGAGGTCTGATGGAGTCCACAAAACTAAAGCAGGTCAACAATGCCCTGGTCAGTCCCTTCAAGTAATTTATTATGATTAGTGCTGACTTCTTGGGAATGTGTTGGGTTTGGCCCTCCCAATATTTAGATAAAATTTAAAACTGACCATAAAGCAGCTGTTTCTGTGGTCGATTTCTTGGCCTTTCATTTAATATTGCTCCAAAGATGTCAACTTTTAAAGAAAAATAAATAAGCATCATGTGGATATAAAGTTTTCATTTTTAAGAATTGCCATCAAAGCTCTACACTTCGGGTATATGCATGTGTTTCTGATTGGCATTGATTTGCTACTCTTGAGTTTTTTCACCAAAATATGGTTAACCATGCCATGTAATTAAGGCTATTTAATTAAGATAACTGGAACCAAAAATCTTAATTTATTCACCATACTTTTCTCTAAATTGCCTTAATTATGTAGCAAATAATTAGAATCAAAGAAAGATCTATAAGTTGCTATGGATTTTTCAGGAACATGAATTTAATAGGTATTTAAAACTGGGGTTTCTGTGATTGTTGGTAAAGATCATCTATATTTTAGCATAGTAAAGTCATTAGCTTAATGTACATTTTGTCACCAACAACCCCCCAACACATATGTACGAAAACACACAGTCAAAATAACCTTTCCATTATCTATGTAATGAATATTTATTAAACAACAACTGCAAGTCAAGCACTGGGCCATAAGTTGATGTATAAGCAATGTGATATTTTAAATTGTAACAAATTTATGTTGCTTAATGGATGAATCAATGACTTTTGTACAATTTCACAAAAAAATTGAAATACGAAGGAAATTTTGATAGAATATTAGTTTATTCAAAATTTACCAAGGATTATGTTAGGTAGTGTTTTGTTTCTGGATTTAGTTATTTATTTAAGTGAAGCAAAATAATTTTTATTGTAAAATATTTATTTAGGGAGATGTGAGGGGATAAAAATAGATGAATACTTGTTCAAGGTAAAGGCCCTCCCGTTCCCGTTGATCGTCGATTTGCTCGAGCGGGCCCAGTAACGTGTCCATTGGAGACTTTGTTGTTACTGTGTCTGGCATATCGAATACTCTCGGTAGCTTGCCAGGGCTGGAGTGATAGCACAGCGGTAGGGCATTTGCCTTACAAGCGGCCAACATGGCCGACCCAAGTTCGATTCCTCCGCCCCTCTCGGAGAGCACGGCAAGCTACTGAGAGTATTCGATATGCCAGACACAGTAACAACAAAGTCTCCAGTGGAGACGTTACTGGGCCCGCTCGAGCAAATCGACGATCAACGGGAGGGCCTTTACCTTTACCTTACTTGTTCAAGAGAAAAACATGTGCTTCTCCAGAGGGGAGATAACCTTGTTTATAGTTATATTCTTTTTTTAATGTATTTATTATAATTTTTATTAGTAAGAAACCATGAGGTACAGTTGTAGACTTAAAATTTTTTGTGTCTTGGTTTCATTTATACAATGATCAAGTACCCATTCCTCCATCAGTGCCCATTTTCCACCACCACTGATCCCAATATCCCTCCCACCCCCCATTACCCCCCAGCCCACCCTGCCTCTGTGGCAGGGCATTCTCTTTTGTTCTCTCTCTCATTTTGGGTGCTGTGGTTTGCAAAAGAGGCATTGAGTGTCAATCATATTCAGTCTATAGTCTACTTTCAGCATGCATCTCCCATCCTGGGAGGATCCTCCCAACACCCTTTATTTGGTGCTCCCTTCTCTATCTGAGCTGTCTTTTCCCTTAGCTTGTTTGGCTGGCTTCCAAGCTATGGAGTAAACCTCCTGGTACTTATCTCGGCTATTGTTGGGTTTTAGTCTCCTATTTTGTTACTTTATGTTCTCCAGATGAATGCAATCTTTTAATGTCTGCCCCTCTCTTTCCGACTCATTGGCTTAGCGTGATACTTTCCATGATACAGCAAAATCTCTGTTGAAAGGAAAGTTTATAGTTCTATAAGCATTGCTCAGAAAGGGGGAGAGATCCCACATAAGTAAACTAACATCACAGCTTAAGAGCTTGGAGAACGACCAACAATAGGAGGCCATTACAAACAAGAGCAAAGAAATAATAAAACTCAGAGCAGAGATTAACGAGATGGAAACTCAAAAAACAATCTGAAAGATCAATGAAGCCAAGAGCTGATTCTTGGAGAAAATAAACAAGATCAATAAGCCTCTAGCAAAAACTCACAAAGAAAGGGAGAGAGAAACCCCTAATAAACCGAATTAGAAATGAATAGGGGGTCATTACAACAGAAACTACAGAAATTCAAAAGATCCTCAGGGAGTACTTTGAGAAGTTTTATGCCAGGGAACATGAAAACCTCGAGGAAATGGATAAATTCCTAGATTCCTATAGACTTCAAAGTCTGAACCAAGAATACCTGTAATACTTGAACAGACTTATCACCATCAAGGAAATTGAAACGGTAATAAAAAGATTCCCCAAGCACAAAAGTCCTGGTTCAGATTGATTCACTAGTGAATTCTTCCAAATCTTTAAAGAGGACTTACACCCAATCATCTTTAAGCTTTTCCACGAAATTGAAATATCAAAAACACTTCCGAACAGTTTCTACGAAGCAAATATCACACTGATACCAAAAGCAGACAGAGATACCACAAAGAAAGAGAATTACAGACTGATATCCCTGATGAACACAGATGCAAAGATCCTCAACAAACTACTAGCAAATAGAATCCAACTACTGATCAGAAAGATCATACACCATGACTAAGCAGGATTCATCCCAGGGATTCAAGAATGGTTTAACATTTGGAAATCAATCAACATAATCCATCATATCAACAAAAGAAAAGATAAAAAAAGTTTTCATATCAATAGATGCAGAGAAAGCATTTGACAAGATCCAGCACCCCTTTATGATGAAAACCCTCGCCAAAATGGGGATAGAGGGGACTTTCCTCAACATAGTTAAAGCCATCTACCACAAGCCTACAGCAAGCATCATCCTCAATGGGGAAAAACTGAGAGCCTTCCCCCTAAGATCAGGGACAAGACAAGAATGCCCACTCTCCACTACTGTTCAATATAGTACTGGAAGTACTTGCAATAGTGATTAAGCAAGAAAAAGATATTAAGGACATCCTGGTAGGAAAGGAAGAAACCAAGCTCTCACTATTTGCAGATGATAGGATACTATACTTAGGGAACCTTAAAACCTCTACTAAGAAACTCTGAGAAACAATAGACTTTAATAGTAAAGCTGCAGGTTATAAAATCAATACCCAAATTTCCATGGCTTTCTTATAGTCAAATAGTGAGAGAGAAGAAAGTGACATGAAAAAACAATCCAATTCACAATTGTGCCCCAGAAAGTCAATTACCTAGGAATTAGCTTAACTGACGAAGTAAACCAGCTTTACAAAGAAAACTATAAAATGCTACTTCAGAAACAAAAAAGGACACGAGAAAATGGAAAGAGTTTCCCTGCTCATAGATTGAGAGAATTAACATTGTCAACATTGTAATTCTTCCCAAAAAATTGTACAAATTCACTGTGATCCCCATGATGATACCCATAAAATTCTTCAAAGAAATGGGGCAAACACTCCTGAAAATCATATGGAACAATACTCCCCCACGAATAGCTAAAGCAATTCTTGGGAAAAAGAAAATGGGAGGAATCAACCTCCCTAACTTCAAACTCTACTACAAAGCAGTAACAATTAAAACAGCATGATACTGGAACAAAGGCATAGCTGCAGACCAATGGAACAGGGTTAAATATACTGACATATACCCTCAAGCATATGATTATCTAATCTTTGATAAGAAAGCAAGAAATGTGAAATTGAGCAAGGAAAGCCTCTGTGGTTTCGTTCTGCATCTCCTAATGATTAATGTTGAATAACATTTTCTCATGTGCCTTTTTGCCATTCGGATTTCTTCTTTGAGAAAGTTTCTATTCATTTTTTGATGGGGTTGGATGTTTACTTTTTGTGGTTGGCAAATTGTGTTGGCAAAACTGGACAGCTACATGCAAAAAATGGGCTCAGATCTCTGATCTCTCTAACACCATGTACAAAAGCAAGATCAAAATGGACTAAAGACCTCAATATCAGACTGGAATCCATAAAGTACATTGAAGACAAAGTTGGCAAAACTCTCCATGACATTGAAGCTAATGGTATCTTCAAAGGTGTCACACCACTGGCCAAGCAAGTGAAAACAGAGATAAACAAATGGTACTATCTTAAACTAAGAAGCTTCTGCACCTCAAAAGAAACAGTGACCAAAATACAAAGACAGTGTACAGAACAGGAAAGGATATTTGCCCAATACACATCCGACAGGGGGTTGATATCAAGGATATACAATGTACTGGTTGAACTCCACAAGAAGAAAACATCCAAACCCAT
Source organism: Sorex fumeus (assembly GCF_029834395.1). NCBI lineage: Eukaryota > Metazoa > Chordata > Mammalia > Eulipotyphla > Soricidae > Sorex > Sorex fumeus. The sequence goes on from NW_026606188.1 coordinate 8,280,175, forward strand.
CAAAAAATGAATAGAAATTTTTTCAAAGAAGAAATCAGAATGGCAAAAAGGCACATGAGAAAATGTTATACATCATAAATCTCCTCTCTGGAAAGAAAGATGGCGGCCACATGGGAGCCTGGTGGAGAGCAGGTCTGAGACGGGGGTGGAGCGCGACTGAAACCTCATGGGACGAGGGGCTCTCCAGCCCGTCCTTCACGCCCAACTGAGGTCACCAGTTGCCCCCCACGAGCGGCTCTCCGGCACGGCCACGGCCTCAGAAGCACAAGGACTTAATACAGAAATCCAGCAACTTGGAGCAGAAAAGCGAATGGACTATGCATTAATCCGCACCATCTTGCCTGCCCGGAGGGGAAAGGGTGTTGCCCCATTGCCCTCTCCTCTCTGGAAAGAAAGATGGTGGCCGCATGGGAGCCTTGTGGAGAGCAGGTATGAGCCGGGGTGGGGCGCGACTGAAACCTCATGGGAAGGGGGGGGGGCGCTCCGGCCCATCCTTCACGCCCGACCGAGATCACCAGTTGCCCCCCACGAGCGGCTCTCTGGCACGGCCACGGCCCCAGAAGCACAAAGACCAATCTCTTAATTATCTGACTCTCAGTATAAATACTTGCAGGGTTAATAAATAAAATAGCAGAAATCCAAAACCAACATTTAATTCTTGAACCCAGCTGTAGAAAGCAGATCATTTCACAATGCTTTTTCAGCATGGCTGAGTTTGGGGTGGGGGGGTAAAGTCTAAATAATAATGTTGCAACTTTTATCAAAACATTGAAGCTAGTCAAAGTAGACACAGTGTTAACTAGAATTCATCTACCCCACAGACATTGGGGGGGCATTGGGGGTGGGGGTTTATTGGGGTTCTTCGTGGTGAAAAATAAGTATTGGTAAAGGGAATTATGATTGATATTTGCATAACTGAGACCTAAACTTGAAAGCTTTGTAGTTTTTCCCACAGCGATTCAATAAATGAATAAATAAATTTATAAAAAAAATGTTATACATCATATTTTTCCCAAATGGGAAAACATGGGAGTGAAGATAGATGGTCGGCAACTACACCACCTCCACTTTGCTGATGACATCGTTCTAATAATACCAAACATCAGCCAAGTGGCACAAATGCTGAACGACTTTGACCGTGAATGTGGAAAGGTCGGACTACAGCTGAATCTTTCGAAGACAATGTTTATGAGAAACAACCTTGTTCCTGACGCTCCATTCGCTCTCAACGGAAACACCATCTCTGAATGCAACAGTTATATATACCTAGGTCGAGAAATCAACATGATGAATGACCTGGCACCTGAGTTGCGCAGGAGGAAGAGAGCGGCTTGGAATGCCTTCAAGAGCATTGAAGAAATAACTAAAAGGACAAAGAACCTCCAGCTACAAGCACATCTCTTTGATTCCACTATTCTTCCTGCATTAACATATGCCTCAGAGACCTGGACCCTATGAAAACAGGATGAGAACACTATTTGGGTCTCTCAAAGAGGAATCGAAAGAACTATGCTTGGAATATCACGATTCACTCAAATGAGAGATAGAATCCGGAGTTCTGATCTTCGTCAACGCTCAAGAATCAGGGACGCTGTCTCATTTGCCAAGACATCAAAAATCAGATGGGCTGGACATGTAATGAGGTTTACAGACAACCGCTGGACTAGAGCCATTACTGATTGGATTCCACGGGACATCAAAAGATCACTTGGACGCCCACCTATAAGATGGTCAGACTTCTTCGTCAAGACCCTAAATGATCGGTTTGTGGCTCTGCATGTTCCTAGAACGAACAGATACCATTGGGCTACGCTAGCACGCAACCGGGATGAATGGAGACGTTACTGGCACCCGCTCGAATAAATCGATGAATAACGGGAATTAAGTGATTAAGTGATATACATCATAAATCATTAGGGAAATGCAGAATGAAACCACAATGAGATACCATCTCACACCACAGAGACTGGCCCACATCCAAGAGAACAAAAGCAACCAATGCTGGCGTGGATGTGGCGAGAAAGGAATCCTCCTTCACTGCTGGTGGGAATGCCGATTAGTTCAGTCCTTTGGAAAACAGTATGGACGATTCTCAAAAAATTAGAAATTGAGTTCCCATTTGACCCAGCAACATCACTCCTGGGACTATATCCCAGAGAGGGAAAAAAGTATAGTTGAAGTAACGTCTGCACTTGTTTGTTTATTGCAGCACTGTTTAATATAGCTAGACTCTGGAAAAAACCTGAGTGCCTGAGAACAGATGACTGGTTGAATAAACTTTGCTACATCTACCCAAAGGAGTACTATGTAGCTGTTAGAAAAGAGAAGTCATGAAATTTACAGACAAGTTATATTCTTTTTAATGGAGAGCTTGTTTAGTTACCTACAGTCCTTAGGGACACTGTGATCAGGAGTGACTGCTGGTATTGCTCAGAAGACACTCGGTGGTGCCAGAGGCTTGTACTAGGGTCACAGTTGTGGCAGCCACGTGAAAGGAAATGCTTTACACTTGCACTATCCCTCCTGCCAGTGGGAAACTGTTTCAAATTATGATGTGCACTTTGGAGTGAAAGTACTATAAAAGACATTAGGGAAAGAAATTTAAACTAACAAGTGACTGTGTATTCTGTACTCCAGTGAATTTTATTTGAGTAGCTTCATATGTATTTGGCTTTTTCAAAAGAGAATTCTACTGAGAAAATTAACCAGGTATGTTTTAAATCAGATGCATATTTAAACATGTTGGCTTCTAACATGGAGTAGATTTTCTGGGGTAATAATATGAGGAAAAAAACCTTGATTTCTTTTTTCTTTATAAGTCCATTTTTCAACCTCTTATATATTAACATGTGAATTTTCTAACCAAAACTTAAGAGTTCTGAAAGCCTACTATTCAGGGTGTGGATATAGACATAAACAATAAATGAAGAGATTATGAAAATATACTGAAATCAATTTTGGTTTAGAAGAAAAATAATTTAGTCTGAAAGATAAAGTTAGCATATGAACTGGCAACTTGAGAAACTCTACTAACAAGGAGATAAAATGTTTTCTGAAAATTGATCTTCCCCACTTTGTTTTAAGCAACTTCACATGCTTTGTATTATTATCTTTTCTATTATTGTAGAGTACAGAAATAAATTGCTAATTTACTTACAAAGCTCACTGCTAGTGAGAAGTTAGTTATTTATATAACTAACAGTAATTTGAAGAATGGAAACACAATTTCAAGAAACAATAATGTTCCTGATTGTTCATATTTTTTAAAATGAAAATGACTTACTATTATTTCTAAATGGATTGTAACCATAAAAAATTACAATATTCTCGTTACAAGTATGTGAAAAGGTATTTATTTTACAAGTAGTGTCAAATTAAACTGTCAAAAATATTAATAATCAGGTCTCTAATTTACACATAGAAGCTGGAAAACAAAACATGAAAAGGGTTTTGGGTTATTTTGTTTAGGTTTTTGGGCCAGAGTCAGTAATGCTCAAAGGTTACTTCTGGTTCTGTACTCAGGAGTTACTCCTAGCTACACTCAGAGGACCATTTGGGATGCCAGTGATTGAACCTGAGTTGGTCTCTTGCAAAGCAAGCACCTAACCCTTCAGTTCTAGCCCTCCGCCCCCCAAATGAAGTTTTACAGGTTTTATAACACGTGTTTATTTATTTTAGGTATAGATATTTTGATAGTTTTATTTGTTTTAAAGCAAAATTTAGAGAGTTATTTTTGATTTCAGCGACTGGAAGAATTAAAACAAAATTTTCAGTTTGTGTAATTTTGTCATGTGTTGTAATTAAATCTAGATTAACTATCTTTTATTCCCCAAATTATTTGAAGTTTACTATATGGGGTCTCAAATTAAAATTAACATTTCTAGAAGAATATTTTCTGTATTTGTGGGGATAAATTTACCTTTCCAACACTATTTTCTATCTCCAAGACCTGAAAACATCTGAGTGCCCAATAATAGATTGATGGAATGATGAGTCACACTGTAAATCTATTCTTAGCTTTTGTTTTTCTTTTATGGGGTTTGGTACATCTAGCTGTGATCAGATATTACTCCTGACTGTGTGCTCATGGATCACTCTTAGAGATGCTATGGGGATTCCATGTGGTCCTTTGGATCAAATTGGTATTAGTCATGCACAAGAACAGTGCTTTGTCTCATACTATCTCTGGCTGCTCTATTGTTAATATTTAAGAGAATTTCATAACAATTTCTAAAAATAATCACAGCAATTTATATTCCCATCAGCAGTGCGTGATCATTGATTATTTTTCATAGCAATTGCTACTAATTCTGCTTTCTATGTCAGCCCTTCACGCAGGTGTGTGGCTCTCATGGGTTAATTTGCATTTCCCATCAGTGAGAATGAGCACTTTTCAAGTGGTTATCTCTATCTCCTATTCGAAGAGTTTATTCAAACTCATCTTATAATGTGCACTTTTATTGTGTTGGCTTATTTTGTTGCTATTGTTACTTTGCAAGGGTTTTCTACATACCTTGGAAGTTTAGGGGATATAGCTTACACACACACAGCTCTGCTAAGGACCGATTCCTGGTTCTGTGCTCAAGAACCATTTTGGACACTGTAGGTGGTACTGGCTATCAAACCCAATTAGATCCGTGGAAGGTAAGCTCTTTACTCACCGGATAATCATGCAGACTCCCCAAAACTGGAAATTTAAACTCTTATAATATATGAATATATGGACACATTTGCATTGATGATATGCAAAGACCTTATCTCATCAGTATGCTGCCTTTTTGCACTTATTTTTATTTTCATGTTGGATAAAATGTTTTCAACTAAATACTGTTCCCACGGACTAGAGCAATAGCACAGTGTCTAGGGCAATTTGACTTGCAGGCGACTGACCTGGGTCCGATCTCCAGCTTCCCCTATAGTCCCTTGTGCACTATCAGGAGTGGTTCCCAAGCTCCATTGGGTATTCCCCCAAATAAAAAGTAAATAAATGTTCCAATTATCAAGTAAGATTATCCGTTCTACCACAAAGCAAGAATAAATAGATACCAACAATATCTTAAAGGCTTATTTTATAAAAGATTTCTACTGTGATCTTTGCTAGGAACAACATAGTTGAGATTATATATTGAAATGTTTAATTAAAATTTAGTTTTGCATATTGAGTTAGAGTGTGATCCATTTTTATTTCTATGCAAGTAGTGTCCAGCTTTTAAAATGCCATTTGTTTAATAAACTCATAATTTAATATATTCTTAAATCTTTGTCATAAATAAGATATCAACAGATGTGTTGGTTTATTTATGGGATTTTGGTTCTATTTTATTAGTTCATATGTTTGTTTTATTCTACTGCTATGAAAATTTGATTACTGTAACTTTGTCGTAAAATTTGTACTCTGTAACATAACACTTTTATGTTTTCTTCTTCAGTATTGAAAATAGATATTGAGGTCTTTTGCGATTCTGTATTTGCCTCTGTATTTTTTCTTACTTCTTTTTAAAAATTTCTCTAAAATGTTTATTAAAATTTGATTAAATCAGCATATTTATTTTGGATAATTGAAATTTTGAATAACTTCATATTTACCATTCATACATATGGAAATTCTTTCCACTTTTAAATGTTGTACTCAGTGTTTTTAACTTTCCCATAGTTTTCAATATATGGTCCTTTCACTGATTTATTGAATTTGACATTTAGTAATTGGTTATAATTCTAAATGGCATTGTTTACTTAATTTTCAAATGTTCTTCATTATTTGTATATAGTAATGAAGCACATATTTGTTTGTTGATTTCATGAATAGGCATGACTATTTTCATTATTTTTAGTAGCTTCTTATTGGAGTCTTTTTTTTTTTTTGCTTTTTGATTTTTGGGTCAAACCCGGCAGTGCAAAAGGGTTACTCCTGACTCTTCACTCAGGAATTACTCCTGGCAGTGCTTGGGGGATTATATGGGATGCTGAGAATCGAACCTGGGTGGGTCGCATGCAAGGCAAATACCGTACCCACTGTGCTACTGCTCCAGCCCCCTTATTGGAATCCTTAGGGATTTTTAGACATATACTCGAGTGGGCCCAGTAACGTCTCCATTGGAGACTTTGTTCTTACTGTGTTTGGCATATCGAATATGTCACGGGGAGTTTTCCAGGCTCTGCCGTGCGGGCGAGATACTCTCAGTAGCTTGCCGGACTCTCCGAGAGGGGTGGAGGAATAGAACTCGGGTCGGCCATGTTGGCTGCGTGCAAGGCAAACGCCCTACCGCTGTGCTATCGCTCCAGCCCTATCCTATCATCTCTAAATAATGTTAATTTCATTGTCATTTTCAAATATTGATTCTGATAATTTCTTATTTACTTGCTTTGGCTAAGATTTCTAATTTAAAATTAAATAAGATTAGTAATAATGAACAACTTTATCACGTTTCTAACTTGAAAGGAAATCACTTAAAATCACTTAAATTCCCGTTAGTCGTCGATTTGCTCGAGCAGGCGCCAATAACGTCTCCATTCGTCCCTGTCACGTGCTAGTGTAGCCCAATGGCATCTGTTCGCTCTGGGAACATGAGGAGCCTCAAACCGATCGTTCATGATCTTGACGAAGCAGTCTGACCATCTGGTAGGTTGGCGGCCACTCGGTCTTTTGACATCCCGTGGAATCCAATCCGTAATGACTCTAGGCCAGCAGTCATCTTTAAATCTCATTACGTGACCAGCCCATCTGATTTTTGACACCTTGGCAAATGAGACAGCGTCCCTGATTCTTGATCGTCAATGGATCTCAGAACTCCGGATTCTTTCTCTCATTTGAGTGAAACGTGATATTCCAAGCCTAGCTCTTTCTATTCTTCTTTGGGAGACCTGAATAGTGCTCTCATCTTGTTTGCGTAGGGCCCAGGTCTCTGAGGCATATGTTAATGCAGGAAGAACAGTGGAATCAAAGAGATGTGCCCGGAGCCGGAGGTTCTTTGTCCTCTTAGCTGTTTCTTTGACTTTCTTGAAGGCATTCCAAGCCGCTCTCTTCCTCCTGCGCAGCTCGGGTGCCAGGTCATTTGTCATGTTGACTTCTCGACCTAGGTACACATAGCTGTTGCATTCGGAGATGATCCTTCCGTTGAGAGCGAATGGGGCATCAGGAACGAGGCTGTTTCTCATAAACATTGTCTTCGTAAGATTCAGCTGTAGTCCTACCTTTCCACACTCATGGTCAAAGTTGGCCAGCATTTATGCCACTTGGCTGATGTTTGGTGTTATTAAAACAATGTCATCATCAAAGCGGAGGTGGTGTAGTTGCCTACAATCTATCTTCACTCCCATTCCTTCCCATTCCAGTCGTCGCATCATGTTCTCGAGGGTGGCACTGAAGAGTTTTGGTGAAATGGTATCACCCTGCTGAACCCCTCTCATGATATCAACGATCAATTCTTTGTACAATGGTGAGATCCTAGTAGTGAATCCGCAATAAAGCTCACGGAGGATCCTGATGTATTGGGCTTGAATGCCCTGATTGGCTAGGGTTTCAATGACTGCTTCCATCTCAACAGAATCAAAGGCCTTCTTTAAATCAATGAACATTAAACAGAGCGGCATCTTGAACTCCCGAGAAACCTCGATGAGCTTGGTGATCGTGTGGATATGGTCGATGGTGCTGAATCCTTTGCGGAACCCAGCTTGCTCGCATGGTTGTACTTCATCTAGTGTTCTGCCAATCCTATTTAGGATGACTCGAGTGAACAACTTGTAGATGACAGACAATAGGCAGATTGGGCGATAGTTGCCAATGTCATGGATGTCTCCCTTCTTGAACAGAAGTACAGTCCTGCTGGTTTTCCATTGGGACGGAACCTTGCATTCAGACAGGTAACGAGTGAAGAGCCGAGCCAGTGTATTGATGAGTACTAACGGCAGGTTCTTCAGGTGTTCAGGTCTGACCTTGTCTGGGCTGGGTGCTGTTTGTTTCTTTACCAACGAAATGGCGTGTCGGATTTCGGAAGGGAGAACGTTGGGAACGACTTATCCATCCTGTGGAATTTGGTATGTCGGCAAGTGGACATGGCTATCGAAGAGAGGCCGACAAAATCTCAAGGCTGAACTAGGCTGCCACATGAAGGAAGACAAAAATGATCGTCTATACTTTCAATGCACGTACGCTAGCATCAGATGCATCCATTGAGGACCTGATGTTACAAGTGCGAATGATCAAGTACAACATCAATGGTCTGACCAAGACAAGAAGGCATGAATCTCACCATGCCGTTTTCGACACTGGATAAGAATTGTTCCTCGGAACATACGTTAGAAGAGGTGTCGGAGGTGTCAGTGTCCTTGTCAGCACACACTTGGCCAATAGCATTGATCCATTCGAATGCCTAACAACCGGAATCAGACGTTTTCATTTGAATAGATGTGGCTCACTGCCTGCAGTTTCTATCTTTGTTGTCTACACACCAACATCTCATTATGATGAAAGAGAAATCGAGAAGATCTACCTGGAGCTGGAGAAGTTCTATAAAGAAGACCACACCTTCTACAAGATCATTGTGGGTGATTTTAATGCCAAGTTAGGACCGAGAAGAACTTCACATCGGGACCCATGGCCTAGAATGGAACGAACAGGGTGAGAGACTGTCTGAGTTCATCATGTCGACCAAGACCATCCATGGTAACTCACAGTTCCAGAAGGCAGAATTTATACGATGGACATGGGAGTCTCCTGGTGGACGATTCCACAACGAAATAGACCACATGATATTCAATCGACGGTTTTGCGTGACCGGTGTCGCTGTTGTCCCAAAATTTTGAACGGGATCGGACCACCGTCTCCTTCATGAAAATTCTACTTCACAGAGCGGGGTAGAGGAATGAAAAGTTCAAAAAGAGAACTCCCAGAACGACCACCAACTGGGAATTCTTTGGCAGTATTGCGGCAACATGGGAAGATGGCATTGTTAACAACATTGACGAGGAATACGATTGACTGGTTCAGAACCTCCATGATTGTGCGAGGAACGCCAAGAGAGAGATAGCCACAAAAAATTGCCTGTCTTTGAAAACTCTTGCGCTAATTCGCCAGCGTGGTTTGGCGCATGCCTCAGGCAACTGCAAGCTAACGTCCGAACTCGCAAAGCAGTGCAGAGATGCGATCAAGGAAGACCTCAAAGAGAGAAGAGCAGAAGTACTGGTAGATGTGGCAGAAGCCAGGAAAAGTATTTGTAACGACCGCCTGTCCTTCGTCAACTACAAGACCAAGATGACTGCCCTCAGACGTCCTGATGGATCCATCGCATCCTCCAAAATGGCAATGGAGAAGATTATCCATGAGTTCTACTCAAATCTCTTGAAAGGAAAAAGCTTTTGATTTTTCATCAAGTGTTTTAATTGTAGGTTTAGCCTATATAACAATTTTTAAACTATGATATGTTTTTTACAATCTGCATCTTATCAAATTTTTTACAAATGAATATTGAATCTTATGAAGTGCTTTCTTATCATTAAATAGCATTTTTATATTCACTTTTGCAAATGGTATCACATATTGTGCATGTTGAATCATACTTGCATTTCTGAAATAATCTCATTTATGTTCATGATGTATAACATTTTGGTGCACTGCTATGTGTGACCCGTTAGTATTGAATTGAGATTTGTATCTAAATTCTTCAGATATATATGTACAGATTAGAGCTTTTTCTTTCAACATTTTATTTTGGAATATTCTAGTCTTTTTTAATGTCAATAATATTGGTCACATGAATATAATATTCCTGTTTGTTTATTTTAGTTTTGATATTTTTAAGAATGGACTTACTATTTTTTTTTGTTTGGTTGGGTTTTTCTTTTCTTTTTTTTCTTTTTGGCGGGTGGAGCACATCCAACTATACTCAGGCTTTACTCCTTCCTAGCACTGTGCAAGAGTATCATTCCTGGAGGGGCTTGAGAACTCTACAAGATGCCGGGGATCAAATCAGGCTCTGTCACTTGTCAAGCCCCTTATCTGCTATACTGTTTCTCTAGTCCCTTGAGCCCCTTAGTGGTGAAAGAGAAGGTACAGAAGTAAGACACTTGTTTGGCAAGCTTGTTTGGCTATGACCCTGGCTGCAATGTTGAGCAACATTGAACCTTGGCCCAAACCACCCTTTCTCCCTACAGAAAGTCCCATTTAAAGGTTACTTAAATACAGCCGATAAGGTGTGTTTACCTTGCACCCAGCTAATACAGGTTTGATCCCCATGAGCACACATGGTCCTCCAAGAGTTCCAGGAAGAATCTCTGAGCAAAGTGCCAAAATTATACTCTGAGCAATGCCATCGGGTGTGACCTATAAAATAAAATCCTAGTAATAAAGGTCAGGTAAATTTTGCTAGGAGTGTTACCTAGTCCAGGTCTTTTTTAATCTCTTGGGGATGTAGATTTATTTCACTTAATCACTTAATCACTTAATCCCCGTTATTCATCGATTTATTCGAGCGGGTGCCAGTAACGTCTCCATTCATCCCGGTTGCGTGCTAGCGTAGCCCAATGGTATCTGTTCGTTTTAGGAACATGTAGAGCCTCAAACCGATCATTTAGGGTCTTGACGAAGAAGTCTGACCATCTTATAGGTGGGCGTCCACGTGATCTTTTGATGTCCCGTGGAATCCAATCAGTAATGGCTCTAGTACAGCGGTTGTCTGTAAACCTCATTACATGTCCAGCCCATCTGATTTTTGATGTCTTGGCAAATGAGACAGCGTCCCTGATTCTTGAGCGTTGACGAAGATCAGAACTCCGGATTCTATCTCTCATTTGAGTGAATCGTGATATTCCAAGCATAGTTCTTTCGATTCCTCTTTGAGAGACCCGAATAGTGTTCTCATCCTGTTTTCGTAGGGTCCAGGTCTCTGAGGCATATGTTAATGCAGGAAGAATAGTGGAATCAAAGAGATGTGCTCGTAGCTGGAAGTTCTTTGTCCTTTTAGTTATTTCTTCAATGCTCTTGAAGGCATTCCAAGCCGCTCTCTTCCTCCTGCGCAACTCAGGTGCCAGGTCATTCATCATGTTGATTTCTCGACCTAAGTATATATAACTGTTGCATTTGGAGATGGTGGTTCCGTTGAGAGCGAATGGAGAGTCAGGAACAAGGCTGTTTCTCATAAACATTGTCTTCGTTAGATTCAGCTGTAGTCCGACCTTTCCACACTCACGGTCAAAGTCCGCAAGCATTTGTGCCGCTTGGCTGATGTTTGGTGTTATTAGAACGATGTCATCAGCAAAGTGGAGGTGGTGTAGTTGCCGACCATCTATCTTCACTCCCATGTTTTCCCATTCTAGTCGTCGCATGATGTTCTCGAGGGTGGCACTGAAGAGTTTTGGTGAAATGGTATCACCCTGCCGAACCCCTCTCTCGATATGGATGATTACTTCTTTGTAGAATGGTGAGATCTTGGTAGTGAATCCGCAATAGAGCTCACGAAGGATCCTGATGTATTGAGTTTGTACGCCCTGATTGGCTAGGGCTTCCATGACCGCTTCCGTCTCAACAGAATCAAAGGCCTTCTTTAAATCAATGAACGTTAGACAGAGCGGCATCTTGAACTCCCGAGATACCTCAATGAGCTTGGTTATTGTGTGGATATGGTCAATGGTACTGAATCCTTTTCGGAATCCAGCTTGTTCACATGGTTGTCCTTCATCTAGTGTTCTGCTAATCCTATTCAGGATGACTCGAGTGAATAGTTTGTAGATGACAGACAATAGGCAGATTGGGTGATAGTTGCCAATGTCGTGGATGTCTCCTTTCTTGTATAGTAGTACAGTCTTGCTGGTTTTCCATTGTGTAACTGTCTAGTTACTGGCAGGTCCAGTCCCAAACTGTACAGGCTTGGAGATCTCAGCCCCGGGTCCCACACACCTGGGTTCCTCTGTCAGTTCTTTTATGTGTGAGGCTCATCCAAGTGTGTGGAGAGTGCTCTCAGCATGGCCTTGGCTGGGCCTCGGCTAAATAGACCAAATTGATATGCCAAATCCAGTAGATTTATTTATTAGTTTTAAATTATTGTTTCAACTAAATGTGAGACTATTTGAAACCAAGTTTTCTATTTTTTGTTGTTGTTGTTGTAGTGCTGGTAGGTTACTTAAAATTTTATCCATTCTTTTATATTAACATATAACTGTTTAAAGTATCATCTTGTGGTACTTTGTATTTCTATATTATCTGTTATAATTTCTTCTTGTTCATTTCTTTTGGAGGCCGTGGGGAGGGTTTGGGCCACATCCAGATGAACTCAGGCTTATTTCTGGCTGTGGACTCAGGGATCAATCTAGGCAGTGTTCAAAGGACCACATGCAAGTACCAGAGATTGAACCAGGATCAGCTAATTGCCATATTAGTCTGCAACCACTCTCAACAGAATGAATTCATTTTTAACTGACCTTTCCTTCTAACAAATAGCTCTTTTTGAAATAACAGTAAGTTGAGGATGCAAAGCTCTGTACTCTTGATGCTTTACACTGGATAAGAACAAAGCAAGTGATAGATGTTACCCATGGAACTGCAGAACCTCTTAAACACATATGCTTTAATTTACATCTAAAGGAAACGTCCCCCGTCCAATTCTTTCTACATTAACTTTTTTTTAATCCCCCCCACCTTTCCTCATAGTATAATTTACTCACATGGTATCATTAAAATCAATTTTAGACTAGTAGAGGTTTGCAAAGCTCATAACTTTTAAGATGGTAAATATATATATATATATATATATATATATAATGCAAATAAATAATACTAGACCCCACTCATGGTTATAATTGGCACAGGGAGAGAAAATAGTGATATAGGTAAATCATGCATTATATTGGAAACAGTGTATAAAATTGTCATGAATAAAAATTAATAAAGATGTTGGTAGCAAAGGAGAAAGGTCAAATTTTTAGGCATAAAGAATTTTTCATTAGAATTGGTACACAGGAGAGACAGTCCAGCTGTTTAGGGGTTTGGCTTCACATACTCTACCTGAGGTCCTCCAGCACGGCTCTCTAAGTACAGAACCATGGGGCAGCTTTGAACAAAGCAGAAAATGACTCGTCCCTCCCCCATCCCTAAAATTTATTGTTAAAATGCTAATTTAACAATATGACTGAGCTGTGGTTTATATCTTCCATCAAAAAAAAGCAAAGTCACTATCATGGAAATGTCAAAAGAGCAGCTGTAATTTTACCATTTGCAGGGAACTTTCACATATTTGTTTGATATCAATGATCTCGTTTTCTCTTTGAATGCACATGTAAGATCAGCTCTGCTTTGCTTTCTTCCTTTGTTTCCAGTTCCTATTTGTCAGTGCAAATGCCTGGCATCTCTCTTGGCCAAACTCAGACAAAACTCTGAATTTATATTATATACCAGGTCATTGATTAGGGTATTTTTCTCTATAACTCAAGGTGTCAATCAAAATAATCCAGGCTCCCCTCACTCTTTAAATTAATCATAATGATTCACAGTATGTTCTGGTTACCTGGCTAGGTTCTACATGGCAGAGCCTGGCAAGCTCCCCGTGGCATATTCGATATGCCAAGAACAATAACAACAAGTCTCACAATGGAGACATTACTGGTGCCCACTCAAGCAAATAAAAAAACACGGGGAGAACAGTGCTACAGTGCACCACTACCTGGCTAGTTATAGGAAACTGATATTTGATGTTTGGTATTGTTCACTGTATACTAACTCTTATTTATTTATTTGATTGTTTGTTTAGGTTTTGGGGCCACACCTGATGATGTTCAGAGGTTACTGTCTAAGATCAAACCTGCGTTGACCTGGTACAAGGCAAGTCTCATGCCAGCTGTACTATCTCTCTGGTCCCAGCCAGCTCTCTTTTAATAAACCTTCACTGTAACACCAAAGTAGGTTTTCTGTGAAAGATTTGCAAGTTGAAAGAAAGTCAACGTGTCCATCTTTACAAAGAAGACTGTGCATGACTTTTCAAATTCTCTTCTCTTTAAATATTGTGGGCAAAATTGTTTTATCCCGTATACTTATTTTGAAATCTTAATCCATCAGTGTTCGGCTTTATCTGGCTATCGGGGATTTAAAGATGTAATTAATTTTAAACAAGGTCATATGAGTAGGCATTCATCCATTAAGGCTGCTACTATTTGAAAAGAGAGAGAAATAACATGGATATGTTTCTCTTACAGAAAAAAAATCCACATAAAATCATACAGCAAAAGCAGCCAAAGAGAGATACCATAAAAAAGATTTAACATTCTCGATGACTTCATTTTGGACTTCCCAAAGTCATAAGAAAACAAAAAATATAGGAAGCTTTACATCACCCAGTCAAACCAGTTAAATTTTATTTTGGCAAACTTCTAGCAATGGAATACAGTGCTACTTCTGCAATTCTACATTGTGTCCCTAGAATAAATATTACCATGAATATTTTTCATTTTGAGTGAATTGTTAAGCTAGTAGAGATCAAGGGATCTTGGAAAGACCTTATTCCCTACTTTGTTTTTGTAATAAGACTCAGAATACTGTGTTTTTGTTAATTAGAGTTTAATACAGGACTATGAAAACATAGTTTAGCCTGCATTAAATTTTTGTTGTTTTTGTTTGGGGTTCATACCTTGCAGTCAGCAATTACTCGTCCCTGTGAACAGGAATCACTCCCGATGGTGCGTGGGGCACCATATGTGGTTCCAACAACTGAACTCATGCCCATCTTACTCTCTGTTCTGCCTCTCTGGCCTTGCTTTAAATTTTTTTCAACATTTACTGTTTTGGTTGCATGCAATGCATATACTTTTACCTGTGTACTATCTCTCCAGTCCCATATGTGCCTCCATTTTGAATTTAAGAGAAGTTTTCAAGATGTTTCTTTTCTACTCTTATTTATAATTATTTATGAAAGCCAAATTTTGTCTTATATGATTACTTATTTCTATTTTGATCAAGATATTCAAATATCTGTTTCAAAATCTATAGTGTTTTATAGAATAAAACAACATATGACCAAAACAATGAGAAACATCCCTAACCAAACCAAAATTAATATCATTAGGTCATAGCACAGTGGGTAGGGTGTTTGCCTTGCACACAGGTGACCCGGCTGACCCAGGTTCAATTCCTCAATCCCTTTTGGAGAGCCTGGCAAGCTACCAAGAATATCTTGGCAATACGACAAAGCCTGGCAAGCTAACCGTGACATATTTGATATGCCAAACACAGTAACAAGTGTCACAATGAAGACCTTACTGGACCCACTCAAGCAAATCGATGAACAGTGGGAGGACAGTGACAGTGACAAGTCACAGACATCTGTAGCACTGTAGCACTGACCTCCTGTTGTTTATCGATTTGCTCTAGCAGGCACCAGAAATGTCTCCATTGTGATATTTGTTACTGTTTTTGGCACATCGACTATGCCACGGGAAGCTTGCCAGGCTCTTCCCTACAGGTAGGATACTCTTGGTAACTTGCTGGGCTCTCCAAAAGGGAAGGAGAAATCGAACATGGGTTGGCGCAGACATCTGTATTCATTATTACTTTTTTATGGGCATAAAAGAAACAAAACAAAACTCTTTCAGGATGTCAAAGTCATGGACCTGAGAGATAGTACAGAAGTAAGGCTCAATTGAGGGCCAAAGTGATAGCACAGTGGGTATGGCATTTGACTTGCACACGGCCGACCTGGGTTTGATTGCTCCGAACCTCTTGAAAAGACTGGCAAGCTACCCAGAGTATTTCGCCCGCATAGCAAAGTCTGCCAAGCTACTTGTGACATATTCGATATGCCAAAAACAGTAACAACAAGTTTCACAATGGAGATGTTACTGGTGTCTGCTCGAGCAAATTGATGAACAATGGGAGGGCAAGTGCTACGGTGCTACTGCCTGCATGAATTGAACCTTTACCTTTATGCATGGGCCACAAACGTCAGCAGGTCCGATTTAGGAGTAAGCTGTTTGCAACGGGTGTGGGACTCCTCTGCCACCAGAGTCAGAAGCTCCAACATTTAAAATAGCAAAAATGAATCATGATTTCAATAATTTTCAAGTTATCTTTTTTGTCTTTTTTGTATCAAGTTATAGTAGAGAAAATGTATGGCTATAGTCTTATTCGATATTTGAACCATAATGAAAAATTTATTAAAATCAATTCATTTAAGTTTTAGGATTTACTTTTCTATCATTAATGGTTATCTCATATTGAAGATCAAAAATAAAACTAATAATAAAAACCCACTTCAAATTAAAGAATAATAAATGAAAGATAGATATTGCTCATTTCCAGAATTTAGAGCTTTGAAACTATGATTTAGATGACTAGTCACCTTTATAAAGTGTCATTACTTTCTTTCACGCTTTCTGGCCATACATCTAAATTGTAGCCTTTTCTATATTCTACCATAATGTCTCTTGAAAAAATTCAGGATATTTCTGGGAATTGTAAAAAGATAATTGAACACAGAATATTTTATTTCTGTACACAAGAACATCAAATGCATCCAAGGGGTATGTTCTTTTAGTTCATAAAGTTAATTAGAATACTTTTTTGTTCCTTATAACTGTTCTTAAAATAGAATTGTAATAACTTCTAATCTTATTGTAAGCTGTCGGATATGGTAGTATTTGTTTTTCTTAATTTTGTGACAGTTATTTAGAAAATATTTATTATTCACAGTATCTGAGATAGTATTTTAAACTCCATATTTAAAAGATGAATTGATGACAGTCTTTAAATTTGAATAAATACAACTCTTGGTGCACCTCAAGTCATTACAATTATTTTTGAAATTTGTTGTTTTTCTATTTTTCCACATAGAGAAGTATCCTCTCAATTTCATAACAAACATTGAAACTAATTTCTAAAGAATATGAAGGCAAAACTTCTAAGGAAAAATGTAAGTAAATGACTTAGACACAATTTGCATTGATTAAGTCATTTAGTTCATTATTAATCAATCAGTTGTGTTTACTGGAGCTTCCTATATGCCCTGGGAATAAAATATTTGCAATAATAGTGTGTGGAGTGCAGAGCTAAAAATTTGTCTACAACCTCAGTGGTTGTAACAATACTTGTGATTTGGTAAAAATAATGTGAAACATTTTTACATTCTAATAAAATCGCTGTTGGTTAAAATTGAGTATGAGTTAGAACCATATAGAAAGTTAAATGCTTCTAAGAATCTCTGGTTATAAAGGAGAAATGTATGTAATTAACTTAGCTTCAGAAAATAATCACTTACGTTATTTTGGTTATATTCTTAACCACAAATATGAATCCCAAGAGTGAAATAATTACTATAATCCAGTCCTTTTATACTTGCCAATACAAACATTAATTGCTAATGTGCATATAATTATTTGTGATCTATGTAAAGTTATCAAAGATATTTTATATGTATTTAAATAAACTTTACTTATATAAGTTATATTATTTTGATGGCTAAATTACAAAAGATTATTTTTAGTAAATAATAATTTTGTCTATTCATTGTTGTATCACTATATTAATACATACCTTGTGTTGTCTTGAGTCGCCAGTGAAGCAGAATCAATAGGATAAGTGAGTTTACATATTCTTATTAAGTTTTTTATTAAATACATATAATTTATATTGTTCAGATACAATGTGCTATTCATGTATATAGTTGGGGGTATCTGCGGGATGACAGCACTGTAGCACTTGCACTGCCCTCCTGTTGTTTATCAACTTGCTCAAGTGGTCCCAAAATGTCTCCATTGTGAGACTTTTTGTTACTGTGTCTGGCATATCGAATATGTCATGGGGAGCGTACCAGGCTTTGCCGTGCAGGCGAGGTACTCTCAGTAGTTTGCCGGGCTCTCCAAAGGGACGGAGGAATAGAACCTGGGTGGGCCAGTTCAGCAGTGTGCAGGACAAACGCTCTACCGCTGTGCTATTGCTCCAGATGACAGCAACTCTAGAATTTTTAGAGACTGCCAAAACCAATATCCAAGAGGAGATGATTTATGTCATTGCAAAATCAGAATCCTTTCTTTTTTTAGGAAAGGATAGACTTTGTTACTGCAAGAACTTTAGCTCATAAATTAAGCCACACCACTATAGAAGATAATACACTTTATACACTATAGAGGATAATATGGTGTTTTATTTAATATCTAGTACGGTCGTACAGTCAAATTGATACACAAAAGTAATCATCACAGTGGATGAATAATTACCTAATTTTGAGCCTCAAAATTCAAAGCGAAAATAGAAAATATTTTTGATTAATTGTATTAATAAATTCTATTTATCTAGTAATATCTTTGGCATTTAATTGTAAGATTTTATTAGGAAAGTAAATTTTTGAGCCAAATTATTTATAAGTAGAATATTTGCAGAAAAATAACTTTCATGATTTAAAAACAAACAAAAAAATCAATTTGCTTGTTTTGGTAATCCAAAATATTGTTTTATATTTGTAGAGGAAATTTTTCAGGTTAATCCAGAGATACTAGATAACCAGATTTGTTCTAAACTATTTTTCTAATATATTAACATTATTTTTAATATTAATGTTAATTCATTATGCTCAAACTGGTGTAATAGGATAATAATATTTTAAGAACAAAAGTAGGAATTAATCAAGTACAAACAAGTGAATGCAATTATTGTGCAAATTAGAAGTAGTTTGTCAGTGTCTGTCTGCTTTTTTGGATTGTATATATACCTCTGTAACTTATGCTTGTGGTATATTTTGTTTGATTTTCTTCAAATACTCGTTCCTTCATTTCATTTTCTACAAATACAAAAATGAACCTTTCCCTGATGCTTTTCAAGTAAAGCCCACTTATTAATTGAGTCTAAACTGCATTTGGTACAAACAGAAACAAATGGAGTAGTTAAGTAAAAACATGGGACCCTTTTTTTAAGTAGATGGTAGATATTTTAAGAGCTTTCACATACTCAATTACTGCGTTGTTAACTGTGAATTGTGGCCAGAGAAAAAAGAAATCTGAACAAACATCTAGTCTGATGAAAGTTATTTCTATTCATTAAGCAATCCTCTGAAATGTTTTTCCCAAAGACCAGTGTACTCTTGACAGTACAACTAACAAAGTGTGTATTCTTCACCATTTATTTTCATGAACTTAATTGACCATTTTAGGGAAGAAATGGCCCTTTATGATAACAACAAGATAAAAGCTAGTAATTGACTGAAATGCTTGAGTACAGCTAGCTAAAACCACTTTCAGCTAATGGAGGCCTGAATGAAAGACATGAAAGTTTCAGCCAATTGCAGATAAGGTCACCAGAATACTTTTACTATTTTTTTTGAAACTCAAAAGAAAACAGAATGTTGATGATGTATCAAATTTAGAAAGGTATGAAAGAAAGAAAAATATCACATCAAAAATATTTTTGTAGAGAAATGGTTTATAATGCAGCATGCATGATATTAGAGGAAGTTGATGTTACTTTAAAAGCCTTTATTTTTCAGTATTATTATGCTGTCAGCACGAGGTTATTTTATGTGCTTTTAACCTAGAGGATTCATTAACATTTTCAGAAGTTGGCAACAAAAATATTCCATGAAACAAATGTTTTGTTATTTTAGGTAATGTTTCATTATCTAAAATAATTATATATTTTGAAGCAAATGCTCTCTGATTTTGTATTTATTGATAAAAGATAAACAAATTTTAAAATAAACACTGGAAATATGTATACATATTCTAATTAAAATAATAAAATAATTTATTAATGTCATTGTTTTCAATTGGTTATTTACATTGATACATTTACATAATTTTTTTATTTTTTTAATAATTAATTTCCCACTAAGGTTAACATATTTGTTTACAATTATTGATTGATTATTCCACTTTTCTCTCTGGTCACTTAGCAGGAACATAAGCTCAAGCAGTTTTCAATAATTGGATATTTGCTACAGTATCTTTCCAGATACACATTAATTTGTATCACTGATAATCATTTAAAATTGCTTTTGATGAATCATAAGAAATAGTAATGGTTGGTTTCTTCTTTTTCATCCTAGGAGATGCTTGTGAAAATAGATTGCATTTATTATATTATTTATTTCACAATTACTGGCAGTGTTGACGTTTTAAGTACTTCCAGTAAACTACTTGTATTGGTGTGTACCAGTGGAGCTGGCGGTTTGCTTGACAAATAGTGACTCAGGGCCCTTGAGGAGATGGGGAACAAACTGGACCTTCCGTATGCTAGGTGCATGCAGCATCTCTTGAGTTATCTCTCTGACAGACATAGGCTGAGGTTTAACAAAAAAACGCACAGGAAATAATTTCTTTAAATGTACAAGCTTATCTGATGTACAGATGATCTTTTGTATCTAGAAGATTCTAAATTATTATCAAATTCAGAAATATTCATATCTTACAAAGGGAGAGCTTTTAAAATTTTTAGTGGGGACCATCTTTCCCCTATTCTTTTCTTTTAAGAGAATTCTACAATGTTTAAAGTATTACTACAAATCAGGATATCAGGATCATCACAAAAGAATTATAATTTTAATTAAATTTTTACTGTTGTTATTTATATAATGCTGTTTTTAAAATGTGTTTCAATTTTTCATCCTAAATTGTTCTTTTCTCTAATATGAACTCTTTTATTATTTATGGCAGGCCAGCATAACATAAATAAAGCAATGTGAAAATTTTAAAGAAAGGTATAAACGTATGAGCACACATTTTCAAGAAGATGTGTAGCAACTGAAAATGAATAATTGGTTAATGAAGTCTTAAATTTATAGGTAAAACACATTTTATAATTTGAAATTCCAACTCTATACCCCCAAAGCATAATTCATATTCAAATGAAGAAAATATTAATGTATCTATCATCACCTAAAAACATTTTTTATTTTGAAAAATTCTTTAGCAAGTTCATATACAGACAAAATTTTTGTTTCTCTTTATCTTTTCTAAAATCATATTACTGGTAATAAATACTGTTTCCTTGAATTTTGCCAATTCTTTTAAAATTGAGAAATTGAGTAGGCTTTCCACCCTGATTCTTTAAGATTTTACAGAATTTCTATTGTAATCCTACCATTGTTAGTAGTTTAATCTGCTTTGTGAGTTGGAATACAACAGGGCCATGCATTTCCAAAGATCTTTTTTTCATTATTCTTCCACAGCAGATACACTTTATATCCACTTTCTCCTAAACTGAATAATTCTTCTTTACCACAAGCGTTTTAAATTACCTATTGAAAAATCCCACAAACGTGTTTCTCATTTGCACAGGTACTCTAAAAAAAATAACTACAATTCCTTTTGGAATCAAGTCAGTGATTCTGTTACTCACTCATGAAATCTGACTCATCCTTAATCTCCACTCTTCTTTTGTTTGAAGCCTAGCTTAAGATGCTCAAGCTTACTTTTGGAGCTATCCCTTTGCAAACTTGGGCATCATGTGTGGCACTCATGAACAACTTGGGTCCTCATGTGAAAGTTAGCACGTTCCCTGCTAACCTAAATTTCCACTCTCCTCCATCTTTAATTTTTTTCTTGAACTATAATTGTTTTAGTCAATGAAAATAAATTTTATCACTCAAGTGGAAAATTTTACCTTTCTTTTATGGAAAGGGGGCTTGGGACAAAATAGATATCCAAGGAGTCGTCGCATGTTCCAGGGCCTTCCTAAAGATTCCTGACTAACCAGGAAGGCAGGTTAATGCAAAAGGCCAGGGAATGCATCATTGCATGGGTCATGCATAGCCAGGATAATCCAGGCCACGTCCACAGAACTCAGGCCGTCCACATCCACTACTGGGTCTCTGGCAATGCTTAGAGATCCAGTAATGGCAAGGACTGAACTAAGTAGAAAAGTATGTAGTTTCAGGTATTAAACTAGACAATATTAGGTTTTCTGTACACCTTCTATTTCTTTCCTGGTATAAACAGTGGCTACACTGAGCTTGAGATAGATAAAACTTATTTCAAATTACTATCTTTAATTCAAAATACACTGCTAGTGATGGAGAAGAAATTTCAAAATGAAATACCGATATGTCACAAATACGTGGTTGTTAATAATATTAACTTTATTGAAATGGTAAGGTTGTGAGAGAAGGGCCTAACAAAGAGGAAAAGTATTTATAAAGTAGTAAGACTGAATTATTTTAGAACTATTTAACAAACTGCATCATTGTATCTCAAAGCAAGTTGAATATTTGTAATTTACTAGTTTTAATTTTTATTAGTGATTTAATATGCTCATGTTACTATTTTGTACCTGATTTATTTTTATCCATCAGCTACCAAAATAATTTTCAAATGTAATGATATATGGAATTCCTATGGCATACTCCCCATCTTGAAGATACTTAATTCAGATCATTCATTAGAAAGATTATATGTGAGATTTGTGTACTTGTGTGACTTACAGTGTGTGGTAAGAGGAGATTGTTTCCTCAGTAGTATAATTTAAACAAATAAGTCTCAGAGATTGACAGACAGTACAGCATGTATGACACTTGCCTTGCATGCAGTCAAACTTGGTTTGATGCAGGCATCCCATCTGAATTCCTGAGCCCACCAGGAATAATGTCTATTTGCAGATCCAGGAGTAAGCCAGGAGTGATGCTGGATATGGTTTAAAAAAATAAAGGAATCTCAGAGATCTGGAGGACAAAATTAAGTTGTCATTGCATTCCACTTTGACTTGTTTGAAAATTGTTCAAGTGGTGTTCTATTTGAAAGCATAACAATCCTTCAGCAATGTCTTTTGCAAAGGCTAGCAGTGAGTGGTAAAAATGCCAATTCTTCTATAATAGTTTGTTATTTCCACAATGAATACTACTAGTCAAGTTATAATTCAATGTACCTATTTCAGTTCATTGCATAAATCTTATTTGTATTATATTATTTTTAGTTCCTAGAAAGTATAGCTAATTTTAGAACTAAGTACATACTCATGTTCAAATTCTTCGACTATTCTAGTATAATTATATAGATATTTAAATTGAAGTCTTTCTTTTGTCAACCCTTTCTAGAAAGTAAGTCTTAAAATCAAGTAATACTAGAAGATTTCTAAGACCATAGTGGTCATTCTGTGAATTGTCTGATTATCTTAAAGGTAAAGGTAAAGGTAAAGGCCCTCCCGTTGATCATCGATTTGCTCGAGCGGGCCCAGTAACGTCTCCATTGGAAACTTTTGTTGTTACTGTGTCTGGCATATCGAATACTCTCGGTAGCTTGCCGGGCTCTCCGAGAGGGGCGGAGGAATCGAACTCGGGTCGGCCATGTTGGTCACTTGTAAGGCGAACACCCTACCGCTGTGCTACAGAAGTACTGAGTGTTTAGAACAGCAGGAATTTATTTTTGCATAATTCTGGTGTCTAGAAGTACAGTACTGAGAAGTGAAAAATAATTTTGTTTCTCTGAAGTAGCTTGTCTAGACTTCCTCTGGCTGTACCCATGTATTCCCCTTATGTCTCTGTGCCAGAAAGTCCTGTTTGGGCCTGGAGCAAAACAGTTCAGTGTGTAGGGCATTTGCCTTGCATCAGCTGACCTGAGTTCAAATCTCAGCATCCCATATGGTCCTCTGTGCACTGAGTATTCTTGAATACTGAAGATTAAGACTTCATTTGTGTTTGTTTGTTTGAGATTGAGATACAACCCCAAACAATCTTCAGTGTAAGCCACAAGAAAAGCCATGCTATTTTCACATGTTAATTATCATTGTCTTATCTTCATAATTCAAATGCTTTTTATGTGTGTGGATGGGAGGAAGGAGAAGGAATAATGAAGTGGGGAGTCTGGAGTCATAGTTACAACTAGTTTGACCGCTTAAAAAGAATCACATTATCCACTCTATCATCTCTCTGTCCCTAACTTACACTCAACCTATTCCAAGTAGATTAAGAATAACCTCAAATTCTTAATTGGTGTACCAACTCTTCTGTTAATATCAAAATCAGTATAATTGAGATACCAGTTATAATCGTGTGAGACAAAAGTCCTCTTTAACTTAAACCGATGAAATCAGATATGTTTGTGCTTCCCAAATAAATAGGTAGTACAGGTGTAAGATCAACATTTTTGTGCCTGAAAGAAGAAATTAGAAAAAAGGTGCCACAGAAAGCAAGCAATACTAAAACTTGGCAGGGGTTCTGTCTTTTGACTCAGCAGAGATGCACCACCACTTCCAGGTCCAGTGGGGCATTACCCTGGCTCTAAGAAGCAGAACGGTGATACTACCCATGAAAATGATGACACAGCTGTGGCCTTGGCGCTGGATGTGATGGTAATGCAGTGGCAGTTTTGCTGATAGTCACCTTGAGATGGACCCTTTTCTTTGCTGTTACAGCAGATCTATTCAATGCTGTAGACTCCCCAAGTCAACCTGTTCAATCTCTGCCCTCTTTTGAGTGGAAACTAATCATGTTTCCACTGGTGATGTATGACTCATTGTCTTTTCTTGGCTGTACTTCGGTGGTTGAGAATTCATATCTTTAACACATCTTTGGGCAGACCTTCTCTAGGAATTCTTGAAAAATACTCTCATTTTCCGCTCTATGGACAGACTGGGAGTTTTCCAAATCTTCTAGTTCTTTGAATTAGCAATTCTTTCTGAAATTGGTCTTCCCCTGTCATATTTTTCTATATCATGCTGAACTTTTAGTGCATTCTAATTTTCTCGCTGGAGCGATAGCACAGTGGGTAGGGCGTTCGCCTTACAAGCGGCCAACATGGCCGACCCGAGTTCGATTCCTCCGCCCCTCTCGGAGAGCCCGGCAAGCTACCGAGAGTATTCGATATGCCAGACACAGTAACAACAAAGTCTCCAATGGAGACATTACTGGGCCCGCTCGAGCAAATATCCCAGTATGTCTCTTACAAATTCCGCTTTCCATAAAGCTCTAGAATACACTTCAGTTATTTGCTACTTTATGTAAAGAATCATTTCATACCCAAAATGTCATGATTCATTTTCTTTAGAATGTTATTTGTTTTCACAGGAATTCCCAATTTTTTTTCAATCTATGTTTTATATTTTTTTCTCTTGCTCTTAAAATTCTTCTGTCATCAATCAAAAACCTCCTTCATATATTTGGTATTTGTTACAGTGTCACACCACCCCAACCAATGAGAAAAATTTGAGATTTCCAGAGAAATACAACACCCTTCTCACACACATGCACACAAGAGAATAGAGAGAGAGAGACAGACACACAGGTGGACAGAGAGTCAGAGAGAGACAGAGACAGAGACAAAGACAGAGACAGAGACAGAGAGTCATCAGGATAGAATCCCAAGACAGTCATGAAAGAGTTAGAACCTGTTGATGGGTTTTCTTGTTTCTTTTTTCCCTCAGGGGAGATGTTTGTTTTATTAATTCTTTCAGTTCATTGGTTTGATCCACTCACATCATAAATGACAATCAACATTACTGATTTAATTTATAACCTTATCCAAAAAGCACCTTTGCTGAAACATTTTGATTGAAGCTTGACCAAATATTTGAGCATCAAAGTCCAGCCATATTAATTTGTAAAACTAATCATCACAATCAAGCTACTTTGATACTTTATAAAACCTTACTTTGTGACATCTAGAATTTAACTGCTATTTAGCTTTGGAAATGAACTGCAGTCTATAAATTTCTTTATGTATTGCAAATATATATATATATATAGCACAGCAGTAGGGCGTTTGCCTTGCACGCAGCCAACATGGCTGACCGAAGTTTGATTCCTCCGCCCCTCTTGGAGAGCCCGGCAAGCTACCAAGAGTATCTCGCCCGCACAGCAGAGCCTGGCAAGCTCCCCGTGTCGTATTTGATATGCCAGACTCAGTAACAACAAAGTCTCCAATGGAGACGTTACTGGGCCTGCTGGAGTAAATCGATGATCAATGGGAGGGCCTTTACTTTGGGGCTGGAGTGATAACACAGCGGTAGGGTGTTTGCCTTGCACGCAGCCAACACGGCCGACCCGAGTTCGATTCCTCCACCCCCCTCGGAGAGCCCGGCAAGCTACTGAGAGTATCTCGTCCGCACAGCAGAGCCTGGCAAGCTCCCCGTGACGTATTCGATATGCCAAACACAGTAACAACAAAGTCTCCAATGGAGACGTTACTGGGCCTACTCGAGCAAATATATATATATATATATATATATATATATATATATATATATTCTGGGGCAATAGCACAGCGGGTAGGGCATTTGCCTTGCAAGCGGCCAACATGGCCAACCCAAGTTTGATTCCTCCACCCCTCTCAGAGAGCCCGGCAAGCACTGAAAGTATCTCGCCCACAAGGTAAAGTGTGGCAAGCTACCTGTGACATATTCGTATGCTAAAAACAGTAACAATTGTCACAATGGAGATATTACTGGGCCCGCTCAAGCAAATCCATGAACAATGGGAGGACAGTGACAGTGACATTTACAATTAGTTTTTGTGTCATGTGCAAATGTGTAGCATTAAACCATATGCTGTGCAATTTAACTGAAATTGTTCAAACCTCAGAGTTTCTGCTTTTATTGAATCTTTTTTAATTCTCTCCAGACTATGTTTTATGGAAATGTGCATGACTAAATGATTAAGCACTTTTCACCACTTTAATTTTTATTATTATATTAGAATTTCACTTAATTTGGTTGTAGCCAGCCTGAATTATGAAGTATATTGGAACCTGGAGAGATAGTACAGCAGGCAGGGTTCTTGCCTTGCATGTGGCCTAGGTTCATTCAATCCCTGGAACCACCATATTGTCCCCTAAATTTATAAGGAGAGATGATCCCTGAGTGAAGAGCCAGAAATAATCCCTGAGCACAGCTGACTGGCCCCAAAACCAAAAATAAAATTAAATAAGAGCATATTTTGCACAGATGTTCTGATCAGTTCAATTTTCTTTTCTTTTCATCAAACTTTGCATTCATCTACAGTTGTACTGTGCATGTCTAGATGTTTTCAGAAATCAAATCACAAATCATCCTGTTATTCGTCGATTGCCTCGAGCAGGCCCCAGTAACGTCTCCTTCATCCTAGCCCTAAGATTATATTCAAGGCTCTTTAGGAGAATGAGACCCATCATTGTTACTGGTATTTGGCATATTGGGTATGCCACAGAGTGTTTGCCAGACTCTGCCGTGTGGGCAGGCCACATTCGGTAGCCTGCCAGTTTGTCCAAAGTAGGAATGAGATAATAATAATAATTATTATTATTAATATCTCATTCCTAGATGTTTTATTTTGTTTATTTATGCATTTCAGTCAGTTATCAATTTAGCATGCCAAAAATTATAAACAAAGAGTTTTAATTTCTATCCATATAATATGTACCATTTATTCATTAATTTAGGAACAAGTGATTTTAAAATTGAGTTGTGTACTACGTGGAAAAAATCTACTTTAATCAAATTGGACCTTTTAAAAAAATCTGTAAAGCTATGTACATCTATACAGGTAGATTCTGCTTTTTGCTTTAATTGGGATATCCATGGAAATCTTGTTTACAGATAAATAGGACCACAGAACACTGTCTTAAGAATTTCAGCTTCCAAAATTTTAGAACTACAGGAAAAACACTTGTGAGCACCCCATCTAACTTGCTTGCCTTTACACTATAGAGTTTTAAATTTTTATGTTGTCAAACAATGTACATGCATTTAAATATAAATTCTGTCAGAATGTGTTAACATATGTAATAAAATCGTATGTGGTGAAAGTGAGGACAATCTCATCCAAAGCATTTTATCTGAATGATCTAAATTTTGATTGACTTACAAAACCAATGCAGAATTAGTAAACTCTTTTAAGATTTAAGGTTCACTACTTGGAAGTATTCGATATGCCAGACACAGTAACAACAAAGTCTCCAATGGAGACGTTACTGGGCCCGCTCGAGTAAACCGACGATCAACGGGAGGGCCTTTACCTTTTACCATTACTTGGAAATTCACACTAGTGTCTAACTGGATGCAAACTTTTAGCGAATATGCCCACACTTATGTAAAGTACAAATAATCTGCTTAATTATCTTTTATTAACTCTGGACTAAATTGGACTTTGTGGCTTAAGATAATTCCTAAATGAGAGTAATAAAGTGAAAAGGTTAAAGGCCTGTGAAATTATATTTGGCATTTTCTCTGATTTTCTTATTTGGCTACTTTTCATGTCAGTTACTATGAACATCAAATCATGCTAAAGTTATTTTCATATGCTTCAATAAGAGACATAATTTATTCTTTAATTATAGAAAATATATGCCACCACATGAAAATAAAGAAAATAGTTATTTGTAGAGAGATTTTGTAGTGAAATTGACTCATTGAAAAAGTCCTTTGTTTTAATGATTATATATTATATTCTTAATAGTATAGTGGAGTTATTGGTAATATGAAATGATTTTGACAAATTTAAGAGAAAAGCAAATTAAAAAAAGTTCTGGAAATCAAAAGTTTTAAGTGGAAATTATGGCAATACATATTTTTGCTTAATAAAGTAATACCAAAATTATATGACTTCATATATGGTTTGCTGTCACATATTGATAAAAGTACTATATTAGTTTATGGGTCTTCAGGAGATATATTTTAAAAGGGGAAAACAATATTTTTAGGGGGGAATGGGTCCACACTTGAAGTCCTGAAGACACTCTGTACTCAGAAATAACACTTGCAGGAGAGTGGAAGCCCACAGGGGTGCCGGAAACCAGGCAGGGTCAGCCAGGATCAAAGTAAGCAGCTTGATCTCTGTGCTATATATGGCCCGAAAAGGGACACTTGTATGCACTCTAAAACTAGTGACAGTTCTGTAATACCGCACCATAATTAGAAAGCTATTTTTAGGACAATTTATACCATTCATAAGAATGTATGTAAGAGACTCAGAGAAAGGATATGGTTGAAGGGTCAATCCTGTGTGTACCTGATCCTGATTTGATTTCATAACCTAGCTTGGGGCAATCTCTGAGCACAGACTGGGAGGGGATTTCCCTGCAAAGAGAGCAGCAGATATACTCAGCAACTGATCTCACCTGACTTACTATACTATGATCAGCTACCATCTTCTTTAATTCAGACTCCATTGCCATACAGAAATCATATCCCTTGAGACCTAAAAACTTTTTTTATTTTATCTTCAACAACTCTATTAGAAGTTATTGTTCTTTGATTTTTAATATGCCTTCCCTGTATGTTTATTGCAGTTTAGGTAAGATGTCTACAGTAGTGTTAACATTTTTTTTTTAAATATAGGTGTACTGCTATTTATTCAGCCTTGAGATTTTGTCGGCCTCTCCTTTCTCATCCTTCTCAGTGCTGCCATGTCAGTGAAGCCTTCAGGGTCAGATGAATGAGACCAGTTTTAGTTACTGGTTTGGCATATCGAATACACAACGGATAGCTTGCCAGGCTCTTCCGTGTGGGCGGAATACTCTCGGTAGCTTGCCAGTCTTTCCGAGAGGGATAGAGGTTTTTGGGGCGACCTCTAATCACCCTTGTAGGTGTTACCATATTTGAACCCTATCAGATACGGTACGACAATTCCGGAAGATGGGTATTTAGTGTCTTATGAAGTGTCGCGCAGCCGCGAAGCGGCTGTGCGGATCCGGAAAACATCCTGGAGTGTGGCGATGGCTGGGTAGTGGAGGTAGTGTCGATAGTGGAAGTCTGCCAGTGGGGTATTTATCTGGGTAGGGTGGGTCTTCTGTGCGCAATTCGATCCCTGGGTGGTTGATGGAAGCAGACAGGGCAGGGTAGGGTGGGGCTCCTGATTAGAATCCCTTTGTCACCTGTGGTTGGTGGGAGCAAGCAGAGAAAATCTGTCCTTGGGTCCGCCGAGCCTGGAGTCCAAGGTCTCAGAGAGTTCCGCTTATCTTGTTCTGTGGGTCTTCAGTTGTGCGTGAGTCTCGGCCGGAGCTGCCACGAGGGTCCAGAAAGCGTCCTGGACTGTGGCGACGGTTGGGTAGTGGAGGTAGTGTCGATCTCAAGGCCGACCTAGGCTGTCACAACGAAGGAAGACAAAAATGATCGTCTGTACTTTCAATGCATGTACGCTAGCATCAGATGCATCCATCGAGGAACTGATGGTACAAGCGCGAATGATCAAGTACAACATCATTGGTCCGACCGAGATAAGAAGGCACGAATCTCACCATGCTGTTTTTGACACTGGGGAAGAATTGTTCCTCGGAACATGCGATAAAAGAGGTGTCGGAGGCATCAGTGTCCTTTGTCAACACAAACTTTGCCAAGAGCATTGATTCATTCGAATGCCTAACAACCCGAATCGGACGTTTACATTTGAATAGATGTGGCTCACTGACTGCAATTTCAGTCTTCCTTGTCTACGCACCAACATCTCATTATGATGAAAGAGAAATCAAGAAGTTCTACATGGAGCTGGAGAAGTTCTATAAAGAAGACCACACCTTCTACAAGGTCATTGTGGGTGATATTAATGCCAAGATAGGATCAAGAAGATCAGCTGAAGAACTTCACATCGGGACCCATGGCCTAAAATGGAACGAACAGGGTGAGAGACTGTCTGAGTTCATCATGTCGACCAAGACCATCCATGGTAGCTCACAGTTCTAGAAGGCAGAATCTAAACTATGGACATGGGAGTCTCCCGGTGGACGATTCCACAACAAAATAGACCACATCATATTCAATCGACGATTTTGCCTGACGGATGTCGCTGTTGTCCCAAAATTTTGAACAGGATCGGACCACCGTCTCCTTCGTGCAAAATTCTACTTCACAGAGCGGGGTGAAAGGAATGAAAAGTTCAAAAAGAGAACTCCCAGAACGACCACCAACTGGGAACTCTTTGGCACTATTGCGGCAACATGGGAAGATGCCATTGTTGACAACATTGACGAGGAATACGAGCGACTGGTTCAGAACCTCCATGAATGTGCGAGGAACGCCAAGAGAGAGATAGCCACAAAAAATCGCCTGTCTTCGAAAACTCTTGAGCTAATTCGCCAGCGTGGCTTGCCGCATGCCTTAAGCAACCGCAAGCTAACGTCCGAGCTCGCAAAGCAGTGCAGAGATGCGATCAAGGAAAACCTCAAAGAGAGAAGAGCAGAAGTACTGGTAGATGCGGCAGAAGCCAGGAAAAGTATTCGTAACGCGCGCCTTTCCTTCGCCAACTACAAGACCAAGACGACTGCCCTCCGACGTCCTGATGGATCCATCACATCCTCCAGAACGGCAATGGAGAAGATTATCCATGACTTCTACTCAAATCTCTTCGATAGCCATGTCCACTTGCCAACATATCAAATTCCACAGGATGGACATGTAGTTCCAAATGTTCTCCCTTCCGAAATCCGACACGCCATTTCGTCAGTAAAGAAACAAACAGCACCCGGCCCAGACAAGGTCAGACCTGAACACCTGAAGAACCTGCCATCAGTACTCATCAATACACTGGCTCGGCTCTTCACTCGCTACCTGTCTGAATGCAAAGTCCCAATGGAAAACCAGCAGGACTGTACTACTGTTCAAGAAGGGAGACATCCATGACATTGGCAACTATCGCTCGATCTGCCTATTGTCTGTCATCACAAGTTATTCACTTGAGTCATCCTAAATAGGATTGGCAGAACACTAGATGAAGGACAATCATGCGAGCAAGCCGGGTTCCTCCAAGGATTCAGCACCATCGACCATATCCACACGATAACCAAGCTCATTGAGGTTTCTCGGGAGTTCAAAATGCTGCTCTGTTTAACGTTCATTGATTTAAAGAAGGACTTTGATTCTGTTGAGACGGAAGCAGTCATTGAAGCTCTAGCAAGCCCAATACATCAGGATCCTCCGTGAGCTGTATTGCGGATTCACTACCAGGATCTCACCATTCTACAAAGAGGTAATCATTGATGTCAAGAGAGGGGTTCGGCAGGGTGATACCATTTCACCGAAACTCTTCAGTGCCACCCTCAAGAACATCATGCGACGACTGGGAAGGAATGGGAGTGAAGATAGATGGTCGGCAACTACACCACCTCCGCTTTGATGATGACATTGTTTTAATAACACCAAATATCAGCCAAGCGGCACAAATGCTGGCCAACTTTGACCGTGAGTGTGGAAAGGTAGGACTACAGCTGAATCTTAGGAAGACAATGTTCATGAGAAACAGCCTCGTTCCTGACGCCCCATTCGCTCTCAACAGAACGACCATCTCCGAATGCAACAGCTATGTGTGCCTAGGTCGAGAAGTCAACATGAAAAATGACCTGGCACCCTAGCTGCGCAGGAGGAAGAGAGCGGCTTGGAATGCCTACAAGAACATCAAAGAAATAGCTAAGAGGATGAAGAACCTCTGGCTCCGGGCACATCTCTTTGATTCCACTGTTCTTCCTGCATTAACATATGCCTCAGAGACCTGAGCCCTACGCAAACAAGATGAGAACGCTATTCAGGTCTCCCAAAGAAGAATAGAAAGAGCTATGCTTGGAATATCACATTTCACTCAAATGAGAGAAAGAATCCGGAGTTCTGAGATCCATTGACGATCAAGAATCAGGGATGCTGTCTCATTTGCCAAGGTGTCAAAAATCAGATGGGCTGGTCATGTAATGAGATTTAAAGACGACCACTGGACTAGAGCTGTTACCGACTGAATCCCACGGGATTTCAAAAGACCGCATGGCCGCACACCTACCAGATGGTCAGACTTCTTTGTCAAGATCATGAACGATCGGTTTGAGGCTCTTCATGTTCCCAGATCGAACAGATGCCATTGGGCTACACTAGCACGTGACAGGGACAAATGGAGACGTTACTGGCGCCCGCTCAAGCAACTCGATGACTAACGGGAAGTTAAGTGCTTAAGTGATTAAGTGAAGCTATTTATTCAGCCATTGGTTTAGCCGATTGAGGTAGGCATGAACTCCACATTACTTTATAAAATTTTTTTTAATTGACTCTCCATGGGATAGACCATTACAAACCTGTTAACAGTTGGGTTTCATTCATACAATGATCCAGCACCCATCCTTCCACCGGTGTATACTTCACAGCACCAAAGTCTCATGCCCCCCTCCACAACACCCCAACACGCCCCCCCACACCCATAGGCTTTGTCTATAGGAAGCACTTTTCTTCTTGCTTTCTCTCTCCTTTCCTTTTGTGTATTATGGTTTGCAATACATGGCTTTGTTCAGGGATTTGGGTATTTTTTATCAGGGCAGTTAGGTTGGAGTAGCTTTTCAATTGGGTGGCCACTTTGGGGAGTGGATGTGATTTCTGAGGCTTCCAGAAGTACAGGGAGGTGGGGGAAGGTAAGTGCATCCCAAGCCAAGAAAGCCTGGAAATTTCAGTCACAAAACCCGCATACCAGAATTGTCAGCAAATTATATATTGGTAAGGTCCATCTTGAGACAGTGGAGTCAAGCCAGGGATATGGCAGCGATTTTGGATTGTGGAAGCAAGAGGCTGCTGCTGGCTCTGCTTGGACAGGCACAAGCCAACCCACTGCCATTCAATTTACCCCAGTCTGTTCAGCCATGGGCGGCGTCTGAGATTAACTACAGCTTTTGATCTCATTCATGATTTACTTATGGGTCTCTGAAATAAGGCCAATAAATGAACTTGTATAGCTGAGCCGGAGGTGGTTTGTGGGCATGGCTCCCACATACCTAACTTTTGGACATTTAATTTCTTGGTAAACTTGGTCCCAAGTTGTTGGTGTCTGCTATTAGTCATATGGATTTACTGCACCTTCACAATGGTTGATGAATCCAAGACCCTCTATCACTCCCTAGTTCTGATTCACCTGCCCCCCCCCCAAACTTACTCCCACTGCTTGCTAATCTCAGTTCTTCAATCAAATGCCAAGTGTTTGTTTATTAATTTTATCTGAAGGTCTTGCACCTTAAGTACTAGTTTGTTATTATGCCTTTATACTCAATTTACATCTATTTTATAACTGTGTTTATGCCTTTTTTTAACTATTATAAAATGAATCTTAACAATGGTGGAGGTTTTCTGGCAGTTTGACGGTATGAAGATACAGTGTACAGAAAAAAAAATAAGCATTAACACTATTAGAACACAGATAATAAACATAAAAGAGAGATACAGTAAAGTGCATCTCATGAGTGACAATGTCATTTTGACTGTAATTTTGTTTTACCATTTTAGTTAAGAACAAAATACAAACTTTCACTCTTGGGGTAGATAATCCAAAGTCATCACCTCCTTATACATATGGATATAGTTAATATTAGTTGCATCAAATTCTCTCTAAATAAATTTGCCATGCAATTCTTATAATATTCTACTGAATGCTCTATTTAAGAGAATATTTTGGAATGTCAAAACTCATCTTGGAATTTAACTTTATTTGTGAGTTTCTTTTGGATATAACTTTCTAAAACAGAAATTATATCTATTTAGAATTATCTATTTGAATGATAACCCAAATTCACGTATACACTACTTTCCTGAATATTAACCCAAATACAAGTATACAATAATTTTATGAATATTAACCCAAATGCATGTATACACTGATTTTTCATATAGCCAGAAATATACTGTGTGTAGTCAGGAAATAAAATACCCGTTTTTTTCCCCTGTGGGAGCAGCGGCACTTTGTGGCACATCCAGTATTGCTTGGAGCTACTTCCAGTTCTGAGTTCAGAGGTTACCCTTGGTATGCTAGGAAATCAATCCAGGGTCAGCCACATTTAAGGCAGACCCTTAATCTCTGTGTTTTCTCTGAGTCCCCTATATACATTCTTATTTGTATAAACATTATGAATTGTTGCCCTAAAATATGATCTCTAATCTAATGCTATCTAATCTAATCTAATTTCTAATGCAATATTAGAAATTGCCATAAGTTTGACAGATAGAAGTGAATATACAAGTGACCCTTTGCTGGTCACAGATAGTACAGAGATAAAGCTTCTTGAGCATGGCTGACCCTGCCCTCATGGGAGTTCTTTTTGAAGGCTCTCCTCGAAGAAATGAACAACCTTTACTATGGAAAATTTTGCAGTTTTCACTAGGGAGTTTTGAGCTGTTATGTGTTTAGCCTCTTAGGCCATCATTTGAGTTTTCACAGTAATGCAAGTAAATTCATGCATCTCTTTATGTGTGAGGACTAGAGGTCTGTTCTGCGCAAGCCTGGTGTCAATATAAGGTCATACTCACCAATTTTGTATAGACCATGGAGCAAAGTTTTGGTTTCTCTGTTCCACAGGAAGGAGATTCTAGTCTCATGCTTACTGAATTAGCTGTATCCCTAAATAGAGGCATCCTAGAATTCACACATTCAATGTCTGATTTGTGGTGTTGATGTTCCACAAATTTGGGCAACGCTGGGTTGGGAGTGTCTGTTTAGGTCAATAACACCTGATAGCATCTTTCCTTACTTTATACAGGCAAACCCAGCTGTGATTGGGAGGGGGGATGCTTTTGTTTTGCCTGGATCAGTCATGTGTCATTCATCCTTTGCTGTCACACCCAAGGCTTTCTATAATATACCTACCTGTAGGCTGCTTTCCAGATGTAAAGTTCCCTTACTAGCTTAGAGTGGGCCCTAGATATGTGTTGGCTACAGCTACTAGTCAAGGGTACTTTTCCTGACAGAATTCTTATCTCTCACTCCCAGTCAAATTAGTTAGGAAGAGATTTATGGAACTGGATACAGGCTGGCTTATCACCACTTCTTTTCTCAGGCAAACATTCTATGTCTGTGCAAGCTCTACTTTATGCCTCCTGCCTTTCATGGCCCTGCGTTATATCTGCTCACATAGCCTCCTTCCGAGTGGAGCAACTGGGGTGTTGAGTTTTCAATAAATTTTATCTGTAGACCCCACACTGTAGTTTGTGTTAAATTTTGTTTCTTTTTTGTTTGTTCTGGCATATTATTTCTTTTTCTGACAATGATTGTGAATTGTTCTTTCCTTCACTACTGTTTCTCTGCACATCATCCTATAATTATTTCACAACCAATTTTGAAAATGCATAATCGACTATTTTTGAAATATTTTGTGTTTAATTTAGACAAGAATAATCTGTAATCATAACTCAGTGGCATTTAAAAAACTACTTCCATTTAATGGCATCAATTTGAAAATCTAACAACTATTTATTTTAATCATAAAAGTGTGTATGTTGCAAATTGATAAGGCATTTTCTAGATAACAGAACTTATCTAAATTTTACATAAACGATTTTTCTGTAAAATTTATTTTATAGTTTTAATTAATTTATTTTTGGCATTACAAGACCAGGGCTGGAGCAATAACACCCTACAGTGTGTAGGGCATTTGCATTACACTCAGTCAACATGGCTGACCCGATTTCGATTCGTCCACCCATCTGGGAGAGCCTGGCAAGCTACTGAGAGTATTTCACCCACACAGCAAAGCCTGGCAAGCTACCCTGACATATTTAATATTCAATATTCAATATGTCAAACACAGTAACAAGTCTCACAATGTTACTGGGCGCGTTTGAGCAAAATCGATGAACAGCGGGAGGACCGTGACCGTGACAGTGACTGACTACAAGACCAAGTTGACTGCTCTCCGACGTCTTGATGAATCTATCACATTTCCAGAAGGGCAATGGAGAAGATTATCCATGACTTCTACTAGGATCTCTCTGATAGCCACGTCCACCTGCCCACATACCAAAATCTGCAGGATGGATATGTCGTTCCCAATGTTCTCCCTTCATAAATCTGACAGGCCATTTCATCGCTAAACAAAGAGCCCCCGGCCCAGACAAGGTCAGATCCAAACACCTGAAGAGCCTGCCACCAGTACTCATCAATACATTGGTTCAGGTCTTCACATGATACCTGTCTGAATGCAAAGTTCCGTCCAATTGAAAAGCCAGCAGGACTGTACTACTGTACAAAAAAGGAGATATCCAGGACATTGGCAACTATCATCCAAGCTGCCTGTTTTCTGTCATCTACAAGCTATTCACTTCAGTCATCTTGAATAGGATTGGCAGAACACTAGATGAAGAACAACTATGTGAACAAGCAGGGTTCTGAAAAGGATTCAACACTATCGACCATATCCACATGATAACCAAGCTCATTGAGATTTCTCTGGAGTTCAAGGTGACACTCTGTCTAACGTTCATTGATTTACAGAAGGCCTTTGATTCTGTTGAGATGGAAGTGGTCATAAAAACCCTAGCCAAACAAGGCAATCAAACTCAATACATCAGGATTCTCCGTGAACTGTATTACGGATTCAATACCAGGATCTCACCATTCTACAAGGAAGTGATCGTCCATGTCAAGGGAGGGGTTCGGCAGGGTGAAACCATTTCACCGAAACACTTCAGTGCTACACTCGAGAACATCATGTGATGACTGGAATGGGAAGGAATAGGAGTGAAGATAGATGGTCGGCAGCTACACCAACTCCGCTTTCCTGAAGACATCATTCTAATAACACTGAACATTAGTCAAGTGGCACAAATGCTGCCCGAGTTCAAAAGTGAGTGTGAAAATGTCGAACTCCAGATGAATCTCACGAAGATAATGTTTATAAGAAATGGTCTCACTCCTGACATTCCATTCACTCTCAACTGAATGAACATCTCTGAATACAACAGTTATGTGTACCCAGGTCGAGAAGTCAGTCAACATGATGAATAACCTGGCACCTGAGTTGCGCAGGAGGAAGAGAGCAGCTTGGAACGCCTTCAAGAGCATCAAAGAAATAGCTAAGAGGACAAAGACCTCCAGCTCCAGGCACATCTATTCAATTCTACTGTTCTTCGTGCATTAACATACGCCTTAGAGACCTGGGCCCTACCAAAACAGATTGAGAACATTATTCAGGTCTCCCAAAGAGGAATCG
Organism: Sorex fumeus; assembly: GCF_029834395.1. NCBI lineage: Eukaryota > Metazoa > Chordata > Mammalia > Eulipotyphla > Soricidae > Sorex > Sorex fumeus. The sequence continues at coordinate 8,317,975 of NW_026606188.1, forward strand.
AAAGAGCTATGCTTGGAGTATCACGCTTCACTCAAATGAGAGTAAGAATCCAGAGTTCCAACCTCCATTGACGGTCGAGAATCAGGGATGCTGTCTCGTTTGCCAAGGCGCCAAAAATCAGATGGGCTGTACACGTAATGAGATTTGGAGATGACTGCTGTACTAGAGCCAATAACAACTGAAATCCACGGAATGTCAAAAGATCGCATGGCCTTCTTCCTGAGATGGTCATACTTCGTCATGACCCCAAATGATCGGTTTGAGGTTCTTCACGTTCCTAGAACAAACAGATGCCATTGGGCTATGCTAGCACATAACAGGGATGGATGAAGGCGTTACTGGAACCCTCTTGAGCAAATTGATGAGTAAAGGGATGTCAAGTGATCAAGTGTTTTTGGTACATCTGGGAGTGCTTAAAGCTTACTGCTCGCTGTGCTCAGGGGATAATATGGGGTGTCTGGGATGGAATCTTAGCTGGTCGCATTCAAGACAAGCACTGTACTTTTTGTACTATCTCTATGACTATCAATATTTATTACATCAATTAATAAACATTGCTATTATAGTGTGTCAAAAAATGTGCAGTTCTGGAAACACTGTACTAGGATACTGATCAAAATTTTTTAATTCAGAATTGGATTGCAACCTGGAACATCTTCTAAAACACTGAGTGCTCCAATTTTGTTCCACTGGTTTTTAAATTTGAGCAACATTGACTTTATAAAGTTTTGAGATCATTTGAAATACAACTTATAAATGATTTAAGTAGGCATTAAATAAAGTGTACTCTAGGGAATTAAAGCATTTCATAAAATTATTACAATATTTTATTAATGTATAATTTAAAACAGTGAAAATTCGCGATAGCACAGCGGTAGGGCATTTGCCTTACAAGCGGCCAACATGGCCGACCCAAGTTTGATTTCTCTGCCCCTCTCGGAGAGCCCGGCAAGCTACCGAGAGTATCTCGCCTGCATGGCAGAGCCTGGCAAGCTCCCCGTGACGTATTCGAAATGCCAGACACAGTAACAACAAAGTCTCCAATGGAGACGTTACTGGGCCCGCTCGAGCAAATCGATGAACAACGGGAGGGCCTTCTTCTTCTCAAAAATAAGTTAACAAAATATTCAGTAAATTTCTAGTTTTCTAAAGTGTTAAATGGTGACATAGTGTTCATTCATAGATTATACGGATTACATGAAAATTAAACGCACACCCCTCTCAGAGAGCATGGCAAGCTACCTGTGACATATTCGATATGCCAAACACAGTAACAACAAATCTCATGGTGGAGACGTTACTGGGCCCGCTCGAGCAAATCGATGAAAAACGGGAAGACCGTGACCGTGACTGTGAAATAAAATCAATTAATTATATGTCTGTTTATATGTGTAAGTTTATGTCTACATTCCTGTATATCCATACAATCTAGCAATCTGTGTGGCAAGATTAAGAAAAGGACATCTGGAACCAGAGAGCTAATGCACAGGGTAAGGCTTTGGCTTGAGTTGTAGCCATTCTGAATTGTATTCCTTATACCATCTGAGGTCTCCTGAGAATACCAGGAGGGGTAACTGAGCACAGTCAGGTGTGGTCACCCAAAGTAAAATAAAGTATTTTTAAAGTAGTATCTATGATTCTTTAATTACCTTATCTTAATAATATAATTACATTGATATTTTTACATTCATATTTTTGTCATTGTCATCACCAAAATCATCAAATATAACATGTTTTGTATAATTATAAAATCATCTCCCAAGAAAATCAGACTTAATTAATATTTGTTGAATCATTATTCTTTATCTGAAAGCAAACTTAACTAGAAGAGAACATGAGTGAGTAGCCATTTGACAGAAGAACATTAGAAAATCAAGCAGGGGACAGAGACTGTAGTGGGTAGGGCGCTTGCCTTGATGCGACCAACCAGGGATTTGATCCCTCTGCAGCCCAGAGGTTTCCACTAACAAGAAAACACCAGAAAAGGTAATTCCAGGATTTAGGGGAAAAAAAACTGGATGTTGTTAGGTGTGGCCCCCAAAGAAAATAAAAAAAGAAAATCAATCAGAAAGCAATTCTTCCTCTGCATTAACTTAACTAATAATAAAAACCTTAAATTCTTAAGTTACGAATCCAAAATGAGATCACATAGAAATGGGGTTGGGAAAAACTGAGTAAAGGGGTAAATTTTGTGGTGCAAGTGGAGATTATAATGTGGTGAACTGTACTTGAAGTTTATATAATGACATAAGCGAACATCATCTCAATAAAAAAGAAAAATCATGAGCAACATATTGACAACTTGTTTAAGAAAAAATATCAGATTGAAAATTCACCATGATATGCATGTCCCATATGTGTGTCCAGTATAATTGCTGCTTTAAAAATATACTATAGGTAATACTAGTAGTACAGTTCTTAATTAGGAAGGTACGCAATATAACTCAAAATACAGAGTTTATCCTTCTCTCATATTATGATCTCTCATTTAAGATGTTGATCAAATAAAAGGTGGGGAAATTTGATGTCTTGGGATGTCATTACAAAAATATTTAATGCAATTTAGGGATGGATGATAGCACAGTAGGTAGGGCGTTTGCCTTGCACATAGCCAACCCTGGTTCAATTCCCAGTATCCCATATAATCCCCCGAGCACCACCAGGAGAAATTCCAGAGACATGAACACCCCTTGAGCATCACTAGATGTGACCCAAAAAGCAAAAAAAAAAAAAAGATTTAATGCAATTTAACAGATGTTAAATTAGTTGTATACGTAAGTTTTGTTGTTTCAATTTTGAATTTTTGAATCACACCTGGCAATGCTCGGGGAATATTCCTGACTCTCTACTTATGAGTCACACCTGAAGGTGATCAGTGGTTCCTATGGGAATTTATGGACCAAATCTGGTTTAGCAGGGTGCAAGAGAAGAGCTTACCCACTGTACTATCTCTCTTGCCCGTGCCTGTAATTTTTGTCTACTAAAAGTAATTTTGTCCTAGCATATTGCAGCAAAATAGAATCAACCAACAAAAGCTATTTTATGAGTATAGAGTCATGGTTTTGGAATAAAGAAATGCATATAGCTTATGTATGTCAAGTCAACAATTTGTGGTTATAATTTATTAATTGAAAATATTTTTATTAAAAGTTATATTTTGTTAGATCTGACACCCCTTCCAAGAGGTGGGGATTGAGCACACAAGGAATACTTCCTGGTGGTTTATAGTGATGGAGGACAGGAAGTGTGGGGGATCTAATCCAGAGCCTCTCATGCCACGCATCTGTTCTGTGATTCGAGTAGCACACCTAGCCCCCAAGAGAAAGTACTTCTAAGAGCAATCACTGTGCTTCACAATTTCCTGTGGGTAAATTATGGTAGCCAGTTTCTCTAAGTCAAAGAAAGGATGGGAGAGCTCAGCAAGAGCACAACGCTTTACTTCATTTTATCTGACTCAACCATCACCCTTATAGAGCAAGTTTTGTCCTCCAAGATAATCCTAGAGATCCCTCCCACAGTCCCAGCTCTTTGCTTACTCCACAGAAAAAAAATTGTCTTGCTTAGTGCCCAGACAGCACCACTAGAGCTGGGGTTCGATCCTGGGGTGGAGTAATCCTCTCTGCATCACAGATTACTACACAGGGCACTGAGGCTAATAATGCTATCTACATTGTTGGTTTACTGTGAATGTGGAATCAATTACATTGTGTGAGTAGCCTATATGTGGCATGGGCAGATTGCTCCTTAAACTTTATAATATATTATATTAATAATTTATTATATTTATTAAACATAATAATTAATTGCTCCTTAAACATAATAGGGTGAGCTATATATCTCTCATAGAACCTTCCTTCCAGAATGGAACATCCTATCAGAAAGCACACTAGAATCTCATGTAATGCCAGGAAAGTTGGTGTCAACTTTGGTCCATCTTTGAGGGAAATTTTACAATTTTCTGTTGATCAATTTGTATTGATATAAGCTGACAGAAGGTGACACACTCTTTGTCTTATTGAATTTTGGAAATTTTGGGATCATATCTCATTCTTACTTCTGCCTCGGTGTTCAGAAAATCATACAGGATCAGTGAATCTGGGTTGGTGATAGCTAAGGAAACCATCCAAACCCATTTATTCAGTCCCACAAGGTGATATTTTGAGCACCTACTAAAGAGGTGATATGTTCTTTGGCAGTCCCAAGAGTAGAGCTGGGCATAAGACTCTCTTGGTATCTGCCACTGCTCAGGCCACAGAATGGAAGGTTCCTTCAGTCTTAGTCAAGGTGAAAGCAAAATTTTTGCCTGTGTCCCTCCACAGACCTAGAGAAAAGTATTTTTCTACTACTCTCTTATGCCACCTTCAAAATATTTCCCTGTACTAAAACTATGATTATCTGTTTCCCTAAATTGAGAGAATCAGACCTTATTTTGTTTCTTTGTTCTACTGACATTCACATTACTTTGCGCTTTGTTCCATTTGTGTGCTATTGGTATCTAGACCTATTGGCATTCCAGGATTTATGGTAGAGTCTACTTCATTTATAGTAAATAAAGCCTCCCTCATACCATTCTATCAAGTTTGTAATCAGGATTTAAAAAGTTTTTATACTAGTAACTGAGAAAGTAGTTCTAATTCAGTGCAAAGATAGTTTATCCATCATATTTTTAAAATTCTTGCATGGTGTTATTAAAGTGAAATTTATTACAATATAAGAAACACACATAGTATGTGAAATTTCAACTTTCGTACTCTCATTTCATCTGCTAATTCTGCTAATGGAACCACAATCTGGTTCTATAAGTTTTAATGTCCACCTACCATATCTTCTAGCCAATATCTTCTTAAGAAATTTCTCTTTCAGCAATTGTCTTTGAATTGAATTTCATAGTTTAGGTGTAATAATGAAGGGGAACAAAACATATTATATACTATGCAGATATATTTTCTTTTATTCTCCAGATCTCGAAGACAAAAGGCTTGAGATTTGGACAGGACTGTATTCTTTACTGGAAAATCTGGGAAGAAGACTCTCGCAAGGCCATTTCAGTTGCATGCAGAATGGAAGGCCTGTGCAACTGTAGCTGTGAAGTGTCTGTTCCTTTGGGTACAGGCAACATGAAGAAGTCAGCCTGCAATCACAATGGGCTCTGACTTGTGGTTCCTTCCATTTCAGGACCAGCAATAACACATTGATTCTCATCATACTTAGTTCACCCAAAGTTTCCTGAATAGCTATCCTCTCTGCCTTTCTGAAGAGATATAGTTATTTTTAATCATACTAGTGCACCGTTTCTAAAATGAGTGTCTCTTTCTCCCTGAACCATGGCTTGATATCTAAACCTAAAGTTCAATTTTATTGAGAGTGGTCCTATTTTCTGCTTTTGATAACAGCAATCAAATGCTATTTTAAAATTTTCTTCAATTTGTTAAGAAAAATGTTTTCATACATATATAAATTTTAATCTAGTCAACGACCATGTCTGTCACTGAAATCCCGAAAATTTCCTAAAAAATACACTTGGCATATACATAAGATGTTTAACCTAAACAGTGAAACTTTAATTTTGATATTATTCTCCTTGCTGTGAAAAAGGTTAGACTTTCTATGAATATATCAGGAAAGGGTATATAAAACTAATTCTATTGCCACTCTATTGCAGTTTTCCTGACTTTGAATTGACAGAGTATATAACAAATCATATGTTTTGAAGGGGGAGAGAATATATAAATTCTATAAATGCTTCAATTATCTGTGTATGAGATTTTTTGTAGTTTAACATATCATGATAATTGAATAGTTAGTTAAAATTGTAATTCTTACTTGACTTGTTAAAGAATCTCAAATCACTGGAATATGTGGATTTGAAAAATATGGGGATAAATGATAAGAAAATTTATAATAATGATATTCTTATTAAATTCTACATTTTCAGTTAGAAGCACTCTTATATGTATCATTAACTAACATTAAGTTAATTAAATTACCCTTAGAATTTTTTAAATTTATCTACTTCTTTGTTCTGCAATTAACCATGAAGTGCACACAGAATGAATTATTTTTCCATTTTAATTCTTAGCTTTTCCAATACCAATTTGCTGAGGATTCACCTTAGATCTATTAAAAGTGCATTTTAGGATTTAGTACATTTGAAGTATAGACAGCTCTTTGAATGTCTAAAAATTCCACAACCAGGCTTCCATTAATTACTCTCGAGACCATAATTTGAGGAGTGGTCACCTAGAGAAAAAATAGTAACAACAACATAAATAACAAAACATTAAACTCGTTATCTTAAAACATAACATTCAGTCTAAACTGTCATTATTCAGTTGGCCTAAAGCAAAATTCTTGAAAGTCTTCTCATTTAAAAATAAAAGCATTAAAAAGAAAAAAATAAAAGTATTAGGCATCCACCTTTTACTACATTTCTTAATCCATTATTATTTACCACAGATAAGTGAGATCATCCCATGATTCTTTTGACTTACTTCACTCAAAACAATATCTTCAAATTCCAGTCATGTTGCCAGAAATTGCATGATTTCATTGTCCCTTTTAGCTGCATAGTATTCCATTGTGTAAATATACCACATCTTCATCATCCATTCATCTTGTGTTGGACACCTAGGTTGATTCCACATGTTAGCTTTTGTACTGAGTGAAGCAATGAATAATGGTGTTCGTATGGACATCGTAAAAGTGTATGCATGCCCTGGGGGTGAATACCCAAATGTGGAACTTCTGAGCTATATGGAAGCTCAATTCTAAGTATACCGAGAGATCCCCATTCTGTTTTTCACAGCAATTTTACCAGGCGGCATTCCCACCAGCAGTAGATGATCGTTCCTTTAGCACCACATCCCCAACAACACAACTTGTTCCTATAATTTTTGAGATTTATAATTCTCACTGAATGTCAAATGGTACCTCGAGGTTTTCTTGATTAGAAGCTCTCCAATGATAAGTAATGCTTAACGTTTTTTTCACCCTTTACCTCAGTGTTTAGAAAAAGATAGAGAAGGAAAGAAATCAAGGAGAAGGGGAGAAAAGAAAGAGAAGCAATGAAAGAGAAGCAACAGGCATCCGGGCTTCAGTTATACCAGTGATACGGGTGAGTGGTATCGCCATATATCGAAAACACAGACTTCCCAAAACTGAAAACATGAGATCTATGCTGCAACCACTGAAACTTTGTAATGTGCCTGTCAAGTTGACAGGTGGAAAAGGGGTGGAAGTGGGGGGTGGGACAGACTATGTATCCTGCTGGAGGGAAGTCAAAACTAGCAGTGAGTTTCTTGTTGAAATATTAAATGCCTAAAACTCAATTCTCAATATTTTTAAACCACAATTCTTTAATCAAAGTGAAAAATAAAAGTATCATAATGATTATTTTGTCCTTTTTAAATAATTCATAAATTAACAATTTCTGAGATGCACATATTTCTTGCATTCTTATATTAAGTGACAACTTCTACTTCATGACTCAAGGGTTTCGATGGTAATTGAAGCTTTTTATTTCCCCATCTGAGCAAAAAACTGAAACCATATATATATAGAGAATTGTAGCTGAAAATAGAGAAATCATGCAGAGCTATTTTACAAGATATCTTGAGAAATTTTAGTAAATTGTACCGTTATTGCTTTAAATGATTTTTTATTTTTATGTATACCAATAGTTTTCTCTCTTTTCATTTCCTCTATTCATTACTTTTTATTTCATAGCCTTTTTACTACTTTTAAACAACCCTTGACTGAGGGATAGCTAAACCTTCAGCAAACTATTCTTCACAGCAGTCTTACATCAATGCCAGCTGTGATTTCATATATATATTGAATCACTGTAATTCCTGAAACAATTTATGAAGTTGTTTTGCAACCCTGATTTAAACTTATATTTTCATGAAACAAAGGTACATGGAAACCATGTTTGCAAATAAAGTTGGGGTTAAAAATTGAAAGTTATTGGTCTGAATTCAGTGACTAGTAAAAAGTCTTCCAAATACAAGAGTGTATAACAATCATGGGAAAGTGCTGCTTGCAGGTGTATGGCATGACTATTTGCAGTATTGTACATATTGCTTATTCCAATCTACATGGCACTCTCTGCATAGATTAACAGGTGCACCTGAGCATAAGACCAAGGCAATCCTATAACACAAGTGGCCAGTTTACTTTTACATATTTAAGATAATGAGTATATGAGTGTGCGTGTGTATGTGTGTGTTTATTGACTTCAGATACTTACTGACTCCACAATGAAATGCTATGCATTTCCATAGGGCTGGGGGAGAGAACTTGGTGTTATTCAAAAAAGAGATTGGTGTTATTTAATCTTTTTTGAATAACACCAAGTTCTCTCCCCCAGCCCTATGGAAATCGAATTTTCACTCAATCATATCAGGATAGATTTTAGTTCACTTGGTGGTCTTATACATGTGCCCATGAGATCAATGGATATTCCATGCCCCATTTAAAGTCTCAGGTGATTTTGATTTTTTTTTTTTTGGCTTTTTGGGTCACATCCAGTGATGCACAGGGATTTACTCCTGGCTCTGCTCTCAGGAATTATCCCTGATGGTGCTCAGGGGACCATATGGAATGCTGGGAATCGAACCCGGGTTGACTGTGTGCAAAGCAAATGCCCTACCCGCTGTGCTATTGCTCCATTCCCCCATGATTTTGATATTTTAAGAACCCAAAGGAATGAGCCAATTTCAACTTGACTCATCTTTCCCTGAGTTTGTAAATACATAATCCCTGGAGCACAGTGGAAGCATTGAAGAAAATTCAGTCCGATTATTTAAAAGTCAATTATTTCATTCTTGAAATATTTCTTAAGGTAGTCTTGGCTGAGAAGTTGCATTCTAAAATGCACAAATGTATTATTGGTGTCAATAATATAAGCCACACATGTACTGACATTATCACTATTTTTTTATTTGTTATACTTGAGTGTTTCATAATCATGATGAGAGACCATGTGAGTAATTATAGATTAAAAATGGACATATGCACAACAACATTTAAAAACACTAATAATAATTTACAAGAGCTTTTAATAAATATTCTTACTGACAGAGGGATAATGGGAACAAGTCAATCAAGAAAGGTTCTGGACCCACTCTGTGAAAGCAACCTGCTGCAGCCTAAAACAAGTCAGTAATGTAAAATAGGACTTCACAAGGAAAAGCACAATTTATTTTTTTGGCAAAATTTATAAACATGTACATAATAAGACCTAGCTTATTGATTAACCTTAGCTCATTTGAGCAGCAGTATATATTCATTAGTGAACTAAAGAGATTGCATTGGATAATATCTGAACATTTTTGCATACCCTAAAGCTTTGTAGCAATTTTAAAATCTGGAGGAAAATAAAGATTAAGCTTTCTTATTCTACTCCCTTCCAAATCTTTCTTTATGATAGTTTTTTTCTTTTTATTTGTAGAATTCAAAATCAACAAACATTTATTTCATGTACTTGCTAACACTGAAATATGTTTCTCAGAAACAGAGCTTTAAGGTTGTATTACATTATAACCTTGGGCTGGAGCGATAGCACAGCGGGTAGGGCGTCTGCCTTGCACGCAGCCAACATGGCCGACCCGAGTTCGATTCCTCTGCCCCTCTCGGAGAGCCCAGCAAGCTACCGAGAGTATTCGATATGCCAGACACAGTAACAACAAAGTCTCCAATGGAGACGTTACTGGGCCCGCTCGAGCAAATCGATGATCAACGGGAGGGCCTTTACCTTTTACCTTACATTATAACCTTAAATATTCAGTAGACATTAAGAAAATATTTCTTTCATGAATTACAGAATGAGTCAGTAAAATCTGGCAGTAAAATGAATAAATAAATATATGTACATGAGGGGAGACACATTCTTTTATGCTAAAACCCCCAAGAGTGAAAAGAATCTTGCTGTTGTGCAGTGTAAGTTGTATCCAGTTATAAAAGAAAAAGCTGACTTTGAGTTCAAAGTTTAAGTAGTAATTTAGTATGCATCAGGAAATACACCATATTATTAAGCCCTTTTCAATTGTACAACTTTTATTTCTGCTATATTGAGATAGTATTGTACAAATTGGGTATACATATTAAAATAAACCTGAAATCAAATGCAATATATATTTTTAATTATTTTGCTTTCCATAACCAAGTGGCCTACATGCCTAAAAGAACAAATATCTTTGAAATGAAAAGAAAAATCCTAATAGTATATGATTCTTTAAAAAGTTACTGAGATAGCAAGAAATAACTCTAGTGCTATAATCCATAGTTATTTTAATTAGAAAAAATTACAAAAGTTTGTTTTTGCAGAAAAATTCTAAATTTCAGAAATCAGAAAGTCCTAGAAGTGTGAATACATATATACATATGAAAATGGAAGGAATAAACAAATAATGTTTGAAAGAAAATGTTCAAACATTAAATGTTAAGACTTTAGTTGTAAATTTTAGTATTAAAATAATAAATTCAAAACTTTAATGCAAAACTATATTAGAATAGAAATTTAAATATGAAATCAACTTTTTTTCTGAAATCAACTTTTAAAAATCAACTATATTTTACATGTTTATTCTAGAAAGACTGATTCAAAATAAAAATAAATTTTTTAAATTTTAATTGTCTTTTAATTGATTATAAAATTTGAACAAGTCTTCCAGTATATGTAATGAACTTTACTGACCAACTTAAATAATGTTTTTATAGTGGACTTAATTTTATGTCATGGAAATGAGTATTAGTTAAGTAAATTTACTAATAAAATCCTTAACACCTTCATTAACCAAATACTAATATTTTATTTAAATTCCTAACCAACAAGTATAAATATCAATTCAGATAAAAAGACTTCAAGTACACAGATCATCAAAGATAATGTAATATAAAATAATAAATATTTTTCAAAATTTATATTGCTGAGATTATAATTCTCCAGATGAGTGTGAATGATAATATGTTCCGTGGTGCAATGCTACATCCACTTAACACCAAAGTGCTAATACTCCTCTACCATAATGCACTGGACCCTCCAGGATACTCCTCCCTGCACTGCTTGGCGAATTATGATCAGAGTATAAGAGTTTATCTCCAAAAACTGAATTTGATTCAGTGCCATATGAATGTCTCCACTCTAGCGCCACTGGGAGTGGTTAGAATTAAAAATAATATCATAGCTGCTTTAAATCAAACTTTCTTGTAGTTAACATGTTCTAGCCATGATTTCCTTAGGTAAAAAATGATAGGACCTGGGACGTGACTCAAATGGTAGATCACATACCGTGGCATACATGGCCCAGGGTGAAAATCATGGTACCTCACAGTTCCACAAACTCCACCAGGTGTGGCCAAGTAAGAAACTGTCACTTAATCACTTATCACTTAACTTCCCGTTAGTCATCGATTTGCTCGAGTGGGCGCCAGTATCATCTTCATTTGTCCCTGCCGCGTGCCAGTGTAGCCCAATGGCATCTGTTCACTCTGGCAACATGAAGAGCCTCAAACCGATCGTTCATGATCTTGATGAAGAAGTCTGACAATCTGGTAGGTGGGCGGCACCGCGGTCTTTTGACATCCCGTGCGATCCAGTCAGTAACAGCTCTAGTCCAGTGGTCGTCTTTAAATCTCATTACATGACCAGCCCATCTGATTTTTGACACCTTGGCAAATAAGACAGCGCCCTGATTCTTGATCATGGACGGACGTCAGAACTCCGGATTCTTTCTCTCATTTGAGTGAAACGTGATATTCCAAGCATAGCTTTTTCAATTCCTCTTTGGGAGACCAGAATTGCAATCTCATCCTGTTTACGTAGGTCCCAGGTCTCTGAGGAATATGTTAATGCAGGAAGAACAGTGGAATCAAAGAGATGTGCCCGGAGCTGGAGGTTCTTCGTCCTCTTAGCTATTTCTTTGACGTTCTTGAAGGCGTTCCAAGCCGCTCTCTTCCTCCTGCGCAGCTCGGGTGCCTGGTCATTTGTCATGTTGACTTCTCGACCTAGGTACACATAGCTACAACCATAGCTCGAGTATGCGGGAACTAGGACTTTTCCTGCAAACCGCTCGGCCGCTTAAGTGGCCGCACGACATCTCTCTATATACAAAGTGATCAATGGGAAATAAATCACCCAACCTTTCTCCCTGAAAATTAGAGTTAAGTTTGGAGCACGGCCACAGACCCAGAAGCACAAGGACTTAATGCAGAACTCAGCAGCTTGGAGCAGAAAAGTGAACGGACTATGCGTTAATCCATTCTATCATGTCTGCCCGGAGGGGAAAGGATGTTGTCCCATTCAGCCTCTCCTCTCTGGAAAGAAAGATGGCGGCTGCATGGGAGCATTGTGGAGAGCAGGTATGAGTTGGGGGTGCGGGGGCGACTAAAACCTCATGGGAAAGGGGCCGTTTTGGTCCATCCTTCACACCCTACCGAGGTCACCAGTTGCCCCCCACGAGCGACTCTCCAGCACGGCCATGGCCCCAGAAGCACAAGGACTTAATGCAGAACCCAGCAGCTTGGAGCTGAAAAGTGAACAGACTATGCGTTAATCCAGGCCATCATGTCTGCCCGGAGGGGAAAGGGTATTGCCCCATATGCCCTCTCCTCTCTGGAAAGAAGATGGTGGTCACATGGGCGCCTTGTGGAGAGCAGGTGTGAGCCGGGGGCATGGGGGCGACTAAAACCTCAGGGGAAGTGGGGCGTTCCGGTCCGTCCTTCACGCCCTACAGTGGCCACCAGTTGCCCCCCACGAGCGGCTCTCCAGCATGGCCATGACTCTAGAGCACAGACACCAATCTCTTAATTATCTGACTCTCAGTAGAAATACTTCCAGGGTTAATTAGCAAAATAGCGGAAATCCAAAACAAACATTTAATTCTTGAACCCAGCTGTAGAAAGCGAGTCACTTCACAATGCTTTCTCAGCATGTCTGATTTGGGTGGAGGGGGTAAACTCTAAATAATAGTGGTGGATCTTTTATTGAAACAATGAATCTAATCAAAGGAGATAGAGTGTCAACTTGAATTCATCTGCCTCGCAGGCATTGGGAGGGGTGGGGGTTGGGGTTTTATTGGGGTTCTTCGTGGTAAAAAATAAGTATTGGTAAAAGGAAAGGTGTTTGATATTTGCATGACTGAGACCTAAACCTGAAAGCTTTGTAACCTTTCCCAGAGTGATTCAATAAACAAATAAATTATTTTTTTTAAAAAAAGCCTGTCTTCGAAAACGATTGAGCTTATTCGTCAACATGGTTTGGCGCATGCCTCAGGCAACCGCAAGCTAACGTCGGAGCTCTCAAAGCAGTGCAGAGATGCAATCAAGGAAGACCTCAAAGAGAGAAGAGCAGAAGTGCGGGTAGATGTGGCAGAAGCCGGGAAAAATATTCGTAAGGCCCGCCTGTCCTTCGCCAACTACAAGACCAAGATGACTGCCCTCTGACATCCTGATGGATCCATCACATCCTCCAGAATGGCAATGGAGAAGATTATCCATGACTTCTACTCAAATCTCTTCGATAGCCATGTCCACTTGCTGACATACCAAATTCCACAGGATGGATATGTCGTTCCCAACGTTCTCCCTTCCGAAATCCGACACGCCATTTCATCGGTAAAGAAACAAACAGCACCCGGCCCAGACAAGGTCAGACCTGAACACCTGAAGAACCTGCCGTCAGTACTCATCAATACACTGGCTCGGCTCTTCACTCGCTACCTGTCTGAATGCAAGGTTCCATCCCAATGGAAAAAACTTTAATGTTTATAAAATATGAAAGCATATACAAATTATTGAAAATTAATGGCTAATTTACTGGTAACATATTACATTATATGTGTGTGTGTATGTGTGTGTGTGTGTTTCTGTTTGGGGTCCACACCTTGTAAGCTTATAAGGTTACTCTTAGCCATGCAGGGCTCGAAACAAGGTCAGCCAAGTGCAAGAAAAGTTGACTTATCTGCTGTGTTATCTCTTCAAGTGGAGAGCATGTGTTTTTAAATAGAAAACATACAATAGCACAGCGGTAGGGCATTTGCCTTGCACGCAGCCAACATGGCCGACCCGAGTTCGATTCCTCCGCCCCTCTTGGAGAGCCCGGCAAGCTACCGAGAGGATCTCGCCCGCACGGCAGAGCCTGGCAAGCTCCCCGTGACGTATTCGATATGCCAGACACAGTAACAACAAAGTCTCCAAAGGAGACGTTACTGGGCCCGTTTGAGCAAATTGATGAACAACGGTAGGACCTTTACCTTTACCTTTACCTTTACAGTCTAGAAAGTTGTTTGTTTTGGGGCCACACTGAACTGCTCTGGGCTTACTCTGTAATTTTGGCAATGATCAGGTGGTGGTGCCAAGGACTGAATCCAGGTTGTATTAAAGACTTGTGTTTTACCTGTCTACTATCTCTCAAATGCTAGCCAACCTTTGAATAATATATTAAATATTAAAAAATTATATATTAAATAATTACTCTCCTTTCCATTTAACCTCTATCATCATTAAATAATGTTCACACTTTCTTAAAAAGGAAAGGAGTGTTACTTTTTGAATAGTTATTCTACCTCCAGGCTTTAATGCTCTTATGATTCTCATGGCTTTATTAATTTGTAATAAGGAAAGTCAATGTATTTTAAGACAAATATTTAAATTATTAGCAAAACGCATCAAAACATGAGCTAATATTTGTAATTTGAAACAAGTTGAAGATAAGACTCTAAAATACTGAACTAGCCTTTTTCCAGAGTACTTAAAAGTTTCTTACAGGGTCACTGTGTTGAGGAGTTTCAGTCTGCTGTAAACACATAATGCTAAAATGTTCAATTTGGTAGTTGGAAACTTAAAAATAGTATACTGTTTTCAATTGTATATATTTGCAACTTCAGGTTCCAATTTTAACTTACTTCACTGAGCAATTCTTTCACCTAAGACTCAATAATTGTTAGACCACTGTAATAAAATACTCAAACATTTTGCCTCAAAACATTAATACTTATTTCAAATAAACTTCAATTGCATTTGAAGTATAAACCATATTAATTCAGCACTCATATGATAAGTGTGAGATTATATCATGAGTTTTTGTCATAATATTAATTTTATATTATTATGCATTTTGAAGGGCTGGAACAATAGCACAGCAGGTAGGGTGTTTGCCTTGCACAAGGCCAACCACGCCCACCCATATTCGATTTCTCCGCCTCTGGCAAGCTACCAAGAGTATATCACCATCACAACAAATCCTGGCAAGCTCCCCGTGACATATTTGATATGCCAAACACAGTAACAACAAGTCTCACAATATTACTGGGCCTGCTCGAGCAAAATTGATGAACAACAGGAGGACAGTGCTACAGTGCTATGCATTTTGAATACTTTCCGTTTCTATGAACATCCCAAAACAAGTAATAATGATTGAAATTACCAAATTAATTAATAGAGGTGCACCAGGTTACTATGTAAAGAGTATTTCTGAATTTTATGATCTTGACTTATTTATTCTTAAATAGATTGTCTCTATTACTACAGGTTATGGGCTTTCAGTCCTATTTATATCGTGTACTTTTATTCTAGTAAATAAAACAACTGTGTGGTTTTGTTTAGTATATCTTTATAGTATAGCTGAAAATTTTTCAAACATTAAGTTTAGAGCATATGATACCTTTAGTAGTATAATCATTTTAATGACATCAATTCTCCCAGTACGAGACAAAAGATTTTTTTTCCACTTTCTTGTGCATTTTGTTTCTTCAATACTTACTGATATAATTTGATGTATAAATTGTTCACATCCTCTGCTAAGGTGATTTCTAAGTATTTCATTTTTGAACCATATTATAAATAGTCTTATTACTTTTTCTTTTGCTTTGTAATGTTCATATAAAATAGCAATACATACTGATTTAAATATATTGATATTATTGATTCTATATTCTGATTTTGTAATTAGTCTTTGCTTTACTTATTTAGTTTTTTCTAATGGAGTCTTTAGCATTTTCTATAAATATCTGGGTGTGCTGGAGTAATGGCACAGTGGGTAGGGCATTTTCCTTGCATGCGGCCGAATGGGTCGACCTGAGTTTGATTCCCCCGCCCCACTCAGAGAGCCCGGCAAGCTACTGAGAGTATCTCGCCCAAATGGCAAAGCCTGGCAAGCTATCCATGATGTGTTTGATATGCCAAACACAGGAACAACAATTCTCACAATGTTACTGGGCCCGCTCGAACAAATTGATGAACAATGGTAAGACACAGTCACAGTGACATTGAATATCATAGTGGTTACATTTACTACTGTTAGATTCATTTAATAATTAGGAATTGTTTGATTTGCCTTACCTGATTGTTGTGAGTAGGTCTTTTAATACGATATTGGAAAAGATTTTAGGAATGCTCCATCAGCCTTATTTATGCCGGATGGTAAGAGGAAACACTTTTAGTTCTTTGCATTGAGTATAGTGTAAGTTGTGTAAGTTGTTAATGGCCTTTTAAATTGAATTAAGTTACATGTTTGAAAGACATAAAACTAAACTAGCCCTAGGTTTTGAAACACCTTTTTCTGCTAAGAAGTTATGAACATCAAGGTCTGAAAATTCCCCAGTGTGCCTGGTTTAAATGGAACAAAGTCAACATAAAAGACAGTGCTGCAGAAGAGCTGCATGACCATTTGCTCATCACACCCCACTTAGCATAACATTAGAACTGTGATTAGAAAGATGCTATATCTTCAGAACCTTTGTGATAGTTCTATTCTTGCCATAAAAAGGTTGGAAATGGAATGAAGATTTAACTTTATGCACAACAACTGACTTGCATGTGTAAATCCCTCGGTTCAATTCCAAGAACCACAAAATAAGAAAAATAAAGGAATCAAATAAGAAAAATAAGAAATAAGACAAAGAGAAAGAGAGAGAGAGAAATATGAAAAGTGGTTAAAACCTAATTGGGGGATAAAGGAGGAAGCAGAACATTAGAAATAAGCACAGGACCCTACTTTGAATACTTTGCCCCTTAGTTCTGAAGAGAACACAAGTTCTAAAGCCCAGTTCCTCAGTCCTCTACTTTGGTACAGGGGAATATATTTTTAGTGGTCTTGAAGAGAATTGCTCCATGTATAAAGACTCTGTGGTGGGCATGAATTTCTTTGCATCCAAACAAAAAATTTCACTGTGTCCTCACAATGCTGTTGAGATATTTTATCAACAGGATGTGCTGATATTGTTGAGAGTTTTCTCTTCTGTTGACCTATGTTCATCTAAACTTTACCTTTTCTTTAGTGGATATAAGTGCAAATGTCAAATTATTTTCTATACTTAAATAAAATCGCCCTAAGGTAAAGGCCCTCCCGTTGATCGTCGATTTGCTCGAGCGGGCCCAGTAACGTCTCCATTGGAGACTTTGTTGTTACTGTGTCTGGCATATCGAATACTCTCGGTAGCTTGCCGGGCTCTCCGAGAGGGGCGGAGGAATCGAACTCGGGTCGGCCATGTTGGCCGCTTGTAAGGCGAACGCCTTACCCGCTGTGCTATCGCTCCAATTAAGTTTCTGTTGGTATATATTTGTGGACCAGGGGGATCAGCCCATTCCTAGGACTTTCACTTGGCAAGGCTCATGGGATCAGATGCTTGCTGGGAAATGAAACCTCACAGACTGGTGCAAGGCAAACACATTACCTGCTGTGCTAGCTTCCTGACTCTGTTCAAACCTTATTAATCACAACTCTCTTGCCTTGTATCTTGTTAGAGCTTTAAGGAGCACCTGGTGGATGGTAAAATTCCAAATCTTGGCAGTCAGAAAGCTGCAATGAACTTGTTTTTTTTTTTTTCAGGATTCTTCAAGTCTTCTGTAATAACTTTCACTCTGCACTTGTTATCTCACTAACTGTTACCTGGTCTTATTCTCTTCAAATCACCAGTCTAAAATAACTGCTTCTAAACAGTTTTTAACAGTAACAGATTAATGGAAGTCATACATTAATGGAAGAACTAAGTATAATCTTAGTTATGCATTTAAGTATTAATTGTGGCTGGAGCAAAGGTACAGTGGACAGGCACTTGACTCACATAGAGCTGAGCAGGGTTCAATCCATCAGATTCACATGGTTGATCACTGCCAAGAGTGATCCCTGAGAGCAGAATCAAGAGTAAGCACTGGGCACTAATTGTGAGGTGAAAAAGCAAAAGTTTTTTTCTAAATTTTATTGCTATAAATATGTATTGTTGGAAGTATGTAGTGTCTTGATAATGTGTTTAATTATGTTCTGCCTTGACTGAAACTGATTTCTTGATTCTAGATATTTCCTAGAAAAAGATAGAATAAATGTATTTTTGTTATGAAATGCACCCAATATTTTCACTCAAGTGTAGAAGAGAAGGACTGGATAAATGGGTCAATCCATAATCCTCAACAAGGTTGTCCTTTCTTTAATACCTGTTATGGATTTTTTAATCACATTTTCAGCCAGAGAAAGACAAGAAAGTAAATGGTTAATAATGTGCACAGTCTCTACACTAAAAGTTAAATGAAAAAAACTGGAGACAGAGTTATTAGGATTTATTGTCCTTGTGAGGAAAGTTTTTATTTTTCATTTTGAATGAAGTTTTGGGTATGGTTTTGGGGTTACATCCAAACAGTGTACAGAGTTTACTCCCGGTTCTGTGCTCAGAATTTGAACCCAATGGTACTTGGGGAACCATATACAGTACTTGGAATGAAATGGGGTGGACCACATTCAAGGAAAACATCCTAATTGCTATACTATTAGTCCCAAGGAAAAAGTCCTTTAATTTAGTGGTCATGTATATAATAGAACACAGACAAAGCAATTACATAACATAAATATGATTAACTGCATTCTCACATAAATAAGATGGAGGACATTGAATTGGAAAAAAAATCAACATATTTTCCACTAAAAGTAGGGATTGGAAAAATGGATTTTTCTAAATATTGAAATATTACTGAAAATGAATATTATCTGGGGAATATTGTTGAAGCTAATCATTTTTTCAAAGAATTTGGTAAGTCTTGAATCCTGTCATGATGGTTATTTATAATTCTAGACGGACAGAAAAACTTGGTGAAAATAGAATTTTCTTCAACTATTTATACATATTATCTTCATGCAATTTGCTCGAGCGATTTTTGCTCGAGCGGGCCCAGTAACGTCTCCATTGGAGACTTTGTTGTTACTGTGTCTGGCATATTATCTTATGAAAATTTATCTATCAGTTTATTAAATTATTTTACTTTCTCTAATATGTTTTTATTTCCATACTACATGTACAGGCAATGTCTATGCATCTATCTATTTATCTATCTATTTATCTATCTATCTTTATGCATGTATCTCAGATTCTTAAAATATAAAAATGATTAGGTGTTTATATTAGAGGATTCATGTACAATCAATGTGAGGAATCAGTATTGTCTGTAAAACTAGAAGATACATAAACTTACATTTAATTTTTCTATAGTATTGCATTCATCTTCCTTATATTTAGAGGATTTTCTCATGATTAATTAAGCAATTCTTTTATCATTTCCATATTTTCAGTTTACTGAAATTCAGCATCAAGTTATGTAGTTCTTATTAACTAAAATAAGCTATGATTCTAAACACTTGAAAATTTTGGTAATTAGCATGTTTTTTATATTAAGGCTTGTATAAAGGTTTTTAAAATTTACCATGATAAAAATAATAAATGGAAACAATTCATATTTGATTAGTTTTCTGTTGTATTTGTTTTCTTACAGTAGTTGTTTTTCTTTTACAGCATTGAACTATTCCTCATGATACTTTATTTCTTTATGAAGGGAGTTTCTTATTTTCGAACTCACAATTCAGAGTACTTCATCTCACCCTTGGAGAATTTCTTCCATTTTGATTCCAGAAACATTCCTTTAAAATCAATTTACCTTCTTCTAAAGTAAATTGAGTTTGAATATCTGGTAGGTGATTACTTTGTTTTGGTACTAGGAGTTTACACTCCAAGTTGAAAAGCAATTTGAGATTACACGTTACTATAGGGTCTGGTTTTCTGTTTGTGTGTGTGTGTGTGTGTGTGTGTGTGTGTGTGTGTGTGAAATTATCTTCCTATCATTTCAAGTGTAGAAAATAATCTCAATTTTCTATCCTGGACTTAGAGAAAATAAAATTTTATTCTAGCTACCTGCTTCTTCTTTGGCTAATGCTTTATTACCCTTATCAGGTGGCATTTGTAATCATGTACATGTATAATCATATAATCATAGACCACAAATATTTAGTATATAATTATAATTTGATTCCTTTTTACTTCTGATGTCAATTGAGCCTTCTATTTTTTTGAAATATTATTTTACATGCCTTTAATTTTTATGTTATATTGAGAGAGAATTTCCTTATTTTATTAAAATTACTACTAAAAATAAAACTGGAAACAAATTATTATGACATATTATGACTATAGCATATTATATGATAATGACATACTTTTACAAAATACTGAAGCAAGTGTGTGGATGGAAATTTCTATTCTGAGTCAAAGTCTGCTTTATATACAAACTCTGAGAAAGCTATCCTCACACTATTAGATTATGGAAAAATAGTAGCATAGTGAAGGGAAATAAAGAAATGGAAAAGCTCAGAGAAATTAGCACTACAGTTGATTCAAATGGGATAAAAGAGGAGATCTCCCAGTGCTGTAGAGGGTAGGAAAAGAAAGTCTCTTCCTGAAGTCTCTTAGATCTGTTTCTTCTTCCCTGGTGAACACACAATGAAAACAGAAAGAAGAAAAGGGAAAACGAGCAGGATTGTCATAGCACTGTAGCACTGTCCTCCCATTGTTCGTCGATTTGCTCAAGAAGGCCCAGTAACGTCTCCATCATGAGACTTGTTGTTACTGTGTTTGGCATATCGAATGCATCATGGATAGCTTGCCAGGCTTTGCCATGTAGGCGAGATACTCTTGATAGCTTGCTGGGCTCTCTGAGAGGGGCCGAGGTATCAAACTCGGGCCACCCTACCTGCTGTACTATTATTCCAGACCAGCGTTGTCATAGGAAAATAATATTCTCTATCCTTTTTTTCCCAGGTTCCTCTTCCTAACTCCTGACTAATGGGATGGAGAAAAGATAATCACTATTTCTGGAGTATATTTTTAAACTCAAGTATGCCTCTTACATTCTTGAACTTGAACAAAGTAATAAAAGTAGCCTAAAACATAGTTAAAGAAGAAAAGAGAGATTCAGTGAAGCATGATACAAGGCTGTGATTGGAGAAAAAAAATTGAAATCAAATGGATTGTGCAATAAAGCAGTTACATATATTTTTATCCTGGGAGAAAGTCTCATCTTTGTCAGCTCAGTTCTCGTTACTGATGGCATATCATTTATTTTACAAATGAAATTATCTTAAGTGTGGTGAAAAAGCATTTTTCAGATTTTTCCAGTCAAAATGTTGATTTATGTTTAGGAGTACATTTGAAAAATTCTTTACAAATTTAAAATATTGAAGTTTAAAGAAAATGAATTTGATAAAGAATTTATTGCCAGGAATATATGTCTTAACCTATAAGAACTGCAGAGACATGAAGTTTCCTGTAATTAGAGAAGTTCACATTTTTACACCAAATTGCATACCTGTTTATTATTTTTTCCAGGCAATTGGCCAATTCAACTTTCTCACCACTCCATGTCAATAAAATACCAATAAAATATATAAATTTTTATTTAAATATCCTTAATTTTATTCTTACTCCATACAGGAAACAATATTATATGTTTAAAATTACTCTTGCTTTGCACATAGCCAACTAAGGTTCATACCCTGGAACCACATATGGTTCCCCAAACTTTGTGAGGAATGACCCCAGAGCTAGAGCCAGGAGTAAGTCCCAAGCACTGGTGACTGTGAAACAAAACAAAACAAACAAAACCCACAAAATTAACAGGGAGATAACAGGGAAAGAGTAACAAGATCACAGTGTTTTCCTAGCATGAAGCTACAGCGGAGACAATGGTCCCAGCACTTCCTATGTTCTGTGCACCATTAGCTGTGACAAAACAGAACCAACTATGACTGTGAGTGACTTCAGCTTGGCCCAAAATGGGAAGAGAAAATAATGGGGAACAGACTAACCTATCTATGTTGGATTCATGGTTAAAAACAACGACACAGACACAGAGTATTAGTCATAATAAGAAGCTGTTTATTGAAAAATAAATAATACTGTAGCTGAAGAACATGTGATAAGTAATCTATATTTGGATCATCAATGTGAAGCAAAAGAACGTGAATTCAGATTTATGGTTTAAATTTCTATTTTTCTTTAGAAAAATTAGCAAAAATTTGAGTCCTATATTGACTTGTGTGTGTAAGAGATAAGAGAAAGAAGGCAAAGTATGGTGTGGAGAGAGCGTGCATGTTTAGATGAATAAGGAGTTACTTGAGGATTTTTGTTTCATGAATGGTATGTTCTATGTCATGTCTGCAATGAAGAATAGATTTTTATCACAATACTTTTTAATTCTTTAAGTCACAAAATTGGGAATTCATATTAGCAACACATAAAATAAACAGGTGTCTGGGTGCAAAGTAAGTGTGTTTGGAAATTAGAGGTTGATTCCCTCTAATAGACAAATAGCAAACAAGCAAAAAGACTCAGTCACTTGTTAGATAAGAGATGGTAAAATTATGGTACCCTCTCTTTTAATGCAAGAGATAAATTACTATCATCAATAATTCAAAATGATAAAAATTTAAGCCACATATTAAAATAAATATCTTACTATATCACTCTTGTTCTTTCCCATAAAGATAATATAGGATAGTTACTTAGTTCTAGGACATAGTGATATTTTTCTACACATTTAACCAATGTTTATTAAGCACTCACTGTAAACAATGATTTCAGTTTTTTCCTACATGGAGTATTTATACTCTGAACATTCATTCTTTACCATATTTGTTTCTTCTTAAGTATTTTTCCCTGAAGTGTATTTTGTCTGATGCTACATATTTTCACTACCAACATAATTTATAACACCATAATTATAAATACTACCTTAGTTTGTTCATATTGATCTCAAAACCATAGTAGCTGCGGTATATTCACTTTTACCAAATAATTATGAGTTAGCTTATACTAAATGTCAAATACTCTGTCTTTCTAGGTCAATTCCATGCAGATTAGAGTACTCTACCACCCCAACAAATTCACTTATTTGATGTGCAAGGTCTGTCTATTATTATTATTATTATTATTATTATTATTGGCATCCTAAGAAATTCTCAAGAGACAGGGATACCCAGAGATAGTTGGTTTTGTTGACTAGGTGGTTCAGTTCTAGGATCTGATGAAATAACATTGCTCAGGCCCTACAGTGCAAGGGTTCACATCAACCAAGTTTAAGGGAAACCAGGTCTATACCTGGATGTTCTGGGTAGGGCACAAAGTGTTGTGACTCAGACCTGGAGCTATGAACATTCTAGCTCTGTGCCCCTAAATTGTCCAACCGAAGAACTTGAAATTTATATTATCCTTTGGTTTATATGTATATAAAGTTATTAGTGAGACGTAACCACGTTAATTAGGAAGATATTTGATTTATTGATAGTATTTTTTAAAATTCTGGGTTATGATACCTGGATTACCCTGGGCCTGGATTATAGAAATGATAAGGACAGGGAAGGAAGGAAGTTGAGAGTGCAGTAAGAGGTGGACGGGAAATATAGGGGCATGCAATCTGCTGCCAAATTAACTTAGCAAATTTGAGGTGTAGAGGTATATGTAAATTGCTAAAACACTAAAATCATGAGACCCAAGCCAACCTTAAAATGTATGAAGGATGTAGATAGGGAAAGGGGGGGACAGCCTGAGGCATAAGTAAAAAGAAGGTAACACTGGTGTGGCATGAGTGTTGAAACACTGTATGCCTGAAACTCAATTATAGTTTTATTAATCACAATGCCTTAATAGAACCAATATATAAAAATTAATTAAACAAGTAAAAATACTAATTTATGACTTGCTGATATAAGCTGAATTATAGGCTTTGAGGATTATTAAAATCTTAATTTAATTAATTAGACTGAGCGATAACATAGCAGTAGGGCCTTGCACTTGGTTGGCCTGGCGGAGCCCAGTTTGATTCCTCCACCCCTCTCAAGATCCCAGCAAACTACCGAGAGTATCTTGCCTGCACAGCAAAACCTGGCAAGCTATCCGTGGTGTATTTGATATGCCAAACACAGTAACAACAAGTCTCACAATTGAGATGTTACTGGGCCCACTCGAGCAAATCGATGAACAATGGGAGGACAGTGCTACAGTGATAATTTAATTTAAATAATAAGTTGATTTTTATGGTGGTGTGATAAAGCTTTTATTTTTGAAAGATCCATCTCTCTCTCGCACACAGTTTATAAAGTAGAGAAAAATAGCAATGAACAATGAAGAGCTATTGAGTTAATGATAATGAACTTCTGATATCTAACTCTAAAATGTTTTAAGGGCCAGAGAATAATAATTTGCACCTACAGAGAAGAAACTGAATTATAGTCATCCTAAGTAGAAAATGTCTTTGTGCTTATAGCAACAGTAGATATGAGTAGTCAAGGGAATGATTAATCAATGGAGTGCTACTCAGGTTGAAGAAAAGATGAAATTATGAAGTGTTCCTTCAAATAGATAAACTAGATGGTATCACATTGAGTGAATGATCTCTCTCATGTGTGGGATGTAATGAAACAAGTGGAAAATAATAAAATTTAAAAGAATAACAAATGAACATAGACAAGAGAAGAGGAAGAGTTGGTTACAGAACTCAGTTTATGTGGTATGGAGGGGATGAGAGAGACCCCTGTGACACTGGAAGAAGGAAATAGCACGCTGATGGTGAGCGGACATCTAGAACAAATTATGCAAAGAACTTTCACGGCAATATCTTAAACTATGGATCATCAAAATTATAATAATAAGGAATGTGTAAAAAGGGAATTATTACTTTTATCTTGCTTTGTTATTGAACTCTATTTTTCTGAGCTCATCATTCGCTAACCTATTCCCTCAGAGTAAGGTGATCCCAAATTTCAATGGCAAAGCCTATATGGACACAAAATAGAGAAAGTGCATTAGAAGTGTTTCTAGGTACTTTAAAGAGAATTTATCAGGCATCAAGTGCAATTACTAAAATTGGTGGATGATTTCAATACCTGATATTGCATTATTCAGGTAATTTTTGCTCAAAATTCACAATGAAATTAAAAGAAAATTCTATCCAGAGTGCATATTCAATGATAAAATAATAAAATTTAGGTAGTAAAAGAATATAATTCTGTACAAAATAATAAATTGTTCATGACTTTAAAAATATTACTTATGTTTTGTATCAACTGTGGAAAATTATACAAAGACATATTCTGAGAAAGTTCAAAGATAAAGACAACAGAATATATAAATGATGCCAACATTCATACTGAGTCAGAATTTAGTATCATGTCAAATGATAAAGGTATTAAAATGAAATTTTAACATTACATTAAGGAAGGATATTTTCTTCACTTAATTTTATGTCCACTATTAAAAGCCATGCTTTAAATTGATTAAGCAAGTACCAAATTTTGAATGAATTACACATATGTATGTAAAATACGTTTGTGTTTGTATGTAGATTTATGTAAGACCAAAAGGGCAATAGTGAAAGATACAAGCTTTATATAATGGTTATAGGAGCAATACAAAAATGGAAAGTATAAATAAATAAATAAACAATTATCAATATCTATATACCAAATATTTCCCAAAAATCTATAAAATGAATACTAAGAGAAAATAAAGAGATATATATATATAAACAAAAGAATAGAAAAAACTTTAAACTCCTCTCACACAAGACTGATCAGCCAGACATAAAAAATCAAATAAGGAAACAGTAGCCTTAAGTGGGGAGCTAGAAGAAGAGGGCTGAATAGAGACTCATGGGGCTCTCTACCTTGCAAAAATCAAATAAGTATTTTTCTGAAGAATACATGGAATATTTCTTAAGGGAGACTACATTGTGTTATATAAAACAAGCATTAATCATGTTGTGAAGATTGCAATCATATCATGTATGTTTTCATCTCACAAAGATATGCCATAAAACTGACCATAAAAAGAATGATATTGTAATTCTGAGACATAATGCAGGGATTGATGTGCTTACTTACTCTGGTTAGATTCCTACTACTGCATATGATCGTTAAAGCACAGAGTGCCAGAAATTTCAGGAAAGGGATAGGAAGGAAGGAAGGAAGGAAGGAAGGAAGGAAGGAAGGAAGGAAGGAAGGAAGGAAGGAAAATCTTAGACACAGGAAAATCCCAAGCCAAGTTGATTTTGCTGGAAAGTTCAAAAAAATTTTATACAAATCCAAATTGCCTATTATTTTAAGCTTTTCCTTGAAATTGAAGAAATAAGAACTACTCCAAAAATGTCCACAGTGAACATAATTAATAGTAAACAATTGAAAGGCTTCTGTAAAATCAGTCACAAGAAAAGGATGTCAAATTTAAACAATATAAAATAGTTATGAGTAGGAAGTTACCATAAAACTATTCTGTGCTATAGTATGGAAGAATTAATAATGCTAAAATGAACATCCTACTCAAATTATTATACAGATTCAGTGCAATCTTGATCAAAATTGCAATGCTGTTTATCAAAGCAGTAGAGAAAATACAGGAAAAGTTTGTAATTATATGCCACAGAAGGAGCTGAAAAATTATGATGTAAAAGAAAACAGGATAAATTAAGTCCATTAAATTTAGACTATCATATAAAAAACATAATCCAATTAATATGGTGATGAAATGATTCAGACTAAAGTTAACAAAACTTAATTGACATTCAAGTAATAAGGTCCCAGATATGAAATATTGCATATGATATATATCATATATTTTATGTCACATATTTTATGACCAATGAGTCAATACCATACAATTCAGAAGAGATTCTCCACACAAAAGGTGCTAACATCAGAAAAAATACTCATTATCACTAATAATCAGTGAAATTCAGTCAAGTATGAGATATTACCTCATACAAATGAGAGTAAGTTACAGAAAATGGTGTAAAAGCATTGATGACAATTTGAAGGTAAACTATCATTAACTGCTGGTAGGAAGATAAAATGCTTCAATACCTTTAGAAAAACCAAAGTATTTCTACAACGAAAATGTAGTTAACACAGGTTAGGAATTCTACTTCTCAGCATTTATATCAAGACACAGAAACTAATTATTCAAGAAAGATTATGAACACCTGTGTTCTTAGCAGCATTATATAAAATAGCAACGATCTGGAAATACCCCATGTGCCCAAGACATACAAGTAAATAAATAAATTCTGTTAAGTGAACCCAATGAAATATTACACCGTTATGAGAAATTACGAAATCATGCTTTTTGTTACAACATGGATAGAATGGAGAATGTCATGCAAAGTGTAATAAATCAAAAGGATGAAAACAAATAACAGATGATGTCACTCATTTATAGAGAAATAAATCAAAGAATGACCCAGGGAGATATTTCAATGGGCTAGAGAACATGCTTTGTATGTCAGGGTACATACAAAGATATTTAGATCTTCATATCCCACCTGGCCCATCCACAAAACACATTTAGGAGTTACCTTCAGACAGTAATCCAAGAAGTATAACCTAAGCACAACTGAGCTTGATGTCAAACTATGGAAAAGTAGAGCAAATGAGTAGTTAATATTCAATGAAAATAAATCTGCATCTGCATACTGACAACAGAACTCAGAATACCAAGTGTTGAGAGAGTTGATGGATAGGGTTCAGTGGGTTCTGGTGGAGGTTTATTGACAATTTGGTAGCGACTATGAAATTGTATCAATGTGCTACTAAAGCATATAAGGATTCATACTCCTGTGAACTAATGTTGCCTAAAATCAACTAAACAAAAAAACAGGCTTAACAAAATGAGTTTATTTAAGTAACTATTTTTCTGAAATCATATGTGATAAGGCAGAGTCTCCTGCCCCCGCACCTGGCTGTCCTTGGCGGGGCCTCTTGGGAGGGGGGGCGGGTTGAGTTTCCCTCCCCACCCCGAGCAGAGCTCCGGCAGTCGAAGACCTCCAGAACCAGCCACAACCATGCTGAGACCACTCTACACACGGATGAAGGTACCTGCAGAGGAACAAAGGCATGTGGGTCATGGGGCTGAGATCTCCAAGCCTGCTTGGATGAGGGCTGAGCATCCTCCACCCAGATCCTCCATCTTCCAGTAGGCAGGGTTCACACCCACCATCTGGCACCCTGGTGCCGTGTAATCCCATCAATGGCCAAGACCCAGAGACTATAAAACCCAGCTCCCGGAAGCTCGCGCGGCCGCATTCTATGCCATGCAACATCTTACTACCTCAATCTTACTTTGGACAGCCTAGCAGGCTACCACATGTCACCTGCCCACACGGCAGAGTCTGGCAAACTCCCCGTGGTGTATCTAATATGCCAAATACCAGTAACAATGATGGGTCTCATTCTCCTAACCCTGAAAGAGCCTTGAATATGGCACTTTAAAATCTCAGTGCTAGGATGAAAGAGACATTACTGGTGCCTGTTCGAGGCAATCAACGAAAAACAGGATGATCGCAATCGTGATATGTGATAAAATTCCAAGAGTCAAACTCAACTAATTTATTTACAATTAAGATATGCAAGTTTCTATATTTTGATGATTTTACTATAGCTAGTAGATGAGTGAAGTTACAAGCCCTGTGTAAAGTTGTTGCAGCTCTTTTTTCACTCTAAGGTTATTTTTGACACACCACAATTATTTTAAAAGTAAGTTTTCATTAATAAATGTAATTTTAAAAAATTAGATACAAAGGTACAGCTTTTCTTAAATATCATAATTTTCAGAAAGGGTAAAGACAAAGCTCACAGTTATAAATTCATTAAAATACCTTGAAGAAATACCTACTCTAAATTTTTAGGAAAATAACACAAAAATATTGAGCTAAACACTGACAGATTTCAAAACATTGGTGCATATTTGGTTTGAGCTTCTGGGGTTTGATTTTCTGGTCTTTTGAGAAGAGAATTATATTTATGTCATATTTTGAGATGGAATTTCTCTTGCATGAGACAAAAATAAAATTATATCGGAAACCCAATTTTAGGAAACAATTTTAATAATAATTGTCCACGAAATATTACAAAGCTGAAACATCAACTTGGTTGTCAGTTACTTAAATGATTGTTATCAAAAGAGTAATTTTTCCACAGCAGAGTGATAATGTAAAATATATTTACACCTACTATGTTTGTCATTTTGGAATAAAAATATTCAATTTATAGCTTTTCTTAACTGTGAAATATGAATCACTTAGAAAGTTAAAGTAAGAAAAACATAGTGATTCAACTTCAGCATTTTACTTTTTAAACCTTAGGCAGGTGAGTTAACAAAATAACTTTATGTCAACATGCTAAAATTAAAGTTATGAGGCAAAGTTTCATTATACTATGATCAAGTAACAATAAATTCATTCTATTAAAAGGAATAGAAACCGGGAAAAATTATAGTTTTATCTTTGAGACTTCTACAATTATTTCTAAGATCAAGAGCATTAATATTCCTTTTAGGATTATTATGTCAAATAAAAAATAAACTAAATTTTGTCTATCTCTGTGCTATCTCTCTGGCCACTTTACACAGACTTAATTATAATCCCTAGGAGTTGTCCCTTTCCCCATAAAGCACTGTTTGGGAGCCCTAAAATTAAAAATTTTTCTTGAAAATAAAAACTAAGGAATTTGAATAGTTACACTTAGAGAAGATAAAACAAGTTTTAGTAGACTATTATACCAAAAGAATAGGAAACAGCCCATCCTGGGATGACCTACATTCTATGATTCCTGTCTTCTACTTTATGAGAACCTTCCACTCTCTACCCCCTGCACAAGCTTAGCCATAATTCTCTCACTCTGCCTCTCTGTCTCTCGCTCTCCCCCCTCTTCTGTTTCATAAATAAAACAAATTAAGATAAAAATAGAAACAAAATAAGAATAAAGAGGCATTATATAATGGTAAAGAGATTAATGTATTAAGATTTGTTAGTAAATATTTATGTGCCTAGTTTAGAAATATAAGAATATAGAGAGAAATATTAACACACTGAAAGGAGGAAGAGCAAATAATGCAGTAGGAGTAGGCTAACTTTTTTTTTTCTTTTTGGGTCATGCTAGCGATGCACAGAGGTTACTCCTGGCTCATGCACTCAGGAATCACTCCTGGTGGTGCTCAGGGGACCATACACGATGCTGGGAATTGAACCTGGGTCGGCCACGTGCAAGTCAAACATCCTACCCACTATGCTATTGCTCCAGCCCCAAAGTAGGGGATCTTACTAATGCAATTTCAGTAATAGAAATATAAGACAGACAGAAAATGAGTAAGAAAACTTTGGCCATAAACTAGTCATTGACACTTTTTAAGTCTGAGCAATTAAAATTTAAACCATGCAAAGCATTTTTACTGATCACATATTGTATTTATGAAATTCTTCAAATAAAAATAGAAAATGTATATAATCTCATTAACCCATTTTGGAGTATTTAGCTCTAAAATAAAAATAATAAGAGAAATTATACAGAATATTCCAGTTTTATTATATTATTTGTAATAGCCAACAATTGGAAACACTAAACAATGAATAAAGATGTTGTACAAAATGAAATTAATGAATACTTTTTAGCTAAAGATAAAATCTTGCAGTATCAATGGATCTCGAAAACATTGTGATTGTGTGATAGGTGAAATAAAATAAAGAAAGAAAAACATTGCATCTCTTCAGTCATGTGATTTCCAAAGAAAATAATAGTCTCTATAATAAATGTTTTTACAATAGTAAGTAGTCACAGGCAAAACAATAAAATTGAACTCTATCTTATACTCTACGCAAACATAAAATGAAAGTAAATTAGAAAGTTACATTTTTAATTTTTATTTTTTGTCTCTTGGATCCGATAGCACAGCAGTAGGGCGTTCGCCTTACAAGCGGCCAACATGGCCGACCCGAGTTCGATTCCTCCGCCCCTCTCGGAGAGCCTGGCAAGCTACCGAGAGTATTCGATATGCCAGACACAGTAACAACAAAGTCTCCAATGGAGACGTTACTGGGCCCGCTCGAGCAAATCGACGATCAACGGGAGGGCCTTTACCTTTACCTTTACCTCTTGGATCCACACCTGGGGATCCAAGAAGTGTTCAGGAGCTCACGTGCACTTAGAAGATGTGTCGTACTATCTTAACACTTGTACTACCTTTCTGGTCTGCATTAGAAATCAAAACATAAACCCTTCAACTGTAAAACTCCTAAACATTAGTCTTAATACTTATTTCTTGAATTTGACACTTAAATCATAATCATAAAATCAAAATAAGCAGAATTTTATCAAAGTGAAATGTTTCAGCACAAATAAAGTAAACCATCAGAAAAATAAAATAGCAACAGTTTGAAATGTAATCTAGTGCTGAAACAATAGTAGAGTGAGTAGGGTGTTTGCCTCGTCTGCTGCTAACTTGGGTGCCCTCTCCATCATTCCATATGGTACCCGAGCACCACCAGAATTCCTAAGAATAGAGCCAGGAATAACTCTTAAGTATTTGGGGGGAACATTCCTAGAACCATTATGTATAATATTATAAATATTGTATTATAATATATGCCATATATTAATTTATATACAATATTACACATTATATACTACTGCATACTTTTATATATATGGAACATGATAAAAATATTTATGTAACTTGTCAGATAACCTAATATGTAAATAGCTCATATAACTCAATAACAATAAATAATTAACAAATACAACGAAACAATTGCTACTTTTTATAATATGGGTCCCTCCTAGCCGTGTTCACCAGCAGTGCTCAAGGCTTGCTTTTCACCCTGTGCTCAGAAGTCACTGCTGGCAGGACTCCAAGAGCTATCCCGGATCTTGGGGACAGTTTCTGGTCAGCTGAGTGCAAGGAAAGAGGCTGACCCATTATCCTGAACCTCCAGGACAATGGTTAATTTCTTAGATGGCATGATTATCAGCATGATTATTAGTAAATGGTACTCAATATTATAATCTCTAGGTGGATGTAAAAAACAACTGCAATCTGATATCACCTTTTATTTTTAGGATGACCATATTTAAAAGATCAAGAGACAGCAAACGCTAGTGTGAACACAGAGAAGAAAAATATACTTGAACATTTTTAGTGAGAACGTAATTGGTACAGTTGTATGGAAAATATAATAAAGATTCTACAAATAATTAAAAACAGAACTATAAAATGATCTAGGCACCCCCCTTCTTGGTATCTGTCTGTCTTATTGCACCAGGGAAGCTACAATTACTTTTAAAGTATTTGGACTCTCATGCTTATTGTGACTATCCCTGGTAGCCAAGGGACGAAATCACCAAATTAGAGACATCATCATCACAGGAGGTAAACTGATCAATAAAATTATATACATATGAATAGAATTATATATTCTAATATATACACACGTATATTAGAAAACAATTTACCCTTAAAAAAAGGAAATCCTTTTTTACTGCATATATGAAACTATAGGGAATTATGTAAGTTAAATAAATTCTGGAATCTATCATTTCTATGTAAAATCAAAATTAGAAAATTGAATTAAGGAGTCAGAATTTAACTTAAAGGATAGAGTGCAATCTTGCATGCAGAAGTCCCAAAATTCAATCGCTGACGTGACATGAACTCTGAGTATTCCTCACTGCAGCCCTGGCAAAGAAGTTTCACCAAGAACATTTCCAAACCTCCAGCACTGGGCTGGAAAGCAACATATCATCAGCAAGAGATACACAACCAGGGCAAATACAGAAATTCCTCTTTCCTTCATGGATTCTATCCATAGCTACACGATCGTTCCCATTAAAAGGAAAAAAAAGAGACTCATTGTGTACAGTGGCTCCCAGGAAATGGGGACAAATATCATAGTTTATAATTCTAGATTGTATAATTGAAATTCGCTGAGAGTAAAAATCAATTGCTCTCTCTAATAAAAAGAGCAACTATGTGAGCGATGGCTGTGTTAATAAATTTCATGAGGGTCAAATTATTTCTCAATATATAGGTATACACCAATCATATCATACATTGAAATCTCCATCCGTTTTATTTTCCCATTATGTTTGATGAAACTGGAAATAAGAACAGACATTTTATAAAAGAAAAACATGCTGTGGAGCTAGGTTTCAAACCAGGCAAGGCAGTCTGAATCTATATTCCACACTTTTGACTGCTAATTCTAGCTGACAGAAACTGTTCTTTAAATTACATCTTAATGGTTTTACAACATATTATGCTTATTGAATAATGTAAGGGCATTAATTAAATTCCATTCTGCCTTAGAAGCCTATAGCTTAGGGATATATCTTCTTTTGGTTCCAAAGCAATGAGAGGATTATTTGAGTTGCAATTGTTCATAAGAATTGTATCATGTTGAACTTATCTAAATCAGCCCCCAATACACTAACACTATGCTCCTTTAAATAAGCAGTTCCACAAATGTTTTTATTTTAACAAACCTACTGAACACTACAGAGACATTCAAATTCTTCATGACTCCAAAAGGGAAAGAGAAAATCATTTCTAACTACTCTGACAGAATTCTCCCAAAGTGATCTGAATAGACCCTTTATTTAATATAGAACTTTATTTAACTACTGAAGATAATATTGAACATTTAAAGCTATAGAGTATTGAAATTAATATTTTATTTTTCAGATACTTAATTTTAACAGACAAAATGTCACAAATGCAAAGAAGAAACACTTGTATTTCCATCATTGAAAAATAGTAGAGTACCTTGCTATACTCTAGAATTAGTGCTATTTCAAAAGCTGACTCTAAAATGTATATAATTCATTTATTTTTGAAACCATGGAGTTGTTAAATATCAGATTCTGGGAAAAATAAGTTAAATATATGATATTATTTCCACTAAATTTATTAGTCATTTTTTCTTGTCTCTATTTTATGTTGGACTTGTTGTGAATTAACATAAGGAGTTATTTTCTACTAATAATAAAATGAAATCATTGGGACAGATATTTAAACCGCATCTGTTAGAATGCTTTTACCAGGAGGAAATATAAAACTATAATTCTTTGTTTCATTTTTTCATCTTTTTTATTATTCACACACTTTATAAGTTTAACAGACCACCCTTTATAGATTTCCTAGTTTGAATTTCTATACATTAATGGAAATACTAAAAATAAATTATGATAATAAAATTGGTTCTTAAATAATGCCCAAGAGAGCTTCTAAGTCTGACTTTATCTATTCCTTGCAGGCACAGCCTTAACATATCATAGGAAGTGAACTCTATTTAGCTGACACTTTGGTAGTGCAAGTGTTTTTCACAACTAATCAGCACCTGAATAATCAAAGGTGTGTACCATCCATCAGCTTTAATGAAGCATTAAAATACTTTAATGGAACTTAGGGTAATTAGAAAGTCTCTTATGCAGTTCATCTACTACCAAGAACATTTTCAGGATTAATAATAGTGGAAGGAATTCCCAGCAAGAATAAGTCCTTACTTTATTCAGTAAATGCCATTTATAAAATTAGAATTGTTTCTATGCGTTTCAAGGGGATGGTTGGTATAATTAATAATTAACGTATTATGAAGTATTCATAGTGTTTTCATTTAAATTATGCCTGTCGTTCTTGCTTAAAGATCATTCATAATAGAGAAAGGAAAAAAGTGCAGTTGTTTTTACGACAATTCAAAATTACATTTGAAAGAATTGAGTGCATCAGAGAACTAATTTTATTCTATAGGCTAATATTTTCCTGATATCATCTTAACATCCAGGTGCTCTGGTACATGGTTAAGTTTACAATGTAATTATAGATAAGTAATGTATTCTATTTTAAAAATTCAGCTTAGTTTGATTTAATATTCAACTTGATAATCTAAGCTATTTGAAAATTAACCAAGTCTTCTATGGTAGAATTAAACTCAACAGAAGAGTAGGAGAACTATTAAATGACTTTTCTGTTATATGTAGTATTGACGTTATCAGCAATTGATTTTTCTCATTGATATCAGTTTTTGTTTTTACTTATAGAATATTTGTTTTATGGCTTTATGTTAGATTATAACACATATAAAATTAAATTTTATTCCATGATTTTTTAAAAATATAATTATAGAATATGTGAAAAATAATCTGCATTGTGTATATCCTTTTAACCTTTTGCATCCACTCCTATCTGAGGTTTAGAAACAGTATTCTGGTAGTTGTTCTTATCATTAAGCTAAATGCCTTGTTCTAGGATAGTCTGGCAGAAAGGCCAAAGTAAAATAGGTCTCTGAATAAGTCTGAGAGTTCTCACAAATCCTAAATTTCATTCACAGCATCTATTGTCAGGAAACCTGATTTCTCTTTGAACCAGAATTTTAATGAGCTATACGGATGCTTTAGCACACAGATGGATTGATTTGATCATTATATCAAGGACGACACCTCAGAGAATAACCTTAGGAGGAAGAGTAGCACCTGGGTGTGTTCCCATACAAATAAACTAAAACATGGCATTTAATCAAGCACTATGCAGCTCCAAAGAAAGATTAATTCTAGGTTTGCTGCAGCTTAGATGGAAAGGGAGAACACCACTTAAAGTAAAAAAAAAAAAAAAAAAAAACCTCAGAGGAAAAAGAGTGAATACTATAGAATCTTATTCACCTGTAGTATAGCATAGTGTTGTATAGTATATAGTAACATAACAAAGGAATCCTGTCAAAAGATAAGAAACTCTTAACCTTGTAATGCAAAACAGATTCCCAAACTGTTCAGTCAGTGAGAGGGAGAGAGTGGGAGGGAAGAGGTGGGCTAGATGCAACATATATTTTTATTTCTGTGACACGCCTGGAAATTTCTAGTGACTCCTCATGGTTCTGTGCTTAGGGATCAGTCCTGAGGGGTTTCAAGGGGCCAGATGGAAATCTGGGGATCACTTAATCACTTAATTTCCCGTTAGTCGTCGATTTGCTCGAGTGGGCGCCAGTAACGTCTCCATTTGTCCCTGTCGCGTGCTAGTGTAGCTCAATGGCATCTGTTCGCTCCGGGAAAATGAAGGGCCTCAAACCGATCGTTCATGATCTTGACGAAGAAGTCTGACCATCTGGTAGGTGGGCGGCCACGTGGTCTCTTGACATCCCGTGGAATCCAATCAGTAACAGCTCTAGTCCAACGGTCATCTTTAAATCTCATTATGTGGCCAGTCCATCTGATTTTCGACACCTTGGCAAATGAGACAGCGTCACTGATCCTTGATCGTCGACCGATATCAGAACTCCGGATTCGTTCTCTCATTTGAGTGAAACGTGATATTCCAAGCATAGCTCTTTCTATTCTTCTTTGGGAGACCTGAATAGCGTTCTCATCTTGTTTGCGTAGGGCCCAGGTCTCTGAGGCATATGTTAATGCAGGAAGAACAGTGGAATCAAAGAGATGTGCCCAGAGCCGGAGGTTCTTCATCCTCTTAGCTATTTCTTCAACGTTCTTGAAGGCGTTCCAAGCCGCTCTCTTCCTCCTGCGCAGCTCGGGTGCCAGGTCATTTGTCATGTTGACCTCTCGACCTAGGTACACATAGCTGTTGCATTCGGAGATGGTCGTTCCGTTGAGAGCGAATGGGGCGTCAGGAACGAGGCTGTTTCTCATAAACATTGTCTTCATAAGATTCAGCTGTAGTCTTACCTTTCCACACTCATGGTCAAAGTCGGCCAGCATTTGTGCCGCTTGGCTGATGTTTGGTGTTATTTAAACAATGTCATCAGCAAAGCGGAGGTGGTATAGTTGCCGACCATCTATCTTCACTCCCATTCCTTCCCATTCCAGTCGTCGCATGATGTTCTCGAGGGTGGCACTGAAGAGTTTCGGTGAAATGGTATCACCCTGCCGCACCCCTCTCTTGACATCAACGATCACTTCTTTGTAGAATGGTGAGATCCTGGTAGTGAATCCGCAATACAGCTCACGGAGGATCCTGATGTATTGGGCTTGAATGCCCTGATTGGCTAGGGCTTCAATGACCGCTTCCGTCTCAACAGAATCAAAGGCCTTCTTTAAATCAATGAACGTTAAGCAGAGCGGCATCTTGAACTCCCGAGAAACCTCAATGAGCTTGGTTATCGTGTGGATATGGTCGATGTTCCTGAATCCTTTGCGGAACCCTGCTTGCTTGCATGGTTGTCCTTCATCTAGTGTTCTGCCAATCCTATTCAGGATGACTCGAGTGAACAACTTGTAGACGACAGACAGTAGGCAGATCGGGCGAAAGTTGCCAATGTCATGGATGTCTCCCTTCTTGAGCAGTAGTACGGTCCTGCTGGTTTTCCAGTGGGACAGAACCTTGCATTCAGACAGGTAGCGAGTGAAGAGCCGAGCCAGTGTATTGATGAGTACTGATGGCAGGTTCTTCAGGTGTTCAGGTCTGACCTTGTCTGGGCCGGGTGCTGTTTGTTTCTTTACCGACGAAATGGCGTGTCGGATTTTGGAAGGGAGAAGGTTGGGAACGACATACCCATCCTGTGGAATTTGGTATGTCGGCAAGTGGATATAGCTATCGAAGAGATTTGAGTAGAAGTCATGGATAATCTTCTCCATTGCCATTCTGGAGGATGTGATGGATCCATCAGGACGTCAGAGGGCAGTCATCTTGGTCTTATAGTTGGCAAAGGACAGGCGGGCCTTACGAATACTTTTCCTGGCTTCTGCCGCATCTACCAGTACTTCTGCTCTTCTCTCTTTGAGGTCTTCGTTGATCGCATCTCTGCACTGCTTTGCAAGCTCGGAAGTTAGCTTGCGGTTGCCTGAGGCATGCGCCAAACCACGCTGGCGAATTAGCTCAAGAGTTTTCGAAGATAGGTGACTTTTTGTGGCTATCTCTCTCTTGGCGTTCCTCGCACATTCATGGAGGTGCTGAACCAGTCGATCGTATTCCTCGTCAATGTTGTCAACAATGGCATCTTTCCATGTTGCCGCAATAGTACCAAAGAGTTCCCAGTTGGTGGTCATTCTGGGAGTTCTCTTTTTGAACTTTGCAGCCCTTTCTCCCCGCTCTGTGAAGTAGAATTTTGCACGAAGGAGACGGTGGTCCGATCCCGTTTGAAATTTTGGGACAACAGCGACATCAGTCAGGCAAAACCGTCGATTGAATATGATGTGGTCTATTTCGTTGTGGAATCGTCCACCGGGAGACTCCCATGTCCATCGTTTAGATTCTGCCTTCTGGAACTGTGAGTTACTGTTCATCGTGTCGACCAAGACCATTCATGGTAACTCACAGTTCCAGAAGCTGGGGATGAAACCCCAGTATTCTGAGTGCAAAGCAAGTACCCTGCCACCCTGCCTTCTCTGCTAAATATTCCACCAACAAGTTCCATTCTTAATTTATTTAGGATGTTCTATGGCATGAGCATTCAGTGGCACTTCCTATGATAGGAAGTTATCAAAATATATTAATAATATGCATATAATTTAACAATATATTATAAATAAATCAAATATTGAATCTAATTCTTCTAGTAAGAAAACCTTCATTCTATGTATATATCCTGAAACCAAATGACATGATTGTTTATGTCATTAATAAGTAAATGAAAGTAAAAGTAATGGAGCTCAATTTAAGAAAAATTGATATCACTTTAAATCAATACAATATAATCATTTAAAAATATTAAAGTGTGTGTCCTATATTGAAGAATGTGTTTTAAATTTAATTCCACTGCTTTGTTTGTTTGTTTGTTTGTTTTATGCACAGGGGTTACTCTTGGCTCTTACACTCAGGGAATACTCCTGGTAGTGCTAGGGGAACAATATGGGATGCTGGAAATGGATCCCAGGTTTGCAGCTTGCAAGGCAAATGCCCTACCTGCTGTGCTCTTGCTTCTGCCCCTAATTCCATTGTCTTAAGTCATGCTAAGACAGATTATTTCTGACTCTAGTTTACTTTTTGGGAGTATAAGGAGAGATTTGGGTTACATACAGTGGTGTTCAGGAGCCATTGCTAGCTCTGTGCTGAGTGTACATCAATAATGCTTGAGTGCCATGTACATGCAGGGAAATCAAACTTGGACATAGCTAGAATAAGCCTTTACCTCCTGCCTGAATATCACTTTATTAACTTATGGAATTGAGGATATAACTACAGTAACAAGTATAATAGCTTTGGTAGAGTGATTAAATTATATGTAAGCAATATACCTATAACATAAATTGCATTAGTAACTATTAAAAATAAATTATATTTATTAGTTAAATAACAAAATTATACTGCCATGTCTTTAATAAAATGTGGAGTGTACTGGGC
Organism: Sorex fumeus; assembly: GCF_029834395.1. NCBI lineage: Eukaryota > Metazoa > Chordata > Mammalia > Eulipotyphla > Soricidae > Sorex > Sorex fumeus. The sequence continues at coordinate 8,357,388 of NW_026606188.1, forward strand.
CACATCAGTGGTGCTCAGAGCTTACTCCAGCCTCTGTGCTCAGAAATCACTCCTGGCACTGACATGGAACAGATGCATTACTAGGGATTTAACTGGGGTTAGAAGATTACAAGGCAATTGCCTTGATGTCTGCACTATCTCTTTAAACTCTAAATACTTCTCTTAAACTCTTAAAATTGTTGTTTTTACATTTCATTTTGAAAACCAAAAAATGTTTCTAAAAATTTTTTGTGTTCTCAGCTTTCCACAGAATAACCAAGCTCATTGAGGTTTCTCAAGAGTTCAAGATGCCTCTTTGTTTAACATTCATTGATTTAAAGAAGGCCTTTTATTCTCTAGCCTGAAGTGCTCATCAAAGCCCTGGTCAAACAGAGCGTTCAAACTCAATACATCAGGAACCTCCATGAGCTGTATTACGAATTCACTACCAAGATCTCACCGTTCTACAAGGAAGTGATTGTCCATGTCAAGAGAGGGGATTGGCAGGGTGATACCATTTCACCCAAACTCTTCACTGCCACCCTAGAGAATGTCATGTGACAACTGGAATGGGAAGGAATGGGAGTGAAGTTAGATGGTTGGCAACTACACTACCTCCACTTCGCTGACAACATCATTCTAATAAAACCAAATATTAGCCAAGTGGCACAAATGCTGCCTGACCTCAGCCGTGAGTGTAGAAAGGTCAGATTACAGCTGAATCTCACGAAAACAATGTTTATGAGACGGTCTCTCGTTCCTGACATTCCATTCACTCTCAACGGAAGGAACATCTTGGAATACAACAGGTCGAGAAGTCAACATGATGAATAACCTGGCACCTAAGTTGCGCAGGAGGAAGACAGTGGCTTGGAATGCCATCAAGAGCATCAAAAGAATAGCTAAGAGGACAAATAACCTCCGGTTCCAGGCACATCTTTTTGATTCCACTGTTGTTCCTGCATTAACATAAGCTTCAGAAACCTGGGTCCTACAAAAAACAGATTGAGAATGCTATTCAGGTCTCCCAAAGAAGAATTGAAAGAGCTATACTTGGAGTAACACATTTCACTCAAGTAAGAGAAAGTATTGGGAGTTCTGACCTCTGTCGACAATAGAGAGTCAGGGACACTGTCTCCTTTGCCAAGGCATCAAAAATCAGATGGGTTGAACACGTAATGAGATTTGGAGATGGCCGCTCTACTAGATGCATTTCCAATTGCATTCCATGGGACATCAAAAGATCACATGGCTGCCCACCGATGAGATGGTCAGACTTCTTCGTTAAGACCCTAAATGATCGATTTGAGGATCTTCAAGTTCCTGGTGGGAGCAGACGCCACTGGGCTACACTAGCACGCCACAGGGATGAATGGAGATGTTACCGGCATCCTCTTGAGTAAATCAATGAGTAATGGGATGTCAATTGATCAAGTGATCAAGTGATTTTCAGCTTAAAAATAGTGTAGGTAGAAAATGTGCTGATACAGAGGTGATTTTCAAACCAAAGACAAATAAAATTTCTATAATAAGAATAATTAATTAGACTTTAAGTGTATGTTATCATTAAAAGTATTACCTTAGATCTTTTTTTCCTAGTGCACTGGTGATTTTGGATAAACATGTCAATAGCAGTGGATGACAGTGATTCTTAGGGGAACTTGGGGAAAGGCTTCCATTGGCATGTAAAGGAAACTTACTGAATAATTTTTGGGAAATATGTGATAATTATAAGAAAATGTAGTCTAAATTAACATGTTTAAATAAATATGTCAATATACACAGTATTGTGGGAATATGCAGTCTCTTGGTCTAACAAAGAACAAATACATTAGATTGGAGAATGACACTCCCTATGTGCATGCAAGATATTAGATACTTGCCTCAGAAACATTGCAGAAAATATTGTGAGTCCAATCTCAAACCGAGATTTATTACACTAGAATGAACACAGGAAAATACAAGAGGGAGAAAGAGACATGGAAGCCAAAATGGGGAGGGAGAGTGGAAAGAGAGAGGGAGGATATGGGAGAGAGATAGAGCACAATTAGGTTTTCTAGTGAAAACTCAAGCCACTTCACAAATAATGGCCATGTATAATAATGTTGCTTAAAGCAATTATATGAAAAACTATCTTGTAAAAGAAATCCTGAAAATAGAGAAACTGAAGAATGAAAGAATGATCAACTCACTGGGTCAAACTTACTCTGTGACTAAACTGATAGGGGTAAAAACTCAAGTGGATTGGCAATATGAGATCTTTGTGACCTTGGCAAACACAATTTCAAAAAGCAAAATTAGATTGGTGAAGTGATTTAAAGAGCAAATGTGAAGTGAACTGGTGAATCCACAAAATACAAAAGAGTTTTCAAGCTGTTTTTCAGTGGAAAGTGTAGCAGTGGATTTTTACTGTAAAATAGAACTGAAAGATATTTGAGATAATCAGATATATTATAGCTTATATTAATAAAATGATCTAAGAGCTTGAATGAAAATGAAATAAAACAATGGAATCACAGATTTGCTTTTAGATATTTTCAAGTGCACATAAAATGTTTTTTCTCTAATCTTTATTTTTAAAAAGATCCTGGCATCCTAAATTACTGCTATAATAAGTCTTTACAAAAAAAAAAGGAAGCAAAGACATAGATTCATTCAGGCACTAATAAAGTTTGTTTTAGTTTAGGTTGTCAATTGAAATTTCCTATGAATAAATTTTTGAATTTATAAACTGATGACTAATGCTCTTTATATGTCAAATTTTGTGGCCACTTTTTTTGTTTAAACTAGTATCTAAAGTATGGGTCGGTCAGAGCTTACTCAGGCTTCAAGATGAGCTGGGAGAGAGAATCATATTGTCCTATATTACTTGTCGTATTATACTGATTCTAGGATTCTATTGATGTCTAGTCATCTGTGATTGGTGTCAGCACAAGTCCATAAAACCTAAGTGATCTACATTACCTTAGTATCCCTATGCATTGTATTCACTTTTTCCAATAGCCATGCTAATAAACCAGCATTTTAAACATGTTGATCACTCTTCAATGAAGCAAGCACAATATTCATAATATACTAAATAAGATATTTGGGGAAAAATACTGCTTCAATTCTTCCTTTCTATGTTTCTCCCATATATGAAGAGTTGATATTTCTTCCATAGATCCTAGGACAAGAATTCTGAATTTTATATATAATGAGTTCATTTACTTTTCAGATTAAGTCTTAGAAATATAACCTTTTGGAAAAAAAAAGGAGGGGGAAGATGGTAGTTGTTTCCACTGTCCATTAACAAAACAATTCTTGCTGCCAGCGGGTCAATCTGTACCTGTGACGTGGGTGCATCAGCAGCCTGATGGTGCCTTCAGACTGCCAGATACCCCAAAATTGCTTCCGTGCCTTTGACATGACCGCAAAAACTTTGGGAAAAGTTTACAAGAAAGTAAATGACCAAAAGTTAGGTATGTGGGAGATACACCCACAAACCACCTCTGCTCAGATATATAATTGGAGGCATGGCCTCTCTGGTTCCTGATTGAACTGCTTAATGGTCATGATCCCAGAAACTCAGAGATAAATCTCGGAACCCAGTGGCTTTTGGCAGAGATGCATGCCGTCCCTGCAATGGGTTACAGGCGATGGATCTCCCAAGGGGAGAAATGATGTTGTCCCTCCACCTGCTCCCCCTTGGCAGCTCAGTGGCCACCATCTTCCAGAGGCCATTGGAAAGTTAGGTTTGGGCCCACAGTGAGGAGACACATAGGGCCTCAGGGGATGGGGTGGAGCCAGCCCTTTCATCTTCGTGCCAAAGAGAAACCCTGAGTCACAGCCCACGAACGGCCTCTCTGGCTCCTGAAGAAGCTGCTTAACTGCCATGATCCAGAGACTTAGAAACAAATCTCAGAACCCAGCAAGTTTTGGCAGAAATCTCTCCAAATTTAATCACTAAAATTTCAGAATTTCAGTTGAGCCATGATCCCAGAGGCTCAAAAACAAATCTCAAAACCCAGCAGCTTTTGGCAGAAATGTGTTTGGTCCCCGCAGTTGGTTACCAGAGCCGGGCCAACCCAGGGGGGAAATAGTGCTGTCCCTCCACCTGATTCCCCTTGGCGACTCGGTTGCTACCATCCTCCAGAGACTATTGGACAGTGAGGTTTGGGCTCACAGTGATGAGACACGTTGGACCTCGTGGGATTGGGGTGGAGCCGACGGTTTCCTCCCTGCCCAAACAAGTTCCAGAGTTGCCACCCACGAATGGCCTTTCTGGCTCCTGATCAAGCTGCTTAACAGCCATGATCCAAGAGACTCAGGAACAAATCTCAGAACCCAGCAAGTTTTGGCAGAAATCCCTCCAAATTTAATCATTCAAATTTCAGAAATCCAAAATTGCATGGTCACTACTGTGGTCGCATGACATCACATGTCATTCATAAGCAGAAATAGAAAAAAATTGTCTACTGTTGCCTTTTCAGTCGATCTGAGTGTTGGGGTAAAATCCCAAATAATAATGTTGGATCTGGTGTAGAAATATTGAACATAATCAATAGTAATGTGGAAATCATCTGCCCCACAGGTAGGGGAAGGGTGTGGGATGGGAGGTATACTGACATTTTGGTGTTGGAAAATGGACACTGGTGAAGAGAAGAGTGCTTCATCTTATGATTGAGACTTATACCTGAAAGCTCTGTAACTGCTCTCATGGTGATTCAGTAAATAAAATTATAAAAAAGTAAAAAAAAAAACAATTGTCATAATTTGAATATGGGGGAAATGACAAACATGGTGGAAATTCATTAATCACCAAATATAATGAGAACAAGTATCAAAAATATTATAGGTTGTTGTTGTTACTTTTCTGAAATTTTCAACATTTGCTTTTATTTTCTTTTGCTTTTTATGTTTTAGCAATGATTGTTTTGATTTGGATCAATTTGGATTCAGTTACTAGTATATTTCATCAACTTCCTGGAAATCTGTTGCATTTTTCTTACTTTGCTTTGTAAATTTTTCAGCAATTTATTTTCCTTTGAATATGATCTCTCTCCAGCCATAGTACAGCGGTAGGGCGTTTGCCTTACAAGCAGCCAACATGGCCGACCTGAGTTCGATTCCTCCGCCCTTTTCGGAGAGCCCGGCAAGCTACCGAGAGTATCTCACCCGCATGGCAGGACCTGGCAAGCTCCCCGTGACGTAATCGATATGCCAAACACAGTAACAACAAAGTCTCCAATGGAGACGTTACTGGGCCCGCTCAAGCAAATCGATGATCAACGGGAGGGCCTTTACTTTACTTACTTTACTATGATCTCTCTGTTTTCTGCTTCTCCAACTTAGGAATTCTCCCAATGTTTGCCATTTTATAGTATCTAATAGTGCATATTAGTTCTTTTAATTTTCTTAAATTTTGTGTCCCTTCTGTTTTTATTTAAATCACTACCATAAACTTATCTTCAGTTTCTCATTGTTTTCTTTTGAAAATTTTAGTTTTGATGTTATATATGCCATGTCACATTTGATTTCATTTAACACATTCATTCAATTGCATCTCTCTTTAAAATTTTTTTTCTTTTTTTTGCTTTTGCTTTTTGGGTCTCACCCAGCGATGCACAGGGGTTACTCCTGGCTCATGCACTCAGGAATTACTCCTGGTGGTGCTCGGGGAACCATTTGAGATCCTGGGAATCAAACCTGTGTCTACCACATGCAAGGCAAATTCCCTACCCATTGTGCTATTGCTCCAGCAATAGCTCTGTTTTGAAATTTTAGTACCGTTACTGATTATTCTGTGATATGTGGTGGACTTCTGATATATTTTATTACGGACCTTCGCTTCCATCTTCAAATTGGCCATTTTCTTACACATTATATTTAAGTAATATTTAAATCTCTATAAAGGAGAAACACACATTTTCTACCAACATATTGTTTATTATCTGAAACATAAATTTTGGCTTATAATATTTAAAGATGATTTTATTATATCCCAAAGCAAATATGAGTGATACACTTTAGCATTTATATTTAAGTAAATATTATCTCTTGTCCTTAATAACTGTAGGTTAGGAATAGCCTTCAGACTTGATTTGAGAAAAGATAAGCTTTCCATTATTTTTCACTTATACATTTTATATTTTACATTTATTGTAGTGTCTTAGCAAAAATATGCCATCCACATTAGGTATAGCTTATTCAAGATAATTATTACAAATAGATTTCCAACAATTGGAATACATCATGAAATTTTGGAAAATCCAAAATATACATCATTGCAATTTAAATATTGTTTTAAAATTAAGGAGTTGTTCTTGATATTCTTTTTCATATTGTTCTTGTGCTTGCTTGTCCTCTCTACTCTATGTTAAACAGTGAACTACAATCATTGACAGCACATTGACAGACTGTAGACATAGATGACATATTGCTGATTAGACATGTTAGGAGCTTAATAAGATGATGCCCCTCATAAATCTTACAGCCAGAATAGAAAACATATCTCAATAGCATTTTTTAAAATATTCATTCATTTCGTTCAGATGTATGTGGAAATGATAAATAGAATAATGGTCGAGGTCTTCTTTATTTGTTTTTGGATGTTTCACCTGAATATTTTTTATTATTGTGTAGAATTAAAAACGTTATTCTATTTAAACCAGCTAACAACTTTAAACTGCTATGTACATATAATTAACTCCCATTGTGTAACATTAGGTAAGTTCTTTTTAAGAAAGGATAATTAAATAATATAATTAAATACATATAATTAAATACTATGTGTGTAAATGTTATTCTGTCAAATTGAGTCAATGTGATGTGTAGGAGGATTTAGAGGATGAGAAGTTATGTATTTTTAATACTAAGTTTGTTAGAAGTATGGATATTTTATTTTTTTATCATTTTTTTTTATTAGTGAAACACCATGAGGTACAGTTATAGACTTATAAATATTTGTGCTTGAGTTTCAGTTATACAATTATCAAGTACCCATCCCTCCACCAGTGCCCATCCTCCCCCACCACGGGTCCCAGCATCCCTCCCACCCCCCATCCTCCCCCCCTGTTCCACCCTGCCGCTGTAGCAGGGCATTCCCCCCTGTTCTCTCTCTCTTCTTTTGGGTACTGTGTTTTGCAAGAGAGGCTTTGAGTGGCAATCATGTTTGGTCTATAGACTACTGTTAGCACGTCTCTCCCACCCTGGGAGGGTCTTCACAACACCCTTTATTTGGTGCTCTCTTCTCTATCTGAGCTTCCTTTTCACCTAGCACATGTGGCTGGCCTTCAAGTCATGGAGCAAAATTCCTGTTACTAATTTCAGCCATTCCTGTTGCTTTATGTTCCCCAGATAAATGCAATCTTTCTGTGTCTATCCCGCTCTTTCTGACTCATTTTGCTTAACGTGATACTTTCCATGTAGTACAACTTGTATGTAAATTTCATAACTTCATCTTTTCTAACGGCTACATAGTACTCCATTGTGTAAATGTGCCAAAGTTTCTTTAACCAGTCATCTGTTCTCAGGCACTCAGGTTTTTTCCAGATTCTGGCTATTGTAAAGAGTGCTGCAATGAACAAACAATTGCATATGTCACTTCGACTATACCTTTTTGCCTCTCTGGGATATATTCCCAGGAGTGCTATAGCTGGGTCAAATGGGAGATCAAATTCTAATTTTTTGAGAATCGTCCATACTGTTTTCCAAAAGGGTTGGACCAGCCTGCATTCCCACCACCAGTGAGGGAGGGTCCCTTTCTCGCCACATCCGCGCCAGCATCTGTTGCTTTTGTGGATGTGGGCCATTCTCTGTGGTGTGAAATGATATCTCATTGTTGTTTTGATCTGCATCTCTCTGATGATTAGTGATGTAGAGCATTTTCTCATGTGCCTTTTTGCCATTCAGATTTCTTCTTTGCGAAAGTTTCTATTCATTTCCTCACCCCATTTTTTGATGGGGTTAGGTGATTTCTTCTTGTGTAGTTAAACCAGTACCTTGTATATCCTTGATATCAACCCCTTGTCAGATGTGTATTTGGTGAATATTCTTTCCCATTCTGTAGGCTGTCTTTGTATTTTGGTCACTGTTTCTTTTGAGGTGCAGAAGCTTCTTAGTTTAAGATAGTCCCATTTGTCTATCTCTGTTTTCACTTGCTTGGCCAGTGGTGTGACATCTTTGAAGATACCATTAACTTCAAAATCATGGAGAGTTTTGCCAACTTTGTCTCCAATAAACTTTATGGATTCCGGTCTGATGTTGAGGTCATAAATCCATTTCTATCTTACTTTTGTGCATGGCGTTAGGCAGAGATCTGAGCCCACTTTTTTGCATGTAGCCGTACAGTTTTGCCAGCACAATTTATTAAAGAGGCTTTCCCTGCTCCATTTCACTTTTCTTGCCCCCTTATCGAAGATTAGATGATTATATGTTTGGGAGGAGATGTCAGTATATTCAACTCTGTTCCATTGGTCTGCAACTCTGCCTTTGTTCCAGTACCATGCTGTTTTATTATTACTGCTTTGTAGTAGAGCTTGAAGTTAGGTAGGTTGATTCCTCCCATTTTCTTTTTCCCAAGAATTGCTTTAGCTATTCGTGGGGGCTTATTGTTCCATATAAATTTCAGGAGTGTTTGCTCCATTTCTTTGAAGAATGTCATGGGTATCCTTATAGGGATTGCATTGAATTTGTACAGTGCCTTGGGAAGTATTGCCATTTTGACAATGTTGATTCTCCCCATCCATGAACAGGGGATATTAGTATGAATATTTTAAACTTCACAAAGTATACAACCAAACCGATTACATGATTGAAAAACTCAAAAAAATTTGTAAAATATGTGTTACCTGCATTACTTCCATATTAACAAAGTAAGTGGGTTATGTTAGTAAGGTTATTTATGAACTCTGTTCTATTGATCTATATAGTTCATCTATGGACTATTTTATCTATCTATTCTGTTGGTTTATTTACGAAAATGTAATTTCCCATGATATATCTGTTTTATGTCTATATTAAGCTCTTTTGCTAACTATGGATTTGGATTGTAGTTTTACATGTGTGTGCTCTAATATTGGTTTCACGAATATAAATAGATATTTTTGATTCTAGTAATTAATGATCTCTTTATTAGTAAAGTTGCTACTTTTTATTATTATCAATTTTTCTTTAAAGTTTATATTCTGAATAAATTTAACTAAGCTCAAATTAATTTCATCTAAACATCTGTTATGTGAAAGTAAAAATAATCAGTGTTATGCTGTAAATGTATAATATTAAAAAGATAAAAAATATGTTTAAGATAAGTTATACATCTGACTTAAAATCATAAATTAGTTATAGACATAGATATAAAACAGAACTGCTGACATTGAATTTTTACAAAATAATTACTGTATCTTAATTTGGAAATAAGTACTGTAGGGGTATGTGGGTTGGCTCAGCACAAACAGCCACTAAAACATTTCTACTTCACTCCTTATGTTAAATTAACAATCATAAATGAATCATAGTTTCTAGAGGAATTAAATTAAAACAAAGTTTAGTCAGATCAATTACAACACAATATTCTTGAAATTTCTTCCACATAGAGCACACAATTTTTCACAGAAAATGTGACTATAATTTCTAATTTGTGGATATAAAGTCACTGTTGGTTTTTTCTTGTTATAATGAAATGAAAAGCCTTTAGAAACATCCAGATAGCAGCACTGATGAACTTTCCTATTATTTAAGTTGCAATGTTTATCATCTATGTTTAATTAAATTTTCATTGATTTTAATGAAAATTTAAGGGCTACATCATTTTCCTAAAGGATTTATTTCATTCAAAGAAAGATCATTCTTAAAATAAGAAAACATTTATCCGAAAGTACATACATACTCCCATATTCCTAAGTAATTAAGGACAGTAGACAATCAAGTGCCCATGAGTGGACAAAGGAATTTTGACATATATACACAATGCAATACTACTCAACTAGGAGAAAAGGTGAATTATTACAGTCTCCTGCAACTTGATGTAATTTTAGAAGTCATGCTAAGTGATGTGACTCAGAAAAGAACAAGACTACACAAACAATCAAAAACAGTATAAATCAATAAATCAAGGGATTTGATGATCCCCAATGAAAATAACCCTTACATATGGCCAACAGAAGTGTGATCAGAGAGTGCTAAAGTACCTAGTGGGGTGAAATGGGACATGGGTACAATTCAGGAGGGACTGTGACACTGGTGGTGGCAGGATTAATCCTACTAAAGGTATAAAATAAAAATAATGCTACCATTGTTACAATTAATCAAATAAAAGATAAAATTAGGAAAAAGCCATTATCCATTGAAAACAGTCTCTGAAATTTTTCCAACAGAACTGAGTTTGCAAAGTGATGATGGGGCAAGGGGTGGTTGTTTGGGGATCGTGAACAAGAAAGGACATAGGGACAGACAGTGGCATAGGAAAGAAGATGTTACTCTGGTTATTGGTGTGGCAATAACACCATGTGTTTAAAACATGAATGGTAATATTGTAAACCACAAACATGCATTTATTTACTGTAAAAATAAAGAAAAATATATATATTTTTTGACATACCCAGTACTCAGGAATTACTCCTGGCTCTGCTTTTAGGCAGCACTCTTCCTGGTGCTAGAGGGACCATAGAGGATGTCAGGGACTGAACCCAAGCTAGCTACTTCCAATACAAATGCTCCATCCACTGTACTGTCTATGGCTCCAAAATAAACTATTTTTTAAACTGACTGTCCATGGGATACAGTTACAGACTTACAACCTTTCATTATTACAGTTCAGTCACACAATGATTGAGCACCCATCCCTCTACCAGTGCACATTCTCCACCACAATTGTTCCCAGTATCCCTCGAGCCACCCCCACCCACTCCCATCCCCTGTCTCTGTGGCAGGCACATTTCCCATTCCCTCTAATTCTCTCTCTCCTTTGCGGTGTTATGGTTTGCAATACAGGTACTTAAAGGTCATCATGTTTGGTCCAGTGTACTTTCAGCATACATCTCCCATCTCAAGTGATCCTCCAAGAATCACGTAGTGGTCCTTTCTCCATCCCAGCTGCCTTTTCCCCCAGCATTTGAGGCCGGTTTCCAAGTAGAGTGTGAGCCTCCTGATCTTTATCTCTACTGTCCTTACATGTTAGTTTCCCTTTCTGTTACATTATATTCCACAAATAAGTGCAGTCATTCTATGTCTGTTCCTCTCTTTCTGACTAATTTCACTTGGCATGATACTCTCCATGTCCATCCGCTTATAAGCACATTTGACCCTTATAAAAATTATAGCACTGTAGCACTGTACTCCTGTTGTTTATCGATTTGCTGGAGCAGGAACCAGTAATATCTCACAACATATTGTGAGACTTGTTACTGTGTTTGACATATTGAATACACCATGGGTAGCTTGCCAGGCTCTTCCGTGCAGGCGGAATACTCTCTCTAGCTTGCTGGTCTCTCTGAGAGGTGTGGAGGAATTGAACCCATGTCAGCAGCATGCAAGGGAAACACCCTATCCACTGTGCTATTGCTCAGCCCTTAAAAATCATAAAAGGGATATTTAGATTACAAAAAATTGTATTAATATTTTCAAAAAGCTATTCAAAATTTACTTTGTTCAAATTATTTTGCAAGTAGTATTAATAAGATTTCTATTTCACCTTTTCTTTAAATTCTGTAAATGCATTTTCTAATCTTTGATTTAGTTTGATTTTGCTAAAGTAAATGTTTGTTCACTATTCATTATTTGCTTATGCTTTTTGTTGTAATTCCCTAGGTCAGGGGAAAAATAGGAATAGGAATTGACTGAAGCTTGTGTTTGTTTGTTGTCTGTTGTTTTCACTTTCAGTTAGTGCTGGTGATTGAATACCCACCTGGAAGGATGCCATCTGAAACTGAGGTTTATTCCCGGTCCCCAGCTTACTTAGGATAGAGAAGGGACCACACAACAATGACAGTTGGAAGTGGAACTTTGGACAAAAACTGAGAGCTCAAAGGAGGTATAGGGAGAAGCATGATAACTTCTCAATTACCACAGTGCAAACTATAATGCCGAAAGAGGAGTCAGAGAGACAGAGACAGAGATAGGGAGACAAAGAGACAGAAATAGAGACAGAAAGGGACATACAAAGAGAGACAGAGAGACAGAGAGAGAAAGATGGGATGGGGGAGAAAAGTGCCTGCAATAGAATCAGGCTGGGATGGGAGTGGGAGGAAAACTGTGAACATTAGGAACATTAGTGATTAGAAATGTACACCAGTGAAGGGGGTGGGTGTTGTAACATTGTACAACTGAAAACCACCCTAGAACAACCTTGCAATGGTGTAGCTTGAGGAGATTCAGTGTAAATAAATAAATAAATAAATAAACCCTCACACACAACTATTTCTTCCAGAAGGGAGCATGAAATAAGGCCCTCAAAACCATGCCACCAGACTCCACTCCAGGTTGTTTCACAAGGGGCTCCCCAGAGGGTGGCGGGAGAGAGCCCCACCCACCCCCCAAGTGACCCAGCCCAGGCGGCAAAAAACTGCACAACCCAACCACTGTCACGCTCAAGGCCACTTCCCACATGCTAGGGCCGAGCCTCACATTTTAGTGGACATGTTCCTAGACACATCATGAGACCCTCCCTACCCATTTACTATAATTACCACACCATATTTGATGGGATTCAGACAGAAGGCAACAAATCATCACTGTCAGTGTCCTCACGTTGTTTATCGATTTGCTCGAGTGAGCCCAGTAATGTCTCCATTGTGACACTTGTTGCCGTGTTTGGCATATCGAATACGTCAGGGTAGCTTGCCAGGCTTTGAAGTTCAGCTGAAATACTCTCATTATCTTGCCAGGCTCCCCGAGAGGGGTGGAGGAATCAAACTAGGGTCAACCATGTTGGCCGTTTGCAAGGCGAACACCCTACTCACTGTGCTATCACTCCATCCCAGTCAACAAACCATAGAGGGAAATATATATATACATATATATGTATGCATATATACATAGTTTCACATATATACCAAAGCTCACATCACCCAAATTTTAACAACATGTTAATGATATCCTATAGAATATCTTAATGTCTCCTGCCAAAGTAGAACAATCTTCACACTGTTTCCTATATGAACACTTTTGTAAGCATGTTCAGCAGTTCTTCATAACAGACAGTATGAAATATATTATTTCGGTTCTGTTTTGCTACAGGGATTGGTGCTTGGGATGGAAATATCCTGAATTTGGTGGTGGAAAGGTATAATGGTGGTGGAATGGGTGTTTGAATATTAAATCTGATCAAATATTGTGAACTAACTTATAAATAAAAAAAAATTAAAAACCCTCATGGGTAATAACAAAAAAAAAAAGGAGTTGGATGTTCTAGAGCTTTAAATACAATTGTGGGATCAGAATTAAAAATATGCTGGTGTTCATTGCACTCTATAAACGTATTCTGTTCTGGCATTCATAGAAAAAATGTCTAGACAGGTAAAACAAAACAAGTTTGAGACATTAAAAGTTATTCTTGAAAATTGATTGCAAATAAAGAGAATTTAGAAATTCCAGGTAAAAACTGTTTTTTAATCTTGCTAGGTTATTGAGAATTGGTGATTTTGAAATGTTCCAAATTTTTAATGTGTATATTAAAAATTTTAATTTTATAATTATTGGCACATTTATACATGTAGAGTACAGTAGCACTGCACTGTAGCACTGTTCTCCCGTTATTCGTCGATTTGCTCGAGTAGGCACCAGTAACGTCTCCATTGTGAGACTCGTTACTGTTTTTGGCATGTCGAATATGCCACAGGTAGCCTGTTAGGCTCTGCTGTTGGGGGGGGGGGGGGGAATTCTCTCAGTAGCTTGCCCGGCTCTCTGAGAGGAACGGAGGAATCAAACCTGCGTCAGCCACATGCCAGGCAAATGCCCTATCTGCTATGCTTTCATGATTCAGAATGCTTTGTTTTCATGTTGAGGTTACATAAAAATATTGGCAAAAATCTTAGTTCCAGTCATATTTTGAATTAAAACTTTTAAATATATCTATTCACATTAAACTATTTAACTAGAGAGATTCCCTCTGCTTTCACCCCCCCCCTTTTTTTTTCTTTTTCTTTATTTTTTTTGAGTTCCTTCCATTCCTGTTGAGGGCTTACTCCTGGTTGTGACTACAGAGGTCACTCCCTGCCATGGCTCAAATTACCATATTGGGTACTCAATAAAGCCCAGGTCACCCAAATGCAAGGCAACCCCCTTAGTCATTATACTATCTCTCCAGTCCTCGTTATCACCAGTTTTTATTTTATTTTATTTTTTTACCCCCTGTCGCCAGTTTTGATGACATATCAGTAAGTATTTATGCTACTTGACTTTATATTTCTAACAACATTCTTACAAAAGCAAAAATATTACATATGCCTTGAGGTTAATCTGAAGTTGATATCAAGTTCAGTCAAGAAAGTTGACTAAAGTATATAGCATCATATTTGTCAATTCATACCTATACACTTGTCTAAATATTTATCATATTTTCAAAATTTAAAATAAATTTTAATATTGTGACGATCTTTCTACTGATTTTAATTTTTGAAGTAAGTTTAGATGCATTTTCCCAACCTGAGTTGACACAGTAAAATAAAACAAATCACTAAACTCTAGTATATTTTGCTTGTTAGCATTCATGCTTATGATTTTTATTGCTCAGAATATTTCTTTGCTAAAACTGTATTTCAGAGTTTTCAAGCTTTGAATGACATGCTCAGTTCAAGTCATTTTTCAAACTTGAATTATAGCTGTATGAGTTTGTTGGCATTCTGTTCTCACAATGATGATCTGCTGTTTCCTTCGCTAAAGTATGACATTAAAATGCAGAAAATGTTATGCTATCAAATATAAAATAGATGTGTTTCCCCTGAGGAGAAACTTTCCATAACAGGTCAAACAGATGTCTGAAAAACATTTAAATTTATGAAGTCTTCATACATTTACATGACAATAAGTCACAGTACAAATTCTTCTATCCTTATTATGTAAATTGAGAATAGCACCAAGGTATAACTGAATTTCTGTTTCATAAATGACACTTAAAAATCTGAGGTTTTTTTTCTTTATTATTGCTACTACTCTTAACTCTGCTGATAAAATAATTACTCTTAAGATGTGGCACTAACGCTAGACTCAAATGGAAACTAAATACATGAAATAACGGAATTATATCCTGTGAAGTATCATAACTAATCAATTTATCAAATACAATCACACATTGTTGATATGTGAATAACCTGATATAGGACAAAATAAAGTACTTCAGAAGCTTTTAAAAAGATAATTTTGACATATGATGAATTGATAACCTCTGCTATTCATCATCATTTGGTTAAACAAAGAAATATAATCATTTTATATTTTAGGTTCTCTGAAAAGAGTCTGTGATTTTTAATATTGAATATTAAACATATATGATTAATTTGTAGAAATTAAAAAATACACAGATGCCTCTTCAGAAAATTTATTACTTTACTAAAGTGATATGAGTGTTATATTTTAGCTTAATATATATAAACAGATATATAAACAAGACTGATTGCTTTCTCTTCATATACACTCCTACATACTTTATTTTTATATGACAATGGATTTATTTAGCATCTTTCTATGTATACGCATATAAACCACCAAAACCTGTGTAATAATTATGTATGATAATTGATAATTTCACCCTATGTATTATTTTAATAGTGCCATAAAATAGCAAATTCAAATTATTTTCTATCATTACAGATTATTTAAAATTATTTTGGAGCCAATATCATGTTTATGAGGCATAATAACAAGATCATCCTAAATTTGCCACTTAACATAAAATATTAGCAAATGAATTTAAGTGCATGAAAGAATATTTTATTTTTCTAATGAAATTTTTGATTTTTATAAGTTTCTAACTGCTACAAATGTATTACAGAATTAATTTAACAATTAGTGAAATATGAGAGTTAACCTAAGGACAAATATAAGGTGTATATGAAGGGGCACTGTAACACTGTTCTCCCATTGTTCAATTTGTTCAAGCGGGCACCAGTAACATCTCCATTGTGAGATTTCTTGTTACTATTTTTGGCATACTGACTACGCCACAGGGACCTTGCCAGGCTCTGCCATGAGGGCAGGATACTCTCGGAATCTTGCCGGGCTCTCTGAGAAGGACGGAGGAATCAAACCCAGGTCGGCCGCATAAAAAGCAAATGTCCTACCCCCTGTACTCTTGCTCCATCAATATGAAGGGGAAGATATTTAAATAAATGTTAGCTTTGCAAAAGCAAAAAAAAAATTCCATTCTTGAAAAATGGAAGCCATTAAGTCTTCCTTCCTTCCTTCCTTCCTTCCTTCCTCTGTTCCTTCATTGATCCTCTCTCTCACACACTTTCTCTCTCTCCCTCTCTCTCCTTCCTTCCTTCCTTCCTTCCTTCCTTCCTTCCTTCCTTCCTTCCTTCCTTCCTTCCTTCCTTCCTTCTTCCCTTTCTTTCTTTTCTGAACCCAATGGTGTTCAGCGAATATCCCTGGTTCTGTGTGCTTAGGTGTAACTCCTGCTGGACTTCGGGGGACCATATAGTGTTTTAAGAGTCAGGCAAGTTGGCCAATTTTGAAACAAGTGCCTTCCTCCTCTCTGATACTAGAGCAAATGAGCCTTTACCAAAGAATTAATGACAGCACACAAAGTGCTTCTTCACCACAGTCTCTTTAAATATAAAGGACCCATGGCATCAGATTCTCTTTTAGAATCTACACTAAATTTTCTTTTCTTCAGAACAATAGGTTTGACTAAAGGCTGAAGGAAAAAGCTAATAATCGTATAAAATGATTATACCCTGACATTGTAAGTATCCTGCATACTTAAACATGAACTTGCTAAATATTCATGCTTTATTTGTTTGTTTTTGTGCCATTCCCTGCAATGCTCAGGATTTGCTGAGCACCTTTGTAAGGCTCTGTTTTCAGAGATCACTCTCGGAGAGACTCATAAAACCCTATGGAGTGCCAGGGATTGAATTCTGGTAGGCAACATGCAAGGGAAATGGCTTGATTCCTGTGCTATCTCCCAGTTTCACTCAGTGATATTTTAAAATTCTAAAATATTTTTCATAAAATATATTTCATGAAACAAAATTCTGTTTTTAAAAAAGTCTTTGAATATTGTCTCCCATTCATACGAAGTACTTTCATTTCTCTATAGTTTCCTTAACTTTGTAGCATTTTTTAAATCCATATTTTATTTTCATTATAGTTTAAGTATTGCGGTTATAAAAGGTTCAACATTTGAAGTATTAATGTAAACATTACTGCATCCTAACATTTTAGCTTGGTGTATTTCATTATCTAATTTTTCAATTTTGCTTCCCTTGCCACTAGCATAATTTCAATACATCACAAAGCCAAAGCAAAGGAATATTTTGCCTAACTGCATTACTGTTTGAATTTTTTTCTTTCTTTTTTCTTTCTTTTTTCTTTTTTTAATTTTGCTGAATCACCATGAGAAAGTTACAAGCTTTCCTGTTTGGGTTACATCACACAATGATCAAATACCATCCCTCCACCAGTGCACATTCCCCAGCACCAATCTCTCCTGTATAGACTGCCTCCCACCCTTGCCCCGCCTCCATGGCAGACAATATTCCCCATAGTCTCTCTGTACTTTGGGGCATTATGGTTTACAATACAGACACTGAGAGGTCATCATTTTGGTCCATTATCTACTTTCGGCACGCATCTCCCATCCCAACTGATTCCTCCATCCATCATTTTCTTAGTGATCCCTTCTCTATTCCATCTTCCTTCTCCCCTCCACTCATTAGGCAGGCTTCCAGCTATGGGCCAATCCTCCTGGCCCTTGTATCTACTTATCCTTGGGTGTCAGCCTCATGTTCTTATGGTACTTTATTTTTATATAAATATGCATTTAAAACATATTTTACAGCACACCTTTTATAGTATTTATTTCATATCTAATATTTAAATTCTGTCATTCAGTTTCAGTTCTTGTTTGTGCATGGTACAAAATAGTCAGCCCGTATTAGTCTTTAAATGTGAGACTACATAAATGTCACACCATTTCTTGATGCTACTTTCATTTCTTCATTTTCAATACTCTTGGATCTGTTGTCATAAAGTAGCAGCTCATATATGTGTATGGACTTCTGGCTCCAAGACTATTTCATTGATAAATGTGTCTACTTTACTTCTAAGAGCATACTGCTCTTATCACTATATCTTTGTAGCATAGTTTGAAGTCTTAGTATTTGATATATTTAGTCTTTTTTCTCAGAAATATTTTTGTAATTTAGAACTATCTGTGGCACAATATAAATATTTATTGTTTTATTGAAGATTCCCATTAGGTTTGGGTAGAAATCGACTGTTTTGGACCAATATAATTTTTGGCATATAGAGACACTGTACAAAGGAAAGAGAAAGGCAAATTAAACCAATGCTGTTATTCTGACCATGGAACAACTGGAGAGGAAGAACATGGATCAATTGTGGAAGGGTCCCATGAAACTATGTGGGAGGATTTTGGTATTTGGGTCATAAGTATGATGCATTGACATAAAGTTATAAAAAAACATGAAATTTATCTTCTAAAACATACAGTCTATAAACCAAAGTTACATAATTTTTAAAAAATATTTATCTAGTTAATAATCGACCGAAATGTATACAAATGTATACACATATCATTTATTTGCTAGTAATTGTTAATATTATCTAAAAGCATTCTAATGGTTTGATGTCCTCAAAGTTCACAATTTGTATCTTATTATTCTTATTGTCAGTTAAATAACACAGTATTCTAGATTATCTATTTACTTTAGTGAAAATAACTGATAAAACAAATGAAAGCATTATTATTTCCTACCTACAATGTGCTTTAGTTTATAATTCAAACAGTTTAAATTGCTAGGAATAGAGTTGTAGGTTTTGGTAAAACAGTATTTTAAATTCTCAATAATGAAATGCCATGAAGGAAGGGTACCTTTGTGTCAAACAGAAAACAATTTATTTTCCTTGTAAAGGATTGTGCTACCAATACTGAATTATGGTAATTATCCAGGACAGTCTTCTTAAAATTTTCTCATAGCTGCAAAAGCAAATAAATCAAGGATGACATATTTTCTCTCTATCTTCTAGGAAACATTTTTTTCAATAAATAAAGCATTTGTAATTCAATATAATCCTTCCAAAATAAAGCAATTATTACTTCAATTACCATCATGAAGTGATACTGAAATTCCTTATGAGTGAACTAAATATACCAACTTAAGAGTATTTATCCACATGGTTACTCAAATTGATTATTCATAGACCTATTGACAATGAAGGTTGCATAGTCAAATGGGAAATTTGAATCACATACTGAAAGGACATGTCCTGTTATGCAGTTGCCTATGGGAAAGTAGGAGGACCTAGTTTCATAAACTTCAAATGTTTTAGAGTTCCTTTAGCACTTCTGAAAGAACTCTTGTTAAATGAAGTTTTTTACTAGTATAATCAACACTATGGTGAGTTTAATCTACCTATGGTATATTTTAATTTTTGTTACAAAAGCAAATCTGTGATTTGTTCTTGCTTTCCTTCTCCTCCCTATACTCCTGGGCCAAAAGGTATTCTAGGAGTTTTCCGCTTAAAACATTGCATTTCCTCATCCAGTTACTCTAAATACCACATAAAAGTGATATTATATTGTATTTCTCCGTCTTGTTTTGGAGGAATAGGGGAGAAAAGATAGATGGGAAACAATGGAGTAGGGGGTCAAGGGAATCCAGGTATCAGTGTACTAAGGAATGATAGAGCCAAATATCCAGACACAGAGTCAACAACATTGAAATCATAAGACCCAAAGTTTGATAAACAAACTTTAAACTGTCAAGAAGGCAGCCTGCAGCTGCAATAGAGAAATGAGGAAGTGTTTGAGAAAGAATCTGGGAATTCTGGTGGAGCCATGTTGACACTGGTGGCGGGTGAAGGAACATCAAATGTCAAAAATCCAGCTATGATTAACTTTGTGAATCACAGTGATTTAATAAAATAAAATTTGAAATAAACAAGATGAAACAAAACCAAAGAAAACCAATAGATTAACAGAAAAAGGAAACAGACAAACAAACAAAACCAATAACAAATCTATGATTTAATACAATTGTGTAACTGAGAATATATAAGAAAAGCTCCCTGCTCTCCAAGAAATAATATTTTTATTTTATAAATTTAGATGATCTCACCAAAGTGATTTTCAAATTCATCTATCCTGTTGGTCCAAATATCAGGCATCTACAATAAGTACTCTCTTCCTGTATATAATTTATTCTAGGCAAAAGAGCTATTATAGCTGCCATCTGTTTTGGCTACTTCTCATCCAATTTTTGGCATATGAATAATGGTTTAGTGAAAGAATGAATCATGAACTTATTTAATACTCTAGACAGTGCAGTAAAAATTCATTGTCACAGTGAAAATATGCACAAATTATGTTTCAACAACATACATTGGGGAATAAATTTCCAATTGTTGTTATCATTCTCTCTTACTTGACACTCCATTTTATTATTTCTGACCAGATGAAGTCCAGTTTTTATAATAAATTTTCTCCAAGAAACTGCTAAATATTCAAGCCTTTTCAAAATATATTGAAGAGGGAGGGAATCACTGCATTTTATTGAAAAGCTTTAAGAAGACTAAACTATATTTATTTTAAAAACATAATTTAATATTAAGGATAGTTGAGCAAAAATTATGTTTATTTCAACTTTTAAAAAATCACCTCTAATAATATTTAAATGAAAGTTCATTTACTGATACATCTGATATTAAATATATGGCACTTTTTTTTTCTTGTGAATGCTGTAATGAATTATCAGGTGATTTAAAACAGCAGCAATTAGTCTCTTGCTCTGGTGGCTAGAAGTTACAAATAAAAGTTTCAGTAGGGAGATGTTACTGTGATTGAGGTAGATTCCAGTTCACCCATTTCCAGGTTTTGGTAGCTATTATGTTTATTGCTTCATCATTGTATCAATCCAATATCTGCTTTTGTCTTCACATGAGTTTTTCTTGGACCTTCTTGCCCCTTTAAAAACGATACTTGTAACTGATTTATGGACTGTACAAAAATTTTCTTTCTAAGACTTTTAGCTAAATAATATCAGAAAATATTATTTTATTTTTGATTTGGGCCATTCTGTCAGATTCATAACACTATTAATAGTACTTCTCTTGTGCACATCATTCCAGCACCATCCTCATCATGAGTGCCTACTTCCTCCCATCAGCATCCAAAAGGCCCTTCGCAGCCATCTCTGTTTAGACAAGCTCAGTTTTATGGACGAACTTCCTCCATTCTGTTGACTCTGGTCATTTGTTTTTCTGTTACTATATTTTATATCACACAATTGTATTTATAGACTACCAGGAAATTTTCTCTTCAAGATTTTTAATGAAATTATATCGAGAACAGTATTTTTTAAATGAAACAGCAACATTATTATGATTGAAGAGTTATGATGTAGAAGTAACTTTTGGTGCTTTCCATTCAAGTTGCTATAGATCATACTTCATAAAACTTAAATACATAAGTAGCAAGAAATACACACTGTTTAGAATACCAATTCATGAAGAAGTATTATAAGTAATTTGTCAGATTATATATAATTTAAAGTTGTACTTGACAAATTCTATCCTTATTGCTAAGTATATATAGGTCCACGGGTTTAAATCTTAGCTAAGAGAAGGTTGGCATAATTGATGGTGTGCTGCTTCAAATCTAAACCACCATCTTCCATAACCCAGATGTAGTTGATTCACTGATGATTGCTTCATCTCAAATACCTGGATAGAGAATTCAGCACAACTCCATGATTACAGGGTGAAAAGATTCTGTTGAAGACCTCTATTTCACTAAGATTATCCAAGATCCCACCATGTAATCATTTTTCAGCTAATAATTTGGTGACCTATTGAATATAACTTCCATCCAAGATTAAAACTGCAAGTCTTTCTGTCATTATCTAGATACAATGTTTTTATCTTAAAATGTGTATCCATACTGCAGCTGGAAATTGTGTGTGCATGTGTGTGTGTGTGTGTGTGTGTGTGTGTGTGTATGTAGAACAAAATAAAGACAAGTTTCCTGTGAGGATAAAAAAAATTCTCAGAACTATATTCTGAAGCCTATCATATCCACAAAGTACTCAGACACACTGTAACACTGTCCTGTAGTACTGTCCTCCTGTTGTTCATTGATTTGCTCGAGCAGGCACCAGGAATGTCTCTATATTGTGAGACTTGTGGTTACTGTTTATGGCATATCGAATACGCCACGGGTAATAGGCCAGGCTCGGCCACGCAGGCGGGATAGTCTTAGTAGCTCGCAGGGCTCTCCAAGAGGGGCAGAGGAATCGAAATCGTATCGGCTTCATGCAAAACAAATGCCCTACCCACTGTGCTATTGCTCCAGCCCACTCAGACACACTGTTTCGCAAATCAAATTTGTATTCCTTTAGTATGGTTTTCCTTATGCTTAAATAGTTGTAATGTTATAAGCAACCACCATTCAATACATATTTCTAGCTCTTTTAAAATAAAATTTCTCTACGTTTTCCTTATATTTTCTGTGCATGGGCAGTGTCACACTGGCAGTTCTCAGGGCTTTCTCCTGTCTCTGTGCTATGAAATCTCTCCTCGTGGCACTCATGGACCATAAAAGGTGAAGGGATTGAACTGGGACATCTCTTCAAAGCAATCACCTACCCACTGTACAATTTCTTTGGTCCCTAGTTTTGCTTTACTGGAAATATTTAAGAATCAACTCTTCAAGGGTCAGATTAATAATACAACTTGTAGGGAGATTGCCTAAACCTTGATCTACCTGATATGGTCCCCAAACAAAAACAAACGGAGAGCAACGTTTGCTAAATATCTCTCATGGGGTCAAAGTGATAGTGCAATAAGTAAGGTACTTGTAATAGATTAGGCTAAGTCAACTTGGTTTCCTGCACCAACATCACATATGTTCTTCCAGGCCAACCAAGGGTGGTCCTTGAGCAGAGAGTCAAGAGTAATTCATCAGCACAATCAGATATGACTGCACTCATTTGTGGAATATAAAGTAACAGAATGGGAGACCAACACCCAAAGATAATAGAGATAAGGGCCAGGAGGATCGCTCCACGGCTTGGAAGCCAGCCTCACATGCTGGAGGAAAAGGCTTCTGGGATAGAGAAAGTACCACTAAGTAAAGGACACTTGGAAGGATCGCTCAGGATGGGAGATGCATGCTGAAAGTAGAATATGAACCAAACATA
The DNA here is from genome assembly GCF_029834395.1 of Sorex fumeus. Classification (NCBI taxonomy): domain Eukaryota; kingdom Metazoa; phylum Chordata; class Mammalia; order Eulipotyphla; family Soricidae; genus Sorex; species Sorex fumeus. The sequence continues at coordinate 8,380,724 of NW_026606188.1, forward strand.
ATGACCACTTGCTACCTGTATTGCAAACAATAACACAACAATGGCGAGAGAGAGAGAGAGTATGAAGGAATGTGCCTGCCATAGAGGCAGGGGGCAAGGTGATGGGGTAGGATGTCCGGAGGGATACAGGGAATATTGGTAGTGGAGAATGCGCACTGGTGGAGGAATGGGTACTTGATCATTGTATGACTGAAACATAATCATGAAAGTTTTGAAGTCCATAACTGTGTCTCGCTGTGATTCTTTAAAATAAATGTTTTTAAATAAATTTTAAAAAGTATCATATAGTTCAATATTTTTTCAATAGGAATTTATTTCATCAAGGTAATACATAGAGTGATATAATAAAACAATTGATTTGAGTACCAAAGAATTCAATAAATGTTCTGAGAGATCACTGCAAGATTATAAAGAGCTTGATCACTTTATCACTTGACATCCCGTTACTTATCAATTTGCTCGAGTGGGTGCCAGTAATGTCTCCATTCATCCCTGTCGCAGGCTAGTGTAGCCCAATTGTGTCTGCTCGTTCTAGGAACACGAACAGCCTCAAACCAATCCTTCAGGGTCTTGATAAAGAAGTATAACCATCTTGTAGGTGGGTGGCCACACGATCTTTTGATGTCCTGTGGAATCCAATCAGTAATGGCTCTAGTCCAGTGGCCATCTTCAAATCGCATTACATATCCAACCCATCTGATTTTCGATGTCTTGGAAAATGAGACAGCGTCTCTGATTCTTGATAGTCGACATAACTCAGTACTCTGGATGCTTTTTCTCACTTGAGTGAAGTGTTATATTCCAAGCATAGCTCTTTCGATTCCTCTTTTGGAGACCCAAATAGCGTTCTCAATCTGTTTTCGTAGGGTCCAAGTCTCTGAGGCATATGTTAATACAGGAAGAAAAGTGGAAATGAAGAGATGTGATCAGAGCCGGAGGTTCGTCTTCCTATTAGCTATTTCTTCGACACTCTTGAAGGCGTTCCATGCCACTCTCTTCTTCCTGCACAACTCAAATGCCAGATCATTCATTTTGTTGTCTTCTCGACCTAGGTACAAATAACTGTTGCATTTGCAGATGTTCATTCCATTGAAAGCGAATGGAATGTCAGGAATAAGACCATTTCTCAGAAACATTTTCTTTGTGAGATTTAGCTGTAGTCCCACCTCTCCACACTCATGGTCAAAGTTGGCCAGCATTTGTGCCACTTGGCTAATGTTTGGTTTTATTAGAATGATGTCATCAGCAAAGCAGAGGTGGTGTAGTTGCCGCCCATCTATCTTCACTCCCATCCCATCCCATTCCAGTCATCACATGACGTTCTCGGGTGTGGCACTGAAGAGTTTCAGTGAAGTGGTATCACCCTGCTGAACCACTATCTTAACATCAATGATGAATTCCTTGTAGAATCATGAAATCCTGGTAGTGAATCCATAATACAGCTCATGAAGGATCCTGATGTATTGAGTTTGAACGCCCTGTTTGGCTAGCGCTTTAATGACCATTTCCATCTCAACAGAATCAAAGGCCTTCTTTAAATCTATGAACGTTAGACAGAGCGGCATCTTGATCTCCCAAGAAACCTCACTGAGCTTGGTTATCCTGTGGATATGGTCGATCGTGCTGAATCCTTTAAAGAACCTGGCTTGTTCTCATGGTTCTTCATCTAGTGTTCTGCCAATCCTATTCAGGATGACTCGGGTGAACAGCTTATAGATGATAGACAACAGGCAGATCGGACAATAGTTGCCAATGTCGTGAATGTCTCCCTTCTTGTACAGTAGTGCAATTCTGCTGGTTTTCCACTTAGACAGAACCTTGCATTTAGACAGGTAGCCTGTGAAGAGCCAAGCCAGTATATTGATGAGTACTGACGGCAGGTTCTTTAGGTGTTCATGTCTGACCTTGTCTGGGCCGGGTGTTGTTAATGCTTTTTCCAGCTTCCACAAAAATGGCATGTCAGATTTCCGTAGAGAGAACATTGGGAATTACGCATCCATCCTGTGGAATTTGGTATGTGGGCGGGTGTACGTGGTAATCAAAAAGATCTGGTTAGAAGTCATGGATAATCTTTTCCATTGTCCCTATAGAAGATATGATAGACCCATCAGGACATCGGAGGGCAGTCATCTTGGTCTTGTAGTGGCGAAAGACAGGAGGGTGTTGTTAATGCTTTTTCCAGCTTCTGCTGCATCTGCTAGCACTCCTGCTCTTCTCTCTTTGAGGTATTCCTTCATTGCTTTTCTGCACTGCTTTGCAAGCTCAAATGTTCTCTTGCAGTTGCCTGTGGCTTGCGTCAAGCCACATTGGTGAATGAGTTCGAGAGTTTTCGAAGACAGGCAGCTTTTTGTGGCTATCTCTCTTGGCATTCTTCACGCAATCATCAAGGTGCAATCAATCTAGTCTATCACATTCTTCCTCAATGTTGTCAATGACAGCATTTTCCCGTGATCCCGCAATAGTGCCAAAGAACTCCCAGTTGGTGGTCGTTCTGGGAGTTCTCTTCTTAAACTTTGTAGCCCTTTCTCCTTGCTCCATGAAGTAGAATTTTGCATGAAGGAGATGGTGGTCCAATCCTGTTTGGAATTTTGGGACAACAGTGACATCAGTCAAGCAAAACCATCAATTGTATATGATGTGGTCTATTTCGTTGTGGAACCATCCACCGGGAGACTCCCATGTCCAATGTTTAGATTCGGCCTTCTGGAACTGTGAGTTTCCATGGATGATCTTGGTTGACATGATGAACTCAGACAGTCTTTTCCCTGTTTGATCCATTCTAGGCTATGGGTCCCGATTTGGAATTCTTTGGCTGATCTTCTCTGTCCTATGTTAGCAATAAATTAACTGACAATGATCTTGTAGAAGGTGTGGTCTTTATAGAACTTCTCCAGCTTCATGCAGAACTTCTCAATTTCTCCTTCATCATAATTGAATGTTGGGCATAGACAACGAAGATAGAAACTGCCAGCATTGGGCCACATCTATTCAAGTGTAATCATCCTATTCGGGTTGTTAGGTTTTCGAATAAATCAATGCTCATGACCAAGTTTGTGTTGACAAGGACAACACCACCACAGACGCCTCTTTTGTTGCATGCTCCGAGGAACAGTTCTTCTCCAGTGTCGAAAACAGCGTGATGTGATTGATGCCTTCTCCTCTAGGTCAGACCAATGATGTCATGCTTGATCTTTCACACTTATACCACGAGGTCCTCGATGGATGCATCAGATACCAGCGTATGTGCATTTAAAGTACAGACACTTATTTTTGTTTTTCTTCATTTTGGCAGCCTAGTTCGGCCTTGAGATTTTATCAGCGTCTCCTTCATCATCTTTTTTAACGCTGCCATATTGGTGGCTCTTTCAGGGTCTGGGGAATGAGACCCACCATATTTACTCGTTTTGGCATATCAAATACGCCACAGATAGCATGCCAGGCTCTGCTGTATGGGCAGGATATTCTCAGTAGCTTGCCAGGCTCTCCGAAAGGGATAAATGCTTTTAGTGTGGCCTTTAATCACCTTTGCAGGTGTTCCCATGATTCAATCCATATTTGAACTTTATCAAATATGGTGTGATAATCCAGTAAGATGGGTAATAAGTGTCTTATGATGTCTGGAAAACATCCTGGAATGTGGTGGCAGCTGCGTAGTGGAGGTAGTGGAGGTCTGAGGTAAGGTACTTATCTAGTACCAGTAGGGTGGGTCTTCTGTGTGTAATCCCTGGGTCCCTGGAGGTTGGTGGAAGCCTACAGAACAGGCTAGGGTGGGGCTCCTGATTTTAATCCCTTGGTTGCTGGAGATTGGTGGGAGCAGGTAGAGGATCTTTGTTCTCTGGTTCGTTGAGCCTGGAGTCCAAGGTCACAGAGTTCCGTTTACCTGGTTTTGTGGGGCTTCCCTCGTGCATGAGTCTCTGCCCAAGCGTCTGGAAAGCATCCTGGAGCGTGGTGGCATCTGGGTAATGGAGGTAGTGGACCAACAATTTTAATATTAATATATGTGTAAAACCCAGAAACGTTTTTAAGGAATATCCCTCCATTTTAAGTAACTACTTGGCTGTTAATATGAACTACCTTGGTATGATGTCACCATGTTTGGAGGGTTTAAGTGATAGTTCTGAAGGAAAGATGCATGCATACCTTTCGTGCAGCCAACCAGATTTGATCCCTGGCACCACAAGGTCCCCACACAAAGCCGGGTAGGATCTTAGAGTACAGCAACAGATCAAGCCCTGAGCACTCCTCGAAATGACCCAAACAACATTAAATTCATAAGTAAGCAATATAATTTTTACTGCAATTTCCTTCTATGGGAACTTTTCAACTTTATCAGATGAGCAAATAAAATCAGGAATGACATCCAACAGAAAACGAAATAGGTTACAAATGACAAAGATGCTTCACAGGAGCAGACTCATGTTAATAAAGGAGTAGTAAATCTGTATCAATAGAGATAAAGTTTGTTTAAAGGGAATAAACTTTTTTGTGATATTAGTGCGTGGGGGGGGATGTCTATGATGCAGCATATATGCTGAATAGATCATCCTGGGATGATAATGCTTGTGACCAGAAACTTAAATAATACAAATTAATAAATTATAGTTTATGATTACTTGACAGATGAGTAAAGGAGCTCTGTCTATGCTTACGGCTGCTGCTGGAGTTGATAAAGAAAGCACAGTGAGATGGGGAGAAAACCCTGTAATTTATATTTTACTCAGTCAAAACCAAGGCCTCTTTGTTAAAATAGATTTTCTAGAAAATGGAAATTGGCTATTTCTCTAATTATCTTCATTGAAATAAAAACCCTCTTATTTTACTAGAATAATGGTGGGCAATAAAACATGCTTTCCCTCTTCACCCATTTATTAATGAATTAGATTGCATAAAACCCTAATAATAATTGATATAAAAGGCCCAGAAGCACCATTAAATTCTTTCTTGCCAGACAGTCATTTTCATTTTAAAAAAAGCCTTTCTATTAAGATTTTATTACATTAAATGCATCTTATTGTAGTGATATTTGGAAAAAGATGAAAGTTAGCAAATTTTAAAAAGCTAACCTTGGGTGGTACAGAACACAGGTTTGGATTTAGCCTACATTGAAGGAGAATTTTGGCCAACAGTACATGAGAATTTTTCTTAGAAATAGATACAAAACAAAATTTTACTACCTAAGTTGTTTTTAAAAATCTAATATTTTCCACGTCTGTAGCACTGTAGCATTGTCCCCCTATTGTTCATTGATTTGCTCAAGTGGTCACTAATAACATCTTCATTGTGAGATTTGTTGTTACTGTTGTTGGCATATGCCATGGGGAGCTTGCCACGCTCTGCCATGTGGTCGGGAAACTCTCAGTAGCTTGCTGGGCTCTCTGAGAGGGATGGAGGAATCAAACCTGGGTTGGATTTTTCCAGGTCATGCATGTTTATTTTACAAGTATCTTTACTCCTGTAATTTTGAATAATTAGAGCCACTTGAAAAAGATGAGCTAGAGATATAATAGAGAGAATAGGGTATTCACTTTGCAAGCAGCAAACACAAACTCAATCCCAGGCATACCTTATGATCCCCCAAGATCTGGCAGGCGTGATCCCTAGGATCAGAGTCAGGAAAATCTCTGAGCACTGCCAGATGTGGCCCAAACGACAAGAAAATCATTTGGAAAAAGAATTTGAATCAAAATTACAAAGTGAATTATATTAAAACACATGGAAGAAAAAGCTGAATTTTAAAATGTAAGAAATACATTCCCTGAAACAGAACATGAGTATCATCTTCTACTATTGACGATTGATCCCTCAATTGGTAAGCCACCACCTCTCCAAAAAGATTATCCTAAGTAGACACGAGGGTACCACTAACTCAAATGTCACATTAATGTTGCATTTTATTTCCTAGTTGTGATTTTTTTCTAGATAGGTGAACAAAAATATGTTTATCAGTAGCTTCACTTTTGAATCCTATCCAATAATAACTCCTGATTGATGCCATTTCCAGCTTTGAACTGATTCCATATGCTGAAAAACTTAAAGCACTCTCCCACTCTGCCTCTTTTCTCTTACAAATTCTGTAATTTTGCCAAATGCCAACTAGCCAACTAAGTTGCTTAGAATTTAATTTAACAGCATTAATTTACATATGCTTACATTTGTAAATATCTACCAGCCTTCATGTGTTTAGTTCCTGTTACTGTGAAATCAGTTTTATTTAATCATTTAAATGCTGTCAGTGTGTTCTTATCATTCAAAAATTAGAGAAACAATTGACTAGAAAAGAGAGACCTTAATGAAATAAAAACAACTTCAATTTTTAAGTATATTCACAGCTCAGAATAAAAAGCAAACTTAAAAAAAAGGTGAGAAGCCTCAGTGATATAACAGTATGTATATATATGCATATATATGAATATATACACACATATGCGTATATATACACATACATATGTCTGTACTTAATATGCACATATATGTATATATTATGATATATTGTGATGGTTTTTCATAAACATCATACATATTCATGGAGACAAGGTGAACAGGTGAAGTTAAGAAACAAACAATGGACAAGCACTGAATGTACAGAAATGACAGAGAAACATGATTGGGGCATGAATTTTGGTATCATAATGAGCCAGATAGCTGTAGGTCAAGGAGGACTGGACCTCAGAGTGTCTGTGATGGTGATTTGTATTGCCAGTGAGAGGATTGGGATTCTTATTAGCACAAAAGTTTTATCAAGGTTTTGTCTTGATCCAGGAGAGCCAAGAGCATACAAAGCTAACTTTACCTAGGATAGGTTGTCAAACCCTACAAACTCTATGCCTCAGGCCAATTGTTTTTATTTAATTTCCCAAATCTTGTACCATCCTTCTAAACTTTCAGAGCTAGGATTGGGATAAAGTTGCAAAAATCATTGACTCTGATATATATGACCTGAAGAAAAAATGATGGCAAAACTACAGGAAACCAAACTTGTAGAATATCTAGGAAATAGGAAGAGAAAGATTTTAGACATAACATAGAAGATCCACCATAAACAACTTTCAACATCGTCCTAACCTAAATATGTCCGTCACTATAACAGTTAAACCTTGTTTGCATACAATAAGATTTAATTTTTATAATTTGTTTTAAATTTAATTTAAAAAATAAGGCCTTGAGATGCTATTACTACTTTTGATTTGAAATTTTGCCTACACAGGACTTGGAAAACCCTGCACCAATTCCAAGTTTGGCTGATCTCAGTGGACTTGGGTGGCAATGATACTATAAAGGTCATATTATTATGCTAGTCACTTATGCAAGATGTTTTTTAAAACACTTAATTCAAAAATCTGAAGATTTGTTGTAAATCATTAGCAAATCCAAAGTATTCCCTAGATATCCAACGTATTTAGCAACCCAGAAATTTGGGGCCAGAGAGATATTATAGACAGGTCAGAACAAGTGTCAGTGCATTTAGTCTCTTGAGACTTGCCAGCAGTGATCCCTGAGCTCAGAGCCGGGAGGAGTCAATCCTGAGCACTGCGAGGTGTTGTGCCTCAAAACACACAAAAAGCTCATAGCTTTGTAACAGATGATTTATTAATTATTCTTCCTAATAACAATAGGAGATTGGCAACCCTTAACCGAAATTATGTAGAAACTGGGTGTAATAACTATTTTACTTCTCAGTTTTAACTACTGTAGGAAATTAGATCCTGGAACATATATCACCTCAGGCATGGTAGGGGATATATTTCTGTGGGAGAGACTAGATAAGAAGCTTGATAAATGACTTTTGGAAACATTTTTCTTTTCATCTTTATACCCACACAGTTATTATAATGCATTTTAATGCATTATTCTTATTGTATCCCTTAGAATTTTATTGCTTATTGGATAGGTTGTTTAAAATAAAATATAAATAAAAATTTTATAAGCATCTGCATTAACTGCCCAGTTATACTTCCTCTATAAATTTTATTCTTTTACTTTATTCGTTACTCAATCACAACTGTCCTCTTCCTCTTGCTTTATGTGTCATCTTTATGAATTAATAAATTAGTTTCAACTGAAAATAAAATGTTATAACATATCCAAATACTAAGTAATAAGCTTTAGAATGTTTGCATTCAGTTATCAAACTTAAATGCACATCAAGTGCTCCTATTTGTTTTAAGAAGAAGTCATATATATCCTATTTGTTTAGCTCTTTATTTTTAATGGGTTTCCATACCCAGTGCTGTTCAAGGCTTACTCTTGACTCAGTGATGAGGAATCACTTTTAAATAGATCAAGAGATCATATGGGGTGCTTTCTATCAACTTGGGTTAACTGCATGCAAGGCAAGTTTCCCACCTCTTGTATTATTGCTCCAGCTCCCCTATAGCCTATTTGAAGAAAAATACTCCTCTTGATATTCTCCTTACAAAGCTACCTAATAATGTGAATTAATGTTATTTAAAAAATTCCCTAAAAGCTCAAAATTGTGGTTACTGTTTTTGTATTTCCAAATGAGTAAGCAAATAAAATATTTGCTTATAAAGCAAACTTAAATTTTTATTTGGATATACTATCAATTTTTAGATAAGTATATTAACTTAATATTAACAGTCTGCATCAAGAACAGATCAGGCATTTTTAAATATAAAGTTATATAAAGATAAAATTGAATTTTAGCTTAATAAAAAAGTTTATAGAGATGATAATTAAAGTTGGTTAACAATAGTCTCAGTAAGGCACTGCATCTGACATTTGCTATTGTGAACAGTATAAAATTAATTTCCTCAACTCTAAATATATTTTAATTAAAAATCATTAGACGCATCAGATTTCAAATATATCATTTTGATCTGATGATGTCTCATAGCTTTTCATTTGAGGTTTATAGAGGAAATTACAGGCCCATGATAAAAGCATATCAGATAGAACAGCCATGTACTTGCAATAGCCTCAAATGGAAAGTCATTATCTGAAACACTTCCATAATTGACAACTGTTCTATTGTCTATATGTCTTCTCCAAAATGCGCATGTCACCCCAACAATCAATGAGCAATGCCATGTCTTGTTTATTTATTTATTTTTATTCATTCCTGGAAGTGCTTGCATGCTTATGGGAAAGATAGTGCTGTGTCACTTTCAATTGATTGAATTTGTGACATGTTCCTGGAACTCACTTCAGGATATGCTACTGAGCAATAAATGATGGACAATTACTTCAGGAGATGGAAAATAAAAGCTCTTTGTTCTGAGTAGCCATGATTATTTTCAAGTATTGTAAAGCATGTTACTTAATTTATCTCTTCATCAGTGTAACATCATTTCTTTGTAGCGGTGTTACTAAGGAATATCAGCTATTTGAATAAATGTCTATCTTATAAGAAATTTATCTTATTTTTTTGTACTTATTTTCAAGTACAACTTGAAAAGAATTAGAAATATTGTCCTTAAGCCTAAAGACATGTTTCTTAGATTTTGCAAACATTTCCATATCCATAAACCATTCACATGTTTGCACATTGGAATGCATACACAGAAACTCATAAAAGAAATAAATATGTAACTGTGGTTGAAAATTGGGTCCACTGAAACATTCTATTTCTAGTAGTAAAATTTGTTTTGATTACTTTAGTTAGTTTGAATTTAAATCAACTAATATTGGCTACTTCAATGACTTGTGTAGAGACGCTGTTCTAAAATTTGTCTGTGATATATTTAGAAATAATGAAAATGAATTTTTATAAACCAAGTGTTCAGATAACTTCATTATACTCACTGTTTCAAAACTTTCTATTTAGTTCAGACCTATTCTACTGTTATGACAGATGGAGGAGGGAAGAGACGGAGTGCCAGGTGGGTTAATTGATTCTACTAAATCTGGCCCATTAAAATAGTGCCTGTCAAAATAAATATTAAAATGACTGTGGAAGGATATAGTAAAATATAAAAGGGGCCAGAGAGATAGTACAGTGGCTAACGTGCTTTCCTTGCATACAGTCTTACCTTGGATGTGTCTCCAGCAACCTTCAAATTCCCTAGAGCATCATAAAGATTGATCCCTGAATACAGAGTTACATGTAAGCCCTGAACATCAGCACTTGATGAAGTTGAAAACAATAACTATAATATAATAGCTAACTGTTACACTGTCCTCCCCTTGTTCATCGATTTTCTTATACGGGCACCAGTAACTTCTCCATTGTGAGATTTGTTACTGTTTTTGGCATGTCGAATACATCGCGGGTAGCTTGCCAGGCTTTACTGTGGGGGAGTAATACTCTCAGTAGCTTGCAGGGGCAGAGGAATCGAACCCAGGTCAGCTGTGTGCAATGCAAATGCCCTACCTGCTATGCTATCACTCCAGCCAAACTACAAAAAAATGATCAAAAATATTTTCTTTGCTCCTTTATTATCCTAAACATTTTCACATTTTTTTTTTCAGGTCAAATGAAACTGTTTGACACTGTCTATGTTCTTGGTCATCTTTTCAACTCCTCACTTCTCATAGTTTACTCTTCCATCTCCTTGTCACTGGGACAAATGTCAGCCTCAGCAACAGATATCATTACTGTTTTTGAGGAGTTCCATGATTCTGACATGATTTCTTTAATCCTGACTTCATTTTTCCACTTAACAGTAGACTTTGAAAATTCTAGCTTCCTATTCTTAAAACAACACATGTTACATTTTGCAAAAGTAAAATTTTTCCTTTCTGCCCCTCTGAGACCATAAGTTGCCCCCCACGAGAGGTTCTCTGGCATGGCCATGGCCCCAGATGAACATGGACCCAATTCGGAACCCAATGATCTTTGGCAGAAATGCGACTTTACTATGCATTAAGCTACAGCGCTGTGCCCCACAGAGATGTGGGGGAGAAGAGTGTCTGTCCTTTTCACCTTTCTGTCTCCTGGCAGCACGGTGGCCAACACCTGAGAGCCTATTGGACAGGCAGGTACGAGCCAGCAGTGATGGGGCAACTGCGGTCTAATGGGATTGGGGGTGGGAGGGGAATGGAACCAGCCTGTCCTTCCTGTCCTGCAGAGACCATGAGTTGCACCCCCACAAGCTGCTCTCCGGCAAGGCTGTGGCCCCAGAGGCACATGGACCCTAATTGGAACCCATCGGCTTTTGACAGAAATCCCTCCAGACTTAATTAGTAAAATATCAGAAATCCAAATCTGCACGGCCGCAATAGTGGCCACACAACATCATATTCTCTTCATAACAAGCAATAGAAAAATATTTAACAATTCCTTTTCAGCAGGTCTGATTCTTTGGGGAAAACACCAAATAATAATGGTGTATCTTTTGTCGAAATGATGAGTGTAATCAAAGTAGAGAGAGAGTTAAGTGGAAATCATCTGCCTCATGGGCAGCGGGAGGGGTGGAATGGGGGTATATTGGGGTTCTTGGTGGTGAAAAATGTGCACTGGTGAAGGGTTGGGTGTTTGACCATTATATGACCAAGACTTAAACCTGAAAGCTTTGTGACTGTTCTCATGGAGATTCAATAAATAAAAACAAACAAACAAACACTGTCCTCCCATTGTTCATTGATTTGCTCGAGTGAGCCCAGTAATGTCTCCATTTTGAGACTTGTTGTTACTGTGTTTGGCATATTGAATATGTCACAGGTAGCTTGCCAGGCTTTGTCATGTGGGCGAGATACTCTCGGTAGCTTGCTGGGCTCTCTAAGAGGGGTAGAGGAATCGAACCCGGCTTGGCAGGGCTGGCTGCGCGCAAAGGAAATGCTTTACCGCTGTGCTATAACCCCAGCCCAAATAAAAATAAATAAAATAAAAATATAAAAAGTAAAAAAATAAATAAATTACAAAAAAAGTGAAATTATTTTGTCATTAATCTTTGATGAATTTTTGTTTTCATGCTGAAATGTATTTTAAGGTGTAATAAATAATTATGGTGACCACAGAATTTTTTTTTCACTATTTACAGCAATTTCATTGGAGATGATTTCTAAATAATAATGGTACTTAAACAGAAATTATTCCATTTCCCCCCCATCATCCTAAATATTTCCCTTGAATTTATTTTTATTTATTTATTTTTTAATTTTTATTAGTGAAACACCATGAGGTACAGTTGTAGATGTACACATTTTTGTGCTTGGGTTTCAGTTATACAATGATCAAGTACCCATCCCTCCACCAGTGCCCGTTCTCCATCACCACTAATACCAGTATCCTTCCCACCCCCTCATCTCCCCATCCCACCCTGCTTCTTTGGCAGGGCAATCCCTTTTGTTCTCTCTCTCCTTTTGGGTGCTGTGGTTTGCAAAAGAGGAATTGAGTGGCAATCATGTTAGGTCAATTTTAGATGTGTGCATCTTACCAGAACCTTACTTGTGGCATGTCTTAAGTTATGGTCTTCACTATTCTCTGTATAACAGTAAGTTTATTATCTATTTAAATCCATTTCATTTCTTCATGGGATAATACAATACACATCTCACGAATTTTCTTGCAGAGAAAGATGAGGTATTTCCATGTAAATGAACTAAGACAACATATGATTTTGAATACTTATACTGTCCAAGAACGAGGAGAAAAGAATGCAAGGTTTAAGAAGAGGACTCCCAGAACAACCACCAACTGGGAACTCTTTGGCTCTGTTGCGGCAACATGGGAAGATGCCGTCATTGACAACATTGATGAGGAATACAATCGAATGATTCAGCACCTCCATGATTGTGCAAGGAACGCCAAGAGAGAGATAACCACAAAAAACCGTCTTTCTTCAAACACTCTTGAACTTATTCGCCAACGTGGCTTGGCACGTGCCTCAGGCAACCACAAGCAAACGTCCGAACTGGCAAAACAGTGCAGAGAAGCCATCAAGGATGACCTCAAAAACAGGAGAGCAGCAGTACTGGTAGATGCAGCAGAAGCTGGAAAAAAACATTCGTAATGCCCGCCTGTCCTTCACCAACTACAAAACCAAGATGACTGCCCTCCGACATCATGATGGATCTATCACATCTTCCAGAAGGGCAATGGAGAAGATTATTCACGACTTCTACTCAGATCTCTTTAATAGCCACATCCACTTGCCCACATACTACATACCACATGATGGATATGTCGTTCCCAATGTTCTCCCTTCCGAAATCCAACATGCCATCTCGTCTGTAAAGAAACAAAGAGCACCTGGCCCAGACAAGATCAGACCTGAACACCTGAAGAACTTACCATCAGTACTCATCAATACATTGGCTCGACTCTTCACACGCTACCTGTCTGAACGCAAGATTCCATCCCAATGGAAAACCAGCAAGACTGTACTACTATACAAGAAAGGAGACATCCACGACATTGGCAACTATCGCCCAATCTGCCTATTGTCTGTCATCTACAAACTATTCACTCGAATCATCCTGAATAGGATTAGCAGAACACTAGATGAAGGACAACCATGTGAACAAGCTGGATTCCGAAAAGGATTCAGTACCATCGACCATATCCACACAGTAACCAAGATCATTGAGGTATCTCGGGAGTTCAAGATGCCACTCTGTCTAACGTTCATTGATTTAAAGAAGGCCTTTGATTCTGTTGAGACGGAAGCGGTCATAGAAGCCCTAGCCAATCAGGGCGTACAAACTCAATACATCAGGATCCTTCGTGAGCTCTATTGCGGATTCACTACCAAGATCTCACCATTCTACAAAGAAGTAATCATCCATATCAAGAGAGGGGTTCGGCAGGGTGATACCATTTCACCAAAACTCTTCAGTGCCACCCTTGAGAACATCATGCGACGACTGGAATGGGAAAACATGGGAGTGAAGATAGATGGTCGACAACTACACCACCTCCGCTTTGCTGATGACATCGTTCTAATAACACCAAACATCAACCAAGCGGCACAAATGCTGAACGACTTTGACCGTGAATGTGGAAAAGTCGGACTACAGCTGAATCTTGCGAAGACGATGTTTATGAGAAACAGCCTTGTTCCTGATGCTCCATTCGCTCTCAACGGAACCACCATCTCCGAATGCAATAGTTATATATACCTAGGTCGAGAAATCAACATGATGAATGACCTGGCACCTGAGTTGCGCAGGAGGAAGAGAGCGGCTTGGAATGCCTTCAAGAGCATTGAAGAAATAACTAAAAGGACAAAGAACCTCCAGCTACGAGCACATCTCTTTGATTCCACTATTCTTCCTGCATTAACATATGCCTCAGAGACCTGGACCCTACGAAAACAGGATGAGAACACTATTCGGGTCTCTCAAAGAGGAATCGAAAGAACTATGCTTGGAATATCACGATTCACTCAAATGAGAGATAGAATCCGGAGTTCTGATCTTCGTCAATGCTCAAGAATCAGGGACGCTGTCTCATTTGCCAAGACATCAAAAATCAGATGGGCTGGACACGTAATGAGGTTTACAGACAACCGTTGGACTAGAGCCATTACTGATTGGATTCCACGAGACATCAAAAGATCACGTGGACGCCCACCTATAAGATGGTCAGACTTCTTCGTCAAGACCCTAAATGATCAGTTTGAGGCTCTACATGTTCCTAAAACGAACAGATACCATTGGGCTACGCTAGCACGCAACCGGGATGAATGGAGATGTTACTGGCACCCGCTCGAATAAATCGATGAATAACGGGGATTAAGTGATTAAGTGATTAAGTGATTAATACTGTCCAATGAAAGCAATGTTCTAGATTATGTACATACAAGACTTCTTATTCATACTAGATATGCCACTAGATATGCATATTTGGCCTTAGAAAGGAAAATATGCTATATGATTATGTTCAATATCTTAAAATGTAAACATTTCTCTGACTTCAGGAATCTTAATCCAGTGACTCTTTTTTTTTTCTCTTGTTTGGTCTGCAGTCACACCTGGCAGTGTTCAGATATTACTGCTGACTCTGCACTCACATGTCACCACTGGTGGGGCTCAGAGGGCCATATGAGTGGCTGAGTTTCAAATTCAGGTCAGTCACGTGCAAGACAAAAATGCTAACTTCTCCACAATATCTCCAGTCCCATTCAACTGAATTTAAATAGCTTAAAGCTAACAAACTTTGCCCCAAATTATCATAGTAATTAACACTAGGATGATATCCAAGTCCTTTAATGATTAAACTGTGTAAAATGACTCAGCTCCTATTTTTCTTCACACCTGATGATATTCAAGCATAAAAGAAAAAAGTCACTAGTGGCCATGTTTTGTAATAATATCCAACTATAATAGGAAACTGAGAGGAGTTTCCATAGCTGAATTTGATCAAGGAATAGATAAGAAATTGAGTTGCCAGTATTTTAAACTGAAACGCAAAATCTTTCATCTTTTGAATATAGTATCATGTCAACCTTATATCTAATAGTTGCTTACAATCTATTTTTAGTGAGAAATATTGAAATATTTCCTCATTTCTAGCATAGGTTCTACTCATATATTTTAAGACAATTGACTTGATCACTTGATATCCCATTACTCATCGATTTGCTCGAGTAGGTGCCAGTAACATCTCCATTCATCCCTGTTGTGTGCTAACATAGCCCAATGGCATCTGTTTGTTCTAGGAACATGAAGAGCCCTCAAACCGATCGTTCAGGGTCTTGATGAAGAAGTCTGACAATCTCATAGGTGGGCGTCCACGCGATCTTTTGACGTCCCGTGGAATACAGTCGGTAATGGTTCTAATCGAGTGATCATCTCTAAATCTCATTACGTGGCCAACCCATCTGATTTTCGATGCCTTGGCAAATGAGACAGTGTCCCTGATTCTTGAGCATTGATGGAGGTCGGAACTCCGGATTCTGTCTCCATTTGAGTGAAGCATGGTACTCCAAGCATAGCTCCTTTGATTCCTCTTTGAAAGACCTGAATACCATCCTCATCCTGTTTTCGTAGGGCCCAGGTCTCTGAGGAGTATGTCAATGCAGGAAGAACAGTGGAATCGAAGAGATGTGCTCAAAGCTTGAGGTTCTTTGTCCTCTTAGTTATTTCTTCGATGCTCTTGAAGGCATTCCAAGCTGCTCTCTGTCTCCTGCACAACTCAGGTGCCAGGTCATTCGTCATGTTGACTTCTCGACCTAGGTATACATAACTGTTGCATTCACAGATGGTCATTCCGTTGAGAGTGAATGGAACATCAGGAACAAGACTGTTTCTCATGAACATCGTCTTTGCAAGATTCAGCTGTAATCCGACCTTTTCGCACTCACGGTCGAAGTCGGTCAGCATTTGTGCCGTTTGGCTGATGTTTGGTGTTATTAGAACGATGTCATCAGCAAAGCGAAGGTGGTATAGTTGCCGACCATCTATCTTCACTCCCATTCCTTCCCATTCCAGTCATTGCGTGATGTTCCCGAGGGTGGAACTGAAGAGTTACAGTGAAATGGTATCACCCTGTTGAACCCGTCTCTTGACAGAGATGATCACTTCTTTGTAGAATGGTGATATCCTTGTAGTGAATCTGTAATAAAGCTCATGGAGGATAATGAAGTATTGAGTTTGAACACCCAGATTGGCTAGGGCTTTGATGACTGCTTCCATCTCAACAGAATCAAAGGCCTTCTTTAAATCAATGAACTTTAGGCAGGGTGGCATCTTGAACTCCTGAGAAACCTCAATGAGTAATTATCCGACATCCTGACGGATCTATCACATCTTCCAGAAGGTCAATGGAGAAGATTATTTATAACTTCTACTCAGATCTCTTTAATAGACACTTCCACCTACCCACATACCAAATTCCACAGGATAGATATGTTGTTCCCAACGTTCTCCATTCCGAAATCTGACACGCCATCTCCTCGGTAAAGAAACAAAGAGCTCCTGGCCCAGACAAGGTCAGACCTGAACACCTGAAGAACCTAATGTCAGTACTCATCAATGCACTGGCTCGTCTCTTCACATGCTACCTGTTTGAGTGCAATGTTCCATCCCAATGGAAAACCAGCAGGACTGTACTACTATACAAGAAGGGAGACATCCACGACATTGGCATCTATCTCCAAATTTGTCTTTTGTCTGTCATCTACAAGCTTTTCACTCGAGTCATCCCGATTAATATTGGCAGAACACTAGATAAGGACAACCGTGTGAGCATTCCAGGTTCCGAAAAGGATTCAGCACCATTGACCATATCCACACGATAGTTATGTCCAGTAAGACAATTGACATTACTAACAAATATCATCAAGTATTCTCATTTATATTCATGTTCTGTATGGAGAGAGTATGACTATATAGTACTAAGCATTAAAAGACAGTACAATATTATTAAAATTATTACATTATTGAGATACATATTAAAGAGATGTAGGGTTTTGTTGTTTTTGTTGTTTATGGCAATGCTCAGAGCTTACTCCTCACTCTGAACTCAGAAATCACTCTTGGAAGTCTCCTAAGACCATATGGGATGTCAAGGATCAAACCAGGGTTGACTGTGTGCAAAGCAAGGAACAAGGAAAACACCCGACCCACTGTACTATCCCTCCAGCCCCATAATGAAGGGATATCTTGCCCTCATTTCATAGATAATATTTTCTGTGTGTTAAATTTGTCTCATCTTTGGAAAGAGGCCATATAATGCTTCTTGAAAAGTTGTTTTCATGGATGTGGACTTTTTAAGCTCTTTGTTGTTCATGAGACTCCTTGTTTTTCTTAAAATTTATAGGACAGTCTTTCTGGATAGAATGCTCTTGATGGAAAGTTTTATCAATCAGCTATTTTCTATATTCCGTCATTTTCTTTTGATTGCAGAGTTTCATTTGACAGTCCTGTTATTTTAATGTGCGTTTTTGATTATTTATTTTTATTCTTCAATATCTTCTATTTTAAGATGTATTTTTTGAGTGGTATGGTACCACCAGCAGGTCAACCTGTACCTGTGGGGCAAGTGCATCAGCAGCCTGATGGTGCCCTCAGGCTTCCTGATACCCCCAAATTGCTGATGTGCATTTGGCCAGACCCCAACAACTTTGGACCAAGTTTGCCAAGAAGTTAAATGGCCAAAAGTTAGGTATGTGGGAGCCATGCCCACAAACCACCTCTGGCTCAGCTATATAAGCTCAATTATTGGCCTTATCTCAGAGATCCATAGATAAATCTTGAAAGAAACCAAAACCCACAGTTAGTTTTGGACCCGTGCATGGTTGAACAGACTGGGGTAAATTGGAGGGAATAGGTTGACCTGGTGACCCACCCAAACAGAGCCCCAGCAGCCGCTTGCTTCGATAATCCAAAATTGCTGCCATATCCCCGGTCGAACTCCATCATCTCAGGACAGACCTCACCAAGATATAATCTGCTGAAAATTCGGGTATGAGGGTTTTGTGATGGACATCTCTAGGCTTTCTCAGAATTGGAATGGGCTTCCTCTCCCCACTCCCCAAGACACATGGAAGCACTGGAAGTCACCTCCCATGAACAAACTCCAGCACCACCCTGTAAGCTCTACTGAGGGCCTTACTTCAGAGACCCCTAAATAAATATCGAAAGAGATCAAAAGGCACAGAAAAGCTCAGACCAAAGTATGGCTGAAAGACCAGGTTAAATTGGAGAAGGGCAGGTTAGCCTGTGCCCTCCCCAGTAGAGCCCCCCACAACCACTTGCTTCCAAAATCCAAAATCAAAGCCATACCCCCTGCCTGACTCCACCGTCTCGCAATGGGCCTCACCAAGATGCAATCTGCTGAAAATGTTGTAATGTGTATCTTAGCATACAATCAGCTCTGGCCCAGAGACACAACAGCAAGTTGCAGAAGACACCACAGTGCTGGAGATCAATCTTGGACCCATATCGGGTCAATTTCACCAGTGCACCACGGAGGAGCAGGTGTGCTCTCCTTACCTACTCCAGATGGAATCCCAGTGACCAAGAGCTTCCACTAGCAAGGCCCAGGTATGTGAGTTCCAGGACTAAATCTCAAGGCCGCATGGTGGCAGAGGACCTGAGCTGTCCCTCCCTGGGTCCCGGCCTGCCCAGAAGACTGGCTGTCACACTCAAAATTTGCCTCTGCATGCAATGGAAAATAAATTATCTAGCATCTGCCTCTGGCAGGTAGTCTGGAATTGTGGTGGGAAATTTCAAGCAAAATATAATGCCCAAATTAGCGAGAGAGTACAGGGTAAATTGTTTGCCATAGAGACAGGGTAAGGACTGGGAAGTGAGAGGTGGAAAATGTGCGATGGTGGAGGGATGGGTGTTTCATCATTGTATGGCTGAATCTTGCACATGAAAGCTTTGTAAGTCTACCTCATGGTAATACACTTAAAAAAATAGTAAAGTGGAGTTCATGCCCAATTCAATCAGCTTAATCAATGGCTGAACCAATAGCGGTACTCCTACAATATTAAAAAATGTATTTTATTTAGACTTTTATTGAGACAACATGATTTACAAGGTTATTCATAGTGGAATTTTAAGCATACAATATGCATATAAATACATATGTATGTATGTATATACATATATCCTTTGCTCTTGCTACTTTCATGATTCTATTCCTAATTTGGCTTTTGTCATTTAAACTACAATCTTGAGTGGTTTTGTTTAATTTATTTTAACTATAACTCTTTGTGTTATTGAATATGGGTACATGACTGACCTTTACCTAAAGAAATGGCTTATTTATAATTTCTTTGAATAATAGATCTTCATGGTGCCAGGGGACGAGTTGGTGGGTGTGACCCCTGCCTGCTGGAATATGGAGGATCTGTGTGGAGGATGCTCAGCCCTGATCCGAGCAGGCTTGGAGATCTCAGCCCCGGGACCCACATGCCTTTGTTCCTCTGCCAGTACCTTCATGCATGTGGACAGTTGTCTCAGCATGGTGGTGGCTGGTTCTGGAGGTCTTTGGCTGCCAGAGCCCTAGTCGGGGCGGGGAGGGAAGCTCAACTGGTTCCCCTCCAAGGGGCCCCGGTGAGGAAAGCCAGGCGCAGGGGCAGGAGACTCTGCGCTGTTCTCTTCCAGGAGCTGGGTTTTATAGTCTCTGGCCGTGTAATCCCATCAACAGACAAGACCCAGAGACATTTTATTATCTCATTTTTACTTTGGACAAACTGGTAGGCTACCGAATATAACCTGCTCACACGACAGAGTCTGGCAAACTCCCCGTGGCCTACCCAAATGCCAAATACCAGTAACAATGATGGGTCTCATTCTCCTAACCCTGAAAGAGCCTTGAATATGGCACTTTCTTAAAAATCTCAGGGCTAGAATGAAGGAGACGTTACTGGGGCCTGCTCGAGGCAATCGACGAACAACAGGATGGTTGTGATCGTGATGGTGATAGTTCTTCATTGAAATCTCCTACCTGTTCTTCATTGTCTCTTGTAGTTCTGCTATCATTCCTTTAAAAATAATCCCATAATTTTCTTTCAGTCATCTATTTTTTATTTAAAAAGTCTAGAATCTTGTTTTCAAGCTCGTCAACTTCCATCATTCTAACATAAGAACTTTCAATGCAGTTTTTATTTTATCCATGGCATTTTTCAGGTTTTTATCACAAAAATCATTTTATTAAAGCAATATGATATATAGTCATTCATAGTTGGGTTTTAAATAAACCATATTCCATCACTGTTCCTTCCACCATGGCTCTCAGATTTTCTATCCCCTCTCCAACCTGACATCTCAACAGTATGCTCCCCGATATTTTATTTTTTTTTTTGCTTTTTTGGGTCACACCCGGCAATGCTCAGGGGTTACTCCTGGCTCGTGCACTCAGGAATTGCTCCTGGCGGTGCTCAGGGGACCATATGGGGTGCTGGGAATCGAACCTGGGTCGGCCATGTTGGCTGCGTGCAAGGCAAATGCCTTATCCGCTGTGCTATCGCTCCAGCCCCTGCTCCCCGATTTTTTATTTAAATTTGAGCTATGTTAGGTATTATGCATAGCATGTTAAGTTTTGACTCATTTGTGTATTTCCTGTTACATGTTTATATTTTTATTTCTGGCTTCTTATATATATTATAATTTATAATATCAGCATTGTCATCATCATAATGGTACAACTAGGTCAAGGATTATAACAGAAAAAATTATTCTCATAAGTTTCTCTACTGACAACCATGTACAAAATCTAAAACATTAATATAAACATTAACATTAATATATATCACGTTTTATAAACTATGCATTATATATGTATACCTCTGTATACAAACCTTTATATGTATATATGTTGCATAGGATAAAATTAATGGTTTAATGTATATTTTAGCTTATATATTTTTATTCAATTTATTATATTTTAAGATGTGTTTTTATTTAGACTATTTTTGTTGAGACAACATGATTTACAAAGTTATTCATAATTGAATTTTAGGCATGCAATATTTAAACAACAATTCATAACAGATGTTGTCTTTCACCAGTCACAAGTTTCCCTACCCCACCCAACCTTTCTCATTGACGGGCACATTTTTTTCTTTCTTTTTTCTTTTTTTTTGGCTTTTGGGGCACAACCAGCGATGTTCAGGGAACTACTCTGCCTCTGTTCTAGGAATTATTCCTTGCAGTGCTTGGGAGACAATACGGGATGCCGGGGATCAAACCCAGCTTGGCTGCATGCAAGGCAAACATCCTACCCTCTGTACTATCACTCTGGCTTCAATAGGCACATTTTTAAGTTTGGTTGTTGTAGTTTGGACGTTATGTATTTTATTTTGTTGGTTCTAAAGCTCACACAATACATCATTACAAAACAGCAATGACATATATGTGGGCATATATACACATAACAGACATGGACATTAATCTATATAGTTTAGTAAAATATGCTAACACTAAATAATTTTTAAATGAAAGTTTTTCATAAAGGTTCATAAAAGTTCTCATGAAATACTACAGGTCTACCTTCTATTTTCTGCAATTTTCTCTGAGATTGTATTTTTCCCTTGTTTTGTTCCATATAAGCTAAGTTATAGATTAAATGAATTTATAAGAAAGAGACTGAAAATATATACTTCTTTATCAATAAACATAATTTTCAATTTACTTTCAAATGCTATAATGGAGTAATTATAGTCTGTACCATTTTTCTTCATATCCCTACTTCTCAGACAATAACACCAAAAAATTATGGGTCTTTTTGTTTGTTTGTTTTGCTTTTGGGTCACAACCAGCTATGCTCAGGGCCTATTCCTGGCTCTGTATTCAGGAATTACTCCTGGCAGTGTTAGTGAGACCATAAATTCTGCCATGGATTCAATTTGGTTGGCCACATGCAAGGCAAAATCCCTACCTGATGTACTATCAGTTAAATCCCAGGAAAAGTACTTTTATTAATGTAGGTTATTTAAGTATGGTCATAATGTGCCATGATTCAGTTTTCATGAATCATTCAACAAAAGAATAGTCAATGATGTCTAGTATCACATCTGAAAACTAGAAAAAGTTTTCAATCTTGGATAAAACAATGTCTTACAGTTTTGACAGCAGATATTGTCAGAAGCTTGCTAAATTATGGGGCAATCCATTTTACTTCTTTGACCTTCAGTTTCCATCCTATAGAACAGTGATTTTCAATTTACGATCTGAAAACTGCAATGTCTGAAGAAATTCCCTGAATGTCCTTCAAAAATTATTGCTTCTAGTTTGACAATAGTAATTTTAAGGCCCCCTGTAAAACATATTTATTTACATTCATTTATTTATATATTGGACTTGGGACCATCTCCAGTGGTGCTAAGTCGTGTTACTCCTGGATCTGGGCTCTGGGCTCACTCTTGGTGATCAAGAGACCACATGGAATGCTGGAAATCATTGAACCTAAGTTAGTTGCAAGCACGGAAAGGTCCTACCCATTGTAGTGTTTTTTTAGCCCTAGAATTTTTTGTTCCTCCTTTTTATTGATTCATTATGAGATACATTTACAAAGCTTTCAAGTTCTGAGTTTCGATCATACAGTTGCCAAACACTGATCCCTTCACCAGTGCACATTTTCCACCACCAAAATCTCCAGTATTCCCTCCCCATTCCACCCCTCCCCCTGCCTGTGAGGCAGAGAATTTTCACAATACTCACTCTCTACTTTGGTGACATTCAGTATTTCGACACTAGTCCCATGACCACTCAAACCTGCTGAAAAAGTCAGTGCTAGACAATTTGTTCTGTATTACTTGTTATTGGGGCTGGAGCCAATAGCACAGTGGTAGGGCATTTGCCTTGTGTGCAGCCAGCCCTGCCAAGCCGGGTTTGATTCCTCTGCCCCTCTTGGAGAGCCTGGCAAGCTACTGAGAGCATCTCGCCTGCACGGCAAAGCCTGGCAAGCTACCCGTGACATATCAATATGCCAAACACAGTAACATCAAAATGGAGACATTACTAGGCCCGCTTGAGCAAATCAATGAACAATGGGAGGACAGTGTTTGTTTATTACTTGTTATTGATAAAACATAATCTTGTGCAGCCTCAACAGTGGCCACATGCTCTAGGAATTCTAGAATTTTAATAATCAGTCTGGAGAGATCTCTGAAGGGAGCTGCTCGGTTCCAAGATTTGTGTGTGTGTGTGTGTCTGGATTATGGCCATATAGGGGCTTAAGTAGCTGGTGGCAGTTGGTGGACATCATCTCAGAGTCCCATTGGGGTGGGAGGAAGAAGGGCCTACTCCTCTGCTGTCCTGTGAGGCCTAGTGTTTCCTGCCACTGTCAACATGTACCTGTAGGTTTTGTTGAGTTCTAAAAGATAGCAGCTGCCACAACTCTAGAAAATTTTAAAATGACTGATTTTTAAAAATATGATAACCATTAGAATTACATTTATTTATTTTATTTTATTTGACCATACCAGACCCAGGCAATGTTCAGGGCTTACTCCTGTCTATGTACTCAGAGATTACTTGTGGCAGCGTCCTTGAACCATATGTGGTTCAGGTGAGTTAACCTGGGTCTGGTGCTGCAAACCAAGTGCCCTACTTGCTGTACTATCTCTTAAACCCCATGAATATATATATATATATATATATATATATATATATATAATTTTTCCCTCTGCTCAGGGATTACTCTTAGCTCAAACTCAGTATCATTCCTGATGGTCTCTGGAGACCATTTGGGATGCAGTGCATAAACTAGGTCAGCTGCATCAAGGCAAATACCCTACCTGCTGTACTATCACTCTGCTCCAGCCCCATGATTGCTAAAGAAAATTCACTTCTATGTTGGGGAGATAGTTCAAATGGTTGGAGCACTTGACTTGCATGCTTGATGCCTTGAGTTCAATTCCCCTATCCAACAATTGAACATATGGTCCTGCTGAACCCCAAATCTGCCAAATGGCCCACGTGCATGGAGGCCTGCATTGCAGGGATGAGAATTGCCTGGAGTAGTCTCAGGTCCCTATTCACATAATTAAAAAAAGAAAGAAAATAAATAAATTGTGGGAATACAATATTTGGTAAGGTATGTCTATCTAAAAGTAGAAATGTCTGTGTCTCATTCCTATTTGCAATGATTTACCTCACATCATTACACTTTGTGTCTGCTTTTGAATTCCATATTTTTTCTCCATAATCAGAATTAGAACAAGCATGGAGTGTCCTTTCTAATGTCAAGAAGTGACAGAAATGACAAAGCTCAAGCAGAAAAGCTAAAGTGCGTGCTTGGTGTAAATATGGAATAAGCATTCATTTATCGCTTATGAATTAACAAATTATTCTAGCATAGGTTCTGTGATTGTTACTATGCCTCAGTCACTCTACATAAGTTTTTACTTTATGTAGAGGGACTGCACAACACCACTGTGCAGGGGCCCCCAGCACTGTCTTTGTGGCCCTGAAAAAACTTGTGGCGAGTTTCCTCTATCCATCACAGATTTGTTCTTCTCCATCAGTACCCCAGCCAAAAAGGGGCAATGCATTTAGTGTGACTAATTTCTCAATTTGTAGTTTTCTCTCATAATTTGCTTGCATTATAACAAGGTTTCCTACAAACAGGATTGTTACCATTAGTTCACTGTAGCTGTTTTTTCAGCCCCAGGTTTTGCTCATGGAGAAAAAAGATCGCCCTACAGATATTGCTGTTTCATAAACCAAAATTCAAGTGTCAGTTTGTTAAAAAATTCTGAGGGATACATTTTCTCTGATTTCAATAGTCAGAGTTCCTGAAACTGGAGGAAATTAGAATAATGCTGGCCTTCTCCATCATCCTGACAGTCCTTAGTGCCCCAAAGTCTGGATTCCTATGAGAAAGTGCTAGAAATGGTTTAGCAAACCATAACAGCATCTCTAAGGTGGAAGGAGGAAACACCTAACTCTAGATTGATGAGTAAAAAGGTTCTGGAAATTAGAAGAATTGTTAGGGAAATAGGTGGAAGATATTACTGGTTCTTCTCGGAATGTGATTCTAAGTTTGACTTTTTAATTTAATTTACATTTTCTGATCTATTTTGCAGTTGTTTGGTAGTAATTTAGCAGATTTTTAGAGAAAATGCAGATTTTTTGATAAACAAGATAACTCCAAAGAAGGGCTTATAAGGAGTTTTATACTTACAGATTTGTAGTTATGTTTCTCTATAAACTTATCCATAAATATCTAGTTACTTAAATGTTCTCTGATGTTGTTGTTTTGTTGTACTTTTATTTAGTATATCACTGGTTGTAATATGTTGACTGAAACCTTTACATTGATATCAAAATCACAATATTTCCTTATTGAAAGTGATATGAAAACTATATCTCTTGACAAGCAAGAAAGATCTAAACAGAAAAATGTCAGTGTAACACTGGCTTACAAGTATACATTGAGAAATTATTTGTTCATGAGCCTTGGCTGCTCCACTATTGTGAAAGGTCCGGGTTATTATCAAGCAGGAAAATTGGGAGAAGCAAAAAGAACTGAACTGAAGCATATTGAAAATCCGTAGTCTGGAGAACTGACAGATAACATAACAGAGAGATTCATCAGCTGTTATCAGTAAGAATGTTTCTTTATGAAAATTGCTGTGAAGGTTTTGAAATAGTGATGAGGCAGACACTATAAATATTGCCATTAATAGTCAAAGGATATAAGAATTGTGTTGAAAATATTTCTTATTTTGTGTCTGTAAAATTAATCACATAAAGCCTTATATGGTGCTTGTATTGTATATTATATGTGTTTGTTAAATGTATCACATGAAGCCATATAAGGCTTTTTGCTTTCTCTCGTAGTTTTTAATTTGTTCAAGAAAAGGTTCAGACTGTATTTGAGCTTAGAGCTATTATTTAACTTTTAACTTAACATTTACTTTTAATTTAATTTTAACCAGAGAAATATGTTCCTGAGAAAACCGTCTCATACATTTATATTTCGGTGGAACATTTTATAAGAAAAAAAAATATTTGATTAAATTGTTATTATAGTACATGAAGAAAAGAATTTTATAAAAATGATTAGCATAGTAATTAGACTAGTTAAATTTCCATGCTACATAAATGTCTGATTTGAGGCTCTTCAGTGGACAGAAGCGTGAGTCCTATCCAGGTTATAATCTAATCTGTCAGAAATGTTTCTATTTCTCACATTTAACAAAAAAAAAATTAGACTCAACTTAGTTAAATGTTTTGTTTTTAGAAAATAATTGATAACACAATATTAACTTTTACTTAGCTTTGGGAAAAAACAGTAATATGATTACTTGCTTGATTTTATGTATTAATTATAGGTAAAGGATTTATTATAGTTTGTGAGAGTAAAACATCAGAAAAAATAAGTTAATTCTTTCTTGAGAAGGAGAAAATGAAAGCTAACAGTGGCGCATGATGAATGCAAACGGCATGATTCTGGAATTAGGAGACAAAGGGAAAATTTTAATTTGTGTACAGACATGCACATCTATCTTGAAATCTACATATTTGTCATGAAAACTCATGTGAAATGAGCTGCTACTAGATCTGAAATGATTTTTTAAATTATTCTTCCAAATACTTCAATGGTAGCAAGCAATATTTTTTTTCTTGGAGCAATAGCTTCTAAAATATTTTCTGTAACTGATCCCTACTCTTGTATGTACTAACTGTCCTCCAGTCCTTCAGAGCACTTTTTCTCAATTCCCCAGTTCAATCTAGTCTCAACAGCTATTTGAAATGCTAGAATCTCAGTAAAGCGTTGCCTGATCCTCCACCTTGAAACAATTCCTCTTTTCTCTGGTATTTCTTGGCATTTTTTATATTTTTCTTAAGAGAGGCATGACTGCTGTCATCTCTTAAGTATATTTATGTCTTTTCTTTCCTATTGAACCATAACATCCTTTTATACAACATCATTTCCTTCCTGAAGTAATTGCATTTTAATTTGGCATTGTTACTTGACTCAATGCTTTGCATCCATGTGATATAATTAAGATTTTTGTGAAACATGAAAAGCAATCAGACTTCCCCATGCTCAGCTAAGGATGTGTGGTGGTGTTCATCCATCTCCACCATGAAAGTGGCAATTATAGCTTAAGTCTTTTCTTCTGTCTCCATTACAGGAAAATCCAGCCCTGGAAAGTTAAAGGTGACTGCAGAAGGATGGCAAACAGTTCAATGTACCTGTAGACCTAAGAATACTTGATAGGATCTCCTTCCCCACAGGTCAAAGGACTGGAAGTTATTCCATTTTACAATTACATGCCCTTAAAGCGACCAAAGCTTTTCAAACAAATAGCAATATTTTTTTTTTCGTTGTTGACAGATAACCTCTGCACAGAGTTTTAGACACTTGTGCCAGAAGCACTATCTATGCCTCATTACCATTTAAATAGGCTGATCAATGAAAATTAGCATGTAATTTGAATTACAACTCCTGCTCTTACTTCTTAAAGCCTGGATCCTTCAACCTCTAAATAACTGCTAAGTTTTCCAGTGAGACTTCTCTTCAAATTTGAAAACAGGTGAATGCTTGTGTTTTAGTGCAAAAATTTTTGTTTGTCTTTGGTCCACACACAGCTATAAGAGGATTACTCCTCGTGTAGTGCTCAGGAATCATTCCCAGAAGTATGAAGTAATTATGCAGTGATATGTGTTAAATCTTTATATTTATAATAACATCATGGAAATATATAGTTACATTATCATTACAGCAAATAAAGTAACATATTGGTATACCATAATTAGGTATCATGTTATATTATTTTACAATTAGCATGTTACCATCTTTTATATAGTCAATTACTTAGTGTAACTTTCTGCTAACTGAAATAGTAAACAAATTCTCTATCAGATGCAATAGTGATCTTCAATCTTTGGAAATATAAGACTTTCATTGCAAGAGTTTACAGATTATTACTCAATAGTCAAAAGATATAAATTTTTTTTCTTGCAAACTAAAAAATCCTTTGGTTCTTAAGTAAGTTGCCAATTCTAGGGATTCCCAATTTTTATTTAGATAGAAAACAAATAATAGAATTATATCTTCAAGATGTAGAATTCAAAAAAAGCTTTTTATATAGACATCATTGAATTAAAAAAAAAAATTCTACCATACCATGGTCATTTAAAAGTAGCACTGTAGCACTGTCTTCCCATTGCTCATCAATTTGCTCGAGCGGGCACCAGTAATGTCTCCACTGTGAGATTTGTTGTTACTGTTTTTGGCATATCGAATATGCCACGGGGAGCTTGTCAGGCTCTGCCCTGAGGCCGAGATACTCGCCATAGCTTGCTCAGCTCTCTGAGAGAGACGCAGGTTGGGCGCGTGCAAGGCAAATATGTATGTGTGTGTGAGTGTGAGTGTGTGTGTGTGTGTGTGTGTGTGTGTGTTGTCTGGAGCAATAGCACAGCAGGTAGGGCATTTTACCTTGCACATGGCCAACCTAGCCAACTTGTGTTTGATTCCTCCACTCCTCTCGAAGAGCCCGGCAAGCTACCAAAAGTATCTCGCCTGCACGGCTAAGCCTGGCAAGCTACTGGTGACGTATTCGATATGCCAAACACAGTAACAACAAGTCTCACAATGGAGATGTTACTGTTACTGGGCCAGCTGGAGCAAATAGATGAACAACAGGAGGACAGTGCTTATACATATATATATATACATATATATACATATATATATTAATCCAAAAGCTTGGACTAAAAGATAGCACAGAGATGACGATTCTCACCTTACAGATGACCGACCAAAGCTTGATCCCAGAACTCCAAATGGTTTCCCAAGCACCACAAGGCATGACACCTAAATACTAAGCCAGGAGCAGCCCTCGACAGGTATGAACCAAAACACTCCCCTTCCAAAACCTGGAGTCCATGGGCTCAGGTTAAAAGTATACTTTCTTTATGAATTTTCTCTTTTATACTAGTTCTAATCACCTGAAGGCTACAGAATTTATCTTTGTCAGGGGTTTTTCATAGTGTCAGAAACTCTGAATCATTATTCATGTTAAGTACATAAGTGTAGAATGAATGAATAATATTGGCCCCAAATGGTACCTCAAATTCGGCTAATTCCTAAGTGAACTATATCAGCTACCTATGATACCAAAAATAAATATAAATGAGTTCTAAAATTTCTTAAAAATGCAAGCTACCCAAAGTAGTGCACCCACAGGGCAGAGCCTGGCAAGCTTCTTGTGGCATATTCCATATGCCAATAACAGTAACAACAAGTCTTACAATGGAGATGTTACTTGTACCCACTCGAGCAAATGGATGAAAAATGGGAGGATAGTGCTATAGTGCTACATCCTAAAGGAAAGTTTCATAGTCTATATTTCCATCCATTTTACCCATTGCACCTCATATATAAAACTATAGGAATGAGTGCATAAATAAAAGAAAACAGCAACATCATCGTCAGATCAACTAGAGAGAATTTTAATGCTATCCTCACATTATATAATGTTCTCCAATCACACTTTTATGTTGTCCATAAATCTCAAACTTAAAAATACATAGCTAAGAACTTGCATCTTAAGAATAGGTCAGGAGATATTATAGGATGATATGGCACTGTTTGACATGTGGTGAACTGGGTTTTATCCCTAGCAATACTTCTGTGTTGCTGGGCTTGTACCATAACTCTATTCAAGTGAATATATTATAGGGAAACATTTTATCTTCAAAATTAAGAAGTATTATAGATACAGAGATATTCTTATAAACATATATGTATCCTTTTAAATATAATTATTTATTTTTATATTGTCATCTCATTAACAAGATTGAACCATTTGCCTCTATGATAATCTTGTGTTTCTAAGGATTTGACATGATAGTTTATGGGATTATTCAGTGAGGTAAGAATACATACAGTATAGCAAATAAATGGGAAATATGCCTCTTTATTTTCCACTATTTTTCATGATATAGACAGTTTATTTAACTACGTAGAGGTATGAGTTACTTTTGTCATTTCATTATTTTCTGTATATTCTAAATCAAACTTTTCCTATTTATTTTTTGTCCCTAAGGCTCTGTGCTGAGGATGAAAGCATGATCTAACATTCCCTTCTTGTTGTTCAGAATTTCCTGTGGATCGATCTAACTTGTTGAAAGATAACTGAGGCATATTAAATATTTCAGTTTCATTAAACTAAATTGATTTAAATAATCAAACTTGAAACAGGATACGGTTAAACCACCAACAGAAACTAGAGAAAAGACTATTTTGGAAAATGTTTGATGGAGAGCAAAGCGACTTAAGGTCTATATGGCTGTCTCTGGTTGGCTGTTCTTTAATTTCAATGTGTAGCTTTCAACATAGGCTTAGTTTTTGATTATGTAGCTCACTACAGTGTACTAACACTGTAGTCTAACAGATTCCTAAACAAAACATAGAAAAAAAGAAAATTGTTTAAGGCTAAGTGGCTTTCTCTTTATTCTACCGTTACATGAATTTATTATCTTCTGAACTGATTCTTAATTTTATACATTTTCTCAAACTTCTAACTTGTTGAGAATTCGCATTTTTGAATTAATGATAAGCTTTTGTGCCTAAATAGTTAACTTTATTCTTCAAATTTTATGATTCAAAACTGAAGAAGGAAAGAAAAAACGAAGGGGAAAGATTTATACTGAACCATTGGTTTTGCTCAATTACAATGTTCTCTCCTGTGAATAAATGAAAATAAAGTTCAGTCTATCAGGTTTAAAGTTTTAAATTCTTGGAACTAATTGTTGTCCTAAGAAACTAATACGTATGAAGTTAAAATGGTAAAATTATTCTTGTTACAAATCACTTTTAAATTAAAGCCATTTATTATGAATACAGCCTGTATTCTGGAAGTGCTGAATATAGTACTTAGCTGGAGTTCTAACCTAATTTGTTTCTTTACCAACAATCATTCAGGAAGGAGTAAAATATCTAGGGACTCATTGTCTGAACCAAACATAAAATTTGTTACTTTTTTAAACCTAAACCTAAGACATGATCAGTATTTTCAGTCTTATTATCCCCATATATTTCTTCAAAACAGAAAATTTTACAATAAATTATTAACTAATAACGTCAAATAAATTATTAATTTCAAAGGCTGTAAAATGTTGCCACAAAAAGCAAATGGTGGAAAACTTATGAAGGAAATTTGGTGTACCCAATGACTATTTTTTAAATCCTCCCATAAAATATAAATCTTTTTTATACTTTGTGTGACTAAAACTAAATACATATGTATTCTCAATGTAATTAGGACTATATGTATTTTCAGAGCTCTTTAATTATTTATTTATTTTGAAGACTGGGCATTATATTATTTTGGAAGGAACTGTGCTAAATACCAATAATTTTCTGCTGTTATAGTGTGAGGCTGTAATATTTACATTTTTATAGTCTAATGATTTATTGGTGAAATTTTATATAATCTTGAGGGAACAGAGTGGTAGTACAGTTGGTAAGACACTTGACTTTCACTCTGGAACCTGGGTTCAATCCCAAGCATCACATAAGATCCCCTGAACCTGCCAGTAGTGATCACTGATCTCTGAACAAAATTTAAGAGTAAGTCTTGAGCACTTTCATGTTTGGTGCAAAACCAATATATATTACATCTTGGTTATATATATATATGTAATATTTATATATACTATATATTATATATGTATATATGTGTAAATTTATATGTGCTGTTCCAATTTTTTTCCCACTTATTGGGTCACACCCAGTGATGCACAGGGGTTACTCCTGGTTCATGCACTCAGGAATTACTCCTGGCCATGCTCAGGGGAGCATATGGGATGCTGGGAATTGAACTCTTGTCGGGGCGCATGCAAGGCAAACACCCTACCCGCTGTTCCATCACTCCAGCCCCTGTTCCAATTTTTAGACAGTGTTTTAATTTATTTGATTAAAATTAATATTAATTTTGAAATCACTAGAAGAAATAAAAATGAACAAATGAGCTATAAAGCAGATATTTACTTCAAGAAATAAAATATGTTTAAACATTTAATAAATTTTACTTAAACGATTACCATGTTAAATGAAAGCATAACTTCATTCCCCCATACAATCCTGTTCACCATGGATATCCTAGTCTTTAATGTTACCAAATCGGTAATTTAACTTCCTGATATTGGGGAGATTGACCCCGCCCCCTTATTTGAATTCTTGATTCAGCTAAAGGATAAGTTGGAAAGGTATTTTTAAGTATATTTAAAGTTAGAAATTTTGATATTTTAAGTATATTTATAACTTGGTAAAAGGTAAAGGTAAAGGCCCTCCCGTTGATCGTCGATTTGCTCGAGCGGGCTCAGTAACGTCTCCATCGGAGACTTTGTTGTTACTGTGTCTGGCATATCGAATACTCTCGGTAGCTTGCCAGGCTCTCCGAGAGGGGCGGAGGAATCGAACTCAGGTCGGCCATGTTGGCCGCTTGTAAGGCAAACGCCCTACCCGCTGTGCTATCGCTTATAATTTGGAAAGTAAAACCACAGCAGATGTCTGCATTTTTCTTAATTCAGTGAGAATACAATGAGATCAATCAAAAATATAAAGGTGGAAAGAAAATTTATTAAACAGGTAGTATTACCACTTAGAAGTGTGAGTCAGTCTTTACTCAGAAGAATGAAAGATCTGCTGTGGTTTTCTTTCTTTATTTTTGTTTTTCATTTAGGTATGCTTAAAGATTATATATCCTTATAAAATCCCTAAGTATATATAAGAAGGATTATTACTTTTCTTTACAATAATGCACTGCTCTGTAGCACTGTCTTCCCCATTGTTCATCAATTTGCTTGAGCAAGCACCAGTAACGTCTCAATTGTGAGACTTGTTACTGTTTTTGGCATATCGATTATGCCATGCGGAGCTTGCCAGGCTTTGCTGTGCGGACAGGATACTCTCAGTACCTTGCCAGGCTCTCCGAAAGGGACAGAGGAATTGAACCCGAGTCGGCCACATGCAAGGCTAATGCTCTACCCTCTGTGCTATCACTCCAGCCCCTGTATAATAATATAATTGTTAGTAATAAATCATATAAAATAATATAATAATTAATAATATGCAATTATTATTGTTTTTATTTATTTGAAGATAAGGGATCATCCCCATCTCTTTTCCTGTCCCACACTTGGCTGGCACCAAGAGGGTTCACAGGGCTGCAAAGGCTGCCAGCAGAGCCAGAGTGAAGTCTGCAGTGGCCTGGTCCTCTGAGGCCAAAGGCACATATAGTTCAGTCTTTGTGCCTTACTGGTCCAGTGCCCTGATAGAAGTTGATAAAGGAGAGATTAGACTGTTCGGTGCTGTGATACACTAGACAAAATAGAGAGGCCGAGAACATGGCAATGTGAGGGAGAAGCTTTCATCTGTTTGGGTGATTTCCATGAGCAGGCTGCCCGCATCTAGTGCCTTGGGTAAAACTCCGAGGCCCACTCTTTGGCAATGTCCACTTTTACATTGCAAGGGCTTGAGCCTTTCTGTCCTCAAGCTGTTCAGACATAAATTCTTTTGGACTCCCTAGCTAAGTATCTGCTTCTAACTCCTTGTTTCTATCTTAAAATACTTCATTGCATTGGGCCAGAGCAATGGTATAGTAGATAGGGTGCTTGCTTTTTGAGTTCAATCCCCGACATACCTATGGTCCCCTGAGACTGCCAGGAGTAATCCCTGAGTGGAGAACTAGGAGTAACCTCTCAGCATCACCAGGTATCACCCCAAAAGTCAAACCAAAATAGCACTGTAGCACTGTCCTCCCTTTGTTCATTGATTTACTTGAGCAGACCTAATAATGTCTCCATTGTGACACTTGTTACTGTGTTTGGCATATCGAATGTCACAGGTAGCTTGCCAGACTCTACCATGCGGGAGAGATACTCTCAGTAGCTTGCCAGACTCTCCAAGAGGGTTGGAGGAATTGAACCTGGCTCAGCTGAGCCGGATCAAACCAAAATAAATTAAATTAAATTATATTAGTGAATTGCAAGGAAGGACATTTCAGCTGTATTTGGGGCCCTCTCTACTGAGACAGCCAAAAATTTCTAATGCCAATTATTTCCTCAACAATACCATACACTCAGTAGTTCATAGTACATTGCTTCACCTTATGTTACCATCTGTAAAAAATTTATTGTTTTATCATTGGGCTGGAGCGATAGCACAGCGGGCAGGGCGTTTGCCTTGCACACAGCTGACCCAGGTTCGATTCCTCCGCCCCTCTCAGAGAGCCTGGCAAGCTACCAAGAGTATCCCACCTGCACGGCAAACCCTGGCAAGCTGCCTGTGACATATTCAATATGCCAAAAACAGTAACAAGTCTGTCAGTGGAGACATTAATGATGCCTGCTCAAGCAAATTGATGAACAATGGGAGGATAGTGCTACAGTGCTGTCATTGATCATACCTCTCTCTAAAAATAATAAATG
This sequence comes from Sorex fumeus, assembly GCF_029834395.1. NCBI lineage: Eukaryota > Metazoa > Chordata > Mammalia > Eulipotyphla > Soricidae > Sorex > Sorex fumeus. The sequence continues at coordinate 8,415,473 of NW_026606188.1, forward strand.
TGCAACTCTTTTACAATCAGAATTTTATTTTTAGTGTATTTATAATGAGATAGAGAACTATGTAGTAGACTAATTTATTATTTAATGATTATATTTCTATTAAAGTCTTCATCTCCCAGAGAAATGAAAGGAGTCTGACATGTGCATGGTCTAATATGTGTTCAATTTCAGTACACAAAAATCTTTTGTAATAATGATGCAGGATCAATGGCAGCAGATCTTGGTTCTAGTCCACACTTCCCAGATTCTTCAATATTTTTAATAATGAAAATGTTAATAATAAAGATTTTCAGACTTGAAAATAGAAAGGTTTGTTGTACTAAGGCTTATCTAGGGTAGGCAAAGGAATAGCAAAAGATATTCTCTAAGTGGGAAGAAACTTAGTATGGGACTAAGTTAAAATGAGTTCCTTTTGTGGGGCTTTATATATGAGAACTATGTTCATTGCATCTTATCATCAGAGGGACAAGAATGTTCACCAAAAAAAAAAATGCAAGGATTATTCCAGGTGCTCTGGTGAGTTTCAGGGCTTTTGGATTTTTTGAATTTGGTCATGGAGCTTTGGGGTTATCTGTTTGGCCATTGGCCTTAGGTATTAAAGGTATTAACCATTATCGCTTAACGTAGGTGAAACAATGTTTTGTGCAGAATCTGATCTTGGAAAATTGTTAGCTTCTTCCTTCACAGAAAGAGGCCAGGAATCTGCAGGAATGTTAAAAATGCTAGATGAGGACAGCTATATTGGAGCAGCTCATTGGCAAGGGGAAACTGCAGCTTTCAATAATGAGCAAGGTGGTTGAAAGGTTATTCTCTTCTTTATAGAAGTGCAAGACTCATAGCAATGGAGAGAAAGGTACAGAAGTTTGTTATACACACTGCAGCCACACACCCATTCTATTACTGAGAACCTTACCAGATTACAATTAACAAGCTGACATTGTTAATCATAATAATGCGTCATAATCACCCAATGTCCACACATCACATAGCACAGCGGTAGGGCTTTCGCCTTACAAGCAGCCAACATGGCTGACCCGAGTTCGATTCCTCCGCCCCTCTCGGAGAGTCCGGCAAGCTACCGAGAGTATCTTGCCCGCATGGCAGAGCCTGGCAAGCTCCCCATGATGTATTCGATATGCCAGACACAGTAACAACAAAGTCTCCAGTGGAGACGTTACTGGGCCCGCTCGAGCAAACTCACCCTACATTCTATAAACCTGACCCATTGTAACCATCTTCCTTAACATCAGAGGGGTATTTTGTGTATTTGTTTTTAATTCAATATGCCCCAAGATGAATTCTTTCAATGAGCACCACTGTGGTATTTTGAAATTGGGGCTTAAATAACTCCCTAAGGGGCCAAAGATGAACTGTTTCTTCTGCATAAGAATGCAGTTTGCATCAAGGACAATGAAGGCCTTGAAAAGCTTGTGTCCTTTTCCATTCTTTGCCCTTTTCCTAATCAAAAAAAGCAGTTGCCAGTCCTTCCAGCTCCCTTAAATCTAGAAGGTGGTGACTTGCCTTTATGATGCATGATTATCAGAGAATATGCTCTCCCTACTTGAGTAATTCATTCGTGTTTTCACTCTCAGAGTTCTCCCTATTTTTTGTCATATGAAATCTCTTCTTTCTCTCTTCTTGATGCATATATATGTATCAAGGAGAGAGAAATAAAAAAGATATATTGGGCTGGAGCGATAGCACAGCGGGTAGGGTGTTTGCCTTGCACGTAGCCAACATGGCCAACCCGAGTTTGATTCCTCTGCCCCTCTCGGAGAGCCCAGCAAGCTACTGTGAGTATCTCTCCCACACGGCAAAGCCTGGCAAGATACCCATGGCATATTCGATATGCCAAACACAGTAACACATTTCACAATATTACTGGGCCCACTCAAGCAAATCGATCAACAGTGGGAGGACAGTGACAGTGACAGTGACATATATATAATATATATATATATACTTGTGTATGTACCAAATATGGCATATATATCAAGTGGTAAAGGCCCTCCCGTTGATCGTCAAGTGAATTCGTGAATATATTTATCAAGTGAATAAGTAAATATATATATCACTTATATATATTTTAATGTATATTTATATTTGTGTGTATGTACATCTGACAGAACTCTATTTTTTATTACATTTATTGCTATGTAAATTTTAGACATATTTAATAACATTGATTTTTCCCCTACTCTATCTAATGCCATTTTTATTGTCCAGACAAAGAAGAATCCAGAAGAGAGGGAGTCTTCCTCATGGACTGATGAAGACAAATAAACATCATTCTAGTCTAGTTGCTGGCGGACAGAGGGCTTGGTAATGTGCTTTTTGCAAATTGCCTAGACCTTAAGTATCTTGAAGGCATGAAGACCACATCCCATTGCAAAACAAACTCTGACTTAGAGAAGAAGAAAGTGAGGTAGTGTCTGTTGGTGCAAGCTGAGACTCCCCTCAGAGTTGACCAAATCCCCTGAGGAAGGGAGTTGCTTTTCCAGTTTTTCCTTTTAAAATTTTCTTTTTGTGTTCTTATTATGACTCTAAAGCTCATGATACTAATATGAAGAGACCATCAGAGTCCAAGGTTTGCCTGAACTGCTCTGTGTACAGAGAAAGTCAGGTCAAGCCAATCTGGAGAAAATACACATAAGCTCCCAAAAGGCATTGTCTTCTCCCCCGCCTTCTCCCCGCCAAACACACACAAAACACACACACACACACACACACACACACACACACACACGAGAACTCCATGAATTCTCTAAACACACTTTTTCTCTTTTCACACTTCTCTACAAAAATTTCTTTCACTAAAACCTGGGGTTTATTTTGGTGTTGTAGCTGTTGTTCTTTCTTTTTTTTTTTTTATTTCTTTTCCATTTGACTATTTCACTTGGTCCTGAAATTCTTTTCTGAAGGAAGGTGAATCTGGAGACCTGCAGCAGGGAGGTCAGGATTGGCATTCCTTCTGCTGCAAGCACCATTCTCACTCACTTTCAGCAGGTGACCCTTTAGCACCAGCAGGACCAGCAGCCTTGCTACTAGCTGTCTGTGCTGCCTCCACACCCAGAGAAAACACCTAGCCCTGACTCTGATACACAAAAACTTTACCAAGGGCCCAGGTGGTCAAAAGCATATAAGATCTTGTTTTTATTTTATTTTTTTTTTTTACTCTAGGCTACCTCTTTAAACTCACTTTCCAAGTCACCCTCAATAGTATCTTTTTCTGTTTGTTTTTATTTGTTTATCTAAGAACACCTAGAACTTCCCAGGGTTTTGTCTTGGATTTACAGTGAGATCATTCCTGACCATGCTCAGGGACCATATGGGGTGATGGGGATTGAACAGGGGTCGGCACCATACTAGACAAGTACTTTCTAGTATGTAATTTCTAGATATGTAATATCTCTTCGGGCCCATACCACCCTGAACGCGCCCATATTTAATTAATTTTACTTATTTGTTTGTTTGCTGCAGGTTGATTTTAGGTTAGTCTTGCAACCACTCACTACTTGAGGGTTGGAACAATAGCACAGCAGGTTGGGCATTTGCCTTGCATGTGTCTGACCCCGGTTTGATTCCTCTGTCCCTCTTGGAGAGCACTGCAAGCTACTGAGAGTATCCCGCCCTCACAGCAAGCCTGGCAAGCTCCCCATGGCATATTCGATATGCCAAAAACAGTAACAAGTCTCACAATGGAGACATTACTGGTGCCCGCTCAAGGAAATTGATGAACAATGGGAGGACAGTTTGACAGTCCTACAGTGCTATTTGTGTGTTTGTTCATGGGCTACACCTGGAAATGCTCAAGCTTTTCTCCTGACTCTCTACTCAGGATGTTAAAATACTCTGTATCCGATAACAAGGTGCTTGATATAGACTCACTTAAGCTATAAAGACAAACACCAATTTAAAACTAATTTACTGGCAAGCATGCCAATACAGTGAAAGAATGAAAAGACAGGAGTCACAAAAATATTTAAGAAATAATAAAATAAAATTACCAATCCAAATTAAAAAAAAAGTAAAGTGGAGTTCATGCCCAATTCAGTCAGTTTAATCAATGGCTGATTAAATAGCAGTACTCCTACATTATAAAATACATGTATGTATGTGTATATATATGTACATATATGTGAATGGTACTGATTTTATGTAAATAATAATAATAAAAATAAAGATAAATATTGTAAGTGGTAAAGTAATTAATACTACAGAAAATCAAAAGTAGTATTGATATATATGCACACATTATAACAAACCCAAAATATCTGAAGGAAACTAACTTACCTAAACGAAGATGCTGGCAATTAAAAAAAAAAATGACAGGACATGACTTTAACATCCTGACTTCATCAATGCAGACAACTATTTAAACAAGATAAATGAGTTTAATAAAAATATTCAGAGCTCTCCACCACAAACATCAGTCCACACTTATATTTCAAGTGCTTAAAGAAGATTTTCAGTAATAGAATATTTATTGAACAGAAAAGCAGTCTCAATAAAACTATGAATATTTAAATCTTAACAGCCTGCATAGATCAAATGGTGTGATTTTTTTAAAGGTAAAATTTTGTAATTTGTAAAATACAAACATGCCACTTACTAAGTAATGAGTTGGTGAGAAAATTAAAGATGTAAAAAAAAAATAAAATTAAAGATGCATTTCTTTTTGTTTTGTCTTTGCTTGGGGGTCACATCCAGCTGCGATCAGGATTTACTCTTAATGCTATGCTCAGGGATCAAACACTTTAATATGCTTACAAAGAAGTAGAGACTAAAGATTAGTACCAGGAATTTTGCTCCATGGCTTGCAGGCCAGCCACACATGTTAGGGGAAAAGGCAGCTCAGATAGAGAAGGGAGCACCAAATAAAGGGTGTTGGGAGGATCCTCCCAGGATGGGAGAAGCATGCTGAAAGTAGACTATTGACCAAATATGATTGCCACTCAATGCCTCCTTTGCAAACCACAACACCTAAAAGGAAAGAGAGAACAGTGGGGAATGCCCTGTCACAGAGGTAGGGTGGGATGGGGGAGATGGTGGGTGGGAGGGATACTGGGATCCGTGGTGGTGGGAAACAGGCACTGGTGGAGGGATGGGTATTTGACCATTGTATAATTGAAACCCAAGCACAAAATTTATAAGTCTACAACTGTACCTCATGGTGTCTCACTAATAAAATTTGTTGTTGTTGTTGTTTTTTGGATCACACCTGGCGATACAAGGGGTCACTCCTGGCTCTGCACTCAGGAGTCACTCCTGGCAGTGCTCAGGGGACCACATGGGATGCTGGGAATTGAACCTGGGTCGGCCACATTCAAGGCAAATGCCCTACCCGCTGTGCTATCTCTCCAGCCCCTCACTAATAAAAATTTTTAAAAAATGAAAATAAAATAGAAACCAAATGAGAAAATGCAATATATATTACAAAATACAAATTGTCCTTAGTCTATTATCGGCAATTGTATCTCAACAAATTAATAAACCTTTAAGATAAATTAACATCTTTTATATAAATATGTGTATAGCATTTAACATTCCTCAACTCGGTAAAGGTAAAGGTAAAGGCCCTCCCGTTGATCGTCGATTTGCTCGAGCGGGCCCAGTAACGTCTCCATTGGAGACTTTGTTGTTACTGTGTCTGGCATATTGAATACTCTTGGTAGCTTGCCGGGCTCTCCGAGAGAGGCAGAGGAATCGAACTCGGGTCGGCCATGTTGGCCGCTTGTAAGGCGAACACCCTACCCGCTGTGCTATCTGTGCTAGCTGGAGCGATAGCACAGCGGTAGGGTGTTCACCTTACAAGCGGCCAACATGGCCGACCTGAGTTCGATTCCTCCACCCCTCTCGGAGAGCCCAGCAAGCTACCGATAGTATCTTGCCTGCACGGCAGAGCCTGGCAAGCTACCCGTGACGTATTCGATATGCCAAACACAGTAACAACAAGTCACATGATGGAGACGTTGCTAGGCCCGCTCCTCAACTAGAATACCAATAAATAACAAATACACATGAAAACTGAAAATGGGAAAGCTATTTAGTTAATTTAAAAAAATATATATTGAATTTATATGGAAATTATAAACTAACAGATTTATGTATACCAAAGTTTATTTTGTGCAAAATTACAAAAAACCTGCACTGGCACAAATTGAATTGAGGAGGTGAAAGAACTATATGCCAAAAAAGATAAGATGTTGTAAACACAAGTAAAAGATAGCAAATGATGAAAGATTATTCTGAAATTCCATATCAAAATAATTGGTTTGGGAACAGATAGAGAGTAAGGGCTTGAAAGTATCTGTATGGGGCCAAGCACAGCTCAGCTCCTCAGTGCTCTATAACCTGATCACTTGGCATCTGGTTACTCATTGATTTGCTCAAGCCGGCACCAGTAATGTTTCCATTCATTCCTGCCGCTAGCTTGTCTAGCCCAGTGGCGTCTGCCTCCTTCTTGGAACATGAAGAGCCTCAAACCGATCATTCAGGGTCTTGACAAAAAAGTCTGACCATCTCGTAGGTGGATGGCCATGCAATCTTTTGACACCCCATGGGATCCAGTCAGTAACTGCTCTAGTTCAGCGGTCCTCTCCAAATCTCATTACGTGTCTAGCCCATCTGATTTACGATGCTTTGGCAAACAAGACAGCATTCCTGATTCTTGACCATTGACAGAGGTCGGAACTCTGAATTCTTTCTCTCATTTGAGTGAAGCAAATACTCCAAGCACAGCTCTTTCAATTTCTATTTGGAACACTTGAATATCATTCTCATCCTGTTTCCGTAGGGTCCAGGTCTCTGAGGCGTATGTTAAATGCAGGAATAACAGTGGAATTGAAGAGATGTGCCCAGAGCCGGAGGTTCTTTGTCCTCTTAGCTATTTCTTCAATGCTCTTGAAGGCAAGCTACTCCCTTCCTCCTGCGCAAATCCGGCGCCAGGTCATTCATCATGTTGAATTCTCTACCTAGGTACACATAACTGTTGCATTAGTAGATGTTTGTAACTTTGAGAGCGAATGGAGGGTCAGGAATGAGACCGTTTCTCATGAATATTGTCTTTGTGAGATTCAGCTGTAGACCGACCTTTCCACACTCATGGTCAAAGTTGGCCAGCATTTATGCCACTTGGCTAATGTTTGGTGTTATTAGAATGATATCATCAGCAAAGCAGATGTGGTGTAGTTGTATGCCATCTAACTTCTCTCCCATTCCTTCCCATTACAGTTGTCGCATGATGTTCTCGAGGGTGGCACTGAAGAGTTTTGGTGAAACGGTATCACCCTGCCAAACCCCTCTCTTGACGTAAATGATAACTTCTCTGTAGAATAGAGCCCCAATATACCCTGCCCTGTCTACTTCCATCAACCGCCGGCGAGGCAGGGATTCCACACAGAAGACCCACCCTACAGTATCAGATAAATACCTCACTAGAAGACCTCCAATACCTCCACTTCCCAGCCGCTGTCACACTCCAGGACATTTTCCAGATGCTCGGGCCGAAACTCATGCACGAGGGAAGCCCCACAGAACCAGGAAAGCGGAACTCTGAGACCTTGGACTCTAGGCTCAACGGACCCGGGGACAGAGATCATCTGCCTGTTCCTACCAATTTCCAGGGACCAAGGGATTAAAACCAGAAGCTCCACCCTACCCTGCACTGTCTGCTTCCACCAACCACTGGCAACCCAGGGATTCCATACAGAGGACCCACCCTACTGGTACCAGATAAATACCTCACCAAAAGACCTCCACCACCTCAATTACCTCCACTACCCAGCTGTCGCCACGCTCCAGGATGTTTTCTGGACTGTGTGGCCACAAAGTGGCCACGCAATACATCATAAGACACTTAATACTCATCTTCCTGGATTACTGCACCATATTTGATAGGGTTCAAATATGGTTTGAACCATGGACACACCTATGAGTGCGATTTGAGGCTGCCCTAAAAGCATCTCTCCCTCTCTGGGAGCCTGGCAAGCTACAAAGAATACCCCGCCCACACAGCAGAGTCTGGCAAGCTATGCATGGCGTATTCAATATGCCAACACCAGTAAATACAATGGGTCTCATTCCTCTGATCCTGAAAGAGCCACCAATATGGTTGCGTTAAGAAGAATGGGGAAAGAGAGGCTAATAAAATCTCAAGGCTTTACTAGGCTGCCAACACAAAGGAAGACAAAAATGTCTGTACTTTCAGTGCATGCATGCTGGCATTGAATGCATCCATCGAGGTCCTGATGTTACAATGCAAAGTATCATGTACGACATCATTGCTCTGACCAAGATGAAAAGACATCAATCACATCAAGCCGTTTTCAACACTGGAAAAGAATTGTTCCTCAGAACATGTGACAAAAGAGGCGTCGGTGATGTTGTTGACCTTGTAAACACGAACTTGGCTATGAGCATTGATCCATTTGAATGCCTAACAACCCAAATTGGACGTTTACATTTGAATAGATGTGGCTCACTGCCAGCAGTTTCTATCTTTTTTGTCTATGCACCAACATACAATTATGATTAAGGAGAAATTGAGAAGTTCTACACGGAACTGGAGAAGTTTTATAAAAAAGACCACACCTTCTACAAGATCATTGTCAGTGATTTCAAAGCCAAGACAGGACCGAGAAGATCTGCCAAAGATTTCCACATCGAGACCCATGGCCTTGAATGGAATGAACAGGGTGAAAGACTGTCTGAGTTCATCATGTCAACCAAGACCATCCATGGTAACTCACAATTCCAAAAGACCGAATCTAAAAGTTGGACATGGGAGTATCTCGGTGGATGGTTCCACAACAAAATTGACCACATCATATTCAATCACAGTTTTGCCTGACCAATGTCTCTGTTATCCCAAAATTCCAAACAGGATAGGACCACCATCTCCTTCAATCAAAATTCTACTTCACAGAGCAGGGAGAAAGGGCTGCAAAGTTTAAGAAGAGAACTCCCAGAATGACCACTAACTGAGAGCTCTTTGTTTCTTTTTCAGCAACATGAGAAGATGCCATCATTGACAATATTGATGAGGAATATGATAGACTGGTTCAGCACCTCCATGATTGTGTGAGGAACACCGAGAGAGATAGCCACAAAAAAAGCCTGTGTTCGTTAACTCTTGAGCTTGTTTACCAACGTGGCTTGGCGCAAGACTCACGCAACCTCAAGTGAATGTCTGAGCACCCAAAGCAATGCAGAGAAGTAATCAAAGAAGACTTCAAAAAGAGAAGAGCAGCAGTGCTGGTAGATGCAACAGAAGCTGGGAAAAGCATTCACAAGGCCCGCCTGTCCTTCGCCAACTACAAGACCAAGATGACTGCCCTTTGATGTTCTGATGGATCTACTACATCAGTCAGAAGGGCAATGAAGAAGATTATACATGACTACTACTCAGATCGCTTTGACAGCCATGTCCACCTGCTCACATACCAAATTCCGCAGGAAAGATATGTCATTGTCATTCCCAACATTCTCCCTTCCAAATTCTGGTACGCCATTTCATCAGTAAAGAAGCAAACAGCACCCGGTCAAGACAAGGTAAGACCTGAACACCTGAAGAACCTGCCACCAGTACTCATCAATTCACTGGCCTCGCTATTCACACTACCTGTCTGAATGCAATGTTCCGTCCCAATGGAAAACCAGCAGGACCGTACTACTGCACAAGAAGGGAGACCTCCATGACATTGTCAACTATTGCCTAATCTGCCTTTTGTCTGTAGTCTACAAGCTGTTCACTTGAGTCATCCTGAATAGGATTAGGAGAACACTAGATGAAGGACTACCATGCAAGCTAGCCAGGTTCTGCAAAGGATTCAGCACGATCGACGATATCCACATGATAACCAAGCTCATTGAGGTATCTAGGAAATTCAAGATGCTGCTCTTTCTAAGTCCATTGATTTAAAGAAGGCCTTTTATTCTGTTGAGACTGAATGGTCATCGAAGCCCCAGCCAAACAGCGCCTTCAAACTCAATACATCAGGATCCTACAAGAGCTGTATTACAGATTCAGTACCAGGATCTCAGTGCTATATAAAGTCCATTAAAGCACAGAAACTCTTTTCACCACTGAGTGTGGCCTAAACCTCTACCCCAATATAAGAAATAAAATCATTTAAATGATTGCACTGACTATATTATTATTTATATTCAACATAACCTCTAAAGTTCTCAATATAATTCTTCACAGAAATATAAACATAACTATGAATTTTATCAGTCATTTAGATGCTATGAATTAGTAATAATTAACAATAATAGAATTTGAATCAAAGTACACATTTAAATCTGTGGAACAGATTTGATATACCCATAATAAATGAGCACATTATGAATAACAACTTCAGAAAGAAAGACTCAATAGCTTAGCTTACTGTAGAATAAGGAAAGTTGCTTTAATATATTGTACTGGGAAAACTAGATAGACATAATTAAGGAATAAAACTAGCCTACTATTTGACAACATAAATTTGTCATATATGATTTTTTCCCAGAATTATAGATTGAACTAGAATGTTTCTGAACATTGAAAAACTGGTATCAATAAAAAATATTTTTTGAATGACTAAAAATATTTTTACTTTAAATATCCAAAAAGAGGTTAATTTTTGAAATATATAAATAAATCTTTAAATTCAACTAGTTACCATTTTATAGATAATATCTTAGTAGATACTTTCTTTTGGAAGATGCTACTGGCCAAATGATATGTTCATCTTTTGTTATTAGAGATGAAACCCTGTCATTAACAAAATCACAGGGAGACCTGGAAGGTTTTCCTTTGATTCTTACTATGTTTAATGAAATAAAGCATATGTAGAAAAATAAACACTTTAGATTTTTTGTTCTTATATAGAATACTGAATCAAATAAAAATAAATTAATTATAACAAAAATACACTTTTACATCTTAAAATTAGTTCCAGGAGGGAAATGGGAGGGAAGTATACATTAAAGCTAAGGAAATGATTTCTCCTGAGGATAGAATTGGAGATCTAAAGACCAAAAGGTGTTTATTTTCAATAATGAACACTTGAAACTTATGTGTTATAGTGTCACTGTCCTCCCATTGTTCCTTGATTTTGCTTGAGTGGGCCCAGTAACTTCAATAAATAAATAAGTAGGTAAAATTCCACTTTGAGAATATCTATGATATCAAATGTCTCTTGGGAGTCAGGACTGCATATGACTGAATTTATTACGATGGACATAAGGGAAATGATTGGGTCAGGCGTGACTTAGGGCTATTAACATCAAATACATGAAGTTATTATAACCAAGGTCTACAAAAAGTCATAAAGCAGCCAACTGGAGAAAAATGAAGGAAGCCTGTGAAAGTTACTGTACTATTTGTTCATTGGGAAGAGGTTGGGAAATAATCACTGACCTCTAAGTAACAGAGAATGGAACTCATCTTTCACTTCGGAATGAGCTCCTAGCTGTAATTGATGGCGTATCCAGAAATGGCTGCGATCATTAGGGCTCCAGTGACTGAATTAAAAGAAAATGAAGGATGCAGATGGCTGTATAAAGCACAGAAAATGCATTTCTTCCTGGTGACAGATACAACTGATCATCTTACAAAGAAGTGCCTCACTGAAAGTGTTTCGCTATGTAGTTCTCAGGGAAAATGAAGAGTAATGTAAAAAGTGGACAAGATGAAACTAACTGTTTCATTCCAGATATTGACTACACAAGTCACTTCCAATAAATCAGCTGTTTATTGTACCTAAGACAGCAGTTTGTTAATATTATGAAGGTGCTACAAAATGTTCTCTTTGGTTAGGCAAGCTTTTAGCATTGGATGATAAAATTAGAAGTTGTTTCTTTTTTGTGTAAGTTTTCTAATTATCAACATTTGAAATACTAGGTATTTCTATTTATAATATTAATACTTTGATGATATAAAATAGTTCAATTTTGGCAAAGTTCAGTTTTGTAAAAGATCAGATATTATACTTTTAGACTTTTTTGAACATATAATCATTGTAATAGTACTTAATAAAGTATATAAATCATGATAAATAAATAAGTTTCAATAAGTTTATTTACAAAACCCCAGCAAAGCCCAGATTTTGCTTTAATTTGTGAAAATTAAGAATATTCATTTAATATAATTTTGTTGTGAGTAGGAATAATTAGAAGATCAATAGCACTGTAATTAAATGAAAAGGCAAGTTTAACTCACTTAGTATTTTGTGGGAAGTCGGAATATGATTATTTAAACATTTTAAATAAATATAGAGCATTGTTTGAAAATAATTACAGGTCAATGACAACAATAGAACCTTTTAAATAATTTGAAGAAAAATTAATAATTACATTATAACAATAATCATGACAAAAAGGATCCCAGAGAACAGTTTAATTGATTGATTTGAGAGCTATTGCACTGGTGTCTGGGGCATCTAGCTTTCTGTACAATATGGCTAGCACAATTAATTATTAAAAATATTTTACACATGATCACAAGTACATTTTAAACTTTGTGGGTTCAAAGGGGATAAGTTAAAATTTTATGTATTGAAATAATTGCTGCATCAAAACTTTTAAACTACCCTGCCCGGATCTGCAGAGAATGTTTAGTGGAATTACCACACGTGAAACATATACCATGTAAATGTACTTATACATTAAATGTGCATTTAATATACATACAATCATATTGATAATATACTTAGCATATACTATTAATTATAATAATTATTACAATGTGAATACTGATAATTATAACAACATATGATTATTATAGTATACTAATGTATTAATGTCATATTATGTTAAGCACTATTAATATAACATATATTTTATATTCTCAAATTGAAATTCTATTTATTTATTGATTGAATTACATATACATGTACATGTAAATGTAAATGCACCAGGTACCAAATGGCCTCCTCATGCACCAAATATTTACTATGTGATACATACAAAAAATATTTATAGGCATGTACTCAAACTCTGGGACTGGAGAGCTTCTGCAATTCCATGTCTTTGTCATAAGTATGTCCTCCTCTTCACTAAAAAATGTTTCTTAGAATTTTCACACGTCTATTCTTCAAGAAGCTTAGAATTCAAATACAGTTTTCTTTCAATTCTTCATACTTTAAAATCACTTATAAAAGATTGCTCGATTTGCTCAAGCGGACCCAGTAACAGTTTCCATTTTGAGACTTGTTGTTACTGTGTTTGGCTTACTGAATACGTCACGGGTAGCTTGCCAGGTTTTGGCCATGTGAGCAAGATATTCTCGGTAGCTTGCCAGGCTCTCCGAGAGGGGTGGAGGAATCGAACCCGGCTCGGCTAGGCTGGCTGCATGCAAGGCAAATGCCCTACCACTATGCTAAGCTATGCTGTAAAAATACATTATATTTGTTAATAATAGAACACTCATATATGTTAATAATGAAATAGTAGAGGCCAGGGAGATAGTAAGATAGCACAGTGGTTAAGGCAAAGCCTTGTGCACAGACATCCTGGTTCAATTCCCAGCACCTCAGAAGAGTTCACCTGTCCCCACCAGGAGTGATTCCTGAATACAGAGCAGGAGTAATCACTGAACACTGCAGTGAGAGTGCATCATACTGAAGGCAGGCAAGTGTGACTATACAGAGTAGATTGATAGCAGAATTAGATTTCTGAAATGACAAAGTTCTACTGACTTCTGTGTCAAATTTAATTTTGATTTTCAATGTAAATGGCTAAGTGACTTCTGGGAAGTTGCAAAATTTGACTTTCATCTAAAGACCAATAACTTTGCTATATATAAGCTGCATATAAATTTCATATTACATAGCCATTTTGTCTCATGTTTTATGTCATTTTGTTTTTTGAGAAATTTCCATACTGTTATTAATAGGGGTTGAACTGGACAATCACTAGCAGTGGATTAGAGTTCTATTTTTTCTATTTTCTATTTTCTTTTTTTTATTGTGCTATTCTCACTGGTAAGGGGAGTGAGAATCTCTACTTGGTAGAAATTGAGCTCCCATTTGACCCAGCAATACCACTCCTGGGAATATATCCCAGAGAGGCAAAAATGTATAGTCGAAGTGACATCTGCACTTGTTTGTTCATTGCAGCACTCTTTACAATAGCCAGAAACTGGAAGAAACCTGAATGCCCAAGAACAGATGACTGGTTAAAGAAACTTTGGTACATCTACACAATGGAGTACTATGTAGCTCTTAGAAAAGATGAAGTCATGAAATTTACATACAAGTGGTACAATATGGAAAGTATCATGCTAAGCGAAATGAGTCAGAAAGAGAGGGATAGACATAGAAAGATTGCATTCATCTGGGGGATATAAAGTAACAAAGTATGAGATTAATACCCAAGAATAGCTGAGATCAGCACCAGGAGGATTACTCCATAACTTAGAGGCCAGCCGGGTATCCTAGAGGAAAGGGCTATTCAGATAGAGAAGGGAGCACCAAATAAAGGATGTTTGGAGGATCCTCCCAGGAGGGGAGATGCATGTCGAAAGTAGACTATGGACTGAACATGTTTGCCACTCAATGCCTCTTTTGCAGACCACAACACCCGAAAGGAGAGAGAGAACACAGGGGATTGCCCTGCCACAGAGACGGGGGGATGGGGGGATGGGGGTGGGAGGGATATTATCCATGGTGGTGGAAAATGGGCACTGGTGGAGGGATGGGTATCTGATCATTGTATAATTGAAACCAAAGCACAAAAAATTGTAAATCTACAACTTTAAAAAAAATAAAATAAAATAAAGGGGGAAAAAAAAAAAGAAAAAAAAAAAAGAATCTCTACTTGGATTTACTTGGATGATTGAAATACTTTCATTTGCCTATTGGATATCCATCTGTCTGGTTCAGAGAAGAAAATAAGTACAAACTTATTAAGATAGTTTTTACTGTTTACTTCCTCCCCCATAATTGTATAATATTTAAATATTTAAATTTTCTGATTTTTGGTTTCTATTATCTCTAATAGAAGAGATAATAGAATAACAGTATGAAAATTTTTCAAAAACAAAAATGACATAAAACATGAGACAAAATGGCTACATAACTACATAATATAAAACTTATATGTGGTTTATATATAGCAAAGTTGTTGGTCTCTAGATAAAAACCAAAATTTTGTAACTTCCCAGACATCACTTAAACATTTACATTGAAAACCAAAATTAAATTTGACACCTAAGTTAGTAGAACTTTGTCATTTCAGCAATCTAATTCTGCTATCGATCTACTCTGTATAGTCACACTTGCCTGCCTTCAGTATGATGCGCTCCAATAGTATTTATTGTAGAAACAAATTTGTGGCCATTAATTCCTTTATTTGAAATATAAAGGAATTATCCACTTATCTGAAAAACTTAAATCATTCCGTAGAGTTTGAGTAATAGACTATGTAAAGGGTTCTTGCTTAGAAGCAATTTTTATTCAACTCTATCATTACAGTACACCATTCATTTTTAAATCATAAGTTGTGACTTGATGAATCTGCTCTGAAACTTTGGGCTGTCTTGTGGTGAGTCATTTGTACTTTTCTCTTCCTTTATTTAGGACCCAATTTCTATTGATTATAGTATACCTTGTGAATCTGTTTAAGTTGATTTTTATTGGATAGCTTTAGATTTCTAGATCTATGTATCTGTCTCTTTTCCCTGTTCTGTTATTATATTTTCAAGTTATTATTTTGTTTCTGTACATCTTATATTCCTCTAAAATACTCATAGTATGGTCAATTTTGCTTTTGATGCAATCCCATGAGCATCTTGTGATACATTCAATTATTTTGAATTATCTTTTTTCTGATCTTTTTAAATGACTTCCTTTACCTTATTCTTTACTTCACTGATTCAATATTTTTCTTTTGTCATTTTTCTTGGAGACTCTGTTACATTTTGTTATTTTGGTTTTAGTTCTGAACACTTTCACACATATATTTATGCTTTTTAAATTTTTTTTAAAGTACTCCCTCTAATACGCTGTCTGACCTTGTTGAATTCTCTTCTATCGATTTTCTCAGTTTAGTGAACATGATTAATGATTTTTTCAGAATATTTGCATAAATGCATTGTATTTAGGGTTCTTTATAGGGATTTGTTTCATTCACTGGTGCCTATGCATTCTTCTGTCTCATTATGTCTAGGTTCAAAGGACTCCTGTGTATAAAGTGGGTGTACCTGATTACATGCATCAGACAAGGACTGTGGCTTCTAGTTTATAGAAACTGGGCAAGTAACAGAAGTGTATGGTTGTGATCACTTTGCAGAGACTACTGCTTTCATGTAATATGGATGTAAATAGTGGTGTGAACTGTTGAGCTGCAGGTCCTCCTGTGAGATCTGTAGTCCAGGAGACCCGGGGAACCAGAGTTACAATTGTTAGACAATACTGGGGAATTATTTAGGCTAATATGGGGACTGAGAGAGAGACCATAGTTCATGACATGGCGATTTGAGATCATGACCAACTTGTAGTGTCAAGGCAAATGAACAGGGGCAATATCCATGGGTGTCATACTATGAGTGTTTGACACTTCTGCAAAATAAATTTTCCATAGACCAGAACTGCAAACAAAGTTCAAGATCACAAGAGACCAGGAACTTGTGTAGCTATAACAGGAGTAATTATTTATTATAACTACCATTCTGCAGCACCTATCTCTGATGTAATGGACTGAAACCATCTATTTAAAGATAGAATTCTGGTAGATTAAAAAGCAGAATGCAATT
Source organism: Sorex fumeus (assembly GCF_029834395.1). Lineage (NCBI taxonomy): Eukaryota > Metazoa > Chordata > Mammalia > Eulipotyphla > Soricidae > Sorex > Sorex fumeus. The sequence goes on from NW_026606188.1 coordinate 8,432,211, forward strand.
GTATGTGGCTTATGATATATATACACTGTTTGAGGAAGGGGACACTTCTAGCTGTCATATCCAGTAAAAAAAGACCCAGAGATCTTGGGAATGAACCCTGGTGGAGAGAAGCTGACAGTTTTCAGGAGTATTCAGTGGAATGTTGTGTGCATGAAACCCTATTACAAAGACTATTATAAAATGCTGTGTTTTGATTAATAAGGTAAGGTAAAGGTAAAGGCCCTCCCGTTGTTCGTCGATTTGCTCAAGTGGTCCCAATAATGTCTCCATTGGAGACTTTGTTGTTACTGTGTTTGGCATATCGAATACATCACGGGGAGCTTGCCAGGCTCTGCCGTGCGTGCGAGATACTCTCGGTAGCTTGCTGGGCTCTCTGAGAGGGGCGGAGGAATCGAACTCGGGTTGGCCATGTTGGCTGCGTGCAAGGCAAACACCCTACCGCTGTGATATCTCTCCAGCCCTGAATCAGACCTCATTTTCAGAAACCTGTATTTAATTGAAAACTATTCCTTTTAAGGATTTCTTTTCTGGTTTTGGTGTCATACCTTGTAAATCTCAGGAGATACAGCCAGTAATGACTGACTACACTCAGGAATTACTCCTGGGAGTGCTGGGGAGGACCATATGGAATGCCAGAGATTGAACCAGGGTTGGCCTCATGCAAGTCAAGCACTCTACCCTCTGTACTGTCTCACCAGCTGAAAGATATTTGTGTGTTTGATTTTAGGACCCAAAATCAGGTATTTACACCCGGGTATTCTTAGTTCTAACTCCTGGTTCCACACTCAGGGATCACTCCTGGAGGGCTTGGAGAAACATACTGGGTGCTGAGAATGGAAACCAGGTAAGCAATGTGTAAGGCAAATGCTCCACCCACTACACTATTGCTCTGACACCTGCAGCTACAGTTTTTTTTACACACAAAAAATTTGCTTAATGTGATTATATTTATATGCATATCCATTTATATATAACATATGCACTTGTATATACATAAAACCTTCATAGCATTTGAAGATAATAGCAATTCTTTAGATTTTTTTTTGCCTTTTCATTCCGTCATTATAAAACATATAATTTGCAGGCACTTTTGGATCTGAAGTGAAGATTCAGAATCTGCTTCATAAATCTTATGTATTGGACCAAGAGTTGGACAGGGAGTCAGTCAGCTCCTTGATGAAGTCTTGATTATAAGAGACTGTTGGGCAATAATGCTGACACCCACTGCAACTGTCCATGGTGATGAAGAATGTTTGGTCATTGTTCCTATCTCTAGACTTTCCCAAGCACTTTTTAATGACCTAATATATTTTACTAATATATCCAGAATGAATTTTCCTATTTGTATTCAGTTTTTGTTGTTTTCTTGGTTTTTGTTTGGAAACCAGAGCTGGCAGTCAGTGCTCAGATCCTACCCCTGACCTTCTGCTCAATTATCACTGCTGAAAGGCTGTAGGGACTGTAAGTGGTGGCAGGAATCAAACTTAGTTTGAACACATGCAAGGAAGTATTCAACTAGTACATGATCAATCTAGTACCCTATTAGTATTCTTAATTAATGGTTAATTAATGGTGTTCTAAAATATCATTCAACTTAATTGATTAATATAAAATCCAATAAAGGACACCAACACACATGTATATAAATGACTTGTTTTCTTATTCCCCATCATATTCAACATATTAAATTCAAGTTATTGCACTAGGTGAATAAAACAGAAAAGTAAAATACAAATTGTATTGTGAATTTAAATCCAATTGTAAAATTTTTAAATGTGTTTCATTTCTACAGACCCTAAATTCCATGTCAATAATATTTTGGCAAATATTCTAATGCACAGGATCTTGTTTTTTTTATGATTTTGAATTATGACTTTACAGTTAATAAAACACATATTCTGGAACAATTTATATATGTTTGATTGCATTCACTTTTATCTTCTTTAGATTTTTTCAGAGTATTTTTGCTACAATTTTATGCTAGTAATTTGTTCATAATAAATCTTTTCTTTGATGCCTGCCTATTAAAAAGAATTGTGATCATAAAAGAACTATTAAAATATACATCCAAATTTTATTCACCCAAATGGAACTATTGGACAAAGGGTGTATACTAAACCTATTTGTAAAGTTAAGTAATGGTGATTGTATCTTATAACAAATATAAAAAATTCCAGTTGAGCGCAGCAGGAGAGCATTTGCCTTGCACGCAGCCAGCCGGCTGAGCAGGTTTTGATTCCTCTGCCACTTCGGAGAGCCTGACAAGCTACCGAGAGTATCTCACCCGCACAGCAAACACTGGCAAGCTACCCATGACGTACTCAATATGCCAAACATAGTAACAAGTCTCAAAATGGAGATGTTACTGGGCCCACTTGAGCAAGTTGATGAACAATGGGAGGACAGTGCTACAGTGTTTTTTTTTTTAATGTAGGAGTGCTGCTATTTATTCAGCCATTGATTAAGTTGTTTGAATTGGGCATATATTCCACATTACTTTTTTTTCTTAATTGAATCACTGTGAGATACAGTTACAAAGCTTTCATGTTTAAGATTCAGCCATATAATGATCAAATACCCATCTCTCATCTCTCAATCAGTGGACACTTTCCACTATCATGTCCCCAGAATACGCCCCCATCTCAGTCCTCACCCTCATGGCAGGCAATTTCCCCAATACTCTCTCTTTACTTTTGGTCATTACATTTTGCTTGAATTTTTCCACCACCATTCAAGCATGTGTGCCAGGGACAGATGCTAGATCATTTATTGTCTATTGCTCATTTTGAATATCTTGGGTGCCTCAGCAACATGCTTCTAGAATACTAGATTGTAAATGGTTGAGTTCCATAGACATTTCTGGAAGGCACTAATTTATTTTGAGATTCAATAGGACATCTCTGGACCAGGGTTGCTGGTGCGCTAAGGTGTGCCAGGAGGCACATTGTGGTCAAATAGCCAGGCCGGAGAGTGGACAGGGAGCCAGGGAGAGATAGTCTGGTGCTTCTGCTGCTATGCAGCATGGAGATTTAATCCTGGAACCTGTATAGCTAGGCCTTGCTTGTGGAAACTCTTGGTCACCAGGATTCTATCTGGTGTAAGAGGGAAGACTGTACCTGCTCCATCTGGGGTGCCCCGTTGAAATGGGCTCTGTATAGGGCCCAGAGAGATCTTGGAAACTGTGGTCCCTTCCGGGACTCACTGCTGTGTCTTTGGCTTTTTATCTCTTTTGAGATTTATTTATGGGTATCTGAAACAAGGCCAGTAATAGAGTTTACAAGTTGGTGATAGAGTTGGTTTGTGGGGGTGACTGCCAGTGCTTCCATGTATATTTGGAAGTGCGGGGAAGGTAGCCCACCCCAACTCCGTGAAAGTTCTGGCAGTACTCAGGACTTTCTCTTGGGCCTGTGCTCAGGGAACAACCCTGAAAGAACTTCTGGGATCATCTGGATGATGGGGGTAGAATCCAGGTCGGCTGTGTGAGGCAGTAGCCCTGCTCACTGTGGTCTAGTCAGACCAGATGGACCCTGTTTTAAACTCATTAAACAACCTTTACATTTGCAAATTCTTGGTATTTTATTTTAAAGTTTGCATAACATGGTTAAATAGTGCTTGCATTTGTGACTTTGTCGTATAAAATTGCTGCCCCTTTGCCATCATCAGCATTTCAAGGCCTCAAGCACTGACTTTAACTCACTTCGAGTTCACATCTTCCTACCCCCTCTTGCCTGCCCACTCCCCCAACAGCTTGGTGATCTCAGTTGTGCAATAAAAGGTCAAGGATTTGTTGTCATTCCATGTTGTCTATCTTCTTGTTTCTCTACACATCACCAATGTGTGGGACCATCTGGAATTTGTTCTTCCTCTGACTTAATCCACTTAACCTGATGCCCTCCATGTCCAGCCAAATTGCAACAAGCTACAAAACTTTATCTTTTCTTACAGCAGCATAACCTTGCTTTGGATTTGGACTAGTTTCTGCTTGTGCCAGTAAGGGTGATTTTTTTCAAAAGTTATTTATTTAGATACCATCCTTTGGATAGCATCTGTCTCTGATTTCTGCAGGAAAAAAAAATCCTTTAACTCCTTCATTAATAACAGTTCTAGGTACATTGAAACTTAACTGCATTTCACATAGGTAGTTAAACCAGCAAATTTATGTTCATACTCTCTTTCTATCTCTCTCTCTCTCTCTCTCTCTCTATATATATATATATAGGTATTTGTATGCATGTATGTATGTATATATAGGTAATATATATACTTACTCGTAAAACATATATATATATACCCACCTACACAAGCACACACACATATACATATAAATACATATATCAGGGTTTATGAATCAAGGAGTTTTCATTTGAATTTAGACATCAAAAATAGAAGATGTGATTAAAAATTGATATCTCTCATGTTAAATCAACTTACATTTCTAAATTCTGTCAGATTATTAATGCTCTTTATATAAATAAGTTGACCTTTCAATATTCTCTGTCTACTAAAAAACAATCTTGAATTTTAATTTAAAATACAATAATCTTTTATGGCTCTCCCGTTGATCATCGACTTGCTCGAGCGGGCCCAGTAACGTCTCCATTGGAGACTTTGTTGTTACTGTGTTTGGCATATTGAATACGTCACGGGGAGCTTGCCAGGCTCTGCTTTTATAATATCTGAGAAATTATGCTTAGTATATAAGTTTATTTTGCTTGAGTGGGCCCAGTAATATCTCCATTTTGAGACTTGTTATTACTGTGTTTGGCATATTGAATATGTCACGGGTAGCTTGCCAGGCTTTGCCGTTCTGGCAAGATACTCTCGGTATCTAGTTACTCTTGATATCTAGATACTCTCGGTATCTAGTTACTCTTGATATCTAGTTACAAGCATTTTTGTCATAGAACAATTTATGTTTATGCCATAACTGTAAGATACTCTCGGTATCTTGCCAGGTTCTCGGAGAGGGGTAGAGGAATCGAACCCGGCCCAGCCAGGCTGGCCTACAGTTTATTTAACTTGTTTAAAGATCATTTTGTGTTATAAAAATTTTTACAAATTTCATTTTAAGTATCTTGAAAAGATAATAAAATTTATATTATGAAATAAGATTTATGAATGTTGTAGCATGTTTTATAAGTTTTGTTTCAAAATAATATATGCTGGTGAAATACACATATAAAAGACTAACCATTAATTGATTTTGAGTCTTGATTATGGCAGCATAGATTTTTATTGAACCATTCTTTCTTTAAATGGTAAAATGTTTCTATTACAAAATATATTTTGTAAAGTATATATGTTATATCCCCAATTGCTTTGTAAATGTTTTAAACAATCATACAGTTATGGCATAAACATAAATTGTTCTATGACAAAAATGCTTGTAACTAGATATCAAAATTTAATATCAATATTTATTGCTAGAGATTTAAAGTTCATTGTCCAATTTAAAGAAGGATTTCAAAATTTTATTCAAAGACAAAATACACTTATTGAAAAGCTAATAAACCCTGAAGAGAAGCCTCATTATGCAATAGGACGTTATATCAATTTTAATATTAATGAAATAGAGCAGTATTTATGAATGAAGCTTAATTTAAAAATAAAACATTGCATTTCAAGATATTTTTGTGTTCATGTTTTAACATAAAAATGGAAAGTTAAAAATTAGACTCTATTTTTGGTAACTAATTTTCCTAAGACATATCCTCCTTCTAAAAGAAAGTTGGGAGAAACAATAGTGTGTGGCACACTTAATTTATTAAATGAATGTGATCATAGTAAACCCTAATCACACTTAATTGAGGTATTGACATAATAGTACTCAATACAGGTGTCTGTCCTTTGAATTAGGATCAAAAATAGGACTTTCAGTTAGTCGTTAATACATGCAATGAGTATGTGTTTGTGTGTGTGTGTGTCTGTGTGTCTGTGTGTGTGTGTTTTCTTGTGCTCATTTTTTAAAATTTATTTATTAAATCACCATGAGGACAGTTACAAAGCTTTCAGGATTAAGTCTCAGTCATACAATGATCAAACACACATCTCTTCACCAGTGCACATTTTCCACCAGCAAGAACCCCAATATAACACCCATCCTACCCCTTCCCATGCCTGTGAGGCATATGATTTCCATTTAACTCTCTCTCTACTTTGATTACATTTATTATTTCGACAAAAGATGCACCATTTTATTTGGAATTTTCCCCCAGCAATCAAACCTGCTTAAAAGGCATCATGAAATCATTTCTTTTCTATTGCTGGTTATGAAGATTATATGATGTCGTGCAGCTACGGAAGTGGCCGTGTGATTTTTGTTCCTGATATTTTACTAATTAAGTCTGGAGGGATTTCTGCCAAAAGCTGTAGAGTTCTGAGATTGGTTTGTGTGCCTCTGAGTCCATGGCCATGCCGGAGACCCGCTCGTGGGGGACAACTCGTGGTCTCAGCAGGGCAAGAAGGACATGCCAGTTCCACCCCCCATCGCATGAGGCTGCAGTTTCCCTGTCACTGCCGGCTCATACCCTTCTGTCCAATAAGCTCTTAGGCGGCAGCCACCAGGCTGCCGGGGTGAGGGGGGGGGCAAAGAAGGCAGAAGAGACAGATACCCTTTCCCTCCCGAGGGAGCATGGCATGATAGTTTAATGCATAATCCATTCACATCTCTGCCAAATGCTGCTGGGTTCCGAATTAGGTCCGAGTGTCTCTGGAGCCATTGCTGTGCCGGAGAGCTGCTCATGGGGGGCAACTCGTGGTCTCAGCAGGGGAAAAAGGACATTGCGGTTCTGCCCCCATCCTGTGAGGCCACAGTTTCCCCATCACCACCGGCTCATACCTGGCTGTCCAATAAGCTCTGGGGCAGCAACCACCATGATGCTGGGAGGGGGGAATGAGGGGTGGGAGAAGAAGGCGGAAAAGCCTTGTGCTCCTTTTAAAGAACAAAATATTTTGGAGCCTGAATGACACTACAGCTTAGCAGGGTGCTTGCCTTGTATGCTACCAACCCTGGTTCAGTCCCTGGCACAGTACCTGAGAACCACCAGGAGTAATTTCTGTGTGCAGATCGAGAGTAATCCCTGGACATCACAGAGTGCCTACCCCATAAAAAATAGACAATAAAGAACAAAGTTCTCCACCATGTTAACTCACCAACTAGCCCTGCTGTACTGAGTCATAACTAAATGTCCAAGGTGATACAAGTCAAGCAGCTAGTATTTATGGACACATGAGTCTTCCCAGCTGAAAATTCTGGGGTGTTCTTCGGAGGGGCTCCGGCCAGATTCCTGCCCTGATAAAGCCTGGCAGCTGCACCCACACCCCACCACTCTGCCACAACAAAGGCTCAACTCCACCAATTCATTGGTACTCTATGAAGACACAGCAGTGAAACATTTCAGCTACCCTGTGCCTAGGCTGAGAACTTTGGTGTGTTTCAACTGGGGTACGCAGCCTCAGCCCCCACTTTATATTCCCAGAAAACCTGGCACTTGCTTGCCGTAGTCACCACTACATCAACCCATTGGCCCAGTTCTGCACATCCTGAGGTTTCTTGAACCAGATGGCTGTGCAGCATCACAAATTCCATAGTACTGGAATTCTAGTGGGATTTCACATCAGTTTAGCTGGGAAAGTAACATAGACGACAATTAAACTTACCAAACATGAACAGTAACACAGAAGGCTCAGCTAGTAACAAATAGCTTAATAAACTCTTAGACTTCACAACACTGTGTTAAGATAGAACAATCTTCACGAATTTTCTCTCACTAGAGTAATTTTGATAATTCCTTAAGTCATTTATTTATAAAAAGTGATACAATATAAATTATTTTGTGCCTATTAAAGGGGCAGGCTTGGGGGTTGGTTAGGAAAATGGGGACAATAGTAGATGTTGGAGCATTGAATGCCAGTAACAACTACATTATCGACAACTTTGTAAATCACAATGTTTGGATAAAATTTTTCATTGCAAATTTTCAAATGCTTTTTATATATTTAAATATCTTTTAATTTCTCCAATTAATTTTTTCAGGCAAAATATTAATCAAACCAAAGCTCTCTGAAGCATCAGATGATAAGTTTTTTGACATGGAGACAGCATATTTTATTCTCTTCCTACTAAGTTTTAGTTGCTTGTCATGAAGATAAGATGAACTTTTGTTAAAAGGCTCTTGATTTTTATAAATCAAGCTGTTACTCCCAGGTAATTTTTTTAATGACTTTATGTTTCAGGTACCATTACTTCAAAGTTGAATCAGATTCATTTATTAAAAGATGATTAGCTATTGTTAAGATCTGTTCACATATACCTCTTATAACATAGTGCAGTTAAAAGTCATGAAACCTCTTCTCTGACAGAATATAGTTCTACTATACAAAAAGCATGCCTCTATCCTGAATGAGAGAATCAACTGACAGGCATGTTTCATCCAGATCTAAAACTGGTCCACAAAATATCCTACTTCTACATAGGAAAGGAGAAAAATGTTTTCTTTCTCAGGAAAACCTTCATCAATTTTATTTTAAAAATTGAGTCATGAATAAGTAAAACCTTTCATCATAACATATTTTAATTATTTGCTTTTATATTTGGGGAAGCTCGACACATAGAATCATGGCTTCTTCCTGACTTGGGACTCTTTCACAGCTGGGTTCAGATGGCCACATGGGGTGCAGCTGGCTCATGCAATGCAAAGACCCAATCTGCTGGACAATAGCTCTAGCTTTTAAAGCCATGTTTAATGTACATATTTGAAGCCTTTTCAACAATTTTAAGAATGTATACATATATTAACATTTATGTAAATCTCTGTCCTGATATTAATTTGTCAACTATTATGTTTATCATCATGGAATTTTGACAAATTCATAGCCAAAGTTATTTTATCCTATTCCACTAAAATTTTGTTAAAATACTTTTCTATTTCCAACTTTATAGATAAATTTCTATGAATTATTCTAACACTGTCACATGCAGAGTAAAGATATAGCACCATGGGTAGGGCGTTTGCCTTGCACGCAGCCAACCTGGCTGACCCAGGATAGATTCCTTCGCCCTCTTGGAGAGCCTAGCAAGCTACCAAGAGTATTCCCCCCGCACGGCACAGCCTGGCAAGCTACCCGTAACTTATTAGGTATACCAAACACAGTAACAACAAGTCTCACAATGGAGATGTTAGTGGGCCCACTCAAGCAAATCGATGAACAAAGGGAAAACAGTGCTACAGTGCATTAAAATATGCCAAATTCCAAAACTTTTATATGCATTTTTCCTTGTGTTTTCTTCTTGTTCTTCCTGCCCTTACAGGGATTTTCCATCTTTCTCTTTCTCTCTCTCTCTCTTTGTTTCTTTCTCTTTATCGTTTTTCTGTCGCTTTCCTTTCCATCACTATAGTTTGCAACACAGGTACTGAAGGATTATCATGCATATCCCTTTACCTCCTTTCAGCACTCAGTTCTTGTCCAGAGTAATCATTTCCAGCTACTATTTTCAGAGTGATTCCTTCTCTATGCTAGCTGCCTTCCCCTTTCCACCCATGCTCCAACACACACACACACACACACACACACACACACACACACACACACAAACACACTTGCAGCAAGTTTCCAACCATGCACCGATTCTCCTGACCCCTGTTCCTTCTGTTCCTGGATATTAGTTTCATACTATGCTTTTTCATATTCATCCCACAAATGGGTGCAGCCATTCTATCTGTTTCTCTCCTGATTCACTTCACACAGTATGATAAATATTGTAATCACCAATTTCAGATATTATATTAATAACTTACTAAAATGTCTTTTGCAAATAAAATCGTTCCATGATTTTCCTTTACTTCATGCCCTTGCATTTTGGGTTGCTAAGACAAGGAGTGGAATTACAGTGTGCACTTTGCAGTGACCAAAGTACTTGCACACTATGCTGCCTCGGTGATTATCTGTATCACAGAGGATGATGCCCGATACTGAGAGACTATACTCAGTGCTCAATCCCAGGACTTTATTTTGAAATGTCTGATTCTAGTCCATTCTTATCCCAGTAATAATTTTTATGCTTCCTTCTGAGATCTCACTGGACTGTACTCATACAGAGTATGAGATACCTTCCTGCTTTTGACTCCCAGATGAGATTAGATTCCATCTGGCTGCCTCTCACTGAATTCCTGGGACTTCTTGGGCTCCCATTGAGCTCTATTCTTGGAGGCAGGCAGTCCTCAAGTTGTTAAGGAGGATTGGTAACAGGATGTCTTATGCAATAAAGGAAGGTGTGGATCTTGTGTGTGTGTGTGTGTGTGTGTGTGTGTGTGTGTGTTTGTGTGTGTGGCGGGGGGAGGATCAGGTCTTATTTTCTCCTGTTAATTTGTTTTAATGACCTGCCTCCAGCCCTCCTGAAGGTGTTCTAAATGCTGTTAGGGTGGCTAAAGGAGATGAGAAAAACGGGGAAATGTGGGGTAGGTAGAGGCACAGTCAGAGCAGAGGGGATCCAAGGGGGCTTCAAATTTGAAATCGTGCAAAGGGCCAGAGTTGTGTCCTGGTTTCTGCATGCAACCTGGGAGATTATGACTCAGGAGGGCACTCACAAAAAAGCTACCCCTGTGTGTTACTCCAGTTGGATGCTCCTGGATATTCCCGGCACCGTTACTGACATTTGCTGCAGCCTATGGGTCAAAGAAAATTGGGAGATTCACCACTGTTCTTTGCTGGGGTCGGTCTCCACACTCTGTTCAGCACTTAGAGTTACCTGTTGCTAAGTGCTTGTGTCCACAAAGATTAGAAAGCAAATGGGAGAGTCAAGAGCTTGGAGAGGTTTGATTGCAAGTGAGAAACAAGAAACTTAGTAGCACTGAAGTGCCTCCCAATGTATTGTCGGAATGGAGTTCACTTATCAAGCACACAGAAACAAACTTTGGGGAAAAAGCAAGATTTAAAGATTGAACGCCAAACTTAATAGCAACCATCACCTGAAATTGCAGCCCTCAATAGAGAGGCATAGAGCACACTATTTTTTTAACTTTAAAATAGATATTTTAAAATTAAATCACTGTGAGTTAGACATGTACAAAGCTGTTCATGATTAGGTTTGTCATACATTGTTCCAATACCTATCCCCCCACCAGTGTACATTTCTCAGAACCAGTGTCCCTAGTTTCCCTCCCATCACCATCCCTGCTTCTCTGGTAGCCACTTTCTGTCTCTGTCTCTGTCTCTCTCTCTCTCTCAACATTTGGGCATTGTGCTTTTCAATATATATATATATATATATATATATATATATATATATATATATATATATCACGTATATCCCTTTACTTACATTTTATATTCACTTCTTGCCCAGTGTGATCAATTCAAACTATTATTGTCATACTAGTCTCTTCTATGTCTTGCCTACCCTCTACCCCTCACACACATTTGTGATTGATTGCAATTATTAACCAGGCCTCTAGCCCCTGTTTTCCATGGTCTTGAATATTAGTCTTCTACTATTTTTGTTTATTTAACACAGATGAATGTAGTCATTCTGTATCAGTTCTTCTCCTTCTGACTCATTTCACTCAGCATAATACTCTCCATGTACATCCATTTATAAGCAAATCTATGACTTCATTTATCTTAACAGCTGCATAGTGTTCCATTGTATAGATATGCCATAGTTTCTTTATCCATCCATCACTTTCCAGGCACTTATGTTGTTCCCAGTTCTGGCTATTGTGAATAGTGCTGCTATGAACATAGGAGTGCAGATGGTGTTTCTGCTGTGTGTTTTTGGGTCCCCGTGATATATTCCCAAAAGTGGCATTGCTGGGTGAAATGGGAGGTCAATATCTAGTTTTTAGAGGAATGTCCATATTGTTTTCCAAAAATACTGGATCAGTGGGCATTCCCACCAACAATGAAGGAGAGTCTATTACTCCCCACATCCATGCCAGCACAGTTTGATTATGTTCATTTTGATGTGTATAAGTCTATGTGATTTGAGATTATATCCCCTTGTTGGTTTGCTTTTCATTTCCCTGGTGATTAATGATGGAGAATTTTTTTTTCATGTGCGTTTTGGTGATTTGGTGCGCTGTGCTATTGCTGAATTTCTTCTTCAAGAAAGTTTCTGTTCATTTTCTCTCCCAATTATTTTATCGGGTGGAATGTTCTTTTCTTTTAAGTTCTACAAATGCCTGTATATCTTTGATATTAAAACCTTATCAGATGGTGTGTTGGGTGAATAACCTTTCCATTCTGGAGGCTGTCTTTGTATCTGGTCACTGTTTCTATTAAGGTACTGAAGCTTCTTAGTTTAATTTATTTAACTTCTTAGTTCCTTTGTTTATCTTTGCTTCTACTAGCTTGGTCAGTGTTGTTTCATTTTTGAAGACACTTTTAGCTTCAATATCATAAATGGTTTTACCTACATTTTCTTCAATGTACCTTATACACTCAGATCTGATCTTGAGGTCTTTAATCCATTTTCATCTCACTTTTGTGCATGGCGTTAGATAGATGATTGAGTCCATTGTTATTTACATGTAGTTTTCCAGTTTTTCGAGCACCACTTGTTAAAAAGGCTTCCTTGTTCCACTTTATACTTTTTATTCTTTGCTCGAGCGGGCCCAGTAACGTCTCCATTGGAGACTTTGTTGTTACTGTGTCTGGCATATCGAATACTCTCGGTAGCTTGCCGGGCTCTCCGAGAGGGGCGGAGGAATCGAACTCGGGTCGGCCATGTTGGCCGCTTGTAAGGCGAACGCCCTACCCACTGTGCTATCGCTCCAGCCCTTTATCAAGAATTAAATAATAATATATTTAAGTTATAGGTAAGGATATTTAACTCTATTCCATTGATCTGTGGGTATTCTTTATTCCAATACCGTGCTGTTTTAATTACTACAGCTATGTAGTACAGTTTGAAGTTGAGGAAGTAATGCCTCCTATCTTCTTTCTTCAAAAAATTGATTAAGCTATTCGTGGGGATTTATTGTTCCACATGAATTTCACCAGTGTTTGATGAAGTTCTTTGAAATGTATCATGAGTATCTTTATAGGGATCACAATGAATCTATATATTGCTTTGAGGAATATTGCCATTTTGATAATGTTAATTAGGCCATCCCAACATGATGGGATGTCTCCATAGCCTTAGGTCCTGTTTTATTTCATTATTTTATTTTTACAAAGTTGTTTACCATGTTTTATTACATTTAATATTCAAACATCATTACACAAGATGAATCCCACTTGATCATAATATATGACTTTTTTGGTGAGTTGTTCGATTCTATTTGGTAATATTTTGTTTGCATCTGTTTTCACCAGGGATATTATCTTACAATTCTTTTACTGTGATCCTCTGTTGTTTTTATTATCAGAGTGATATATGTCTCATAGAAACTGGTTGGGTGTGTTTTTATTACTTCAATTTCCTTGACAGCTTGAAAAGAACTGGCAATAGGTCCTCTTTAACGGCTTGGAAGATTTCATTAGTGAGTCCATCTTGACCTGGGTTTTTGTTTGTGGGAGGAATTTTGATTACTGTTTCAATTTCCTTGATAGTGATAGGTCTATTCAGATATTTCAAAATATTCTTGGTTAAGTGTTGGGTTGTTATAGGATTCCAGGAATTTATCCACTTCTCCTAGGTTCTCTTGTTTCATTGATTACAGCTTCTCAAAGTAATCACTGATGATCTTTTTTTATTTCTGTGGTTCCTGTTGTATGTCCCCCTTTTCATTTCTGTTTCGGTTTGTTAGGGTTCTCTCACTTTGATTCTTTGTGAGTCTTGCTAGTGGTTTATCGATCTTGTTTATTGTTTCCAAGAACCAGTCCTTGATTTCATTGATCTTTTAGATTTTTTTGAGTCCAGCTCATTGGATTTCTGCTCTAAGTTTTATAATTTCCTTTCCTTTGCCTGGTTTTGGGCTCCCTCTGTTGGTCATTTCCTAAGATGTTAAGCTGTGAAGTCAAGCTGTTTATGTGGGCCGTTTCTTCCTCTGATAAAGGCTTGCAGAGCTATAAACTTTCCTCTTAATACTGCTTTAGCTGTGTTCCACAAGTTCTGGTAGATCATGCCCTCTTTCTCATTTGTTTTCAGTAATCTTTTGATTGTGTCTTTTATTCCCCCTCTAACCAACTGGTTGTTCAGCAATGCGCTGTTTAATTTCTAAATGCTTGATTTGATTCTCTGTTTCTGTGTGTGACTGAATTCGGTTTTCAGTACAGTGTGGTCTGAAGATACAGTTGATAGAATGTTGATCTTCTTGATTTTATTTAGGTAGGTTTTGTATCCCAGCATGTGGTCTATCTTGGGAAATACTTCACATGCATTGGAGAAAAATAAGTGTTTGTCTTTTGGGGGATGAAAAGCTTTGTATATTTTGACTAGTCTTCTCTCTTCCATTTTTCTCTTCAGAGCAAGTACTTCCTTGCTGAATTTTAGTTTGTTTATCTATCAATAAGTGACAAGGTGGTGTTGAAGTCTCTGACTACTATTGTGTTGCTAGCAATGTCCTCCTTTAAGTCTATTAGTAGTTGTTTTAAGTATTTTGCTGGCCTATCATTGGGTTGTGTGTGCTTAGGTGTGCATTTTCTTTCCTGATGGACATGTCCCTTGATTATCGACCAATGGCCTTTCCACTCCTTTCTAATCTTTTTCAGCCTGAAATATATGTTGTCAGATATTAGTATGGACACCATGTTTGTTTTCTAGTCTTCAACTTTGAGTAGGCTCAGAGTTGACTGACTGTTTGCTCTGACTGTTCAAATGTTTCTTTTACTGTTCCAGGAAACAGAATGTTGTATTTAATTTTTTACTCCATTTTGTGATTCCGTGTCTCTTAATTGGTGTAATTAGTCCATTGACATTGACAGTGATTATTGTTATGGTGTTTTGTGTAATCTTTTTGTAGAAGTTTTTTGTGTTTGTGAGGTTTATCGTGTCTTACAGTAGTCCCTTTTGTCCTTTTAAGTTGATTTTGAGTCTAGGAAGTCCTTGGGCTGTTTTTTTATCCCTGAAATTGTGTATCATTCTTTCAAATCTGAATGAGAGTATATCTGGGTGAGCTGTTCATTTCATTGAGGTTTTTCATTATATCCCACCACTGCCCTGAAGCCTGGAGGGTTTTATCTGATAAGACTGCAGTAAATCTAAGGGATTCTCCTCTGTAAGTGATGTCCTTCTTTGACCTTGCTGCTTGAAGTATTGTGTCTCTCTGGCATTTGTTCTGATTATGGTATGTTTTGGAGTCTTTTTTATCAAGCTCTCTTCTAGCTGGTACCCCTTGAACTTCTTGGATCTGGATGCCTACATACTATAGCTCCTGGAACTTTTCAGAAATTATGTCTTTAACTATTACTACTTCGCTGGTGCTTCCTCCCTGTCCCTCTGGTACTCCGATGATTTTTATGTTGTTCCTCTTGAATTAATCCCATAAGTCTCTTATTCACTCACGCTTGAGCTATTTTGAGATTTTTTCCCATACCTTGTTGTCTGGGTGCTTTTTGCAGCTCATCTTTAAGCTCACTGATTCTGGTGTTATCATTCTTCTGTTGAGTATGTGACTGAGTTTTTTTTTTATTTCATCTACCAAATTTTTTATTAGTGACACTTCTGTTGTAGTTTCCTTATTTTTGCTGTCATTTCCTCATGTACTTTACTCTATGTCTGTTACAGTGTTGTTGTTTTTTTCATACCTTCCTGTGCTTTATTGGCTGTCAATTTCACTATTTCACATACTCCTATATTTTATTGGATGTCCTTTCAGCTGTTTTTTTGAGCTCTTTAAACATCCTTACAATTTCATGTCTGAATTATTCATCGGAGAAATTATGTATGTGGGTATTCCTTGTTAAGGTTTCAGGGCTTTTTCCTTCATCCACTCTCCATGGTGGGGTTCTGTGCTGTTTCCCCATAATTTGTGGTCGTGTGGATTTGGATCCTTCCATTTCATGTCAGTGTTCCCCTCAGATGGTGGTCTCCTCTTAACCCTTCACTGATATTGCCTTCCTCTTTGGTGCTCCTGTGTGACTTGTGTGGGACCTCTAAACACAGCTTCAGAGGATGTGTTCTTTGGCCTGAACTTACTGTTACTTCTGGATTGTGGTTGTACAATTCTTATGTTCACTGTTATTTTGGTGGGTTTGGGGAGTATTTTGATTGGAATAAGCTAGTGCACTATTGGCCTAATGTGTTTGGCATAACCAAGCTGCCCTCAGAAGAGTTCAGTATAAGAAGCTGAGATATGGTCCAGTGCACTTTGAAACGTGAAATTAACTGGTGACTATTGCCCCAGAAGCCTTTCCCCTGCCTACAGTGCACCTGGGAGAAAGAGTCCACACATTTTCCACAGATACTAGGTTATAATTAGAGTTCAAACTGGTGGCACTTCTGAAAATGTAGGTGTTCCTCTCATCTAGGCACTCATCTGGTCGCCTGTGACTGCATAAGGGTCCTCTCTGTTTGCTGTCAACTCTCATCATGCTGACTGGAAAGCCATCCCCCACCCCCCACCTCTGGTGTACTGGTGGTGGGAGTGGAGGTGAGGTGCCATGTGTTGACACAGATCCTGAGGTTACAGTTGGAGTCAAACTGCTGGCAGTACTTAATAGAAATTTCATAGACATCTAAGGTATGCCACAAAATGAAGTTAAAGAAATTACCATCATTTTGAAATTTATCTCCATGTTATATGAAGCTTTATAAATATGCAAATTAGATGAACTTGAATGTGTCTTTACTGTAAAATAAAGAATTGTGTTATTCTAGAGTGTATAATAATTTCTCTTAATTGAGTTTGTTATTGCTTCAAAAATTTTCTCAGGCTATGATTATTCATACACTTGATAGTAAATGACTATTATTTTAAATTGACATTCAAGAAACCATATATTAATTGAATTAATTTTCATGTTTATGAATGATTATACCTATTTTAAATCAAGAGCCTACTCTTTTCCAGAGAAGATAAGTCAGACCACCTATCCAGAGCAGTGAATGAAGGCTCTTTTATTTTACCATATCCATTCTTACTGATTGTTTCTTGTCCCTTTAATATATGTCATTCTAGCTGGTGTGAGATGTCACCTTATTGTAATTTGATCTGCATTTCCCAAGAAGTAAGTGATGATGAATGACTTTTCATCATCTACTGTGTTAGAGGTTGTTCATATATCCTCTTTAGGAAGTGTCTGCTCATATCATCTCCCAGGTTTTTGAGGGGGATTTGCTTTTCTGATTCATTTTGTGCAAAGGTTGTTGTATTGGTGATGGTAATGGTCCCTTGCTGATGGTAATCGTGATATAATAGTGTACATCAAAGCCATAGTATTAACACTAGTATAAACAAATGACACAAATAATAATTTCTAACCATTTTCTTAATGAATCTTCCAAGGAGTGGTGTTGCATTTAAGGATAGCTTGGGCAATCAGAGGAGGGATGTGACAATGATGATGGGTAGAGTCTTGTAATATAGTATACTGAAACTATTATTAAGAATATTGTCAATCTTGGTGATTAAAGAGTTCAAGGGTAAATTAATTTATACACCTAAAGATCAATATCCTTCTACTGAAATAATAACAAAATATATGATTAGTAAAAAACTTAAAAATCCATGCATTCACTCATCAATAATAATGATTCACCAATTCATTCATGCTATAATGATTTAGATTGTACAGATAATTAAGTGAATTTTGGATTTTATTGTGTAATAATAATTTAATAACTTTACCTTTGAGTTTTAATTATTTGAAAATTATTACTTGCTACTGATATAAATATACAAATTGCTCATTGAGATCCCAATTTTAAAATAAATATCTAGAAACATTAGATAATAGTGTAGTAAAGGTCAACAAAATCAACAAAAAATCTGTTGTATTCTAAATGTCGTAGAAAAAAATCAAGAGCAATTTTGCATCTACAATTTCATAAAAAAGAATTAATACTAGGAAATAAACTTAGAAGAGTGGTAAAAGAGGATCCAACAAAAACTATAAGGATGTTTTGTTTGTTTGTTTTTGGGCCACACCAGGCAGTTATGCAGATTCAGTAAAATATATTAACAGAATACCAATAACGTTATCGAGGTAATGGCAAAATCAATGTTAAAATTTATATGGAACCACAAAAAGACTTTGAATATGCAAAGTACTCCTGAGAAAACAATGATGAAAGGCATCACATTTTATAATTTTGACCAACGTGGCGGGCTGGAGTGATAACACAACGGGTAGGGCATTTGCCTTGCATGCGGCCTACCTGGGTTCAATTCCTCTGTCTTTCTTGGAGAGCGCGCAAACTACTGAGAGTATCCCACCTGCATGGCAGAGCCTGGCAAGCTCCCCATAGCGTATTTGATATGCCAAAACAGTAACAACAAATCTCACATTGGAGATACTACGGGTGCTAGCTCAAGCAAATCAATAAACAATGGGAGGACAGTGCTACAGAGCAATGTGGAAAATTGACAGTAATGAGAATGTTACAATATTTGATCTCTATAGAGTATTTTGTGGCCATTTCTCATTTAAGTGTTTTAACACAATAAACCCAAATCAATTTTATGACTCAAATATTTAATTCTATTCTTTCAAAATTAATATTGCAATAAACTGTTACATCAGTTTGTATATATTTATTTTTTGTTTCATTAACTAGTTAACTTAAACTTTACTGGATTACTTATGAGGAGTCCTGCACAGCAGAGCCTGGCAAGCTCCCTGTTGCATATCTGATATGCCAAAAATAGTAACAACAAGTCTCACAATAAAGACTTTACTGGTGCCCACCTAAGCAAATTGATGAACAATGGGAGGACAGTGCTACAGTGCTACAGTGCTAATGATAAGTAGTCAGAGAACAGTGCTTTTACAATATTTTGTTGGGTACTTAAATGTACTGACTAAAGTAAATGTCAATGTGACTGTTTGTATCTGTATTGGGCAAATATAAATTGGCTCTAATAGCTCATAATTAATCTAGATTTAGAGTAAATGTAGATTAATGGTAACTTTTTGTATGATATTCTCTGGAATACGTTTTGACTACTGGTAATTATAAACTAAGTATACTAAACACATTTTTTGGCTTTTTTAATCACACCCGGTGATGCACTGTGGTTACTCCTTGCTCTGCACTCAGGAATTACTCCTGGTGGTGCTCAGGGGAGCATATGGGATGCTGGGAATTGAATCTGGGTCAGCTGCATGCAAGGCAAATGCCTTACCTCTGTACTGTAGCTCCAGCCCCTAACCATCTTCACACACATAATTATGTGTCTGTGTGTTTGGAAATCTCTTTATAATTATATTTATGTTTGAAATTTTACTTTACAACACCACAGGTTCTTCACTTGATTACTTTCAGTAGTTTATAGATACTTAATATATTGGGCATCTTAAGATAAATCTGCTCAGTACAAAACTAAGCAGACAAAAGTAGGGGAAAATAGACACATTAGAGTTTATATTGATCTTCCATAGATTTCTGTTTTGTTTACTTTAATTCTTCCCAATTGCCCATTTCTGAATCAACAAAATTAAATCCTGTTTCTTTAGCTTTTAAAAATTATTTCATGTAGGGGGTATGGTGCCACCAGCAGGTCAATTTGTACCCATGAGGCGAGTACATCAGCAGCCTGATGGCATCATCAGACTTTCAGATACCCCAAAATTTCTGCTGTGCCTTTGGCCAGACCCCAAAAACTTGGGGCAAAGTTTACCAAGAAAGTAAATGGCCAAAAGTTAGGCATGTGGGAGACACACCCACAAACCACCTCTGGCTCAGCAATATAATTGGAGGCATGGCCTCTCTGGTTCCTGATCGAATTGCTTAATGGCCATGATCCCAGAGACTCAGAAACAAATCTCTGGAATCCAAAGGCTTTTGGCAGAAATGCATCCTATTTCTGCAGTAGGTTACAGGAGCTGGGCCATCCCAGGTGGGAACAGGTTTTGTGCCTTGGCCTGTTCCCCTTGGCAGCCCAGCACCACCATCCTCCAGAGGCCACTGGACAGTCAGGTTTGGGCCTGCAGTGACAAGACACGCGAGGCTTTACCAGATGGGGGTAGAACCAGCCCTTTCTTCCCCATCCTAGCGAGACCCTGAGTCACTGCCTACAAACGGCCTCTCTGGCTTCTGATCAAGCTAATTAACGGCCATGATCCCAGAGACTCAGGAACAAATATCAAAACCCAGAGGCTTTTGGCAGAAATGCATCTGGACCACATACAAGGTGGCTGCCACCTCAGAGCTTCTTGGAAATCTAGGTATGAGCCGGCGGTGACGGAGCAACTGCAGTCTCATGGGAAGGGAGACAGAACTGGCTCATCCTTCACACCCTACTGAGTTCACGAGTTGCCCCCACGAGCAGCTCTGGTACGGCCATGGCTCCAGAGGCAAAAGGACTTAATCCAGAGCCTCAAAGCTTGTGGCAGAAAAATGAATGGACCACGCGTTAAACTACAGCGCCATGCCTCCCTGGTAGGGAAGGGGCGTTTCTCCCTTCCATCTTCCCTCCTCCCCCACCCACCCCCATGTCAGCAAGTTGGCCACCGCCTCAGAGATTATTGGAAAGTCAGGTAAGAGCCGGCATTGATGGGAAAACTGCAGTCTTATGGGAAGGGGGGGCGATACCGGCTTGTTCTTCATTCCCTACCGAAGTCAAGTGTAGCCCCCCACGAGAGGCTCTCCGGTACAGCCATAACATGAGACGCACAGAAACCAATCTCGTAATTATCTGGCTCTTTGCAGAAATCCAAAATTGCGAGGCTGCTACTGCTGCCATGCAAGATTAAATGATTCTCATAACCAGCCATAGAAAACGAACTATTTCACAATGCCTTATCAGTAATTCTGATTGTTCGGGGGAGCAATTCTAAACAATAATGGAGCATCTTTTGTCTGAATAATGAATGTGATCAATGTAGAGAATAGTTAAGTGGAAATCATCTAGCTCACAGGCATTGGGAGGAGTAGGAGGGGGGTATATTGGGGTTCTTGGTAGTGAAAAATGAGTACTGGTGAAGGGAGAGGTGTTTGATCATCGTGTGACCGAGACATAAACCTGAAAGCTTAGAGATAACCACAAAAAACATGCCTATCGACAAAAACTCTTGAGCTTATTTGCCTCAGGCAACCACAAGCAAATGTTCGAGCTTGCAAAACATTGCAGAGTCATGATCAAGGAAGACCTCAAAGACAGAAAAGCAGCAGTGCTGGTAGATGCGGCAGAAACCAGGAAAAGCATTCGTAATGCTTGCCATCACCAACTAAAAGACCAAAATGACTGCCCTCTGACGTGCTTATGGATCTATAACATCTTCCAGAAAGGCATTGGAGATTATTCATGACTTCTACTCAGATCTCTTTGATAGCCACGTCCACCTGCCCACATACCAAATTTGGCAGGATAGATATGTCGTTCCCAACATTCTCCCTTCTGAAATCCGACAAGCCACCTCGTTAGTAAAGAAACGAACAGCACCCAGCCCAGACAAGGTCAGACCTGAACACCTGAAGAATCTACCATCAGTACTCATCAATACACTGGCTCAGCTCTTCACACGCTACCTGTCTGAATGCAAGATTCTGTCCCAATGGAAAACCAGCAGGACTGTACTACTATACAAGAAGGGAGGCATCCAATATATTGGCAACTATCACCCAATCTGCCTATTGTTTGTCATCTGCAAGCTGTTCACTCGAGTCATCCTGAATAAGATTGGCAGAACACTAGATGAAGGACAACCATGTGAGCAAGTCGAGATCTGCAAAGGATGCAGCAAGATCGACCATATCCACAAAATAACCAACCCCAGTGAGGTTTCTTGGGACTCCAAGATGCCGCTGTGCCTAATGTTCATTGATTTAAAAAAGGCCTTTGATTTTGTTGAGACAGAAGCAGTCATCGAAGCCCTAGCCAATCAGGGCATTCAAACTCAATACATCAGGATCCTTCGTTACGGATTCAATACCAGAATCTCACCTTTCCTTTCTGCAAAGAAGTATCATCGATGCCAAGAGAGGGGTTCAGCAGGGTGATACTATTTCACCAAAAACTCTTCGGTGCCACCCTCGAGAACATTATGCAATGACTGGAATGGGAAGGAATGGGAGTGAAGATAGATGGTCAGCAAATACACCACCTCCACTTTACTGATTATATCGTCTAATAACACCAAACATTATCCAAGTGGCATAAATGCTGCCCGACTTTGACCATGAGTGTGGAAAGGTTGGATTAGAGCGGAATCTCACAAAGATAATGTTCATGAGAAACAGTCTTGTTCCTGATGTGCCATTCACTCTCAATGGAAAAACCATCTTCAAATGCAACAGTTATGTGTACCTCGGTCGAGAAGTCAACATGATGAATGAACTGGCACCTGTGTTGCACAGGAGGAAGAAAGAGGCTTGGAACACCTTCAAGAGCGTCGAAGAAATAGCTAAGTGGACGAAGAACTTCCAGCTCCAGGCACATCTCTTTGATTCCACTGTTCTTCCTGCATTAACATACACCTCAGAGACCTGGGCCCTACGGAAACAGGATGAGAATGCTATCCGAGTCTCTCAAAGAAGAATAGAAAGAATTATGCTTGCAGTATCACACTTCACGAAAATGAGAAAAAGAATCCAGAGTTCCAACCTCCATCAATGCTCAATAATCAGAGACGCTATCTCGTTTCCAAGGCGTCAAAAATCAGATGGGCTGGACACGCAGTGAGATTTAGAGACAACCGCCGGACTAGAGCAATTACCAACTGGATTCCATGGGACGTCAAAAGATCGTGAGGCCCCCCAACTATGCGATGGTCAGACTTTGTCAAGATCGTGAACAATCGGTTTGAGGCTCTTCGTGTTCCTAGAATGAGCAGATGCCATTGGGCTACACGAGCATGCGACAGGGACGAATAGAGACGTTACTTGCCGTCGCTTGAATAAATCAATGAGTAACAAGTGATCAAGTGATATCTTATAACAAATATCAATTTAACCCTTGACAAATGATACTGATGCAATTTCTACTCAAAATTTTAGCAGCATAAATCATCAATTGCATTGTTGAGTGAAATATAAATAGCATAACAGTATACACTCTCTGGGAAAGTTTATGTTATTTTAAACGTAATTTATTTTTAATTAAACCTCCATGTATGTAACAATTGCCTTCTATTTCTGAATGATAGTCTATACAGACTATGTATGTATGCATATATAGGATAAAGCTGCATATAGAGTTATTATTTGTTTGTTCATTTCTCTTTAAATAGAAACTTGTGATAATACTAATTAGAGATCAATTTAAATTGTTATGATTTTATTGCATAATAGTTTTGTATATTTATACTTTCTTTTTTAAGTGAATACTGAAGAATATAATTACCATCAGAGGTTGTGTATAATTATAAAGAAAGCAAAGCAAATTTACCTAAGCAGTTGTATAATTCCATATTCTGAAAAGAAAATTAAGAAAATATAATTTTCTAATAATACTGCAATGATTGTTTGTCAGTTTTCTAAATTTGATCCGTTTAGGTTTTCTAAAATCGTGCTGTGCTATAATTTACATTTCCTTCATAAAGAATGATGCAAAATGCTTTTATACACTTGGGGTCACCATGATGTACAATTGTGTAACTGCAACCTAAAATCTTTCATCCACCTTCAATTTGTTGCTTTGGGTATTGTTTTTCTTGACTTGATTTTTATTGTATTTTGATTGGATATTTTAAAGTTTTAAAGTGTTATAATTATATATATATATTTGTTGTTGTTGTTTGTTTGTTTGTGGGCCACACCTTATTATTCTCAGCGTTTATTCATGGCTGTGTGTTCAGGGATTACTTCTCGTGGACTCAGAGGACCATATGTGGCACAAGGATTAAAGCCAGCTTAGCCACATGCAAGGTGAGCACGTTATCTCATGTACTGTCTCTCTAGCAAATAGATTGCTATTATGCATATATTCAAACTATAATACAATTTTACGTATTTTGTATTCATTTTATAGTTATTCAGAAAATAACTAAAGTTTATTTTTCATTTATTTTCCCCCTTGTTATACTTTTCTTAGTAGTTTCCAGTTAAATGTTCTTTCTGAAAAAAAAAAAACTATTGAAGATGATCTAAACCATTTTAAAAGAAATGTGTAATTTTTGTGTTTATATCACTTCACTTAATCACTTAATCCCCATTATTCATCGATTTATTCGAGCGGTTCCAGTAACGTCTCCATTCATCCCGGTTGTGTGCTAGCGTAGCCCAATGGTATCTGTTCGTTTTAGGAACATGTAGAGCCTCAAACCGATCATTTAGGGTCTTGACGAAGAAGTCTGACCATCTTATAGGTGGGTGTCCACGTGATCTTTTGATGTCTCGTGAATCCAATCAGTAATGGCTCTAGTCCAGCGGTTGTCTGTAAACCCCATTATGTGTCCAGCCCATCTGATTTTTGATGTCTTGGCAAATGAGACAGCGTCCCTGATTCTTGAGCGTTGACGAAGATCAGAACTCCGGATTCTATCTCTCATTTGAGTGAATCGTGATATTCCAAGCATAGTTCTTTCGATTCCTCTTTGAGAGACCCGAATAGTGTTCTCATCCTGTTTTCGTAGGGTCCAGGTCTCTGAGGCATATGTTAATGCAGGAAGAATAGTGGAATCAAAGAGATGTGCTCGTAGCTGGAGGTTCTTTGTCCTTTTAGTTATTTCTTCAATGCTCTTGAAGGCATTCCAAGCCGCTCTCTTCCTCCTGCGCAACTCAGGTGCCAGGTCATTCATCATGTTGATTTCTCGACCTAGGTATATATAACTGTTGCATTCGGAGATGGTGTTTCCGTTGAGAGCGAATGGAGCGTCAGGAACAAGGTTGTTTCTCATAAACATTGTCTTCGTAAGATTCAGCTGTAGTCCGACCTTTCCACATTCACGGTCAAAGTCGTTCAGCATTTGTGCCGCTTGGTTGATGTTTGGTGTTATTAGAACGATGTCATCAGCAAAGCGGAGGTGGTGGAGTTGCTGACCATCTATCTTCACTCTCATGTTTTCCCATTCCAGTCGTCGCATGATGTTCTCGAGGGTGGCACTGAAGAGTTTTGGTGAAATGGTATCACCCTGCCGAACCCCTCTCTTGATATGGATGATTACTTCTTTGTAGAATGGTGAGATCTTGGTAGTGAATCCGCAATAGAGCTCACGAAGGATGCTCATGTATTGAGTTTGTACGCCCTGATTGGCTAGGGCTTCCATGACCGCTTCCGTCTCAACAGAATCAAAGGCCTTATTTAAATCAATGAACGTTAGACAGAGTGGCATCTTGAACTCCCGAGATACCTCTATCAGCTTGGTTATTGTGTGGATATGGTCGATGGTACTGAATCCTTTTCGGAATCCAGCTTGTTCACATGGTTGTCCTTCATCTAGTGTTCTGCTAATCCTATTCAGGATGACTCGAGTGAATAGTTTGTAGATGACAGACAATAGGCAGATTGGGCGATAGTTGCCAATGTCGTGGATGTCTCCTTTCTTGTATAGTAGTACAGTCTTGCTGGTTTTCCATTGGGATGGAACCTTGCATTCAGGCAGGTAGCGTGTAAAGAGTCGAGCCAATGTATTGATGAGTACTGATGGTAAGTTCGTCAGGTGTTCAGGTCTGATCTTGTCTGGGCCAGGTGCTCTTTGTTTCTTAACCGACGAGATGGCATGTTGGATTTCGGAAGGGAGAATATTGGGAATGACATATCCATCATGTGGTATGTGGTATGTGGGCAAGTGGAAGTGGCTATTAAAGAGATCTGAGTAGAAGTCATGAATAATCTTCTCCATTGCCCTTCTGGAAGATGTGATAGATCCATCATGATGTCGGAGGGCAGTCATCTTGGTTTTGTAGTTGGTGAAGGACAGGCGGGCATTACGAATGTTTTTCCCAGCTTCTGCTGCATCTACCAGTACTGCTGCTCTCCTGTTTTTGAGGTCATCCTTGATGACTTCTCTGCACTGTTTTGCCAGTTCGGACGTTTGCTTGTGGTTGCCTGAGGCATGTGCCAAGCCACGTTGGCGAATAAGTTCAAGAGTGTTCGAAGAAAGACGGTTTTTTGTGGTTATCTCTCTCTTGGCATTCCTTGCACAATCATGGAGGTGCTGAATCATTCGATCGTATTCCTCATCAATGTTGTCAATGACGGCATCTTCCCATGTTGCCACAACAGAGCCAAAGAGTTCCCAGTTGGTGGTTGTTCTGGGAGTCCTCTTCTTAAACCTTGCATTCATTTCTCCTCGTTCTGTGAGGTAGAATTTTGCACGAAGAAGACGGTGGTCTAATCCTGTTTGGAATTTTGGGACAACAGCAACATCGGTTAGGCAAAACCGCCGATTGAATATGATGTGGTCTATTTCATTGTGGAACCGTCCATCAGGAGACTCCCATGTCCAACGTTTAGATTCAGCCTTTTGGAATTGTGAGTTACCATGGAAGGTTTTGGTTGACATGATGAACTCAGACAGTCTGTCACCCTGTTCGTTCCATTCCAGGCCATGGGTTCCGATGTGGAGTTCATCGACTGATCTTCTTGGTCCTATCTTGGCATTAAAATCACCGACACTGATCTTGTAGAAGGTGTGATCTTCTTTATAGAATTTCTCCAGCTCCATGTAGAATTTCTCAGTTTCTCTTTCACCATAACTGGATGTTGGTGCATAGACAACAAAGATAGAAACTGCCGGAAGTGAGCCACATTTATTCAAGTGTAATCGTCCGATTCGGGTTGTTAGGCATTTAAATGAATCAATGCTCGTGACTAAGTTTGTGTTGACAAGGATACCGACACCACCGACGCCTCTTTTATCACATGTTCCAAGGAACAGTTCTTCTCCAGTGTCAAAAACAGCATGATGGGATTGATGTCTTCTCGTTTCGGTCAGACCAATGATGTCGTACTTGATCTTTCGTGCTTGTACCGTAAGGTCTTCAATGGATACAGCGGATGCCAGCGTATGAGCATTAAAAGTACAGACAATCATTTTTGTTTTTCTGCATTTTGGCAGCCTATGTCTGCCTTGGTGTTTTATCAGCCTCTCCTTCCATATCCTTCTCGACTCTGCATATTCAGGGTTAGAGAAATGAGATCCATTTATTACTGGATTTGGCATATCAATATGGTCTATTTGGCATAGACCACGGATAGCTTGCCAGGCTCTGCCGTGCGGGTTGGATATTTAAGGATATTTAAGGTACCCTGAAAATTTAGAGAAAAGTAATTAAATAGTCGCGCGGCCGCAAATGCGGCCACGCGCTCCAGGGAGCTTGTTGTGATAATCTCTGGATCCTGGCCTTTGTTGGGGTTACACGGCAGTTGGAGGGTGTAACTGTCTAGCTACTGACAGGTCCAGTCCCAAACCGTGCAGGCTTGGAGATCTCAGCCCCGGGTCCCACACACCTGGGTTCCTCTGCCAGTTCTGTTATGTCTGAGGCTTATCCAAGTGTGTGGAGAGTGGCCCCAGTAAGGCCTTGGTTGGGGCCTGGAGGTCTTCAGCTGTTGGGCCCTGGCAAGGATAGTCAGACACAGGGTAGGAGACTTTGCCTTGTGTTCTCCCGGGAGCTTGTTGTGATAATCTCTGGATCCTGGCCTTTGTTGGGGTTACACGGCAGTTGGAGGGTGTAACTGTCTAGCTACTGACAGGTCCAGTCCCAAACCATGCAGGCTTGGAGATCTCAGCCCCAGGTCACACACACCTGGGTTTCTCTGCCAGTTCTGTTATGCCTGAGGCTTATCCAAGTGTGTGGAGAGTGGCCCCAGTAAGGCCTTGGCTGGGGCCTGGAGGTCTTCAGCTGTTGGGCCCTGGCGAGGATAGTCAGGCACAGGGTAGGAGACTCTGCCTTGTGCTCTCCCGGGATCTTGTGAACAACCATGTGAACAAGCTGGATTCCGAAAAGGATTCAGTACCATCGACCATATCCACACAATAACCAAGCTCATTGAGGTTTCTCGGGAGTTCAAGATGCCGCTCTGTCTAATGTTCATTGATTTAAAGAAGGCCTTTGATTCTGTTGAGATGGAAGCGGTCATGGAGGCCCTAGCCAATCAGGGCGTACAAACTCAATATATCAGGATCCTTCATGAGCTCTACTGCGGATTCACTACCAAGATCTCACCATTCTACAAAGAAGTAATCATCCATATCAAGAGAGGGTTTTGGCAGGGTGATACCATTTCACCAAAACTCTTCAGTGCCACCCTCGAGAACAACATGCGACGACTGGAATGGGAAAGCATGGGAGTGAAGATAGATGGTCGACAACTACACCACCTCTGCTTTGCTGATGACATCGTTCTAATAACACCAAACATCAGCCAAGCAGCACAATACTGAACGACTTTGACCGTGAATGTGGAAAGGTCGGACTACAGCTGAATCTTATGAAGACAATGTTTATGAGAAACAGCCTTGTTCCTGACGCTCCATTCGCTTTCAACGGAACCACTATCTCCGAATGCAACAGTTATATATACTTAGGTCGAGAAATCAACATGATGAATGACCTGGCACCTGAGTTGCGCAGGAGGAAGAGAGCAGCTTGGAATGCCTTCAAGAACATTGAAGAAATAACTAAAAGGACAAAGAACCTCCAGCTACGAGCACATCTCTTTGATTCCACTATTCTTCCTGCATTAACATATGCCTCAGAGACCTGGACCCTACGAAAACGGGATGAGAATGCTATTCGGGTCTCTCAAAGAGGAATCGAAAGAACTATGCTTGGAATATCACGATTCACTCAAATGAGAGATAGAATCCGGAGTTCTGATCTTCGTCAACGCTCAAGAATCAGGGACGCTGTCTCATTTGCCAAGACATCAAAAATCAGATGGGCTGGATATGTAATGAGGTTTACAAACAACCGCTGGACTAGAGACATTACTGATTGGATTCCATGGGACATCAAAAGATCACGTGGACGCCCACCTATAAGATGGTCAGACTTCTTCCTCAAGACCCTAAATGATCGGTTTGAGACTCTGCATGTTCCTAGAATGAACAGATACCATTGGGCTACGCTAGCACGCAACCGGGATGAATGGAGACGTTACTGGCACCCGCTCGAATAAATTGATGAATAACGGGGATTAAGTGATTAATTGATTAAAAATTTTAAGTATAAAATTATTAAGTATATACACAATGCATGCTCTACAGAATTTTCATCATTACTCATCTTGTCTACTGAAATGTTGTACTATTTTGACTAATATCATTTTCTTTCCTCTCCCTTATCCAACCCCAGGAAAGGATATTCTATCCTCTTCTTTGTTTGAGTAGTTTAAAGTTCATATACCATACAATTATGTTCATTTTTCCTTTTAAATATGGCCTTTTTAATGTAGAATAATGTCATCTTTATTCACCCACGTGGCTAAAGAAAAAGAAAACTTTAATCGTGGTTATCCTATATGCTAGAGCTATCACTTGGAAAATTGTTTAGCTTTTTCCACTGAAAAAGGTTTGGTTAAAAATCCAATGTCTATGAATCCCAGGGCATATGAGCAGGTATATATACAGCCACCAGCAGGTAAAACTACCTGTGAAATGATGATGTTTTCAGGCTTCCTGATCCCCCCAAATTGCTGCTGTGCCTCTGGCTGAACCCCAACAACTCAGGACCTAGTTTCCTGTGAAATTATAAGGCCAAAAGTTAGGTATGTGGAAGCCATGCCCACAAACTACGTCTGGCTCAGCTATACTTGTTCTTTTATCACCCTTGCTTCAGAGACATATATTTTTTTCTCAAAACAGATCAAAAGCAACAGATAATCTCAGACCCCCACAAGGCTTACCCAATGGAAGTGAATGAAACTGGGGTGGGCTGCCCTGTTGCCTGACAAAAGTAGAGCCCCTGGCAGCCACTGCTCCCACAATTCAAAACCACCACCGTTCTCCCAACCTGACTCTACCATCTCAGGATGGACCTTACTGAAACATAACTTGCTGATAATTTGGGTATGTGGGTTTTGTGACTGAAACGCCAGGCTTTCTTGGGGTTGGAATGGGCTACCTCCCCCTATCTCCCTGTAATTCCAGAAACCTTGGCAGTCCTGTACACACTCTAAGACTGCACCCAGTTAAAAAACTTTCGGCATTACTGTCCCCAGAAAAATACTGAATGCTCTGAACAAATACAATAGCCTCTTAGTACCTGTATGACAAACCATAATGTACCAATGGAAAAGAAGAGAGAGGGAGAAAAAAAAAGTGTCTGCCATAGAGGGAGTCTCGGGGTGGGGGGTGGCATGTTCCGATGGTGAGAGCGAAACGGGGCACACATTGGTGGTGGGAGATGTACACTTGTAGAGGGATGGATGTTGAATCATGTATGACTGAAACCCAATCATGAACAGCTTTTTAAAGTTCTATCTCACGGATATGCAATAATATTTTTAAAGTAATTTGAAGTTCATAATCGCTTTGGTCAGCTTAGTCAGTGGCTGAATAAATAGCAGTACTCTTATGTTTAAAAAAAACACCAAATGTAGATGAATCTGATTAGGCTTTTGGTTTTCACTACTCTGTTCTGTTAACAAATCATTTGTTATTTTTTAGTTTTGATCTTAAAAGTTATCATAGTCATTGATTTGGCAATCTTTGAAACGTTCCTTTCAGGAAAATGACAGGTATAGATACTTACAAAAGTATACGCATAACATTTTTTTCAGTTGATGTGCATTTAATATTGTAATAGATTTATTTCTGGTTTATAGCACCATATTTAATAAATATTATTTATTCATTACATTGAACTTGCCTGCATAGTTTTTTATTCTGCCTGTTGTGCTTTTGACCATACTCAGCTATTGTCAGGACTTAATTCTGACTGGGTGCTCAGGCATCACTCATGATGGGTTCAGGGGACCATATGTATTCTGGGAATTGTACAGGGCAGATGATATGCAAAGTAAGCCGCTTACTGCTTGTGCTATCTGACTCCCTTGTCTGCATTTTATAAACAATTTTGTTTTTAAAATTCTATTCTGCTTATAATAAATTATAGAAACAAATCATCAACCAATATTATACAAGGGAGGTTATTTTTTTAACAAAGCACTGATGTGCCATGTCCTACCTTGGACTGAAGCCAAAATAGTGAATAACACACACAAAAAAACATTTAATCTCATGGATTACTTAGCAATAATGGAGCTTAATGCTTCAAAATCTAGTCAATTATCATGCATGTGCTGTGTGACTAAAATTGAGACTCCATTAGTTAATAGGAGAATTATTGAAAATTTTATGTCTCCATTCGTGAATAAAGAGCCAGTGTCTACATGGAGAATTTAATATATGTGGAAATATTAAATAACATGGACATATCCTACTTTTAATGTTCCAAATATAAATCTTGCAGGAACATAGTAAAACTAAAATATTGTTTATTGCATTTCCTGTGCCGCATCCTGAAGTATGAGATTACTCCTGTCTCTGTGCTTGGGAATCATTCATGGAAGGCTTGTGGAACAATATGGGTTAAACCTGGCTCAAAAACATGAATGGTAAATGCTCTGCCCACAGTACTGTGTCTCTGGTCCAAAAAGACTAGAATATTTATATGTACCTAATTTAAAACTAAGTTACACAGAAATTTAAACAAGACGAGTCACATCTGAAGGAATACCTTTAAGGAATCCTTATGGCACACATGTGATAAAAAAATCATGGTTACAGTCTCATCATGAAAGTGCCTTTTAAGTGGGTAAACAGAAAAAAATATTCTTAATATAAAAAAATTAACCTGAAGAAAATGGATAAGAAGTATCATAAAATACAACACATTTGTATGTTGTATATGATACTTTCTAATCAATTTAAACAGAAGACCATTCCAATAATACCATATTCCTATGTGACCACATCATCCATCCTTTATTCTACCTGAACCCTCACTCTGTCTTGGCAGTTTCTCACTGACCAAAAGTTCAGATTCAGGAGGAGGCAAGAATCCAACTCTGTTTATTCGCCTTCAACTCAGCAGTCTGTTCCTGGGGTGATTTCCACATGGCATACATGCAAGAAGGTCACAATCATCTTGGTCCAGGGATTTGGAAGCTAAATTGCTTATTAAAAAAACAAATCCATGGTCTTTAGAGGAATATGAGACACAGCATTTTTTAAAGGTGCTGTCCTAATACAATCAAATACTTCCTAAGACTCAAACAAAAGGCATTAATCATCGTGGAGAAAATAAATTAAGAATAGAAGCTTGCAGATAGAAATCAGACTGGATCTAACAACAAAGTCTAGTTACTCTTTGTCCATAAATAATTAAAATATGAAAATGACTAAAATCACATACAAATAAAATTATTTTATTAAGAATAAGTTTTTTAAAGTTTGCATGTATGTATGCAAAATATAGATTTATAAAATAAGCATGCCAATTTATCTATATACAGATAAATATATATGTAGTGAATCTATGTGATACATTGCTCTATTTTATATTATAAAGTGTTTTCTATAAAGAACGGAGACTGGTAGGTGGATTGAGATGGAAAGCTCATCCATAGAAACTCAACCATCTGCCAGCCATTCAGTATCTCTGGGTTGCCAGTTGTATTTGGGGCTTGCCAAAAAGCCAGATGCTCTCATGGTCTTCTATCATATAGTAATTGCTCTCTGAAGAACAAAAATGTCAAAATGCAAGGATTGCCGTTTGTTTTAAATACATTGGGTGTCATTCTCATAAAAATGGAAACAAAACATTGAATACAAAATCATTACTACTTAAACACATATGTTCCAAAGTGATGTTGTTTTGGTTTTCTGACCACTGAAAGCAACAGCAAGGGACAGAGTATATACACATTCATTGCACCTATGGTGTTGGGAAATTCTAATGGGGAGAATAGGTGAATGCACCAGCAGTGAAGAATTACAGCATGGATACCACTGAGATTACAAACAAATGAAATCAATTTATTATCAAAAGACTTTTTTTAAAGTTCGCATGTGTATAGGTATTCAAACTTAATTTCACTAATATCTTTAAATAGATAAGTGATATGAGAAGAGATGCTAAACAATAGGACTATTATTTCAACCATACAAAAGGATGCTAGAGTACAATCTGGACCCTTGAAATTCTCCAGTACATAAAGATGTTTATTTGTTGATATGAGAGCAAGGGTAACGGAAAGAAAAATGTCAGACGAATTATCTGGATAGGGACTACCTACTTTATAAATAGGACTTTGGTTACAACTGTTCAGCCAATTCTGACCTTTCCTAAATCATTTCTTACCATTCCATTCAAAATACAGCTCTCTGTATGCCTGATATTTTGTTTCCTTACTAACTTTTCTCTTTATTTTTGTCTCATCCAAATCAGCTTAAACTAGGTAGATGAAGACATACTTTCTTTTTTAATAAAATGAATGGCCTCTGTCTATTTTTGTGTGTCTCCCCTAGGTAGATGAAGACATACTTTCTTTTTTAATAAAATGAATGGCCTCAAAAATAAAATACATATAACAAATAATAACAAAAATAAAAAGGTCTATTTTTGTGTGTCTCCCCTTTTATTCACTAATATAAACACAGATTCATATGTTCACACACACAAATGAACATATTACACATTCACTCTCACGTGTGCGTAATACAGGTCTCTCCATCAACCTAGTTTGACCTCTTGATTTTAGTTTTTGCCCTGAATCAATGAAGTTTCAGGAAGAAGTTGGTGAGCATACACTTGGTAATTTATGAAGCATATATTTTAAGATAATTAATTTCAGAATTTAAATAATAATGTAATTTATTTTGGTTTGGGGACTGTAGTTGAGGGTACACAGGACTTACTACAAGTTCTACACTCAGTATTCAGTCTTGCAATTGCCTAGAGGCCATATGCAGTGGTAGAATTCAAACCAGGTTGGCATTATGCAAGCTAATTTTAGTACCCATTTCCCTAATAATGTTTTTAAAATATATAAGGGTCAATGGTAGTTTTAAAGTTAGATATGGATCAGAGCTCTTAAATGAAATTCAAGGGAGTAGAAAGATATCCTCAAAATATTCTTATGTAGGACCAGATCTATAAACCATGAGTTGGGCATTTTATTTGCACACAGATGACCCAGAGTTGATCCCTGAAACCCGAGACGGTTCCACGAGCCCACCAAAAGTGAAACATAAGTGCAGGTTCAGGAGTAAAGTCTGCACACTGAGAGTGTAAACCAAAGTCCAAAAGAAAAATAAATAATAATTAAAAAATTAAAAATTAAAAATTCTAATTTAATCTCTTGCAGTAGGGCTGGAGCGATAGCACAGCGGTAGGGCATTTGCCTTACAAGCAGCCAACATGGCCGATCTGAGTTCGATTCCTCCACCCCTCTCAGAGAGCGCGGCAAGTTACCGAGAGTATCTCGCCCACAAGGCAGAGCCTGGCAACCTCCCCTTGACGTATTCAATATGCCAAACACAGTAACAAGTCTCACGATGGAGAAGTTACTGGGCCCGTTTGAGCAAATCAATGAACAATGGGAGGACCGTGATTATAGTCTCTTGCAGTGTGTCAAGACAGTCCAGTGTGGATTACAAATTGCTATAGAGCCTAGGGGTCCAGCATCCATGTTGGACAATGTGATAATAACCGTAAGTATCTTTGTTATAGCATTGATGAACACATTGATTTGTTGCTTACCTAAACTTTCAAACTTGCATTCTTATAATTTGCTAGATTTTGTTCAATTCGAACAAATATATGTATATATTTTTTAACCATAGCATATTCTACAGTGATATTAAAGTATGTGGAAAAATAATTTTTACTAACTGTAAACTTGGTGCAAATTTTCTGGTATAGACCAAGTGGTCATAAATAACACACATTAGCATTAATTTGTACATAAGAGGTTACAGAACATTTTTAGGAGGGCATAATTTCTATGGTATAAACAACCTTGTCTCCAACTCTATGAAATTTTTATTAAAATGACTATTTTCATATGTTTAAAAATTATAATAATAGATTTTGAACTTAAGTATAAAGTGACATAATTCTGTAAGAATGTTAGAGGCACTGGAGCAATAGTATAGCAGGTCGGGTATTTTTCTTGCAAGCAGTTGCCTCAGATTTGATCCTTGGCATTCCATATTGTTTCCTGGGTCCACCAGGCACATCCAGGAGTAGCCCCTGAGCACTGCCAAATGTGGTCCCTAAGACCAACCAATAAATAAATTATCCAGGAGACAGCTGAACGGACATCAGCATATGTCTGGCACACACGAGGCCCTGAGTTTGATCCACCCAACACATGCTCTGTGAGCACTGAAGAGTGTGGTCCTGAGAAGTGGCAGACACAAGCGTCACCACAGCCAACTCCAGTACAACCTCAGAGGGCAGTGGGAACCTGCGAGGGCACCTGGGCTCCAAAATCCACTGCTAGGATCAGAAAACAGGTACATGTCTCTCTGTGTATGTTAGAAATCTCAATGTAAATCCTACTTCTTAACTAAAAAGCCACAATTCCCCCTCAACTCTCCTCATCTGTGAAGCAGAAATGAAAAACATGGAGCCCTTCAACATTTCTTTTTCTTTCCATGTCTGCTTCCCCTGGTGCATTCGCCACAGATAGTCATTGTATGACTGATGGACAGAAGAATGGGTCACACCGGCTGGTATATAGCAATTTTATTCAAATTAAGCCAGGCTAATATAGGGAAAAAGGAACTGCTTCAAGAGTAGGGGCCAGGGACAGATGGGAAACAATGCAGGGGAGCATAGTACAAAGGAGAGGTGTAAAGTGAGCAAAGAAAATTGGGCATGATCCTGGAGTACAAGGTGCCTCAGAAGCACTGTGTAATATAACACTGGCAGGAAGAGCAATGCGGGATTCAATTAACACAAGAAAAGTCAACCCAAGGTCAAGACTCAGCTGTTCATAACATAGAGGGGCAATGATTCAGCAGATTCTATTCACCGGACCACAGAGATTACAAATTATGGGAGACAGCCCCCCTTTGGGTGCTGTTCTTCCCATCTCTGGAGGGTGTCTCTGAAGAAGCTCTCTGGCCTGAGGAGATCATCCCCCGATGACTACTCAAAAGGACGGCACTACGCTGGAGATGGGGACAGCATCAGCAGGGAATCCAAGATTTCCATAGGGTTTTTTCCTCAACTACAAATAAGTACTGTTTTTTTTTTGAGTAGAAATCTTCAAAATAGAAGAAATTTCAAGGTTGATTTTAACAACGAGGAGTG
This sequence comes from Sorex fumeus, assembly GCF_029834395.1. Lineage (NCBI taxonomy): Eukaryota > Metazoa > Chordata > Mammalia > Eulipotyphla > Soricidae > Sorex > Sorex fumeus. The sequence goes on from NW_026606188.1 coordinate 8,468,464, forward strand.
AAGGTGGGAATCTCGCTACCTAGGGATCACTGTTGAAAAATAATTTTGTTTTTGGTCCATACCCTGGCTCTGTGCTCAGGACTCATCTCTGGAAGAGCTTAGGGGATCCTAAGGGATGGCAGGGATTGAGCCAAGTTAGCAGCATGCAAGGCAGGTGCCCTACCCCCTGAACTATCTCTCCAGGCACCTGTTAAGGCATCCGAGTACATTTGCCTTCTATGAGTGCCTGATGACTTGAATAACTGCACCCACACATCAGGCTAGCCTCTGGCTGTCTGTTTTCCTCCGTTCCTGGGAGTGTTACCTGTGAAAATGCATGCATCTTGCCCTTGTCCGCCTCATGGCATGGGACGGAACACAATGTACATTTCCCTGATTCAAAGGTGCTGAAGCATTCCATATTTCTATGTGTTCTTCCTCTTCTTTTCTCAAAAATCCTCTTACAAGGAAGCTGCTTTTTCTGCCTATGTCTCAGTCTAAGATGAGAAGAACATGTAACAGGTCTTTGCTATGCAGAATTCTAAGATGGCACATATGACTATGTCCCAGGTTCAGATCAACAGTACCTGGAGAAAGTAAACTTTTTCCTTAACTGACAGGAAGAAAGGAGATTACCCCAGAAGGCAAGACCATCACACCAACGTTCATCAGCAGAGATACATTTTTCTGATTCTCCATTAAAGACCTGGAGAAGGCCACGGAGCAGGGTTGAGAACAGCTGTAGGAGATGGCTGTCCTGTTCACAGCCTGGAAAACACGAGGTTATTACAAAGAGGTAAAATTAGAAGGCTATTTTCCTGGACCTCAAAATGAAAATACAGACTGGTCAGATTATTGATTTTGGCTTTGAGAGGCCTTAAATTGGGAAGCACCTTGAATGCCCTGGACTCTGCTGCTACCCAACTGTGAAGTGATAGATGGCTGTAGTTTTTAGGTACCACATTGGAGGTCATTTGTTACACAGCTACTGACACGGAACACAGACAGACATGAATGTTGTAATAAACCAATGAAATGTGGATGATCATGCAACTTTAAAATCCTGATTAATGTATTATATCTTCACATGTACTCACAGAGCATGCCAGTGTCATTATGCAAGAGATATCATTTTAAAGTAAGCTTTACAGGCTTCTAAGTCACTCAGTAATTCAATGTTGTATCATTTTATACCTGCAAAAATGTACCCATCATATTGCTTGACTGATTATGTGCTTTCTGTTGTATGAATGCACAATACAGTCATACTTTATAAACAAACATAAAATCATTAAATAAAACTTATATAAGGGTCTGCGTGTTATATAATTGTGATTTATAAAATTTTAACAACATATTTTGTATATATAAAATATACTTTTCTGCACTAAAATCTTTCAGAAGTTTCTAACAAATTTATAACCTTTTCATTATATAGGTAATTGTCCAGCTTTTTTATCTACATGTTGCTATTCTACATTGTACGTACATAAACACACATATGTGGATATATATGTGTATATGAACATATTTTACATATCCTTTCAGTTTTTGATCTGATGAAATAAACTTTCTAAGTGTCTTTGATTTCTTGATTATTTATAGATGGGTTTCATTTTATTGTAGTTTTCCTGTATAAAGAAAAACTGAAATTTCTAGTTAGATATGATGACATACATATTAACATTCTTTTCGGTATTTTCTATGTTTTCTGTTGGTATTTCAGACTGCAATTGGAAAGTCCAAATTTTAACGCCAGAGCAGCTGTTCAGCAAAATGTTTACACAAGCCAGCAGGCTAGCACGCTCTCAATAGATTTGTGTAACAAATAATTGCAAAGTTGCTTCTGCATAAATGAGAAGTTCATGGCCAACTACAAAGTTTACATGTGTAATTTAGGTCTGGTTCAGAGCAAGGCAGCTCACAGTGTGTATATCTTGTATCTATGATGAGAAAAAAATCAGGAAAATCAAGGCAGCAATGAGTTCAGGAGATTTTTCACCTGAATAACTTAAAAGTATTGGCTTGAGTGTAGCACCATTAATTACCATTTTCTTCACTAAATTCATTACAATTCCTTGGAGACAAATACTATGTTCTCGAGTAAAACCTTTGAGTCTAATTAAACTAAACTCTTATGGTCTTTCGAGTAGATGACTTTATATTACAGCTTCGTTTATATACCTTACAAATTGTGTTAGGCTGCAGCAAAAGTACAATGGGTTAGGCACTTGCCTTGAGTATGGCTGATTCATTCCAAGCATTGCTTAAAGTCCCCTGAGCCCTCCAGGTGATTCCTGAACACAGAGGCATAAGCATACACTAATCTCTAAGCACTGCTGGACATGGCCCCAAACCACACACCATCACCCAAAAGTAATTGTATAAAGTAGGAGGGATTCTTTAAGAATAAACTGCACAGTCTAGCCTGGTTCTAACAAAGGTAAAATACAATAAGATTAAGTTCTTTATCTTTTGCCTGCCAGAAGAGGGCTTTTTTTTAACCTATTTATAGTAATTATATTTCAAGTGCTTTTGTCTGAACAAATAAAATTCTTATAAAACCTAATATTTAGAAGATTTTAATGTAATATCTTGTATTCTAAGCTAAACTAAGTGACTCCAATTATATTTTCTGTTATTTGGTAATAAAGTGCATTTACCAAGAAAAGACTATAAAAATGTGTATAATGCCAGTACTATCTGCATTGTTTGTTTTATTGCTTTTAAACAATAATGGTTTGAAATCTAAAAGCAGTAAGAAGAATTACAAATTTTGCGCCTCACAATAGCACTGTAGCACTGTACTCCCATTGTTCATCCATTTACTTGAGTGGACACCAGTAACGTCTCCTTTGTGAAACTTGTTACCGTTTTTGCAATATCAAATACGTCATGGGTAGATTGCCAGACTTTTCCATGCGAGCTGGATACTCTCAGTAGCTTGCTGGGCTCTCCAAGAGGGGCAGAGGAATTGAACTCAGGTTGGTACCTTGCAAGGCAAACACCCTTCCCACTGTACTATTACTCCAACACCTCACTATGTGAGGAAAAATAATAACATGGTAGGACCTTATTCGATATGCCAGACACAGTAACAACAAAGTCTCCAATGGAGACGTTACTGGGCCCGCTCGAGCAAATTTTAATAATATATTTTATTTTTGTGGTCATGGCTATATAAAACTTCCTATAAATACAAAAATTTATGGGACTGTTAGTAGGACATTTTAAGTTTCTAGTTCATGAATTTTTCACTAAGAAACTAAATATGGAATTTTATTTTAACTTAAGGCTTTCTAACTTCATGAATCTTACTATTTTTTTTGTGACACCATGAGTGGCTGAAATGAAGCATATAAAACAATTAATTCTGAAGAAACAATAGAGGAGAAATTACCTATGAGAAGCTGATTATTTTTCTTGAAATAGAAGAACAAGTGATTTTAAGTCTCCTCAAACTTTTGCTTAAAGTTATCTTCTGTTACTTTAAAGATCTCTTTAAAAAGTTCCATAGTCTTGTGATGTAGTATCTATCTTGGAAGCCTGACAATGTTTCAAGTAGTGGAGCTCATGGCTTCTGTGTGTAAAGTCCTGAGTTCTCTCCTAGTGCAGGATGGCCCCAGAGAACTCTGGGAAATAATTGTGTTTTTTTTTTCCTGAACCCCTGTGTTGAGTTAGCACAACTATTAGGTTTGGTAGGACCCTTACCTAAAAAGTATTGATCATGTATTGTATGTATATTGATGTGTATGTTCAATATTGTAAAAAAGTTGTAAATAAGGCATTTGTGACTTACAGACTTATACAGATTCCAAAGATGCCAGTGGTTTAAAATCAAAATCTTATTTTGACTTTGAATGCCTATTCTTCTAGACTTATAAGTCATGATCCAACATGTCTGGCCTCCTTCCAAAGATTTGTAAAGAAAATATTATTAGAACACACTATCGTTTGAACAATGCTACCTGATCAGTGAACAACTTCAGAGAAAAACAGATATTCTTATGCTATTTTAAACTATTTGATAATGTATGATGTATTTATTGGTAAAGAGATTATACTGAGAATCAAAAGGGAGGACACTAAACATACCATTAATGTTTGATGGGATTGTGGTCAGTGAGGCAATCTCAGAGGAAGAGATATTTATATGACTTGGATGATTAATTCATTTTAGATACCAACAAGTAGATGAGACTCTGCTTAGTTACCTAAGAGTGCTCTGCTTTTCCACACTTATATACAAGCACGGACTATGCTATCACTACTTGCATTTTGCGAAGATACTTTTGTTGCTAAGGATAGATAAGCTTTATTTAATACAGGTGGATCAGTAATTATGATCAATGTAAATTTCCAAGCACAGATTGTGCAAGCTGCTGGTGCTGGCAGTATGCTTTGTGTGTATGGTCTTGCATGTGCCAAATACCGTATCTATTAGCTCAGAGACATCAGCAGGTTTGGAAATCAGCTGAACACAGCCTTGGAAAATGAACAAATTCTGTATCGTAATTCAAGATGTAAACTCAGTGAAGTCAAAATGATTGAGTTAAAATCAGGATTGAAAATAAAATTTGAATAAATTTGTTTCAAGTTTGGGGGTCCTATAACAATTCAAGAGTATGATTGCTTTGTTAGATAATTTACTTCAATTTTGTTCTTGCTTTCTGTAAAATTCCATGATGGAAAATAATAACTAAACAATTTAAGAAAGGATTTGGGTGGCTATGCAATAATCCCATGGCATGCTATCTATTAAAACTTAATAGTTGAAAGACTGAGAACTGAGGTACCAGCAAAAAAGTTCCGATATTGCAGTTTAATATTACATAATTATTTAAATATGTAATATCAATATTACTGTAAACTGTTCATCATGTTCTCCGCTACTGCAGATATTATTGTGGATGCAAATTCTTCAGTTATAGTGGTTGAAAAATACCTTCCAAAAAGACTTCAGATGGCCCTTTAACTTAATGGTATCTATTGATGAACATATGGGTATTACTATAAGGTGCCCTTAAATTATAGGAAAATTACCATGATTCCAAATGCTTATAAAGCAAGATTACAGTATTGGTGTAATAGTTTAATTGCAATTATTTCTATCAGTAAAATAATTAGAAAACACTTAAGGCAATTACAGAAATAGCAAAATGATAACATTTCAAAGGAAATAATGATCAAAAGATGAAAGATATGCAAGAGCATTAAAGATAAAACAAAATATAATGAACAATGTCTAACAATTCTAAACAAATAACATACCACTTCAAACATATATATATGTATATACTTATTGCCTTCAATATAGAACTATTGAAATTAAATTAATTACAAATAAAGCAAAGGGAACATTTTAAGGGATATGACCTGTTGAGATAACTTGCCTTGCATACAGCCATCCTAGTTCAATCCTAGGTGTCCTATATGATCCCCTAACTCCCTTACACAGAGTCAGAAATTAGTCCTGAGTTTTACCAGGCATACATACCCCCAAAAAAACAAGTAAAAGAAACTAACAAAAGTAGTGCTGAGGCAACTGGATATCTGAATGGAACAAGAAATTAAATGTAAACTACACAGCAAGTGTCAGCAGTTATTGATTAATGTGGATCAAATATATGAAAGTGAAAAAACATAATTCTTTATAGAGCTATAGGACATATTTTGATTATTTATATTAAATAGAGTTATTTGAGTGAAAAAATTGTATATATTTTTATAAAAAGTAACTCGCTAAGTTTAGATTTATGTTCATCAATGTAGCACTGTAGCACTGTCCTCCCATTGTTCATTGATTTTGCTCGAGTGAGCACCAGTAATGGCTCCAATGTGAGACTTGTTGTTACTGTTTTTTGGCTTATTAAATATGCCACAGGGAGCTTTCCAGTCTCTGCTGTGTGGGTGGGATACTCTCGGTAGCTTGCTGAGCTCCCCAAGAGGGAAAGAGGGATTGAACCTGGGTCATCCACATGCAATACAAATGCCCTGCCCATTGTGCTATCACTCCAGCCCATGTCAATCAATAGATACCATTAAATTATTCTTCCATATTTGTTGAATAAAAAATTGTTAACTATGTAAGCTTTTGTGTGATCTCATGTTTTACACTAGGTAAAACATGTACCTAGTTTTTCCATCATAATAAGTTTAGTCATATATTTAATTTACACAGTGTCTATACATAATTTACATGTCCTGTTAACTCTTAAAAATCTACTTAAACACCATGGTTTGGTTTACAAAGTTGCTCACAGTACAGATGTTATGGGCTTTTGATATTCCAATACCAATCCCACCATCAGAGTAACCTCCCCTCCGCCACTGTCCCAATTTTCCCTAACATATCTCAAGCTTATTCCCTTAGCATGTGCAAAATAATTTATTTTATATTGCTTATTACAATGAAATATCTAAAAATAATTATCAAAAATAGTTCAGTAAAAAAAGTGTGAAAATTTTTATCTCTCACCATTGTGATTATTACGTACTTTATGAGGATTCACTAAATTGTTAGTTGCTTTATGTGTATTATTATGTTTGTTTGTTGAGTTTAGTTGGCTTTTCTGTTACTTTCCATCTAATTTGGTAGGTTCCTACTGGAATTTTAGTATTGAGTAATTTGGAGGCATAGCATGACACCTATGCAGCTGTGTGGTCCAGACACTTCAGGTTCTGTAAAACTGAGTTGACATGGTGGTGATCGTGGGATGTGGGTGTGGCTCCCAGGATTTCTGGAAGTCAAAGGGAGTGGGGAGATGGCTGCCCCCACCCCACCTCAACATAATCCAAGAAGTCCCTCAGTTCTCAGCCTAAACACCTGAGTACTTAGAATTTTTCTCATTTTGGTGCCTCTGTAGAAATTATTACTGAACATGGAGTTAGGTCTCACCATTGGTGTTGTAGCAGCAGTCAGTTGTGGAAGTAGCTGCCTGGGCTTTATAAGTCATCGACTAATCCTGTTCTACTCCTGAGGGAGCCCCAGAGGTTCCAGCCAGGAGACCATTGTGACCTTGAATTTCAGTAACTTGACTTGAAACTCCACGGTGACTTGGTTGTGAGTCTGAAGAGAAGGGCCAGTGGGTGAGTTGTTATGGGCAGCTGTTGACAGCTTTAGTAAACTCAATTCATGAATAGCTGTCTATGTTCTTCTTTATATTTTAATCTTTGTTGGCAATCTGTTTTTCATAATATTGTCGCCATTTATTTTTATTTATACTAGTTATAAGAACGTCCTCATTTTAATTTTCAATACTATATATTTCTGCACTGTTCTCTTCTGGGAGCTGGGTTTTATAGTCTCTGGATCTTGGCTGTTGATGGGATTATATGGCGCCAGGGGGCCAGTTGATGGGTGTGACCCCTGCCTACTGGAATTTGGAGGATCTGGGTGGGGGATGCTCAGCCCAATCCGAGCAGGCTTGGAGATCTCAGCCCCGGACCTGCATGCCTTTGTTCCTCTGCCGGTACCTTCATGCGTGTGGAGAGTGGTTTCAGCATGGTGGTGGCGGGTTCTGGAGGTCTTCAGCTGCCAGAGCCCTGGTTGGGGTGGGAAGGAAAACTCAACCTGCTCCACTCCAAGGGGCCCCAGCGAGGACAGCCAGGTGCAGGGACAGGAGACTCTGCACTGTTCTCTTCTGGGAGCTGGGTTTTATAGTCTCTGGATCTTGGCTGTTGATGGGATTACATGGCGCCAGGGGGCCAGTTGGTGGGTGTGACCCCTGCCTACTGGAATATGGAGGATCTGGGTGGAGGATGCACAGCCCTTTGGAGGGGAGCAGGTCCCTGGGCTGAGATCTCCAAACCTGCTTGGATTGGTGCTGAGCGTCCTCCACCCAGATCCTCCATCTTCCAGTAGGTTGGGGTCAGACCCAACAACTGACCCCTGGCACCGTGTAATCCCATCAATGGCCAAGACCCAGAGACTATAAAACCCAGCTCCTGGAAGCGTGTGGCCGCAAATGCAGCCATGCAACACCTTATTATCTCATTCTTACTTTGGACAAACTGGCAGGCTACCGAATGTAACCTGCCCACACGGCAGAGTCTGGCAAACTCCCCGTGGCCTACCCAATATGCCAAATACCAGTACAATGATGGGTATCATTCTCCTAACCCTGGAAGAGCTTTTAATATGGCAGTTTTTAAAAAATCTCAGGGCTAGAATGAAGGAGACATTACTGAGGCCTGCTCAAGGCAATCGACGAACAACAGGATGGTCGTGATCGTGACTATATATTTCTATTTTATTTCTCTGTCTCTTTTAAATGAACAGGTTTATTTTAAATAATTAATTTTGGTTTTGAGGGACACATCTAGTTTTGCTCAGGGTTTACTACTGGGTCTGTACTCAGGGATCACTCATGACAGGGCTCAAGGTGTGTGCTGGGGATTGAATCTCACTCAGCTATACGCAAAGCACCTTACTATCAAGACTATCTCTGCAGCTGCAGCTTATTTTTTTTCTTAATAAAACATTTCTAATAAAACAGTGTAAAGAAGGGAGATGATGAAATAGAATTAAAAAAAATTCACATTGAACAAAAATAGCAACTTAACAATGGTGAGGTATATTGGATCTGGTTTACAGGAATCCTGACCAAAAAAAAAAAAAAAACCTAGTTAATCGAAAATTGCTTCAACTTGCTGGTAGTAGATGTTGCTCAATGAAGATGATCAGCAGGGAAAATTATTGTTTTGTTCAGGATTAATGGAAAGAACAGAGGGACACAAGATAACTGCTGATGAGGCTGAGGACGCCTCCGATAGGAGACAGCCAAACTGTGAGTCAAGCCTGCCACAACAAATTTTCTGACAATTCTTGGTTTCAAATTCATTTGGACTTGAGGACTAATGGAAACTCAAAAGACCAAAAGACTCTGAACTGTTTTAAAATTCTCATTTTCTTAGAATGAAGAAAATCTGAGATCAGCAGGAAAAGATCTGAGAAGGTTCTCGCCTACAGAGGCCATGGTACCTTGAGGCATTAAAAAACTTGCATTTATAACATTTTGTTTGTTCATTTTGGTTTTTAAATAAAAAATACATCATAATTTGAAAATTTTTAATGATAGAGTTTTGACATTGAGCATTCCCTCTCCAAACCTACTACTATTGTCTTTATTCCTCCATCAATGACCTAAACTTCTCTTCTCTCCTTACCCAATCTCCTTTCCTATTTTTATTTGCTTATTAAAAATTGGATCACATGCTTACAAAAATGTCAATTATGATTTTGACATACATAATTAACTCACCCATAAAAATTACTGAAATGTCCAAGACTCTTCACTGATGTTCTTTTATTATTGCCAGTGCACCTTTTCATGCTCCCACAAATGCCCTAAACACACACACACACACACACCACACACACACACACACACACACACACACACACATACTCACACACACATTTCTCATTCCTTACATTCTTATATCTATAATCCAGGGCAAAAATATTTTCATTATTCCCTTACAAGTTCTAGTAACTCAATAAAAAACAGATAAGTGAGAATATTCAGTACTTGTTCCCTTATTTTGTGTTATTTGGCATAACTTGATACCCTCCAGAAAGTATCCAGGTTGTGATATACTGCATCAATGCCTCTTTTCTTATGGCTACATATATCCTATTTTACATGATTCATCATGACTTCCTTACCTGTCTGAAATTAGATATGCAGGTGATTTTCTGGTTATTGTATTAAGCACTTATATATATCCATATATATATATATATATATATATATTACAGAAAAAAACCATATTTGCTTCTATCTATATTGTGTTTGGATTAAGAAGCCAAGAAGTGAAATATCTGGGTCAGATGGGAGTTTTGTCCTCCTCTTTTGTCAACTGTACCAAAGTAATTTTGAACAGCTTTTTTTTTTATTGCTATTATTTGGACCACACTGGCTGTGCTCAGGGCTTACTTGTGACTTTGTGCTCAGGAATCACTTCATTTGTGCTCTAGAGACTATACCCAATGCAGGGATCAAGATCAGCTCAGCCATGTGCAAGGCCAGAGCTTTACTCTCTAGCTCTTCTTTTTTTTTTTTTTTTGTTTTGCTGTTTGCTTTTGTTTTAACCCTAGTAATCCTTTCCCCAGAGTAAACCTTAGGGCTTTGCTGAACTTCTAATCCATTTTTAAGAAATGAATTTATAGTTATTTTGTGACAAAAGGATCTGAAGTTTCTTTTCCAAAATCCGAGGGAAGGTGTGAGCTTGAGCCCACTAACACTCCAGATGCTTCCAGATCCATGGGGTGCTTTGATAATCACATCTGCTTGTTTAGAGAAGAGCATAAGGAATGTCTGACTTTGTAACCTGGGCCCCACAAGGTGGTACAGTGTAAGTGGGTAAGATGCTTTCCATGTACTCCAATGACCCGAATATGATTCCTGCACCTCCAGTGAAAGCACTCCACATGCTTCCCCAAGCCCAGAGAGTGCAGAGTAAAAATCAAAATGATATTGTTATTTACTTGGACCATATCTAATTTAACTGAGCATCCAAGTTCAATTATATCTTACTAGATTTTCATTTTTATTTGTTTCAAATTTCCTTGCTTAGTAGTAGTACGTTTTTTTAAAAAATAAATTGATTATAAATTAGCTCAGACCCAAGTGTAGTCTAGTAAGATACTCCGTCGACATTTATTTACTCTGTCATCATTTATTTTGTTCTTAATGTTGTGAATAATAGGCTTCTCCTCTGAAATATTTTCAAAGGTCTGATTCCTCCGCCCCTCTCGGAGAGCCTGGCAAGCTACCAAGATTATCTCGCCCGCACGGCAAACCTGGCAAGCTACCCGTGACGTATTCTATATGCCAAACTCAGGATCAATGAGTCTCTCTATGGAGACATTACTGGGCCCGTTTGAGCAAATCGATGAACAACGGGAGGACAGTGCTACAGGGCTACAGTGCGACTATTTCAGAAAAACTTTACTTTCATACTCAATCTTAGGCAATGTGTATCTTTTAAAATCTGCTTTTCAAACCTCAAAAAACATTTAAAAAATGAATTTAAGATTCAATAGTTGGAGCTTCAAATCTTCTAAAAATTTTAATTAAGAAAATAAATTCTTCTACAAGAGAGAAATATCTTTCCAGCATTAACATCTTGCAACTGTTTCATATCATATCTGGATTCTCATGATACTACTGAAAAGGGAAGAAAAAACTAACATTTATTGAGCCCTTGCAGTGTACCAGATATTTTATTAGCTGCTTTACATTTGCCAGCTCAATAATTTCTCAGTCTAATTTTATGACCAAGTGTTATGATCATTTTTTTTGAATTTGAGAAATAAATGAATCTTCACTGCACAGGCTAATGAATTTAAAGATTCTTTTTGAGCTCTGTTTTTCTAAAAACAATATGAATACTTGTCTCTAATATGTACAGAATTGAGCTTACAGATTAAAAATAAATATAGAATGAGGGTTTAATTGTTTTAAAGACCATTTACTTTCAAACATATTGTGTTCTGTGCCACAAAGCATAGAATGACACTTCAAGTAAAAGATAGCCATGAACCATCAAACCTTTAATAATGGAATGATTTTATATCAGTTGTTTAAGTTTGACATTAATATACACATTGCCTATCCAATTTTATAATTAAACTATAATGTAACATTTGTTTAAAGTATTCAGTTTCATCAGTTTTGACAACCTTTGGCCAAAATTATACTATGGAGCACGTCTATCATTCCCAAAACGAAGCTTTGGCATATTTGCAATTTGTCTCTCCATCTGCCCAGAAATCAGTAACAGTGGATTTACTTTGCACGTTTTGTTGTTGTTGTTGCTGTTGTTTTTGCTACTGTATTTGACATTTTCCCCTCTCGCCTCAATTTTTATCACAGATGTTTGCTTTTCTTTTTTGTCAAAAATTTGTGCTAGCTCATACTTCACATCACTTTATTGTTGTCTTCATGAAGACATTCACCCAAACGCGTGCGCGTGCGCGCACGCGCACACACACACACACACACACACACACACACACACACACACACACACACACACACACCCCAGACTGGTAATCAATGTATGGATAAACATCAGGTTTGGGAGCTTGTGCAGTTGGTCATGGCATTTACCAGGTAATCAAATCTTCTCTGCTGTGGTATTTGCATGACTCTCCCCAGGGTTTCTACGCATTACTATGAGGATTGTAGTGCTCACAAGAAATGCTCACACATACACTCAGCAGCAGCTGAACATCCTGGTCACGGAATTAAAACCCGTTCATTTCTGTTTGCAGTATTCACCAGAGTTTATACTCTGTTAGTTTTGGGACTGATACTCACCGCCTGTGTTGCTGTCAGAAATTGCTGTGGTGTCATGGAGCACAAATTATAGATCTGCCACGATCCTGTGGACACACCAGAAATCAAACTCAAGGACATAAGCATACCTGGCAAATACTCTAAGCACTGAGATAATGTTGAAACCCTTTTAAAAATGTTGTGTAAAGTCATATTATCTGTTTTCATAATCACTTTTCATGTACTGTAATGGTGACCGTGTGCATCCATTTATATTTTTTTTTAACCTTGATAAAAAGATTTCTTCACTATCATTGATCTGCCACTTTATTGATTAACATTGGGGTTGTTTAGAGCTTTAAATTATTTAAAATTTAATTTCTAAATGTATTAAGCTACAAAACTTTGAGTTCATGCATACTTTAATCTTGAAAAAATACTTGAAGTCGATAGCTGGTGTATGTGAAGGATATATGAACATATACATATAGAGAACATTTTATGTGTAAATTTTGAATTGAAATTTTGTATAAATTGTAAAGTTTTCACTGAGAAAATTATATTTTTCTTGCAATAATGTAAGTCTGAGGTCTGGTTATTATCAAACTTCTTATAAATACAATGTTAAAATTTTAAAATATAATCAATCTTGCGTGCACATAAATATACATATGTTTATGTAGAATTATAAGTTGTTTTTAATTTTCAATTAGTTGAAGACTAACAGTGTGGTTTATTTATACTTATGCCAATTGGTTATCTGTCTTTATTTGGTAAGTGACTATTCGAGAAATTTTTTTGAGCGGAGGAGTTCACTCCCAGAGTTTCTTAAAATTATTCCTGACTGTGCTCAGATACCACTCCAGGCAATGATAAGGGGATCATACAGGGATCAAAATTGGATCAGCCATGTGTAAGGCAAATACCCTACTTCCTCACATACTTATTCAAGGATTTTATCCACTTTTGGAGTAAGACTTTTTAATTTTCTAATATGCAGCTTAAGAATATATTCTATATTCTGCTTAAAATTATCTGCATGATATATGCATAGTAAATTGTCTTTTCATGATTTGTCATTATGTTTACTTTATTATTGTCAAGAAAAATAATTTGTTTCATTGTAATAAATCCCAAAATATAATTTTTCTCTAAATGTAAATTTACCATGCAATATCTAAAATATTTTCCAGTTTAAGAGGGTCACAAAGAAACTTCTGTTTTCTTCTAAGAGTATTAGTAATAATCTTTTCCATTATTTTTTAAATTCTTATTTCATTTAATGAAATGAGATTAAATATTTTATTTTAAATAAAATATGAAATTTAATGCCAAATTCTTTATATCAAACAGCATTAATAAAGTTTCATGTAAGTAAAATATTGTATTAATGATTTAGATTAGAAAATTAAAATATCAATATTATAGTTATAAATATTTATATATTATATTTTATTTTAATGGTATATAACAGAATTCTGTCTCACCTGTATTGACTAATGCCTCAATATAAAATCAAGTATACTCACTGCTATAATTTTCTTTGTAAATCTACCTTTGTTATGGTTTTTGGAAATTCCATATAAAAGTTAGAATATAATGTAAATTTTTATTTTAAATAGAACATAGTTTGGGACGTTGGTCAGTATTAGAACAGCCAAATCCCGTGTGTGAGGTTTAGGGTTTGATATTCGATCAGGCAAAAAAAATCCTAACAATATCATGATAGAAAGTTTATTCAAATTGATTTTAGGGAGAATTGATTGATATATAATAATAACATGAATGTTATAATAATATTTTCCAATCCAAACACAGTAACAACAAAGTCTCCAATGGAGACGTTACTGGGCCCGCTCGAGCAAATTATTTTCGAGTTTATTTAATTTATTGGAGCAATGTTTTTTGGTTATCCATAAAATTCTAACATATTTTTAATTAATTTATTTATTTATGTTTTGGTTTTTAGACGCATCCATGTGTACTCAAAACTTAATCTTGTCTCTGCTCAGGAATCACTCCTCGTAGCTTTAGAGAGACGATATATGGTCCCAGGAATCCAATCCTCTTAAGTTATATTTAAGTCAAGTGCCCTACCCTCTGTACAATCTCTCTGCTCCATAAATTTTAAGTAATTTTATAATTACAACTTAATGTTGTTCTAAATATAACTTTTACAAATTTTATTTTTCAACTTTGTGCTATCCTGGGCTTTGTAAATTAACCATGATACTATGTTTTTTCCAATTACTAGTTCATGATTTTCATTTTTTTTATTTTATAAGGTGGTTCACACTATTTTATTAAAGTTAATATTTAAACACCAATCCCTCCACCATTACACCTTCCCACCACCAAATTTGGGATGATTTGATACCAAGCCCCAATCCCTGTCCCAAAGCACCACCAAAATGATATATTTTGTATTGTCTGTTTTGGAAAACCTCTGAAGATGCTACATAAAAGTATCCATATAGGAGACAGTGTGAAGACTGTCCTATTTTGGCAGGGGCCATTAAAACATTCTTAAAACTATCAGTAACATGTTGTTAAAGGGTGAGTGATGTGAGCTTTCATATATGTATTTGAAAATATGTATATATGCATATATATATATATTTTCCCTCTATGATTTGTTGCCCACTATTTGAAGCACATCCAATGTGGTGTGGTACATATGGAGAATGGACAAGAAGTGTCTTATGACATGTCATGTGGCTGCAAAAGCAGCCGCATAGTACAGGAATACATTCATTAGTATGTGAGGCTCGGCACAGGCATGTGGGGAGCGGCCTTGAACCTGGCAGTGGTTGGGTTCTGGAGTTTTTTGACTACTAGGGCTGGGTCCCTGAGACTCCTCCCCACTTCCCTCTGGGGTGCCCAGAGTAAAGCAGCCTGGCACAGAGTCTGGTGGCATGGCTATGGCGGGAGTCATGTTACTCCATTTCAGAAGAAAAAGCATTGTGATATGGAAGGTGGCCAATGAGGAGATTATCTGGCACCAGCAGGAGGTGGATTATGGGCATGATTCCTGGGCTGACGGAGACTTGGGGGGAATGGAAACTGGGGGGAAAACGGGCAGAGGACCTACGCTCCCAGTCCTGTTGAGCCCAGAGTCCAAGGTCATGATTTTTTAAAATTTATTTTGTTTAGTTTCTTTTATATTTTATTGATTGGTGTTTGTGCCACACGAGTGGCACTCACGGGTTTTATACCTGGCTCTGCACTTAAGGATCATTCCTGAAATTATTCAGGGACTATATGCAGTGTTGGAGTTGAATTGTGTTTGGCTGTGTGCAAAAAAAGTGCTTTAACCACTGTACTATATCTTTGGCCCTGTTTTGGTCTTAGTTTGTTTCTTAAAGATTCTTTTGCAATTTCTATTTAAAATGTTATGTGTTTTGTTATTTTTCTTTAGTTTATTCTACACTCGTATTTATGCTTTTTCATTCATCACATGAGCTTTATATACTTATATGTAAACATGTTTATATTTTCCTTATTTAACAAATGATCTTATATGTATAAAATAAATCTTTGATCAAATTTACTTTCCAACATATATTTTGCCACTTTTCCGTTTCACTATTGTTTTCCTATATTAGCATAAGTTTTACTCATATTTACATCCCACAGTCTTGAAGATCTGCTTAGTTATTCATGTTCCCTTATTTTTCCTTAATTGCATATTTATTTTTATCTGCACTAACATTTGATTTTTCCATAACATTTATCACAATATTGCTTCCTTTCAATCAATTCTTATTTTAGACTTCCTTTCTCATTTCTAGAATTTCCATGTCTTACAACATAAATTTTCTAAAGTCTATATTTTCATTCAATATGAGAATATTTTTGTTTCAAAAATCTTGCACTATGATGCAAACTGCTCTTAGACTACAGTCATGCTTTTGTGTCCCACATTTCAGGGCAGAATAGGTAGAATTACATTTTCCGCATTTCACAACTGCCTTTGGGAATACGAAATAACCATCAAAATTAGCATTCTTTGCAGTATGAAAGGATTGGTATGATCTTAATCAGGTAATAATGGTTCCTGTCTAAACATTTTGAAATGATTTGAAATTACTCATTACCATGGATAAAGTAAATTAGCTCAAGATATCCAAATTATACTCTTTTTACACACATATATAGGGATATAAAAGATTGTAAAATGAAAATTTTTTCTAATTACACAAAAATTGGGGTTAAAGCTTAAAGGAACTTAAACATGATGAATATACTAATTTGCAAAGAGATTTATTGAATTTATCATTGATGAAGTTAAAAATGCAGCATGCATACCAGTTTTGTAAATGTTAGCCTACCAGCTAACTGCAGCTCATATTACTATTCTCCTCTTGTTCTAACTGCACGCTTTCAAGAAATAATTTTAAAGCAATTTTAGTGCTTTATTTTAGTTAATTAAGTAATTAATTAATTAACATTTGGGTTTGGGCCACACCCAGCTGTGTTCTGGGCTTATTCTTGGCTCTGTGCCTAGGGAAATTTTCTAGCGAGGCTCAGGTGACTATATAAGCACAAAGAATAGAGCAAGGGTCAGTCATGTGCAAGGCAACACCTTAAACCGCTTGCTCTTTCCAACTTCTTTTAACATTACTATCATCATCGTCACCATCATCATCATCATCATCATCATCATCATCATCATCTTCATCATCATATTTTTCTGCAGAATTATGTTCAGAATCACTGCTTATATAGCACTGTCTGTAGCACTGTCCTCCCGTTGTTCATCAGTTTGCTCCAGCGGCCACCAGTAACGTCTCCATTGTGAGACTTGTTCTTACTATTTTTGGCATAAAGAATGCTCCCTAGGGAATTGCCAGGCTCGGCAGTGTGGGCAGAATACTCTTGGTAGCTAGCCGGGCTCTCTGAGAGAGGCAGAAGACTCAAACTTAGGTTGGCGTGTCCAAGGCAAAGGCCCTACCCGCTGTGCTATCGCTCCAGCCCAACTGCTTATATATATTTACAAATATTCATCATTTGGGGTGTATGTGTGTGTGCCTTAAATGTTGCTGCATTTTCATCATTGGAGAGTTTTTGTTTTGTTTTGGTTTAGTTTTGGAGGCCACACCTAACAGTCCTCTCAAAGACTACTCCTAACTCTGCACTCAGAAATGACTCCTTGTGGACTCAAGGGACCAAAGTTTTCAGGGATCAAAATGGGTTGGTCATGTACAAACAAGTACCCCAATCGATGTACTAGTGTTCCATCCCTGAATAACTTTGTTTTAGAATCAAAAGCCAGTTCTCTCATCACTTGTTTTTCACAGCTTTTGTTACCAAACCCAAGTGTTTGCTACTCAAAGACTAAATGCTTTATAGGAAGGAGTAATACAAAGAAAACATGTTTATTTAGGTGCCAGAAATTGGAGAGGATGGCAAACAGTCTCCCACAGAAAGAATCTTGCTATCAATTTGCGATTAGTGGGCTACAAAGGCTTGTCAGGAAACACAATGGAAGAGAAGCAGATGGTGAGTCAGGGGTGGAAGACCGGCAAGTTTCATGCAGATATCTGGGTCCAGGACCAAGTCAGTACAGATGGACGTGACAAAACTCAGGAATCTTTACACAGGGTCTGAATGCTTTCAGGGAATAGGATGTTTGCTCCAAGCCCATTCCAATCTATAATTAAAATCTTATTTCTATGTTAAAAACACAATGCATAAGATTTGGAATGAAGGCAAAAGAACAGAGGATATAAAAGAGTCTGAGAAATACTTTTGTAAGGAAACAGAAGGAGTTTCTATTGTTTTCCTGCCTTTAACTTCTAGTGTTAATTGTGTCGTATAGTCAGCTCAGCCTTAGTATTTTCTTTTAAAGTTAGCATGTGTCTTCATCTTCTAAACTCATTTACATTTATCGCTAATCTTTTTTTCCAGTTTTATTAGATTTTTTATTTTCAAAAAATTGAATTGTTGGTTTTTATAATTACATAATGTTAAGTGAAGTAAATCAGAATAAGGGCAGATACTGGATGGGTTCACATATCTATAGTACATAGAATAACAGGATAATAGAATGCAAGGTCTACCTGTGGGAACACATATATAAACCATATTATAGAAATAAGAAGGAGAGGGAAGGAAAGAAGTAAGAGGAGATATTAGAAGAAGCAGATGGATGAAAGAGGGGCAGAGCCAGTGGACCCAGGCATATTGGCACTGTAGAAGTGCAGGGTGTATATATACCAAAACCAAAACGTCAATTATATTATGTTTATGACATATTGAGGGACCCTAACTACAATAAACAAATTTTAAATGTGGCTGTCAAGGAGGCAGGATGTGGGGTGGGAAAAAAGTTGGGAACATTGGTGCTATAACTGGTGTTAAACTTTGTTTTTCTAGAGTTTTACTATGAGTAACTTTACTATGAGTAAATCATGTGCCATAATAAAATATTAAAATAATTATAGTTTTGTTTATATGGTCATAGTAATCTATAGTTTACAGTGTTGATAGATACTATAAATTTTAGTATAAATACACCACCAAAACCAAAGCTTTACCAAGAGTTACCCTGCCCTTATGTTGTCCTTATGTCACATCTGTTCTAATACTCATTTCTCCTCATCTTCCATCCCATTGATTGTTAGAGTTTTTGATGCAAAGACAAGTGTTTGGTATTGACACTGACTATTCCTTTCTTTTGTTTCTATGCCACAGAGAAAGAAGATATATTATGACTTACTTTTCCTGTGATTTATTTTGCATAACATGATATCTGACACCTCAAGTTCCATCAGTGTTGCAGAGAGTAGGACGGTCTTTTATTTCCTTATATTACTGTATAGTATTCAATTCTATGTATATGTCATAATGCTTATCTATGCTTCAGTCATTGTACACTTGAACTTTTTCCATATATATACCACTACAATAATCACTGCAGTGCTTCATGCATATATATTTTTATTAGGTGTGCGTGTGTGTGTGTGTTGAGATAGATGGCAAAATGTGGATAGCTGGACTGTATGAGATTCAATTATTACATTTTTGCGATATTCCATACTATTTTCAAATCAAACTTATACCCCATATTCAAATCAGATTCATACCATTGATTCAAGAATGGTTCAACACATAAATAAATTCATCCAATCAACATATAAACAAACAAAAGGATACAATAATTTGATCATATCAATAAAAAAGAGCTTTTAATATATTTAACATCCATTCATAATGAAAATCCTCAACATGCTAGTTGTAGAATATATATAGTTAAATATAGAAATTACCATTTTTCATAAACACAGAGTGAATATCACACTGAACAATAGCAAATTAAAAGCCTTGACATAAGGCACAAATCAAGGAAATCAACTTTGAAGAAAACAAAAGTATCAAAAATAGAAAAAGAAGTTAAAATATCAGTATTTGGGGGCTGGAGAGATAGCACAGCGGGTAGGGTGTTTGCCTTGCATGTGGCCGACCTGGGTTCGATTCCCAGCGTCCCATATGGTCTCCTGAGCACCGCCAGGAGTAATTCCTGAGTGCAGAGCCAGGAGTAATCCCTGTGCATCGCCAGGTGTGACCCAAAAAGCAAATATATATATATATATATATATATATATATATATATCAGTATTTGCAGATGGCGTGTTAATAACCAAGTAACTAAATATATTAGTTTAAGAATCTTAAAAAACAATAAAATAGTACAACAAATGAGCAAAATACAAAATGAACACACAGATTTATATTGCAGATAGGACAAGAAGTAAGGCACTTACTTTTAATATTTCTGGCTCTGAACTGGTCCTTGGCACTACATATGGTCTCTTGAGAGTCATCAACAACGATTCCTGTAGAGAAAGCCAGGAATGACCCCTGAGTACAGCCAGGTGGGCTCCCCAACCTCAACATTACCGACAATTTCTGCAATCTGTTGCATTTCTATATGCAAGAAATTATGCTAAAATAAAATTAACAAGCTACCTAATTTCAAATACTGCCCCAAAGCATCAAATACATAGGACTCAGTTATACAAAATATACTAAAGAACTATACATTGGAAATGATGTTTTTTCAGACAATGCAATTTTTATTGAAATTTCAGTGGCATTATTCAAGAAATTAGAATAAACTCTCCTAAAATTTGTATCGAATCAAACTACCAAGAAGCCAAGGGACTTTTAATAAAAAAGATAGGTGGCACTAAATCTCCTGAATATAGAGCTATAGTAAAAACCCGAGTGCCTGAGAACAGATGACTGGTTAAAAAACTTTGGTACATCTACACAATGGAGTACTACGCAGCTGTTAGAAAAGATGAAGTCATGAAATTTACATACAAGTGGTACTGCATGGAAAGTATCATGCTAAGTGAAATGAGTCAGAGAGGAACAGACATAAAAAGATTGCATTCATCTAGGGAATATAAAGTAACAAAATAGGAGACTAACATCCAAGAATAGTCGAGATAAGTACCAGGAGGTATGCTCCATGACTTGAAGGCCAGGCACACATGCTAGGGCAAAAGGCAGCTCAGATAGTGAATGGAACACCAAGTAAAGGGTGTTGTCAGGATCCTCCCAGGATGGGAGATATATTCTGAAAGTAGACTATAGACCGAACATGATTGCCACTCAATGCCTCCTTTGCAAACCTCAGCACCCAAAAGGAGAGAGAAAACAAAAGAGAATGCCCTCCCACAGAGGCAGGATGAGATGCGGCGGGATGGAGGGGGGGAGGGATACTGGGATCATTGGTGGTGGAAAATGGGCACTGGAGGTGGGATGGGTACTTGATCATTTTATAATTGAAACCCAAGCACAAAAACTGGTAAGTCCACAACTATACCTCATGGTGTTCACTAATAAAAATTTAAAATAAATAAATAAATAAGTAAATACAACAACAAAAAAGAAATAGCTACTCTTTCATTGTTAGAAGTATATTTCCTACTTTATCTTCTATAAATAGTAAATCCACAGTGCTCTATTCAAATATTAAAATAGTTTAATAATGTGCTTCTGAGTTATATTTGCAAACAAATGTCATTTAATGATTTTATTAAAATTGTCAGTTTATAGGTAAATAAGTCATGAAATAATAAAATACAAAAGTTAAGCTATGAGAATTTGAAATAGAACCTTTTCTGTTTTATTCAATAGATGTGATTTCATATATGCTCTGTTCTTTGCTGTGTGGTATTATGCTTATAATGTTACCTCTCTTAGTCTCAAACTTCTCATATAAAAGAAATGAACTCAACCAGATGATTTTTATGGTATTTTTCTACATCTAAAACTCTGTGATTCAATTATAATAACTGATGAGTCAGGTTTAATTTAATTCTTGATATCCATGACATTTTTATAGTTTCTAAATTTAAAAAAGCATAATATTCTTTATCATCTGAGTTCTCGAAGATTTCCCATGTGACCTGGACAAATTTCAATGCAATGGCTGATTTCTTAATCTTTAATTGCTAAAAAATATTAAACATGTCTAGAAATATTAGCAAACACAGCTTAGCACGTGCAAATAAATATTATAAAATATAATAATTATAATGACAGTTAACATAAGAGATTAAAAATTAAGAAGTGGAACGAAAAAAAAAAAACCCTACAAATCCGTGTTTATATGAGATGCTGCTTCATACATTGAGATTTAACATTGCATATTAATTTGGCAAAAACGGTACTGAGAGTTGCCGGGAAGGTAGAATACTCTGACCTTGGACTCCAGGCTCAGTGGACCTGGGAGCAGAGATTATCTGCCTGCTTCCAGCAGCCTAGCAGACCTCCACTGCCTCCACTACCTCCACTATCGGACCAGCACCACATTTCAGGACACTTTCTGGACAACACGGCCGCAAATAAAATACTTACTACAGGATTGCTATGCCATATTTGATGGGATTCAAATATGATTAGAATCATGGGAACACCTGAAAAGATGATTAGAGGCTGTCCTAAAAGCCTCTATCCTTCTTGAAGAGCCTGGAAAGCTACCGAGAGTGTTCCGCCCACAGGGCAGAGCCTGGCAAGCTATTAGTGGTGTATTTGATATACCACTCACTCTCAACGGGACAAACATCTCAAATGCAACAGTTATGCATACCTAGGTGGAGAAGTCAACATGACGAATGACCTAGCATCTGAGTTGCGAAGAAAGAAGAGAACAGTTTGGAACACCTTCAAGAGCGTCAAAGAAATAGCTAAGAGTACGAAGAACCTCTGGCTCCAGGCACATCTCTTCAATTCCACTGTTCTTCTTCCACTAACATACGCCTCAACGACCTGGGCCTTACAAAAACAGGATGAGAACGCTATTCAGGTCTCCCGAAGAGGTATCGAAAGAGCTATGCTTGGAGTATCATGCTTCACTCAAATGAGAGATAGAATCCGGAGTTCCGACCTCTGTCGATAATCAAGAATCAGGGATGCTGTCTCATTTGCCAAGGCGTCGAAAATCAGATGGGCTGGACACGTAATAAGATTTGGAAATGACCACGGGAGTAGAGTCATTATCGACTGATTCCATGGGATGTCAAAATACCGTGTGGCTGCCCACCTATGATATGGTCAGACTTCTTCATCAAGACCCTGAATGATCGGTTTGAGGCTGTTCATGTTCCTAGAATGAGCAGATGCCATTGGGCTACACAAGCACGCAACAGGGAAGAATGGAGACATTACTGGTGCCCACTCGAGCAAATGCATGAGTAACTGGATGTCAAGTGATCAAGTGATCAGTTGTTCAACCCCCTATCAGATAGGTATTGGGTGAATATCTTTTCCCATTCCCTAGATTGTCTTTGTATTCTGGTCATTCTGTATCACTGAGGCACAGAAGCTTCTTAATTTAAGAGAGTCCTTTTTTTTTTAATCTCTGTTTATACTTGATTAATCAGTGGAGTCTCTGATACTGAAGATACTGTTAGCAACAATATCGAGAAGGGTTTTGTTGACCTTTTCTTCAATGTACCTTATGGATTTTGGCCTGATTTGAGATCTTTAATCCATTTGATCTTACTTTTTTGCATGGTGTTAGGTCAAGGTCTAAGCCCATTTTTTTACATGTAGTTTTCCAGTTATGCCAGCACTATTTGTTGAAGAGGCTTTCCTTGCTCCACTTCATATTTCTTGCTCCCTTATCAAAGATTAGACTTTCATATGTTTGTGATTTTGTGTATGGATATCACACCTGGTTCCATAGGTCTGCGGCCCTGGCTTTTTTTCCAGTACCATGCCCATGACCGCTTTGCAGTAGAGTTTGAGGTTGGGGAGGGTAATGCTTCCCCACATCTTTTTTCCAAGAATTGCTTTAGCTATTTCTGGGTGTTTGTTGTTCCATATGAATTTCAGCAGTTCTTGAACCATTTCTTTGAAGAATTTCATGGGTATCCTTATAGGGATAGCATTGTATCTGTATAATGCTTTGGAAAGTACTGCCATTTTGATGCTAATTCTTCCTATCTATAAACAGGTCATATGTTTCCATTTCCTCATGACTATTTCCTGGAGTAGAATTTTGTAATTTTTATTGTAGAGGTCATTTGCCCCTTTAGTTAGGGTGATTACGAGGTATTTGATTTTCTGGAGCTCTATTGGTAATTGGATTGTTTTTTCTTGTCATTTTCCTCTGTCATTATTTGTGTTTAGGAAGGCCATGGAATTTTGGGGCATTATTTATAGCCTGCAACTTTACTGTACAAGTCTTTTGTTTCTAGGTGTTTCTTGGTAGAGGATTTAGAATTCTTGAGATATAGTATCATGTCATCTGTGAATAGTGAGAGTTCGATTTCTTCCTTTCCTATCTGGGTGACTTTAATGTCTTTTTCTTGCCTAATCGCTATTGCAAGTACTTTAAGAACTATGTTAAACAGAAGTGGTGATAGTGGGCCTCCTTGTCTTGTCCCTGATCTTAGAGGAAAGATCCTTAATGTTTCCCCATTGAGGATAATGCTTGCCATGGGTTTGTCATAAATGGCTTTTACTATCTTGAGAAAGTTCCTTCAAAACCCATTTTGGTGACAATTTTCATTATAAACTGGTACTGGATCTTGTCAAAAGCTTTCTCTACGTCTACTTATATTATTATATGGTTTTTATCTTTTCTTTTGTTGATATTATGGATTATGTTGATTGATTTCTGAATGTTAAACCATCCTTGCATTCGAGATATGAATCCAACTTGGTCTTGGTGTATGATTTTTCTGAGGAGTTGTTGGATTCTATTTCCTAATATTTTTTTGAGGATCTTTACATCCATGTTCATCAGGCATATTGGCTGGAAGTTTTCTTTTCTTGTGGTGTCTTTGTTTGCTTTTAGTATTAGGGAGATATGAGCCTCATTGAAGCTGTTTGGGAAAGTTTCTATTTTTTTTAAATTTCCTGGGAAAGCTTGAGGAGAAATGGCAAAATATCTTCTTTACATGTTTGGAGAATTCACCACTGAATTCATCTGGGCCTGGGCTTTTGTTTTCGGGAAGACTTTTGATTACAGTTTCAATTTCTTGATATGAATGGGTCTATTCAGGTATTCCAAGTCTCCTTGGTTCAATCTGGGGAGATTATAATAATGCAGGAATTTATCCATTTCTTCTAGGTTCTCTTGTTTTATGGCATACAGACTCTCAAAGTAGTCTCTGATGATCTTTTTAACTTCATTAGTTTCTGTTGTGAGATCCCCTTTTTCATTTCTGATTTGGTTTATTAGGGTTCTCTCTCTCTTACTTTGTGAGTCTTGCTAGTGGTTTATCAATCTTGTTTATTTTCTCAAAGAACTGGCTCATAGTTTCATTGACCTTTCAGATTGTTTTTTTATTTTTTGGGGGAGCGGTGTTTTCCATGTCGTTAATTTCTGCTCTAAGTTTTATTATTTCTTTCCTTCAGCCAATTTTGGGTTCTGTTTGTTGGTCTTTTTCTAAGACCTTGAGCTGTGTGGTTAGGTTATCTATGTAGGTCCTTTATTCTTTCCTTAGGAATGCTTGCAACACTATAAATTTTCCTCTTAGCACGGTTTTAGCTGCATTCCATAGATACTGATAGCTCGTGTCCTCATTCTCATTTCTTTCCAGGTATCTTTTGATTTCATCTTTGATTTTTTTCCTGACCCACTCATTGTTCAACATTGAGTTGTTTAATTTCTAGGTGTTTGATTTGGGTCTCGATGTCTTTGTGTGATTCGCTTTTATCTTCAGTGCATCATGGTCTGAAAAGATTGTTGATACTACTTCTATCTTCCTGATTCTATTGAGGTACATTTTGTGGCCTAGCATGTGGTCTATTTTGGAAAATGCTCATGTGCACTGGAGAACAGTATGTATTTTTTATTTTTGGGTTGTAAAGCCCTGCATAGTTTTATTATCTCTGTCTCTTCCATCTCTTCCTTCAAAGCCAATGTTTTCTTGTTGAGTTTTGTCCTTTTTAATTTATCCAGAGGTGATAAGGCAAAGTTGCAATCTCCGGCTACTATATTGTTGCTGGCAATGTCCTCCATAAAATCTGTTAGCAGTTGTTTTAAGTATTTATCTGGTCCCTCATTATGTGAATATACATTTAAGTGTATGATTTCTTCCTGATGTATGAATCCCTTGATAAATAGAAAATGGTCTTCACTCTCCCTTCTAATTTTTTTCAACCTGAAATTTTTGTTGTCGGATACTAGTACGCCACCCCAGTTTTTTTTGAAGGAGCTGTTTGATTGCAGGATTGTTTTCCTTCCTTTAACTTTGAGTCTGTGTTTGCTCTGACTGTTCAGATGAGTTTCTTATAGACAGCAGAATGTTGGTTTCAGCTTCTGGATCCATTTTCCACTCTGTGTCTCTTGTTTGGTGCATTTAGACTATTGACATCGAGAGAGATTATTGTCATGGGGTTTTGTGCCATCTTTCTCTGGGGGTTGTTGTGCTTATAAGTGTTTTCCTTCTTATATTACAGTAATCCCTTTAATTCTTCTTTTAGGTTTGGTTTTGATCTATGAAGTGCCTGAGCTGTTGTTTATCTATAAAATGGTGTATCGTTTCATCGAGTTTGAGTGAGAGTTTAGCTAGATAAAGTATTCTTGGTGAGACGTTCATTTCATTGTGTTTTTTTTCCCACTATATCCCGTCATTGCTTTTGGGCTTGGAGGGTTTCCTATGATAGTTCTGCTGTAAATCTAATAGGTGCTCCTTTTTATGTGATTTCCTTCTTTGACCTTGATGCTTGCAGTATTGTGTCTCTATCTATGCCATCCATCATTCTATGATGTTCCTTGTGGTGTTTTTATTTGGGTCTCTTTTAGCTGGCACCCTCTGGCTCCTTGGATCTGGATGTCTGCATTATTTAACTCTGGGAACTTTTCGGCAAAGATTTCTTTCTCTGTGGCTTTTCTTTGGGGTTGCCTCCCTGTCCTTCTGGTACTCCAATGAGTTTAAAGTTATTCCTCTTGGCATCATCCTCTGATTCACCTTAGAGCTATTTTGAGGTCTGTTCCCATTGTTTGTTCTTGCCTATATGATTTCTGTTGCTCATCTTCAAGCTCACTGATCCTGACTTTGGCTGTAGTGATTCTACTGCTAAGGGCACCCACTGAGTTTTTAATTACCAAATCCTTTATTTGTGACAATTATTTTTGTAGCTTTTTTATTTCTGCTCTCGTTTCTTCCTGTATTTTCTCAACTATCCATTCCACTGTTTCTTTCATTTTTTCTTTAATTTTCTGGATGTCAGCTCCATTGATTCTTTTAGTAGTTTCTTGAATATCCTCAGCATTTCATCTCTAAATTCTTTATCGGAGAGAATGTATTTGTGGGTAACCTCTGTTGAGGATTCAGGACTCTTTTCTTGTCCTCTCCTCATAATGGAGAGTTGTACTGCTTCTTCATGCTGCTGTGGTTATATAGAGGTAAAATCTTCAGGTTCACTAGAGCTGTTTCTTCTTATTGCAGGAAAGGATTCTGAATAATGTTGGTCGATGGAGGTCACCCTTCTCCCATTCTAGAATATGTCCTTTCTGTCAGGCATTATTCTGTGGCTTATGACAGGCATCTAGTGAAACATTGGAGGAGGTGCTCTTTTATACTTGGTTTATACAGCTTCTTTTGTACTGGTCTTTTGTTGGAATTGGAGTAGGCCAATGGATTATTGTTGAGGTGGCCAGGACATTTTCCTCAGAATTAGGTGATAAAGGATGGCATGTGAGTCGAGAGTGCTTGGAGTGGGAAATATAACTGAAGAGGCATGAGAACTGTCCTCCACACAGAGGACCGCGCCCACTCTTTTGAGGCCACACCCCCTACAGTGGAGGCCACATCCCCAGACAGTCCTAGTTACCTGCAGAGGAGAGTGGTGCTACTAGGAGTTTAGCAGGCAGTCCAGAGGAACTCAGGCAGATGTTCCCTACAATCTTCTTCAGCTGCCTGGTGGTGGGAGGGGAGCGCTGCTTAGAGTGAAACTGGGGTATTTTTCTATGTCTTTGTGTCTCCTATTCTTTTAAATAATCTATTATTTTTAATGTATAAAAATATTTGCATCTATTTTTGTTTGGGGGTCACACTCAGCACTGCACAGTGCTTATTCCTGGCTCTGGGCTCAGGCATCATTTCTGGTAGTGCTAGGGATCAAAGTGGGTTTGGCTACATACAGGCAAGTGCCCTGCCCTCTATAAAATCACTCTAGCTCCTCAATTCATACACTTTTCATTCCCTTTGTTAAATTTATATTGCAGTACTTTATTTTTTTGTATAATAACAAATAGGATTTCATTTTCTTCTTTACATTTGCATATAAAAATACAACCTTTTTTGTGTATTGACCATGTAGTCTACTATTTTTCTTTATTGGTTTATTGTTTTTAGAAGTTTTGATGATAGAGTTTTTAGGGTTTTAATATGTATGTTGAGTGTTTTGTCATCAGTGATAATTTGAATTTTTTTTCCAATTTGAATTTTTTTCTAATTCTCTTCTTGCCTAAATGTTGTGGCAAGCCACTACATTAAAAAACAGTGGTGAGAGTATATATATTTTTCATGTATAATCTTAAAAGAAACACTTTCAGATTTTCTACATTATGTCCTTGTTAGCTGTGTGTGATGTATGGCCTTCATTATTTGAAATAAGTTTCTTCAATGGAAATTTTATCAAAATTTTTCATCATAAATGTGTATTTAATCTTGTTAAGCATTTTCTCCGCTCTATTGCTATAATCTTATACTTGATTTTTTTCATGTCTATATTTTTTTGCATCAATTTATTTGTGAATCATCCTTCCATCCCTTGGCTAAAGCCAAGAGTGTATGGTCTTTTAGCATACTGTTAAATTTAGTTTGCTAGAATTCTCTTGAAAGTCTTTGCTTCGTTTTTCGTTTTCATGTCACAGCCAGGGATGCTCAGGGATTACTCCTTACTCTGCTATCAGAAATCATTCCTAGTGATTATTGGGGGCCAATATTGGTTGACTAGGATAGAACCTATGCTGGCCATATGCAACATAAGCCCCTACTTGTTGGGCTATCTCTCCAGCTTTGTTAAAGCTCTTTATATCTATGCTCATTAGGGATATTGGTCTGTAATTTTAGTGTAGCCCATGATCTCCTAGATATTGAAGAGACAAAGCACAGGCATTATCCTTCATTACTCAGTAGAGTAACTGTTGAAGAATAAGTTAGGGAAGAAGAGCAGGTATCGAAATTATTAACTAGTGGTGTTAGAGTGTTACTCAGATGTGACCAGAGATCAGGAAACATAGTGGCAGAAGTTTACGTGTTGACAAATGTTGTTAATCAGTTTACCATGCCAAATACAGGAACAGATAAAGATGAATTTTAAGGATGGGCGTAGCAAGACAATCATGTTTTTCAATGGTTTTATAAGATTAGCTGAGAGATTTTGTTAGCCAAACCTATATAAAGAAAACTAGTCTTTAAGTGATAATATAAGAGACTGGAATAACTACATAGTCAAAAAATTCTAACAGCCTATGTATTATTACCAGGGAATACTTGAGAGAAATAGAATGATATACTAATGTATAGGCTGGCATAATTAAAGGACTTCTTTGTTATTGTTAATCTATGAATAAAACTAGTGAATGAATTACTAAAGTCCATTGCATGTATCAGTTCAAGCTGAAGGTCCTAAATTATCTCTAAATTGCAACCAGCAAGAAAGGAATATTTGTTAGACATAAACTAATAATAATTGCTGATAATGATCAAATTTGGTCCTTTTTATCATTAACATAAAGCAGTGTGTGGCCTATATTGTAGCCCTATTTCAATCATTATGTTGCATTAGGTCCATAGAAAGTGTCCTCTGTCACCTAATCTATTGATTTTGTGAGGATACTGACAGACAAATCTTGAGGAAGGGAAATAGCTAATGAGTGTCACCAAAGAACTCTCCAAAGGAAAGTTTCCATCACCTAGCTAAAGATGCCAAGTCTAATCTTGCTTCTTTTATACTACCTTAGACTATAAAACCACCTTTAGTCTCTTTTATAAGAAACTACATAGAATAAACAGTAAATGTGTGAGGAACAAAATGACAAAAAGCATAATTTACTAAAAAATACTTTTAATCATGGAAAATAATATTATGCCAATATTTTAAAATAAGGTCTTTTACCCTGAAAAAGGACAAAATTGAACATATTTTTATTATAATGACTTTCTAGATGAAATTAAAACATGAAATAAACCATTTGTTTTTGAACATGGCCTTTGAAATTAAGAATTTATTTCATGGAAGAATTATTCTGTTTTCTTTGTACATTTTCTTGAGTCTCTCAAAGATAATTTCTAATGAACTGCCAGATGTAAGTTTAAGACTAGAATTTATAGAACACTGTTATTCATTCTCCTCAAATGCCACATACAGGAACAGCAACAAATCAAAGTTAATTTGTAATTGAAACTGACTATTACTAAAAGCAATTTAGCTTTAAAGAAACTTGACATGCTAAAGAGATGAATTACTTAATGCAGCTTTGTTATTTAAAATTATTTTAACCATTAAATAGAAGAGAATAATAAATTTTGTGAAAGCCAGACAAAAGTTGATTTATTTCATATTTTTTTAAAAATTCAGATGTAAAATGACTTTTGATGATAAATTAATATGTGTTTCCTGGAATACTAATAATGGCAGGTAATCATGTCAAATGACATGTGGCAACTATTGATTCAAAACAAAACTTTTCAAAAAAATAATTTGCATAAAATTTCAGTGCCCTACCTCCTCTAACTTACTTAAGAAATTTTCTCATACCTTACTTTTTGTATTTCCCTGTTTTAGCAACATATATTCATAAATATATGTGTGTATATGTACAATTGTATCTGCATATATAGCAAAGCAAATAAGTTAAACTCAACATTTTGCTAATAACCTCATTTTTCACAAATATGTATTCCTACTGCTAACTTAATCCTTACCCTTTCATGTACAAAATGTCTATTGAATTCTATTTAAGCAGATAGCTAGGGGAAACATTTCATTCTCTTTTAGTATTAATCTGATCAACACATTATTTTTGATTTTGAGAAATATAAAATATAACAGATTAATATCTCCAATGTAGACTTTCACAGATAGAAATAATATATTTCTTCACTTTCCTGTTCATCCATATGGATATAAGCACTTCATTCTTCATTCGAAACTCATTTAGCATCCTCTCTTATATCGGTCTTTACTATTTATCTTGTAATACAACTTTACTCTTCTTGAATAAATACCTTTAATTATTGAATCATTTTGAGCGATAGCACAGTGGTACGGCGTTTGCCTTGCACGCAGCCAACATGGCCGACCTGAGTTCGATTCCTCCACCCCTCTAGGAGAGCCCGGCAAGCTACCAAGAGTATCTCGCCTGCATGGCAGAGCCTGGCAAGCCACCCGTGACGTATTCGATATGCCAAACACAGTAACAACAAAGTCTCCAATGGAGACATTACTGGGCCCGCTCCAGCAAATCGATGAACAATGGGAGGGCCTTTACCTTTACCTTTACCTTTTGATTGAAACATATTTCTAGGAGGGGGAAGTATGAAGTAGTGGATGGGGAGGGTTGGGGGCAGGAATCATAGGCCTCAGGTCCATGGATGGTGTAGAGGGATCTGGCTCTGTTATCCAGACCACCAAGTCAACATCATCCTGAGATCAGGAGATGCAAACCACAATATCCTAGTTAAAAATGCACCTGTCTTATAGAAATACTTACAGAAATAAGCACCTGACATGACTGAGTTCATCTATGTTTTCACAACCATTAAACTTGGTAAAAAATAAAGAAAAAATATCTTATATATTTTATTGAATGCATTGTTGCAATTTTTTAAAAAAATAAATTTTATAGGCCAGAGTGGTAGCACAGCAGGGTGTAAACATTGCACATGTCAACCATTGGTTCTACTCCTGCCACCTGCAATGGGTACAGAACCAGAAATACCATTTCAGGTGTGGCCCCTCAAATAAAACAAAAACCACAACTTAGTGGGTTTTCCCCCCTCATTTATATTTAGCTACCATGATTTATGCCAAAACCAGTAACTACAACTGGTCTCATTCACCTGACCCTGAAGGCTTCACCGACATGGCAGCACTGAAAAGGATGAGAAAGGAGAGGCCGATAAAATCTCAAGGCCTAACTAGGC
The DNA here is from genome assembly GCF_029834395.1 of Sorex fumeus. Taxonomy (NCBI): domain Eukaryota; kingdom Metazoa; phylum Chordata; class Mammalia; order Eulipotyphla; family Soricidae; genus Sorex; species Sorex fumeus. The sequence continues at coordinate 8,500,358 of NW_026606188.1, forward strand.
TGCCACAACGAAGGAAGACAAAAATGATCGTCTGTACTTTCAATGCACGTACGCTAGCATCAGATGCATCCATCACGGACCTGATGGTACAAGCACGAATGATCAAGTACGACATCATTGGTCTGACCGAGACAAGAAGGCACGAATCTCACCATGCCGTTTTCGACACTGGAGAAGAATTGTTCCTCGCAACATGTGATAAAAGAGGTGTCGGAGGTGTTGGTGTCCTTGTCAACACAAACATGGCCATGAGCATTGATTCATTCGAATGCCTAACAACCCGAATTGGACGTTTAAATTTGAATAGATGTGGCTCACTGCCTGCAGTTTCTATCTTCGTTGTCTACGCACCAACATCTCATTATGATGAAAGAGAAATTGAGAATTTCTACATGGAGCTGGAGAAGTTCTATAAAGAAGACCACACCTTCTACAAGATCACTGTGGGTGATTTTAATGCCACAATAGGACCGAGGAGATCAGCTGAAGCACTTCACATCGGGACCCATGGCCTAGAATGGAATGAACAGGGTGAGAGACTGTCTGAGTTCATCATGTTGACCAAGACCATCCATGGTAACTCACAGTTTCAGAAGGCAGAATCTAAATGTTGGACATGGGAGTCTCCCAGTGGACGATTCCACAATGAAATAGACCATATCATATTCAATCGACGGTTTTGCCTGACCGATGTCACTGTTGTCCCAAAATTCCGAACGGGATCAGACAACCGTCTCCTTCGTGCAAAATTCTACTTCACAGAGCAGGGAGAAAGGGCTGCAAAGTTTAAAAAGAGAACTCCCAGAACAACCACCAACTGGGAGCTCTTTGGCACTATTGCGGCAACATGGGAAGATGCCATTGTTGACAACATTGACAAGGAATACGACTGGTTCAGCACCTCCATGAATGTGCGAGGAATGCCAAGAGAGAGATAGCCACAAAAAATCGCCTATCTTCGAAAACTCTTGAGCTAATTCGCCAGCGTGGTTTGGCGCATGCCTCAGGCAACCGCAAGCTAACGTCCGAACTCGCAAAGCAGTGCAGAGATGCGATCAAGGAAGACCTCAAAGAGAGAAGAGTAGAAGTGCTGGTAGATGCGGCAGAAACCGGGAAAAGTATTCGTAGTGCCCGCCTGTCCTTTGCCAAATGCAAGACCAAGATGACTGCCCTCCGACATCCTGATGGATCCATCACATCCTCCAGAACGGCAATGGAGAAGATTATCCATGACTTCTACTCAAATCTCTTCGATAGCCATGTCCACTTGCTGACATACCAAATTCCACAGGATGGATATGTCGTTCCTAATGTTCTCCCTTCCGAAATCCGACACGCCATTTTGTCGGTAAAGAAACGAACAGCACCTGGCCCAGACAAGGTCAGACCTGAACACCTGAAGAACCTGCCATCAGTACTCATCAATACACTGGCTCGGCTCTTCACACACTACCTGTCTGAATGCAAGGTTCCATCCCAATGGAAAACCAGCAGGACCATACTACTGTTCAAGAAGGGAGACATCCATGACATTGGCAACTATCGCCCAATCTGCCTATTGTCTGTCACCTACAAGTTGTTCACTCGAGTCATCCTAAATAGGATTGGCAGAACACTAGATGAAGGACAACCATGCGAGCAAGCCAGATTCCCCAAAAGATTCAGCACCATCGACCATATCCACACGATAACCAAACTCATTGAGGTTTCTCGGGAGTTCAAGATGCCGCTCTGCTTAACGTTCATTGATTTGAAGAAGGCCTTTGTTTCTGTTGAGTTGGAAGCGGTCATTGAAGCACTAGCCAATCAGGGCATTCAAGCCCAATACATCAAGATCCTCCATGAGCTGTATTGTGGATTCACTACCAGGATCTCACCATTCTACAAAGAAGTAATTGTTGATGTCAAGAGAGGGGTTCGGCAGGGTGATACCATTTCACCGAAACTCTTCAGTGCCACCCTCGAGAACATCATTCGACAACTGGAATGGGAAGGAATGGGAGTGAAGATAGATGGTCGGCAAATACACCAACTCCGCTTTGCTGATGACATTGTTTTAATAACACCAAACATCAGCCAAGTGGTACAAATGCTGGCTGACTTTGACCGTGAGTGTGGAAAGGTAGGACTAGAGCTGAATCTTACGAAGACAATGTTTATGAGAAACAGCCTCGTTCCTGATGCCCCATTCGCTCTCAACGAAACAACCATCTCCGAATGCAACAGCTATGTGTACCTAGGTCGAGAAGTCAACATGACAAATGACCTGGCACCCGAGCTGCACAGGAGGAAGAGAGTGGCTTGGAACGCCTTCCAAGAAATAGCTAAGAGGACGAAGAACCTCCGGCTCCGGGCACATCTCTTTGATTCCACTGTTCTTCCTGCATTAACATATGCCTCAGAGACCTGGGTCCTATGCAAACAGGATGAGAACGCTATTCAGGCCTCCCAAAGAAGAATTGAAAGAGCTATGCTTGGAATATCACGTTTCACTCAAATGAGAGAAAGAATCCGGAGTTCTGACATCCGTCGACAATCAAGAATCAGGGATGCTGTCTCATTTGCCAAGATATCAAAAATCAGAATGAGACCAGTTGTAGTTACTGGTTTTGGCATATCGAATACACAGCGGATAGCTTGCCAGGCTCTTCCGTGCGGGCGGAATACTCTCGGTAGCTTGCCAGTCTTTCCGAGAGGTATAGAGGCTTTTGGGGTGACCTCTAATCACCCTTGTAGGTGTTACCATATTTGAACCCTATCAAATATGGTATGACAATTCCAGAAGACGGGTATTTAGTGTCTTATGATGTGTCGCGCGGCCGCTTGCGGCCTAGCGGGTCCGGAAAGCGTCCTGGAGTGTGGCGACGGCTGGGTAGTGGAAGTAGTGTCGAGAGTGGAAGTCTGCCAGTGGGGTATTTATCTGGGTAGGGTGGGTCTCCTGTGCACAATTCGATCCCTGGGTGGTTGATGGAAGCAGACAGGGCAGGGTAGGGTGGGGCTCCTGATTAGAATCCCTTTGTCACCTGTGGTGGTGGGAGCACGCAGAGAAGCTCTGTCCCTGGGTCCGCCGAGCCTGGAGTCCAAGGTCTCAGAGAGTTCCGCTTACCTTGTTCTGTGGGTCTTCAGTTGTGCGTGGGTCTCGGCCGGAGCTGCCGCGCGGGTCTGGAAAGCGTCCTGGAGTGTGGTGACGGCTGGGTAGTGGAAGTAGTGTCCAGAGATTGGATTCCACGGGATGTCAAGAGACCGCGTGGCCGCCCACCTACCAGATGGTCAGACTTCTTTGTCAAGGTCATGAACGATCGGTTTGAGGCCCTCCATGTTCCCGGAGCGAAGAGATGCCATTGGGCTACACTAGCACGCGACAGGGACAAATGGAGACGTTACTGGCGCCCGCTCGAGCAAATCGACGACTAACGGGAAGTTAAGTGATTAAGTTAAGTGATTAAGTGATCAAAAATCAGATGGGCTGGTCACGTAATGAGATTCAAAGATGACCGCTGAACTAGAGCTGTTACAGACTGAGTTCCATGGAATGTCAGAAGACCGCGTGGCTGCCCACCTACCAGATGGTCAGACTTCTTCATCAAGATCATGAACGATCAGTTTGAGGCTCTTCATGTTCCCAGAGCGAACAGATACCATTGGGCTACACTAGCACGCGACAGGGACAAATGGAGACGTTACTGGCACCTGCTCGAGCAAATCAACAACTAATGGGAAGTTAAGTGATTAAGTGATTAAGACCATGATTTATAACACAATTAATGATTGTTTCATGCACACATAACTCCAATACTATGACAGCTACCATAAGGTCTGCTTTTCTTCACCAATGTTCCAAATATTCCTCCCACCGACAAAACATAGCTTTCCCCAAGTCCCCTCACTTCTATAGATAACTGAGTCACCAATTATGGAGCGTTTGAAAATGTGTTGCTCCTTTACTCTGTTTCATAATATTCCGTGTATGAGAGAGATCATTCAGAACAATACATAGATCATTGTTTTTACTATAAGTCCCAAATCATTGAAAGCCAGAGTTTCAGTAGAAATTCTAAGTGGAAAGTAAAATAGTTGAAAAATTCAATGATACAATTATAAAAGAATGCATTAATCAAATGTTTGTAGATAATATTTGCAAAGTCAAAACTTGTTTCCGAATTAGGGGTCAGAAATATAAATGCTCATCAGCAGAGATTGAAATTAGAGTCAAGATAACGGATATAATATAAAGCACAGAGTCATATATAAGCAGATCATTAATGTCATATGATCATTATTAAGCAGATCATTATTAAGTACCAATGTTTATCACATGGATAGAAAGTAAATAAGCACAAAAGTGCTGATATTTCTTAACAAACTTGTTCTTATATTTAGTTAAATTGATGAATGGCTCTCCTGTTGATCGTCGATTTGCTCGAGTGGGCCCAGTAACGTCTCCATTGGAGACTTTGTTGTTACTGTGTCTGGCATATCGAATACTCTCGGTAGCTTGCCGGGCTCTCCGAGAGGGGCGGAGGAATCTAACTCGGGTCGGCCATGTTGGCCGCTTGTAAGGCGAACGCCCTACCCGCTGTGCTATCGCTCCAGCAAATTGATGAATGAAGCAGGTAAAATATCTTATTTTTACTTATCTAAAGAACTGGTTTTCAATCCCTGCTATCTTTTAAAATAATCTCAGTAGTTTAAAATATTCTAATGCCTATGTCATTTGAAAGTTAAGTTCATTCATTCATTCATTCATTCATCCTGTTATTCGTGGATTGCCTCAAGCAGGCCCCAGTAACGTCTCTTTCATCCTAGCCCTGAGATTATATTCATGGCTCTTTAGGAGAATGAGACCCATCATTGTTACTAGTATTTGGCATAATTGGTACGCCATGGGGAGTTTGCCAGACTCTGCCCTGTAGGCAGGCTACATTCGATAGCCTGCAAGTTTGTCCAAAGTAGGAATGAGATAATAAGATGTCATAAAAAGATGTCCTGATAAGATATCGGTTCCGGGAGCTGGATTTTATAGTCTCTGAGTCTTGGCCGTTGATGGGATTACACGGTGCCAGGGGGCCAGGTGGTGGGTGTGACCCCCGCCTACTGGAATTTGGAGGATCTGGGTGGAAGATGCTAGACTCCAATCGGAGAAGGCTTGGAGATCTCGGCCCCGGAACCCGCGTGGTTTTGTTCCTCTTCCAGTACCTTCATGTGTGCAGAGAGTGGTCTCAGCATGGTGGTGGCTGGTCCTGGAGGTCAAGTTAAGTTAAATTGGAAATTATAAAAACAGTTTGAATGTCTTTGAAATTTAATAAAAGGAAGGAAAGGAAAAGGCCCTCCCGTTGATCATCGATTTGCTCAAGTGGGCCCAGTAATGTCTCCATTGGAGACTTTGTTGTTACTGTGTTTGGCATATGGAATACGTCACGGGGAGCTTGCCAGGCCCTGCCGTGCAAGTGAGATACTCTCAGTAGCTTGCCGGGCTCTCCAAGAGGGGCAGAGGAATCGAACTCGGGTCGGCCATGTTGGCTGCGTGCAAGGCAAATGCCCTACCTCTGTGTTATCGCTCCAGCCCAATAAAAATTGAAATTTAATAAAGTAAAATATATAGTAAAGCTGGGAATTTCTCACACAGAATATTTCTATACAATCCATTCACATTTCTGTATGTAATATTCTACTATATCTACAAATCTCTGACTCCCTTCTTCTCTCTCTCTCCCCCACTCCCTCTCTCTCATTCTCTTTCTCTCTCTGATGATCAAGAAAAGGAGAAAGAGAAAGAAAATATTAAAAAACAATTACAAAAACTTTCAATTTTTCAGTAAGTTAATGATCTAGTAAATCAGACATTATAGTCTGAGTCCACGGACCTAAGAAGAACCAAAATAATTTATAAAGTAATTATAAATTAATCTATAATTTAATAAAGTAATTTATAATAAAGTAATTATAAATTACATAATTTACTTAATCTATAATAAAGTAATTTCTAGTACATAGGTGTTTATACTCAAGAGAAAGAACATTTATGTAGTAATTCAAACACAAAAGACAGCAAAATGCTGATGTCCCAATAGTCAAGCAGAAGCTCAACCATTTTGCTTGATGGAGGCATACACTTGGTTGGGCAGTGCCTGGTGTATTAAGATGAAATCATTTTCTCAATCTCTTGATCTAAATATTAATCTCAAACAAACACACAAAGATAATATTTGAGTAAATATATTTTGATTCTATTGGCCAGTCAAATTTGCAAATATAAGCTGCCATTTCTGTCATGTTGTATTTTTCATAGATTAGCTTGATCCATGCATTAAAGAATTACCATTTCTTGCATAGAAAAAAAGGAAATGCATAAAAATGTAATCTGAACATTTAAAAATTTTTTAAAATTACATATTTAAAAATTGTGAAGGAAAATAATATTGTGAATCCTTCATTACATTAGCAGCTAAACATTCATTTATGAATCTAAGATTCACTGTTATAGAAAAATATCAAAATTGAAGATTAATTTTAATATAGAATTATGTGAGGGAAAATTAATACAAATACTTTGTTTTTTAATTTTATTGAATCACTGTGAGATAGTTACAAGCTTTCATGTTTGGGTTAAAATAACACAATGATCAAACACCAGTGCACATTTACCACCACCAATATCCCTGGTATACTTCCCCTTTCCCACCCTCCCCTTGCCCCCATGGCAGACATGATTCCCCATTATCTCTCTCTAATTTTGGGCATTATGGTTTGCAATACAGACCCTGAGAGGTTATCATGATTGGTCCTTTATCTACTTTCTGCACACATCTCCCATCCTGACCAATTCCTCCAGCTATCTTTTTTTTTAGTGATCCCCTCTCTATTCCAGCTGCCTTCTCCCCTCCACTCATGAGGCAGGCTTTCAGCTATGGAGAAATCTATCTGTCCCCTGTATCTACTATCCTTAGGTGTCAGCCTCAAGTTATGTTGTTTTATACTTCACAAATGAGTGCAGTCCTTCTATGCCTGTCCCTCTCTTTCTGACTCATTTCATTTAGCATGATAATCTCCATGTCTATCCATTTATAAGCAAAGTTCATGACTTCATCTATCCTGACAGCTGCATAGCATTCCATTGTATAGATGTACCAAACTTTCATTAACCAATCATCTGTTCTAGGACACTGGGGTTATTTCCAGATTTTGACTATTGTGAACAGCACTACAGTGAACATATTGGTACAGATGGCATTACTACTGTGCTATTTTGCATCCTTGGGATATATTCCCAGAAGTGATATTGGGGGTAATATGGAGGCTCAATTTCTAGCTTTTGAGGGACTGTCCATATTGTTTTCCAGAAAGGCTGGACTAGTGAGCATTGTCACCAACAGTGAAAGAATGTCCCTTTTCCCCCACAACCACACCAAAACTGGTTGCTTTAGCTCTTTTGAATGTGTGCCAGTCTCTGTGGTATGAGATGATATCTCATTTTTGTTTTGATTTGCATCTCCCTGATGGCTCACGATCACTTGATCACTTGACATTCTATTACTCTTTGATTTGCTTAAGGTGACACCAGTAACATCACCATTTGTCCCTGTTGCATGCCAGAGTAGCCCAATGTTCTAGGAAGACAAACAGCCTCAAACTGATCATTCAGGGTTTGACGAAGAAGTCTGACCATCTCATAGGTGGGTGGCCATGCGATCTTTTGACGTCCCATAGAATACATTTGGTAATGGCTCTAGTCCAGCGGTAGTTTCCAAATCTCATTATGTGTCCAGTCCATCTGATTTTCGATGCCTTGGCAAAAAAGACAGCATTCCTGATTCTTAATTGTCGACAGAGGTCAGAACTCTGGATTCTTTCTCTCATTTGAGTGAAGCATGATACTCCAAGCATAGCTCTTTCGATTCCTCTTTGGGAGACCCAAATAGCATTTTCATCCTGTTCTGATAGGGTTCATGTCTCTGAGGCAAACGTTAACATAGGAAGAACAGTGGAATTGAAAAGATGTGTCCGGAGCCAGAGGTTCTTCATTCTCTTAGCTATTTCTTCGATGCTCTTGAAGGCATTCCAAGCCACTCTCTTGCTTCTGCACAACTCAGGTGCCAGGTCATTCGTCGTGTTGACTTTTTGACCTAGGTACACTGTTGCATTCGGAGATGTTCATCCAGTTTTCCCAGCACCACTTGCTGAAGAGGCTTTCCTTGTTCTGCTTCACAATTCTTCATCCTTTGTCAAAGATTAAGTGGTCATATTTGGGAGTCTGTGACAGAATATTCAACTTTGTTCCATTGGTCTGCAGGTCTGTTTCTAGCCCAGTACCATGCTGTCTTAATTACTACTGCTTTGTAGTACAGTTTGAAGTTAAGGAGGGTGATGCCATCTATCTTCTTTTCCCCAAGTATTGTTTTAGCTATTTGTGGGGGTTATTGTTCCATATGAATTTCAGGAGTGTTTTGTCTATTTCTATGAAAATATGTCTTGGGTATCCTGATATGGGTCACATTGAATTTGTATAGTGCTTTGGGCAGTAATGTCATTTTGATAATGTTAATCCTCCCTATCCATGATCAGGAGATGTGTCTCAATTTCCTAGTGCCCTCTTTTATTTCTTGAAGTAGTGCTTTGTAATTTTTCATGTATAGGTACTTCATCTCTTTGCTTAAGCTGATTCCAAGGTACTTGATTTTCTGAGGTACTATTGTGAACGTGATTGTTTATTTAATGTCTATTTCTTCTCTTTCATTATTTGTATATAAGAAAGCCATGGACTCTTGAGTGTTGATTTTGTAGCCTGTCACTTTACTAAGATGACCTATTGTTTCTAGGAACTTTTCTGTAAAATCTTTAGGTTTTTCTAACTATAGTATCATATTGTCTTCAAACAGTGATACTTTGACCTCTTCCTGTACTATCTGTATTCCCTTGATACCTTTCTCTTGCCTAACTGCAATGGCCAGGACTTCCAGTACTATATGGAATAGGAGTGGCAAAAGTGGGCAACCTTGCATTGTGCCTGATCTTAGAGGAAGGCTTTTAGTTTTTCCCCATTGAGAATGATACTTGCCGTGGGCTTGTGGTAGATAGCTTTGACTATATTGATAACAGCTCTTTCAATGCCTATTTTGCTGAGAGTTTTCTCATAAACGGGTGCTGGATCTTGTCGAATGCTTTCTCTGCGTTTATTGATATGATCAAATGGTTTTTATCTTTTCTTTTGTGGATATGATGGATTATGTTGATTTGATTTCCGAAAGTTAAATCATCCTTCCATCGCTGGGATGAATCCTATTTGGTCATGGTGTATGATCTTTTTGATGAGTAATTGGAATTAGTTTGTTAATAGATTGTTGAGGATCTATGTTCATTATGGATATCGGCCTCTGATTATCTTTCTTTGTAGTATCTCTGTCTACTTTTGGTATCAGGGTGATATTTGCTTCATAGAAACTGTTCGGAAGTGTTTTTGAAACTTCAATTTCATGAAAAAAGCATAACAAGGATTAGGAGTAAGTCCTCTTTAAAGATTTGGAAGAATTCACTAGTGAATCCATCTGGGCCAGAATTTTTGTGCTTTGGCAGACTTTTTATTAGCGTTTCAATTTCCTTGATAGTGATAGGTCTGTTCAGGTATTCCAGGTCTTCTTGGTTGTCTTGGGAGGCTATAGGAATCTAGGAATTTACCCATTTCTTCAAGGTTTTTGTGTTTTGTGACATAAAGCTTCTCAAAGTACTCCCTGAGGTTCCCTTGAATTTCTGTAGTTTCTGTTGTAATAACCCCCTTTTCATTTCTGATTTGGTTTATTAAATTTTCTTTCTCCCTTTCTTTGTGAGTTTTGTTAGAGGTTTATCGATCTTATTTATTTTCTCAATGAACCAGCTCTTTGTTTCATTTATCTTTCAGGTTGTTTTTTGGATTTCCATCACATTAATCTCTGCTCTGAGTTTTATTAATTCCTTCCTCCTGTTCGGATTGGGCTTCTTTTATTGTTCATTCTCCAAGCTCTTAAGCTATGAGGTTAGGTTACTTAGGTGGACTGTCTCCTCCTTCCTAAGGAATGCTTGTAGAGCTATAAACTTTCCTCTTAACACAGCTTTTGCTGTGTCCCATAAGTTTTGGTAACTCGTGTCCTCATTTTCGTTCATTTCAAGGAATCTTTTGATTTCCTCTTTGATTTCCTTTATAAGCCACTCATTGTCCAATAGTGAGCTATTTAATTTCAAGGTTTTGATTTTCTGTTTGTGTGTGTGATTTACTTCTAATTTCAGTGCATTGTGTTCTGAGAAGATTGTTGATACAATCTCTATCTTCTTAATTTTATTGGAGGTGTGTTTTGTGGCTCAGCATGTGGTCTATATTTGAGAATGTTCCATGCATGCTTGAGAAGAATGTGTATTCAGCTTTTTGAGGATGAAGTGTCCTGTATATATCTACTAACTTTCTTTCTTCCATTTTTTTTTCCCTCAGATGAAGTATGTCCTTGCTAAGCTTGAGTCTGGATGACCTATCAAGAGGTGATAAAGTGGTATTGAAGTCTCCCACTAGTATTGGGTTGCTATCGATGCCTTTCTCCAAGTCTATGAGTAGTTGATTTAAGTACTTTGCTTGTCCCTCATTAGATGCATATACATTTAGTATTGTAAGTTCTTCCTGTTGTACAGATCCCTTGATCAATAAGAAATGGGCTTCACTGTCACTTGTAAATTTCTTCTGCCTGAAATCAATGTGGTCTGATACCAGAATGGCTACCCCAGCTTTTTTATGGGAGTTGGTTGCCTGTAGAATCATTTTCCAGCGTTTGACTTTGAGCCTTTGTTTGCTGTGACTATTGAAATGTGTTTCTTACAGGTAGTAGAATGTTGGGTTCAATTTTCTAATCCATCCTGCTGCCCTGTGTCTTTTAATTGGTGCGTTTAGCCCAGTGACATTGAGAGAGATTATTGTTATGGGGTATTGTCCCATTTTTCTGTTGAAATTTGGTGTATTTGAGACCTGTCTTGTCATAGAGTAGCCCATTTAGTTGTTCTTGTAACCATGGTTTTGAGTCTATGAAGTTCCTGAGCTTCTCTTTGTCTGTGAAACTGTGTGTTATTTCTTCTATTATGAATGAGAGTCTCGCTGGGTAAAGTATTTTCGGTGAGACATTTATTTCATTGAGTTTTTTCACTATATCCCAGCACTGTTTTTAGGCCATGAGAGTTTTATCAGACAAATCAGCTGTGAATATTAAGGATGCTCCTTTATAGGAAATTTCTTTCTTTAATATTGCTGCTTTCAGAATTTTGTCTCTATCTAATGTTTTGGTCATTTTGCTCAGAATGAGTCTTGGGGTATTTTTATTCGAATTTCCTCTAGCTGGTACCCTTTGGGCCTTCTGAATGTGGTTGCATGTTTTTTTGACTCTGGAAACGTCGTAACAATGATGTCTTTGAGTTTATTCTTAACTAGCGTTTATTTTTTTCTGTCCCTCTGAGACTCCAATAATTCTTATGTTAATCATCTTGGCTTCATCACGATCTTCTCTTGCCATCTGTTCCTGGATTGTGAGTCTCATTTCCATTTTCTGCTCTTTTCTGGAGAGTCTCTGGACTTCATCTTTGAACTCACTGATTCTGTCCTCAGCAGCTGTTACTCTGCTGCTGAAGCCTTCCACTGAGTTTTTCAATTCGCCTACAGTTTGTTCAGGTCTGACATTCTCATTTGTAATTTTTTTTTGCCTTCCTTCCTTTCTTTCTTTCTTTCTTTCTTTCTTTCTTTCTTTCTTTCTTTCTTTCTTTTCCCTTTTTTTATAGTTTATTTCTTTATTGAATCACTGTGGGAAAAGTTACAGAGCTTTCGGGTTTAGGTCTCAGTCATGTAAGTATCAAACACATTTCCCTTTACCAATACTTATTTTTAACCGTGAACCCCAATAGAACCCCACCTCCCACCCCTCCCAATTCCTGTGAGGCAGATGAGTTCTAGTTAATACTCTATCTACTTTGACTAGATACATTGTTTTGATAGAAGATGCATAATTATTGCTTAGAGTTTACGACCCCCCCCCCCCCCATCAGATATGCTGAAACAGCGTTGTGAAATGATTTCCTTTCTACAGCTTGGTTTAAGAATAAAATGATGTCGTGTGGCCGCAATTGCGGCCGCGCGGTTTTGGATTTCTGCTGTTTTACTTTTTAACCCTGGAAGTATTTCTATTAAAAGTTAGATAGTTAAGAGATTGGTTTCTGTGCTCTGGAGTCATGGCCGTGCCAGTTTAACACATAGTCCATTTGCTTTTCTGCTCCAAGCGGGTGGCTCTCTGTGCTAAGTCCTTGTGCCTCCGGGGCCGTGGCCGTGGCGGAGAGCCGCTCGTGGGGGGCAGCTGGTGACCTCGGTCGGGCGTGAAGGATGGCCCAGAACACCCCCCTTCCCATGAGGCCCCTGCCGCCCCCACCCCCGGCTCAAACCTGCTGTCCACAAGGCTCCCGTGCGGCCGCCATCTTTCTTTTCCTCATTTGTAATTTTGTTTGCATTTTCCTCATTTCTACCTTCAAATCTTCTTGTATTTTATTGGCATTGCTTTCTATTTTTTCTTTTAGCTCCCTAAGCATCCTCAGTAGCTCCCTTCTAAATTCCTTGTCAGAGAGGTTGTCTAGCACTTCATTAATTTTCGAGTCTTCTGGGCTAGCCTCTTTAATAAGTAAGCTTGGTGGGCTTCGGCGTTGCTTTACCATTGTAATCTGTGTGGTTTAGACCTTCACGCTCACTGTTACTATTCTGCTTATGATGCAGAATTAATTGAGATGGGCTTAATGAATTATTGCTAATGTGTTTCTGGTGGTTAAGCTAACCTAGTGAAAGTTCCAACTAAGAGGGTAACTTATGGTTCCTATGGGATACATAGGGGGAGAATATCTCGCATCCACCTTAGCGACGCGGCTCCGGGAAGGGGCATTGACACCAGGTGGATACCCGGATGAGTGAGCAGAGGGTGCCCAGAATGGTTCAGCTTTGGATGCGTGCAGTGAGCTTCAATTTCCATCCCACATGGACAAAGGATGAAAACCGGCCATTCTCGGTGGGGTCTAGTTAGATGTGCAGCCCAGGGAAGGGTCCCTGCCACCAGGCGGATACCTGGATGAGTAGCCAAATACTTTTTCATTGAATAGATTTATATAGAATACCTATTTATTTTGTATTACTTGAAAGTTAAGTGACTTTTTTGAAAGCAATTTGCATTTTTATTATGTGACCCATTTAATAATTACTCTGCACAGAATTATTGTGCTATAATGAAAATAAGGTTTGTGTTATAATACACTTTTTAAAAAATTATATTTGCTTGAATCTAATGTCTCATGTAATTTTAGGGCATTCTCCCACCCTATATTAAAATAATAACCCACATAGGAACATGGCTCAAATGATAGAACACAAGCCTGCCATGTGTGAAACTCTGAGGTCTGTTGGTCTCTGTGGGTTGGTCTCCATCCAACACCACATGATCCCAGATGCTTCACTCAGGATGCCTCTGCTCATTTCTGGGTATGGTCATAGTGGTCTGAGCACAAGTATCTGAGCTTTGTGCCTCCAGTATCTTGTACAATAATCTAACCTCATTTCCAAAACACTACTATGCATACCATACAAAAATAAAAAGGCCCATAAATGGTAATTTTGAATTTTGTAAGTTATATTCTGTAAGATATGTCTAAGAAAATTATACTTATGCAATTGTGCTTTCCTTTACATTTTTCCTAAGTATTGATTACAGAGAATAGTAGACATTGACAAAATACATGCTTAGTGTCTTCATAGTTTATATTTAATAAATGGCTCCTACTTAGTGACTGGTATTTAATTTATATATATATAATATATCCATATTCAGATGGATGAAATCAGTTTTAGAACCCCACATAACTGTTATATAACTCTACATACATATAACTCTACATTTTTATATAATCCTACCTTATTTGGATCCTACCAAAATGAGGTGGTTTGTGACAAGTTAGTGTGGGAAGACAAATGGGTGATTCAGTATTAGTTGTATACAGAGGGACAAAACAAGGTTCTGTTTTAACATAGTAGAATACCATATTCAACAAACCCTTGAACAATGATTACAAAACTTAGGTTACCAAGTAGTTGGGGGTGGACAGGAATGAAAAGGCAGACCAGAGGTAACAAAGGCACAGTGGTGGAGGGTTTGTGTTAATCACAGTCACAAATGGTGATGCTATTGTACCACATTATTTAAACCGTAATCAACTTTATTCAGGTTCCTAGTGATTCTTTTTCCAGTCCAATTGCACTTTATATCTCTCTTGCCTAAGTGCCATAGCAAAAACTTCAAATATCATATTGAATAGTAGTTGTGAGAATGGAAAACTTGTCTTTGGCCTGATCTTCACAAAAAGGTGATCAGTCCTTCATTGATGAGTATGATATTTTCTGTATGATATTTTTTGTGCAAAATGGCCTTAACTATATTGGAGAAAGTTTCTTCTATGCCAATTTTATTAAGAACTTTTATCATAGATGAGTGTTTAATCCCGTCAGATGCTTACTCACTGTCTATTAATATGATTACATGATTTATTTGTTTCATATATTGATGATATGTTATATTACAACAATTGACTTGTGTCTATTAAACCATCCTTGGTTATGAGGGATAAATTATTTTTGGTGATGGTATATAATCTTTTAGTTGTATTGTTGAATTCAGTTTGCTTGTATTTTGTTATGATTGGCCTATCACCTACATTATTTATCATCAGGGATATGCAAATAAAAACAACAATGAGATATATCTTATGCCATTAGATGATGGGGAAAAAAGAACCCTTGTCCACTGCTGACTGGAATGTCAACTGGCTCAAAATTTTTGGAAAACAATATTGACACTTCTCAAAATACACATAATTGAGCTCCCAGAAATTAGAATTCTTGGCCTCTACTCAAGAACTCAAAAATATATTCTAAAGAACTGTACACATGCTTTTTGCACTACTATTCACAATAGCCATGTTGGGGCTGGACTGAGCTGTCAGGATGAGCCCATGTAAACTGCTCCACAAAAGGGCAGGGACATAGTGACCCATGAAAGTGGGCGAGGTTTCTCGTGTGTCCTGATTGGTTTGGATGAGGCTGAACATCTTTTTCTTTTGGCTGCCTTAGTAAATAATTTCATAAATTTCCATATACTGAAATGTCAGTTGTCCTTTTTGCACAGATCCCTGAATGTTACTTAGCCTGTTGTCAGTATGCAGATCCAAAGTTACTTAGCCTGTTTATGTCAGTATGCATATCCTAGGTTACTTCACCTGTTTCTTGTCAGTATGTAGATCTTAGGTACTTCATTTTCAGTATGCAGAAAAGCTTTAGCTTTGCATGTTCTTCCTGTAACTCCTTTGTTGATGACCTCACTTTATTGAACTGGAGGATAGTAATAAAAGCAGATTTCGGGGCTCTCTACTTAGACACAGATCTGAGAGAACCTGGGTCCTCCATGACATAAATTTCTTTTGCGTTCCTTGTCTCAGTGCCTCCAACTAAATGAATATTCACGCAACAAGCCAAAATCTGGAAACAGCACAATTGTCTAATATAAAGGATGACTTTATACTGAATCCATGGTGTATATATATATATACACCTCAGAGACCTGGACCCTACGAAAACAGGATGAGAACACTATTCGGGTCTCTCAAAGAGGAATCGAAAGAACTATGCTTGGAATATCACGATTCACTCAAATGAGAGATAGAATCCGGAGTTCTGATCTTCGTCAACGCTCAAGAATCAGGGACGCTGTCTCATTTGTCAAGACATCAAAAATCAGATGGGCTGGACACGTAATGAGGTTTACAGACAACCGCTGGACTAGAGCCATTACTGATTGGATTCCACGAGACATCAAAAGATCACGTGGACGCCCACCTATAAGATGGTCAGACTTCTTCGTCAAGACCCTAAATGATCGGTTTGAGGCTCTACATGTTCCTAAAACGAATAGATACCATTGGGCTACACTAGCACGCAACCGGGATGAATGGAGACGTTACTGGCACCCGCTCGAATAAATCGATGAATAACGGGGATTAAGTGATTAAGTGATTTACACAATATAACACTAAGCTAAAAAGAAAGAGGCAAGACCATTCAATGTCCCTTCATATGAACAGAACTGGAGAGTATCAAGTTGAGTAGAGTCAGTCAGATGGTTCAGGACGAGAGCAGAAGGGTATCTCTCCTACATGGTGTAAAATGAGTCTTTCTAAGGGAATGAACTAAAGGAACAGAACATAAGTTTACCATGTCTGAGAGAATGGGTGTGGGTTGGAGCTGGGAATTGGGGAAAGGTGTTGGACATTGAGGGGTAGGAAATGGTGGAGACAAACAGACATTTTGGTGGAAGGTGTGATTTTGAATCACTCTGTTCACTAAAACTTATCATTGTCAGTATTGTCAATATCAGTGACTAAAATATCTATATTGTTTGCAATAGGGTTGGTTTTGCCTGGGTTTCTTATTAAGGGGGCATAGAGTTATAGTGCCAGTGTCAATAGAAATGTTCCTCTTTACTGTTAAATATGTTCCAGTTCAGATGATAAATTAAAACATCCCTCTATATCTTAAAATAATTGCCATTTTTACTAAAAATTTCTCTAGAAACTGAAGCTTACAGGATTGTGTTCATAAAAAAGAAAGTCATTAATAGCAATCATTTAACTGATTTGAAGAGAAACAGTTCACTTAATTTATAGCATAAGTAGGAAACTTACTTTGTTAGACAGGACTGTCATGAGTGCTTTCCTGATACTATAGATTTAATTTGCCAAAGGTGTTTTCAGGTTCTTGTAGTTCTGCTTAAACGTAATGTTTTCCTTCCAATCATCTTTTTTATCTACCTTTATAGTTTATTTTAATAGATTTATACATTTTGAAAACGGAGATTATCTTATTTATCTTTCAATCTTTATCTTCCAGAATTATGCTAGGTAATTAATTCTTCCTTAAAGAAAGACAATAATTTCTTTGCTTTTAGGGGGGGCCACACTCAGCAATGCTCAGAGTTTACTACTGGTTCTGCACTTAGGGAACACACCTGACATATTCAACAGATCATTTGGGGTGCCACGTTCAAAAAGTGTCAGTGATTGCCAGACAAACATTATATTATCACTCAAGCCCAATATATGTTTTTAGCAAGACCAAAAGTTGCAGGCTAACTTTAATATACTAGAGTAATATGTTGAAATTCAGTGGTAAATGCACACATTTAGTGAATCTGGTATACTAAACACATTGAAAAATGGTCAGAGGAATCATATAAAACATGATGTTTTGGAAAAATATGGATAATGATGAAAAAATGAATGCCAAAATTAATCAGTGATGATCATGATGTCAACATCATTGCCTTGTTATTGTCTCTTCTCTCCAATCTACAAATAAACAGTAATACAACACAGTTCAGCAATGTTTTCCCTTATCATTACACCAACACACTAGAAAAATCCACACTATCTCTGAAAGCAAATAGATAGTCCCAAGGAAAGAGCAGAGGCACCAGTAACTTCCAGCTATTGTTGGAAAATGCGAACTAGCAGAATAGCAACCATATTCTGTTAACTACAGTCAGAGCACTCAAGTAAGTTAAAGGGAGAAAAGTGTATCCAAGGGGAAAAAAGATCAAGATAAAAAGAAATAAAAATGAATAAATATAGAGGAAAGATAGAAAGAGAGAAAGAAAGAGAGAAAGAAAGAAAGAGAAAGAGAGAAAAGAGAGAAAAAAGAAAGAAAGAAAGAAAGAAAGAAAGAAAGAAAGAAAGAAAGAAAGAATGAAAGATAGCAATTACTTAGAAACCAAACTTCAAGTCAGAAAAGACTGTTATCTGATAGAAAATTAAGAACAGTTCTCACAAACACTCATCAACTAGAAGAAAACTAAAAATAACTACCAGAAAGAGTACATTTCCAATGTAATTTCTTTTTCTTTTTTTAAAAGAAAATTATTGGAGGAGAGGATTTGGGTCACACCCTTGTGCTCAGAGCTTACTCCTGTACTCCAAGATCAGGGATCACTCAGGGATCACTCCTGGCAGTATTGACGGAACAAATGGGGTACTGGATATTCTGCCTGGTTTGGCTAAGTGCAAAGAAAGCATCCCACCTATTATATTACAGCTCTGTGTCCACCAATAATATTTTCACTCTAAAAATTAATTAAATCAAAATTCTAGATTTTATAAACTCAATAAATGATAGAAAGAAAGCAACTGAATGCACTGAAATTGAGCAGCACACATATAAAAAAAGATTCAGTAAATGATATAAATTTTGAAATTATTCAGGTCAAAGAAAAAAATTATTTTTTAAAAAATTCAACACAAAAAGTATGAAATAAAAAATTATTGAAAATTATGTGATTTCATTATGAAAGCTAACAAAGAAAATGAGTATCCCTCAAGAAAAAAGAGAAAGGAGCTGAGTTTTTATTTTTAAGTATAAAAACTGAAAACTTATCAAATCTGGGGGAATACATAATACATAATACCTGAATACATAATTTAATAAAGATAATATCACTCCTATCTTCAAGCAAAAAGACCTTCATACCAAAGCATATTATTTTAAAACGTTTTCAAAATTCACTCTCTTTCTCTAATACTCTCTCCCCCTTTTTCTCTCTCACTCTCTCTTGTTCTATTTCACTTGCTCAAACAAAAAAGAATATGAGTGATAAAAAAATTGAATGATGAATATTAAATATTAGTTAAGTTTTGTTTTAAATAACATCCAGCAGTGCCCAGGGCTTGTTCCTGGTTCTGAGTCCAGTGATGATAATTGGTGGTCTCGAAGGATTGTGTGGTGTTCTGGGAATCAAATCCACGTCAGCTGAGTGCAAACAAAGTGTCTTACTTGCTGTACTGTGCCCCCAATGGAAAGATAAAAATTTTAAGACAACTAGGCAAGTTAGTATCTTAATAATGAAGAACCATAAATTTTTGTTGCTCAACAGAAACAGAACGAATCAGGAGAGAGTGAGATGACAGATTAAAAATGATAAAACCTGCCAACCAGAAAATATTGCTCTATTCAGCAATATTGTCCCTCAGCTATAAAGAGAAATAAAAATTCTATCACATAAGAGGGTTGAGGGAGTGTACCAATATAAGACTTGCTCTACAAGAAATGTTGAAAGAACCTGAAAGGACAAGACAAAAATACAGCAGTTTGAACATGATAGAATCAGAAAATTTTCATTCTAGTTTAGAAGAGGGCATTACATTTTAATTATAACAAATTAAAATGCAATTTTATTCAAATTAACTTTAATACTTCAATTCAAAAATAAACTCAATATAAAAATAATTTTGTGACAAAAAAAATAAAATAGAAGATAAAATAGATGAAAACTACACTGTAGCACTGTTGTCCCGTTCATCAATTTGCTCGAGCAGGCACCAGTAATGTCTCCATTGTGAGACTTGTTACTGTTTTGGCATATCAAATATGCCACAGGGAGCTTGCCAGGCTTTGCCTTTCGGGTGGGATACTCTCAGCACCTTGATGGGCTGTCCAAGAGGGATGGAGGAATAGAACCTGGGTTGGCTCTGTGTAAAGCAAACGCCCTACCCATAAGCATGCTATTGCTCCAGCAGGGATGAAAACTATAGACAAATATTGACAGGTATGGTATAGGCCCTTTCGGCAGAAACATAACTATTTTATCTGAGATATTTATTCAAACAAAATATAGAGCAGGGAAAAAAATTACAAAATAAAAAGAGTAAATTAAAGAAATAAAAGACACAAAAGGAAATCACAAACTAAACTGGTGGATGGGACAGAACAGAAATAACCAATTGGGGAGAATTTGTGCTTCCTTGCTCTCCCAGTCCTAGCAAATGCACAACCAAATGTGGATTTGTCTATAGTGTAACTCACTTGAATCCTCAGAAATAAATTGTGGTGGGTTGTGCTAAAATTCAGTTCCATTGTCTTGCAATCCCATACTCACAACAGTGGAACTGGAGGCAGAAACTCTAGAGCTGGAGAGGCAGTTCAGAGTACTAGAACATATTCCTCAGATGAAGGATCCTGGGTTTGATCCTGGGCACCACATAGTCTCTATCACATACACAGATAAAGCGCTGAAAGTCTCCAAGCACTGCTGGGTATAATGTAAGTGTCCCCATCATTACCATGTCAAGAATTGCCATTGCAAAGCCTGCGTATTGGCACTGCAGGACTGCATAGCATAAGTGAAGCAAAGACATACTATTAAAAAAAAAAGACTAAGATACTCCCTTGCAGCCATATTACAAAGTTATTAAAGCAGCATAAAATTGACTAAAAACTGCAATATGTTAGTGGAAAGATTTGAGATAGCTGAAATAAACCACACATATATGGAAAACTAATTTACGAAGAAACTTTGAGCACACAATGGGAAAAGAAAAGTCATTTCAATGTGGTGTGGGAAAATTGGTGAACCAGTGGTCAAATGTAAAAACGGTACTACTATGTTACAGTGTTGCACCAGAATTAGTTTGACATTATTCAGATGAATAAATTAAAGATTGTGAGTTTACATAATCACATTCATATTATAAATCGCTGCTCAGCTATTAAAAAGTAAAATCTTTGTCCTGTGACAGCATGGGTGGATTTAATGGCTTTATGATAAGTCAGTAAGGTGGCTGTTTGAAGCCACCTCCATAGTATTCCACTGTGTAGATATACCAAAGTTTCTTTAACTTTAACATCTGTTCTTGGGCACTCAGGTTTTTTCCAGGTTCTGGCTATTATAAATAGTGCTGCAATACACTCTTTACAATAGCCAGAAACTGGAAGAAACCTGAATGCCCAAGAACAGATGACTGGTTAAAGAAACTTTGGTACATCTACACAATGGAGTACTATGTAGCTCTTAGAAAAGATGAAGTCATGAAATTTACATACAAGTGGTACAATATGAAAAGTATCATGCTAAGCGAAATGAGTCAGAAAGAGAGGGATAGACATAGAAAGATTGCATTCATCTAGGGGATATAAAGTAACAAAATATAAGATTAATACCCAAGAATAGCTGAGATCAGCACCAGGAGGATTACTCCATAACTTAGAGGCCAGCCGGGTATCCTAGAGGAAAGGGCAGCTCAGATAGAGAAGGGAGCACCAAATAAAGGGTGTTTGGAGGATCCTCCCAGGAGGGGAGATGCTTGTTGAAAGTGGACTATGGACTGAACATGTTTGCCACTCAATGCCTCTTTTGCAGACCACAACACCCAAAAGGAGAGAGAGAACACAGGGGATTGCCCTGCCACAGAGACAGGGGGGATGGGGGGATGGGGGTGGGAGGGATATTATCCATGGTGGTGGAAAATGGGCACTGGTGGAGGGATGGGTATCTGATCATTGTATAATTGAAACCAAAGCACAAAAAAATTGTAAATCTACAACTTAAAAAAAAATAAAATAAAATAAAGGGGAAAAAATAGTGCTGCAATAAAAGTGCAGATGTCAATGCTACTGTATTTTTTTTTTTTGCTTCTCCAGGTTATATTGACAGAAGTGATATTGCTGGTTCAAATGAGAGCTGTTTCTAGTCTTTTGAGAAGTGTCCATAATGTTTTCCAATAAAAGGCTGAACCAATCAGCATTCTCACCAACAGTGAAAGAGAGTCCCCTTCTTCCCATATCCATGCCAACATTGGTTTCTTCTTTTCTTTTGGATGTGTGCCAGTCTCTGTGGTGTAAGATCCATAACACCCAGAGTAAGGAGAGAGTAAGAGGGAATGTGCCTGCCACAGAGGCAGTGGGGGAAAGGGGATGTGTTGGGGGTGGCAGGAGGGATACTGGAGACATTGGTGGTGAAGAATGGACACTGGTGCAGGGATGGGTACTCAATCATTGTATGAAATGTAAGCACGGAAGTTTGTAAGTGGGTAACTATCTCATGGAGATTCATTATATCAAAAAAAAAAAGTTGAGCATCAATCAGTCTCAGAAAATTAGACAACCAAACACATAAAATGCAGGAAAACACACATGGACTTTCTGATATTTAGGGTCACCTGGCAGTCATTAATGGTCTCAAAGACTGACCTTTACTTAATAAGGTATCATCCTCCCTCCCCATCCTAACATCCCAACAGTGACTATTTAAAGAGCAGAAACATTAAGGAGAGTTTGTAAATACATAAAATTTAAAAGGTACATGAAGATAAGAGGCTGGGAGACTTTACATAGCTATCAGTAGGAACCTTTAAAATACATAACCTGAGAGTTTCCTATTCTATTTTTGTCCATAAAGTCCCTACATTTAAATGACCTTAGACTGTTGATACTAGTTACTCCTGAGTACATTTTTTCCTTGACTGTTATCTATTCAAGTTCTTTCCTGGGCTGCAGTTTGCATGTCCTTTGCACTCTAGGATCTAATCCATTTTGCCTAGGTACATATCTTATCCTTGAAGTTTTCTTATTAGGGGGAGGAATTCCAACCAGTGACTGTAGAAAAAAAACTATATGTGACTTTGAGATGCATACTGGAAAAAACAATTAAAACCAAAAAATGAATTAGCGTATACAAACAATAAATTGGATGACAGCATAGAGAAAACAGACTAGATTTTGGTGAATAAGGTTAGAATTCATTGGCCTACTGGTGGTAGAAAGAAACAATAGCTGATCTTAATGCAGTGTATACGAAGATAATTTATAATTCTGTCAACCTATAAAGTATAAGTTGCAAAATACTTTTGCTTCCATAAGATTACATAAAAAATTACATTCTAAAGAAACACTTCAATAAGATAAATTTTCTAATTTTCTTCTTTCTTACATCTTTCTTGAATCATGATTCTACTTTCCTTTATTCTAGTGTTACTCCCTGCTCCTCTTCTCCATTCAGCTCTGTATTCAACAGTCCAATTATAATGAAGTCATATGCTCGTTAGAAATGAAGGGTATTCATTATAACCAGTCAGAAGTGTATATTTTCTATTTTTAGTGCTCTAAATTTGAAGAAGTGGTTCAAGTAAAGATAAAAATTATAAGAGAAATATAATTTGAAAAAAAAACAGTTTCTGTTTAAATCGTCCTTTCTTTTGTTTTGATTTATATGTCATTGATTTCTGCTCTATCTTAATTATAGCCTTCCTTGGTATAAAATTTTTTTAGTATTCAAACTTTTATTAGTGGTTAACTATCTCTTCATCCCCAAAGTGTCTAATACCAGCCACCTAATAGTATTGTGCAGTCTTTTTTTGAAGCAAATGTCTAATTTTTACTTGCTGCAGGGAATTCTCCTTGATCTAGACAACAATTAATTTTCTCTGAACGTCAGCATATATCCAGCAATAATTTGCACAAAGAACAAGATAAACTGGAGACTTTTAAAGTTTAATACTATGTATTTGCATAGAACTTTATAACCTCAGTCTTTGCAATCAGTTTTGGATGCTTTAGTTTTTCAAAGATAGGCTTTATTGCAAAAACAGTCTGGGAAGAATTACCATAGCAGAGATTTATGCTTGATTCACTTATTTGCATGTTAATGCCCAGGATACTCTTCAAATTTATTCAGGGTGGCTGTTTTTTAGCAGAAATACCATCTGAACTCTAAGAAAAAAATAAAATGACTAAAGGACCTGGGAGCCCATTGAATTCTTTTTTTTTATAAATGTAAGTGATCATAAAAAGCTCAGCATCTCCAAGGAAAAACAAAAGAACAGGCCCCCTTTTAATATGCAAATACAGGAACTCAATATCAAAACTGTGTTAACTCCTAGGCTTTTCTTCACAAATCTTTAATTTTGTGATCCCAATTCTCTGCCAGAATGCATTAGATTCATTGTCCATAAAACAGCCTTGGATTCTCTGAGGCAGAAAGACCTGGCAATGTGTTTAAGATAGGCTTATTTTTCCTATCAGCTATATCTGTCATTTTACAGGAGAGAAGGGTGAGAATGAAGTCAAAGTCTCATATGTGGATAACAATATAAGAATGATACAAAATTTGGGGGACAATTTGCTCTTTTATCTTCTTGGTTTGTTCAGGTGGCTTTGACATGAGCAGCTCAACTGTGGAGGACAAATGATCAATTTGGGGGAAAAAAACAGACAAATGGAAAAGTACATATTGTATTCTGTAGACATTCAATGCTTTAAAGTTCCAGTGACTTTCAGCTAACCATCATGTTTTTCATCTAATAATAACTTGTTCCAAGTAGAATCACCATGGTTGGCTGCATCCTATCACACCTTTGGATTAAGAAAGTGGAACTTGGAAGTTTGTGAAGCATTTCTTGATTATTCACTAGTTGACCCCTGATTGAAATACACCACCACAAGTTTCAGGTACCTAAGCATAAAATTCAAGCGCCAAACTTGGTTCAATGCTCTGACCTTAAGAGATATTTATGACCTTCAAATTGTCATTAACAACAGTGATACAATTTTGCTGTTTTATTTTATAATTATAATTTACCTTTACCCTCTCAAAGAAGGAATCGTGATCTTGTTTGATAACTTCTGAAGGGAAAATGATAAGTGATATTTTAGATAGCATAGTGAAAATATACTATTTCCCTGCCAACAATAATTTTTTAAAAAAATATGTTTTTTTTTTCTTTTCGGATCACACTCGACAATGCACAGGGGTTGCTCCTGGCTCTGCACTCAGGAATTATTCCTGGCGGTGCTTGGGGGACCATATGGGATGCTGGGAATTGAACCAGGGTCAGCTGCGTGCAAGGCAAATGCCCTACCCACTGTGCTATTGCTCCAGCCCCTGGTTGCATTTTAGATTGTAAAATTTAACTGGAATGATAAGGCCCTCTGCTATGCATAAATAAATGTTTGATTTGGGGGTCTTCTTTTTATTGGGACCTCAGAATTTTATTTATGGAATATTTTATGATAGTTAAATATAGCAATAGTTTCAAGTTTTAGCATCACATTAGGTCATAATGACCTTTGCTAAAGAGAAATGCTTGACTATCTGAAGCAAACAGCAATTTTGTCATGAAACATTCATACTAAACTTACATTCTTAACATTTCCAACTTGAAGGTGAAATCTAGCTATAAAGAATGACAGTCATAGCTTTCATCTTATATTTTGCTTTAATTGTCACTGTCACTATCCTCCGGTTCATCGATTTGCTCGAGCTGGCCTAGTAACATCTCCATTTTGAGACTTGTTGTTACTGTGTTAGGCATATTGAATACATCATGGGTAGCTTGCCAGGCTTTGCCCCACAGGCTAGATACTCTTGGTAGCTTGCCGGGCTCTCCGAGAGGGGAGGAGGAATCGAACCCAGATCCTCCGGGCTGGCTGAATGCAAGGCAAACGCACTACTTCTGTGCTATCACTCCACCCCTACTTAAAGAAACCAAAACCCCACTTTTGATACTTTGGGAAGTTTGATAACACATTCTGTCTAAGGTTCTGAGACAGTACAGCCAAGTACAATAGGTAGGACATTTGCCTTTCACAGGAACAACCTTGTTTGAATGCCCAGCGTGCCATAGGGTCTCTGGAACCAGGCAGGAGTGATCCCTATGTGCAAAAACAGGAATAAGCCCTGAGCACCAACTGGTGTGGTCCAAAGCCAAAACAAAAATCAAAAAAAAATTATGTCCAACATATATGTGACATAATACATGTCATATAAATATATATATGATTAATAACTGGTGAAAAATAATTTATATATAAATGGATATGCTTTCAATATTTTAAATCATCCAATATATATTTTCCTGTTTACTAGAAACCATTTTTCATGCAAACTCCTTTTGCCTCTTAATTTTTTCTGTAGTTTCTGTGAAACTAACTAATGTCAAGTATTCTCTCCTGAATCAATCAAGGCTAAAGATGTTCATTCTTTTTTCCTACAATCTGTGAAAAAAGATGAGACAGTGAGTAAGAAAGAGAGACAGACAGAGACAGGGACAGAGACAGTGACAGAGAGAAACAAAGATTTTTCAGGCATTGTGGTACATTCTGGAAAATGATCGTTAACAAAAGAAACATTCTATCTTCATAAAACTTACTATATAAATAAAATAACAAAATTACATAATAGATTTTATTGTGAATATTGTCATTCTTATGATTCTAAATCAACATATTATTCTAACTCAAGGCATCTGTTATAAATCAACAAGATGCCTGTTCTTTGGTTTTAGATCAATTATTTAATTAATTTTATTTTGCTTTGAAGCAAAAAAAAATAATACTGATATTTGTTAATTTGAATCAAAATGAAAGATTATTGAATAAGTTACTATATGAAAAATTTTCCATATGACTATTCAAAAATTATTTAACATGATTGGCATAATGTTGCTCAAGCGGGCCCAGTAACGTGGATTATATACTTGATCAGACATGTCAAATAATTTTGCTCAGTATACGTTTTATACAAAATAATTTTCCTTACATAACAAGCTTTGAGAAATCAGCAACTCTTCGACATGCATATCTGTCATCTTATTCTAAGCCAGTAACACATATGAATCTTACTCCAAACCTATTAAATTCCTCTTAAATTCAGATTTCTTAAGGGTCTAGTGACTAAACACTGGAGTGATAAATTTGATATTATTTTCATCTTGGGTATATATTTTTCTCTCAACTATTGGTATATGACTTTAACATAAACAGGCAACTTCTATCTGAATGTATGCTGACTACTAATTGCCAACATCAAACACCAATTCAACCAACCAAATTGGTCAAAGGTCATAACAAAATTACATGTTCATAGAAATGCATATGTTCGATGAAATTAACTAAGCAAACCACAAAGACTTATTAGACTTCAAGCTATGTATATATATAGATATCTTCCCAAACATCCCAAAAGACAAAATTAAAATAATACACATCTAACTTTATACTTCCAAAGCTCCTAGTTATACTTCAGCCGATCAATAAAACTTTTAATATAAAAATTTTTAGACATGATTATCTAAGTGCTAAGTTACTCCAGCTCCTGAATTTCTATAATTCCCTTGCACTGCCATACTACTAAAACCCAAAAAATTTTTTTAGATTGGGATCACTCAAGATCATTTTTTTCCTGTATAATACAGATTGATTTTAGCTAAATAAATAAGAATTTAATAACAATCTTAGATTTCTAAATTATACAGATTTAAATATTTTTCTAATTTACCTATAAATTCTTAAATTTATATATTATTTAATAACATTTTCATTGACAAGATATCACTAGATTTTTGCCTACTGATGTATCTTAATAATTAAAGCAAGGCACTAAAGATGTCTAGATGAATTTACTCATTTAATAAACATCTAGGTTTAGTCACAGCCTTTTCATTACTTTTTAATAAAATTAGACATGAAAGTATCTGGATCTCAGTGAGAATATTCTCCAAATCATTAATGATTAAAAGGATCAGCCATGCACTCATTCACAAGTGGCTCATAACTCCTATTTAACCATATCCCAAAGGAAACTGTGATAAAAACCAAATCATTAACAAAAATTTGACTAAGTTATATCAGTTCTTTAGATCTGACAAGTTTTGTGGCAACCATATGGCTCTATGATTAATTCAAATTAATACAATTCTAAGGTACATTGTGTGAAATATATTTTCATAATAAAGTTAAATTTGAACAGTCTATGAGATATAGCTAAAATAAATGACTAAAGTGACTACTATATTATTTCTTATTACTAAAAGAAGATATGCTAAACCATAAGTGTGTCTATAATATATATATATATAACTATTTGCCAGAGTTTTAGTAGTAATAACCAAAACTAAAAGGTCTTAACAGTGCTGTAGGAGAAGCCCATATTAGTTACCTCTAGTTACCTCTTGTGAAATTGGCTCTATAACCCATACAACCTGATAAAATTCCTCAATCATATCTAATATAGCCTTAAAAATATACAATAATTACAAAACAGTCTTCTATGAAAATTAGAAGCAAATATAGTAGGCACAAAAATCGTATGTAAATAATATTTATATATTATATATAATAGTAAATAAACTCATATAATCGTAAGTATATTATTGACATATACGAGAGATAGAGATGAGGTAGCATTGTAACAAAGTAAACATTGAAAACTGTGGTTGAATAAATCAAAGTGCAATTTAAATAAATCATTTTATTCTAATTGACACTTTGAACTCAAGTCAGACGAAATAAAACTCATTTATGCACATGCACATTGAACCAAACATTTATTTTTAAGAAAACCCGTCACTGTACTCCCATTGTTCATTGATTTGCTCGAGCGGGCCCAGTAACATCTCCATTGGAGACTTTGTTGTTACTGTGTTTGGCATATCAAATACGTCACGGGGAGCTTGCCAGGTTCTGCCGCGCGGGCGAGATACTCTCGGTAGCTTGCCGGGCTCTCCGAGAGGGGTGGAGGAATCGAACTCGGGTCGGCCATGTTGGCTGCGTGCAAGGCAAATGCCCTACTGCTGTGCTATCGCTCCAGCGCAAGAAAACCTGTAGGCAACAGTAATTTGTATTAACTCTATGACTATCATAAGGTCAGTATGAAATGAGTATTAAAAATGCTAGAAAATATCTTGTTAAATGAAATGTGTCAGGGGGATAATGGCACAAAACAAAGGAAGGGAATACATAGTATTGAACAAACCCTTGGCTTTGGATACAAAACTCAGATTATCAAGCAGTGAAGTAAGGGGGATGAAGAGACATACTTGAAGTGACATAGTGATGGAGAGATTTGGGGGCACATTGCTGGAGATAGGACACCATAATCAATCTATTACTGAATTATCTGGCACTGAGCACAACCTGGCGAGGCCACCCAAACATCAAACAAAAGAGAAAGGAACTGAAACAAAAACCACAGGATCCAGTTTATTCATATAGAAATTTCACAAAATTAACTTATCCCTCTTATTAACTAAAGAATAAGTACAAATCGAATACTGGATTACAATGATTTTTACTTATAATCTATAGAAGGATATAAAAATAACATTACTTCAATTTAAAAAACAAAACTAAACAAAAACAAAACTAAACCCTAGGTCAGGCCCAAGGAAAATAACTTGACAAAATCAAAGTAAAACAAACATGATCATTAAAGAGGTACAAAAATACCACATTGTTACCTAAATTCCCACCATTGTGGTGAGAACAAGGAAATGGTACGTTAACCAAAAAAAAATGTTAAAAAGAAACATAAAAATATGATCACGGTCACGGTCACGGTCCTCCCGTTGTTCATCGATTTGCTTGAGTGAGCCCAGTAACGTCTCCATCATGAGACTTGTTGTTACTGTGTTTGGCATATCGAGTACATCACGGTAGCTTGCCAGGCACTGCTGGGTCAGCCATATTGGCTGCGTGCAAGGCAAATGCCCTACCGCTGTAAATTCTAATTATTAGCAGTTATATTAAATCTAAATGGATAATATGCTAATAAAATAACAGATTTACATTAATTACAAGTAACTAGAGATAGCACAGCGGTAGGGCATTTGCCTTGCACGCAGCCAACATGGGAGACCCAAGTTCGATTCCTTCGCCCCTCTCGGAGATCCCAGCAAGCTACCGAGAGTATCTCACCTGCACAGCAGAGCCTGGCAAGCTCCCCGTGACGTGTTCGATATGCCAAACACGGTAACAACAAAGTCTCCAATGGAGACGTTACTGGGCCCGCTCGAGCAAATCGATGATCAACGGGAGGGCCTTTACTTTACTTAGATGACTTCTATATAAAAATACTTTAAACCCTAATTCAAATAGTTTTAAAATTAAAATATTGAAAATGTTCTATCAAAGAGTAATCAAATCATATAGAAATAATTTTAGCATAAGAAAATAATCTTTGATATTAATATTGTTACAGTAGATAACACATTAGAATCTTTAAAATTAATGTAAGCATCAAGAAAGCATAACAATTGTTAATATCTATGTATTTACAACAAAGTACCCAAATAAGTGAGTACCTTATTTGTGAGGGTCAAAAATGATCCTGACTTAGCAAAAAGTCAGGAGTAAATCCTAAACAATATTGGGTGTACCTTTTCCCAAGTGACATTTTTAAGTAAAATCAGATGAAAATTTTCAAAATAAAAGTTTCTGGTATAAAAAATTCTATTAAAATTATAATAGTGATTAGCAATCTAATTAAAAAATAAAGGCAAGTAAATTATTTATCATTAAATAATGAAGATAAAAGTCCCATAGACCTCCCATTAAAATTATAGTCTTCTATTATATTTATTATGCTTTCCTCATGCTTATATTATGCTCTTCTTATACTCTCTAGTATGTTTCTTTCTTTATTAGTATAAGGTGAATTTGAGAAATGTATATTGTGCTTTTTAATAAATGAATGGTGTCAATTTAACAGTGTAAAATCAGTTTACTCAACATACTACTGTACAAAAGTGTCAATGACATATATGCTAAGTTGGTATCAACTATATTGCTATATTCTCTAAGTGTCAGAGATCAACTTTATCATTATAGGGTTTGTACAATTTTACTTCTCTTTGCCAGCTATTTCCAAGGACTCATGTAATGTGAAGGCATTTCATTACGATCAGATGGTATTTCTAGATGAGTGCATTTATATAAGTAATTCTTCACATCCTAACTCATTATATCTAGAAAATCCTGGATAATATATTCTCTGTCTAGTTGTTTTAACTTGTGAGTCTTTTGCCATGTCCTTAGCTTAATCATTTTGGTATGTGCATAAAAATATTTGGGCTGGAGCGATAATACAGCCGGTAGGGCATTTGCCTTGCACACAGCCAATATGGCCGACCCAAATTTGATTCCTCTGCCCCTCTTGGAGAGCCCGGCAAGCTACCGAGAGTATCTCACCCACACGGCAAAGCCTGGCAAGCTACCCATGATGTATTCGAAATGCCAAACACAGTAACAATTGTCACAATGTTACTGGGCCCACTCAAGCAAACCGATGAACAATGGGAGGATAGTGATAGTAATAAAAATATTTAAAGAAATTGGCTCTTTGTACATTTAAGTGATTTTTTTGTTCATAATAGTTTTCTTTATACCATTACTTTGGCTCCCAGCCTAGACAATTTCAATTTTTCTCTCAGCAATGCTCAGAGTTACTTTAGGCTCTTCCCACAAGTCTCACTCTTGGCAGTGCTCCTGGGAACTTGTGGGTTGCGGGAGCCAAACCAGGTTTGTTGTGTGTAAGGCACTCACCTTCCTTATCTCTCCTATAGCTTTGTCTGCAAAAATTCCAATTTTTATTCTGAATTCTAGCTTTCATTTCCATTCATATTTCTATATTTTGTCATCTCTGGAATATTGCTGAGATGATTATACTTTAATGTTTTCTGTTTATTAAAAGAAACTTTCCACTTCATGCCCAACTGAGGCCATGAGTTACCCTCCACGAGCAGCTCTCCGGCATGGCCATGGGACCAGAGGCACATGGACCTAATTCAGAGCCCAGCAGCTTGCAGCAGAAATGCGAATGTACTATCCATTAAACTCCAGTGCCATGCCCCCCAGGGAGGGAAAGGGTATCTTTCTATTCCGCCTTTCCCTCCACCCCCCAGCACCGTGGCTGCTGCCTCAGAGCTTATTGGAAAACCAGGTAAGAGCTGGCAGTGACAGGGCAACTGCAGCCTCAAGGGAAGGAGGGTGGCTTGTCCTTCACGCCCAACCTAGGCCATGAGTTGCTCCCCACGAGCAGCTCTCTGGCACTGCCATGGCACCAGACGCACAGAAACCTATCTTGTAATTATCCGGCTCTTGGTAGAAATCCCTCCAGACTTAATTAATAAAATATCAGAAATCCAAAATCCAAACCATCATTTGATTTTCATAACCAGCAATAGAAAACAAATTATTTCACAATGCCTTTTCAGCAGTTCTGATTGTTGGGGGGGGGGGGGGGGGAGGAATTCCAAACAATAATGGTGCATCTTTAGTCAAAATAATGAATGTATTCAAAGTAGAGAGATAGTTAAGTAGAAATCATCTGCCTCACAGGGATTGGGAGGGCTAGGAGGGGGGTGTATATTGGGGTTCTTGGTGGTGAAAAATAATTATGATGCGGGGAGGGGTGTTTCATCATTTTATGACCAAGACTTAAACTTGAAAGCTTTGTAACTTTTCTCACAGCGATTCAATAAATAAAATTAAAAATAAATAAAATAAACTTTCCTCACATTTTTATTTCTTTCATTTCTGTTATCTACCACTCTATTTTAGGAACCAGTGACAGAACTTTCCTTTGAGAAAATTCATTTTAGCAGCATTTGAAATTTAGTAATGCATTAGTGTAGTAATATATTGTAGTAATGACACATTTTGTCCATTTTTTAAAAAAATAAAACCTATTATTTATAATTATAAATTTATAATTTATAGAAAAAATGTGTTCAGATCTCACTGAATTGAATGAGACTTGAATCAGCAGGGGAAGTTGTCTAATACACACAAAATCTTGGATCAATCCTTAGATCCCATATTCCCTTAGGAGCAATCCCTAAGCACCCATCTGAGAGTAGTTCCTGACCACTGTTGTGTGTGTCCTACTCACCACACCCCACAGAAAAGAAAGAAGGGGAATGAGAAGACAATTTTAAGAAGAAAGGAAATAAAGTGAAAAAACATATTGTTGTGACAACAGGACCAATTGGATAGCGTTTTTGAACCTTTGTATTTGGGTCACAGCCAGTGTTGCTACTGGCTCTGAGCTCAGAGATTAAATCTGGCAGAGCTTGGGTGAAAAGAACAATCTAAAATAACAAGCAAGCTGGCGTGGATGTGGGGAAAAAGGGATGTTCATTCACTGTTGGTGGGAATGCCCACTGGTCCATCCTTTTTGGAAAACAATATGGACAGTCCTTCAGAAACTAGAAATTGAGCTTTCATCTAACCCTGCAATACCACTTCTGGGAATATATCTCAAGGCTGCAAAAATGCACAGTAGAAATGACATCTGCACCTATATGTTCATTGCAGCACAGTTCACAATAGCCAGAATCTGGAAACAACCCGAGTGCCTGAGAACAGAGGACTGGTTAAAAAACTTTGGTACATCTACAAAATGAAATACTATGCAGCTGTTAGGAGATATGAAGTCATGAAATTTGCTTATAAGTGATAGACATGGAGAGTATCATGTTAAGTGAAACGAGTCAGAAAGAGAGGAACAGACATAGAAGGACTGCACTCATTTATGGAATATAAAATAACATAATCTGAGACAGACACTCAAGGACAGTAGACACGAGGGCAAGGAATATTGCTCCTTAGTTGGAAACCTGTCTCATGAGATGGGGGACAAGGCAGCTGGGATAGAGGATATCACTAAGTCAATGATGGTTGGAGAATTCGTTAAGGATGGGAGATGTGTGCTGAAAGTAGATAAAGGACAAAACATAACTTCTCAGTATCTGTATTGCAGACCATAATTCCCAAAAGTAGAGAGGGTGTATGGGGGAAATTGTCTGCCATGGAGGCAGTGGGAGGGTTTGAAGGGGGGGTATCCTGGGGACATTGGTCATGGAGAATGTGCACTGGTAAAGGGATGGATGTTTGATCATTGCATGATTAAAACTCAAACACGAAAGCTTGTAACTGTGTCTCACAGTGTAAAGTAAAAAGTAAAGTAAAGGCCCTCTCGTTGATCATCAATTTGCTCGAGCAGGCCCAGTAACGTCTCCATTGGAGACTTTGTTGTTACTGTGTCTGGCATATCAAATACGTCACGGGGAGCTTGCCAGGCTCTGCTGTGAGGGCGAGATACTCTCGGTAGCTTGCCGGGCTCTCCGAGAGGGGCAGAGGAATCGAACTCGGGTCGGCCATATTGGCTGCATGCAAGGCAAATGCCCTACTGCTGTGATTCAATAATAAAAAAAGAAAGAAAAAAAGAACAAGCAAGGGCAGAAATGTAGTACGGTGGCCAATGAGATGCCGTGTATGTGGCCTCCAGGGTTCCATCTGTCTTTGCCTTCCCATATGATCCTCAGAACCT
Organism: Sorex fumeus; assembly: GCF_029834395.1. Lineage (NCBI taxonomy): Eukaryota > Metazoa > Chordata > Mammalia > Eulipotyphla > Soricidae > Sorex > Sorex fumeus. The sequence goes on from NW_026606188.1 coordinate 8,534,365, forward strand.
GTCAGTAGTGATACCTGACAGAGAAAAGAATAAGATCTGAGCCCCAAACAGAATTTGAAAAAGTGAGACACATTGAGCAATTTCTGGAACTTTCCCACCCAGATACTTATTCACCCTTTTTTATAAACAGGCAGGTTACCATCATTGTTCTCAAAGAGCATGGCCAGTGTTATAGCCCATGTTTGCAGCAATCAGTTAAGCATACGCAGTTACTATATTATATCTTAAAAGAAACATTAAGGTCTTGATGGAGGTGGAGGAATGTCTACCAGAATGGAAGACAATGGTTCAGTTCTTAAAGTTTGCTCCAAGAAGGCGGATCCAAAGATTTTGTCCCTAAATGTCCCAGCCTCTAGGCCACAATCTGTACACTTGGGGAAATCTATGGGATGCAGAGGATTGAAATTTTGTCAGCCTCATTCAAGGCATGTTCTCTACTCCCATTACTAATTCTCAACCCCAAGGGTAGGATATCTTAATTACAGAAAATAATGAATGTCTAGTGAGGTGTAGTTTAAGTATATAGACATGAATTGTCCAGAGGGCAACAAAAACAATTTCAGTAATCATTCAGAATAGAGAGTGAATAGAGACATGGGGGGAGTTTGGGAATGGAGGTTCCACTTTCAAACCACATAGTGTGGGCTTGGGCTCTAAGCTCACTAAGGGTGTGTCCCTAAAACTCGGGGAGTCAATACCTTCAGTAGTCAGAGTGGAACCAGCTGCAGAATGATATTCCTGAATCTATGCCATCACAAAGTACACTATTCAGAAGTGGTCTCGGGGCTTCCTGCTTCTCAAAAATTCAATGTGGAAGCTTTAGTTAGGAATGAAAAGCCATTATGAAATTGTGTTTCCATGCATATGGATAAGTTTTGGTTATAATGCATTTTTTTAAAAAAAGAGCTCATATTGGAAGCTAATAGAAATGTTCACACAATATTGTTTCCACATGCATAATTCATAAAAAGAAAGTAGAAGAAAGGAAGCAGACAGCAGACACTGACTTCCTTGAATTTCTGGGTTAGATTTTTTTCCTGACTTTTAATTTATTTCTTTAGTAAGGAGCGCAGGAATTTTCTTGTGTTTTAGCATATTGTTTTGCAGTGTGATTTTAGTGTCATCCAGGTTTTTGTGCTAAATCTAAACTCGTATTTTACATGTAAATTTTACCCTTTATTGCTTGTTATATGTTTTTTATCATAATCTTTTAGAGAATTTCATTTAGGATTCAAGAACTATTATCCTTCTGTGATTCTACAGTATAATGAAGTGTATTTGCAGCACAATATTTTCCTTAAATCCTGGATATTATCTTCATATGTATTTTCAAATTTTCCTATATTAGCTTAATTGAATTAAAAATGTTTTAATTAAATTATAAAATTAATTACTCACTAATAACTTTAAGCTTTAAAATGCATTTTAATTGGAAAAGAATTTGAATATCTAGCTTAACTGCTCTACTGTAGTGTAAAATTATACATAGCTTACCTCTTTTCAATAAAACATAGATGAAAGACAATGAGGATGATAAGACTGTGAAAACCACTTTTAGAATTTATTAATTAAAAAGGCTTTTTCCATGGAAAGCAGCTGAACTGAAACATGGTAACTCATTGAATGAAAAATGTTCGGTTATAAAATAACATTTAATAATGCATTTTAGAAAATTTAAAACCATTTTTTAGTCATATCATTTCTTTGAAACCTTATGTAAGTATTTTACTGTTGTTGCTTGCTAATTCTAATGAGTTAATTCTGAGGGAATATTGATTAAACAGGGAGGGAAGGCGAATAACAAAGCAAAGAAGTACAGCCTCTATACAGATCATTTCACCTGCCATTAGTACCAATGTGTTTTTTTACTGTTTAAAATATTATTTTTAAATTATTTTTTATGTAGGCACATGATTTACAATTTTTTTTGTGATTGAATTTTAGGTATGTGATTTTCCAACTCCTATTCCTTCACAAGTTTCAACTTTCCGCCCCCAGTCTCCAACTTTTCCTTCCCATTCCAAAACCTGCCTTCTTGACAGGTACATTTTCAGTTTGGTTGTTGTAGGATCTCCTGCTTTCGGTTTTGTTGATTCTATGGTCCAGATACAGAGTGACATAATACCTCTTTACCACTAATGTGTCTAACCACCCCGACACCCTGCCCCTGTGACCCTACAACCATATCTGCATATTTCCTCCATTCAGTTTACTTTCCCTATACTTAGTTCTATATTCCAGGATCCTGGGTAATATAGAGATCAGTCCTTCCATGCCTTACTTTCCTATTATTTTATATATCACGGTAAGTGAATCTATCCTGTACTTGTCTTTCTTCTTATGACTCACATTCACTCAACCTGAAAATCTCCAGTTCCATCCAAGTTGTGGTAAATGGCATGATCTCTTCCTTCCTTACAACTGCATAGTATTCCATTACATAGATGTCATGGGACTTGGATGGACCCAGGGCAAGCCATAAGCTATCTTGGATTTAATATGGAACAGCCTAAGGGTCATAAGAAGTATAATAAGCTAAGAACACAGTCATGGACTAATTGACAGTAAAGGAATAAAGAAAGCAATATGCCCCTACATGGCATGATGGCATGGCACCCTTGGGTGGATCTCCTAGAAGCAATCTGGAGTTCTGGAGTCCCTAGATGAAACATCTTCTAGGTCTCCTAGAAGAATTTCTCTTAAAGGATGCACTTTACATCTTTCATATTATGTTAATGTTCAACCATACATGTGTAATTGCTGTCTCTTAACTTTTCAAGATTTTCTTTAATAATCCTGATTAATTTAAATGAAAATTCACTGCTGGTTACCACCCTGCGGACCCATTCCTTTGTGCAGTCCATCATCCTGGGGGAGGGTCATTGGCCCCAAATTCACCAGGGGACTCCAGTGATCACCACTGGACAGTGAATCAGAAAGCTGGCACCTGAACAGGAATGCCTCAGACAGACATCTTGGTTGATTTTATATCTGAGTTATGGTGTCAAGTTCTGCTTGAATAACGGTGTGAATATTTCCTTTGAATGAAGGATTGATTTTTCTGGGATATATATGAAGGAGTGGAATTATTGGGTTGTAAAGTAACTCTACTCTCAATTTTATGAGACATCTCCAAAGCAATTTTCACTGGGGTGAACCAGAAAATATTCCCACCAGAAGTGGATCAGATTTCTTTTTTCCTCCACATCTGACACAGATTATTTCCAGCTTTTATTTTTGATATGTGCCATTTTCACTGATGTGAGAAGATATCTTATTGTCATCTTGATTTGAATTTTCCTGATAAGTGATGAGCAATTTTTCATGTTCCTATTTGCCATCTGTCTGTCTTCTTCAGATAAGTGTTCATTTCCTCTCACCATTTTTGTATAGGGTTTTCAGAGACTTTTTATAAAATTCATATTTGTGAGTACTTTATATGTTTTTGGTATAAAAATCACTATGTGTCATGTGCAAATTATGTCTCCTATTTAGTTGGGGGTCTTCTAATTTTAGCTTGTGGGTTTGGTTTTTACAATGCATGAACTTTAAAATTTGATGTATACCAGTTATTTATTTTGTTTCTGTTTCCGTTGCAATGGTATCATGAATGGTATTATAAATTTCAATGGTTGCATTGAAAAACCCTTTTAAGATACTAATCTTGATGTATTATTCCAATGTTTCCCTGATTCTTATCTGATCTCAAGATCTTTGAGCCACTTTGAGTTACTTTTGTGCATGATGTGAGCTACGGATCAAGATTCAATTTAATTTTTTTCAGGTGGTTTTCTAATTTTTGGAAAAGTTAAATTTCTGTTAAAATGCATTTAAGACATGCAAGTACTTAAAGAATTTTCTTGACTTAAAACAAATAAATGTAGATAATACGATGTGACAGTACTAAGTGGCTAGTATTAGTGTACAACTTTTCCCCATAACAATCACTGGCATCACATAAATTCTGGAGATGTAACTATTTGTCCTAGAAAGTTACCATTGGATCTTAACTGATGAGTAAGTTTAACACATAGGGCAATGATATTTCTAATCTTCCAAAATAAATTGATAAGAAAGATAATAAACTAAATACGACGCCTCCAGAAAGTTTAATAGACATTACTTCAGGAAAATTAAGCATCTAAAACCCTCAGGAAAGTATAAATAATGTAATTATTAAGAAGAGGTAAATTAAAACCTATTAATAGAGGGTAAAGACAAGTGAATGGCCATAATTTCCAACTTGAGAGATAAAAAAGAAAAAAAAACATAGAAAAGAGGGCATGTCTAGGAGATTTTCACAAAAAAAAAAAAATGTGTCCCAGAATCAGTGCATGGAGAAATATGTACTGGCAACTTTTAATTTCTATTTATTTTGTTTTAGACCCACACTCTGGTGGTGGTCAGGGCTTACTCCTGGGTCTGCATGTGGGATCATTCCTGGTTAGCCACATGCAAGGCAGACATACTACCCACTGTATAATCTTGCTAGCTTCAAAATATTGAAAACTTTTTGTCATAAACTAAGAAGCGCCTAATAGCAATAATATCCCTTAGAAGATTACTCCCTGGAGATGTTAACTCACCATTAAGGTATGAAGTAAGCATGGTAATGCAAATTATAAAGATGTAGCATCTTCTGATAAATTATACACATTGCTCAAGTTATAATATGATTTTATTTTAATTCAGTTTATCTTATTTTTGAGATATCAATTCCAAATTGGTTTATCTTTATTTGGGGGGGAAAGTGGTGGGCCACATCCCACCAAATAATAATTAAATTAATTAATTAATAGTAAGGTATAATTAAATAAATAATTAAAATTAATTAATAATTCAATGGTAATAAATAATTACTGGGGTCCCTTTGCTCAGATGTCACTCCTGATGGTGCTTGCTGAGCCATCTGTGTGCTAGGAATCAAACCTGGTGAACCATATGCAGAGTAAGCAGCATACCCACAATACTCTCTCTCCAACCTGCACTTCTATTTTCAATTTAAGTAAAATTGTGTAATTTTCAACCGTGCACCATTTCACAAAGCATGTAAGTATAGCATACACAGCACACAATTTCTTCTGGTTCTAGCTTTGAACTTTCCTGTCCAGTTGACTAAGTATCTCTAGGTATAATGCCGGGATTCCTGAGCAATATTTGGAAGGCATCAAAAGAAATTATGAATGCTAAATGTTTTAATAAATTAACATTCACTCATTGAAATAAAAACCTGAAAGTTGAGAAACATTACTGGAAAACTTAATATGTTAGAGAAAACTCAACTGAGGTATTTTCAAAGCCCAAACAATGTTTAGTACCTAAACAGATGACTCTCAAATGTTCATGGGGCATAAGGAAGTATCATGTTCGATGAGGTAGGTGCTCTCAGATGGTGCTCAGGAGATCCTAGAGATATACCTGCACCCAGGACAGGACAGAGGCTCAGCCAACCAGGATAGAGGAACAGTGTGAGGGGCCATTTTTGTGATGCTACTAAGGTGCTGCCATGAGGTGGGTGCCTGGTCCTCAAGCTAACAATACCAACTTAGCAAGTGTCATTTGTTTACCAAGAACTCATGCCGAGTACGCACCTCAATGAACCTAATTGCTGTAGTATAGTCCTGACACACCGAGCAAATGGATCTACTTTTCCTACAGTCAGTTTCCAAGAGCTTTGGAAGATTTTAAGCTACAATAACGCATGGAACAATGCTGTGAGAAAAAATTGCTATTTGTTATTATTATAATGCTATTTGTAATCAATATTTACTGATAAAATGGCATATCAGATTTCGGAAGGGAGAAAGTTGGGAACAACATATCCATCCTGTGGAATTTGGTATGTGGGCAGGTGGACGTGGCTATTGAAGAGATCTGAGTATAAGTCCGAAATAATCTTCTCCATTGCCCTTCTGAAAGATGTGATAGATAAATCAGGATGTTGGAGGGCAGTCACCTTGGTTTTGTAGTTGGCAAAGGAAAGGTGGGCGTTACGAATGCTTTTCCCAGCTTCTGCCGCATCTACCAGCACTTCTGCTCTTCTCTCTTTGAGGTCTTCCTTTATCGCATTTCTGCACTGCTCTGCAAGCTCAGATGTTCGCTTGAGGTTGCTTGAGGCATACAACAAACCACGTTAGTTTGGCTCAGGAATTTTTGAGACAGGCGTTTTTCTGTGGCTATCACACTCTTGGTGTTCCTCACATAATCATGGAGGTGCTGAACCAGTCAATCATATTCCTCGTCAATGTTGTCAACAACAGCATGATGCAGCAGTAATGCCAAAAAGCTCCCAGTTAGTGGTTGTTCTGAGAGTTCTCTTCTTAAACTTTGCAGCCCTTTCCCCCCGCTCTGTGAAGTAGAATTTTGCACAAAGGAGATGGTGGTCCGATCCCGTTTGGAATTTTGGGACAACAGCAACAAGGCAAAACCCTCGATTGAATATGATGTGGTCAATTTCTTTGTGGAACCGTCCACTGGGACACTCCCACGTTCAACGTTTAGATTCAGCCTTCTGGAACTGTGTGTTACCATGGATGGTCTTCGTCGACATGATGAACTCAGATAGTCTGTCACCCTGTTCGTTCCATTCTAGTTCATGTGGAGTTCTTTGGCTTATCTTCTCGGTCCTATCTTGGCATTAAAATCACCCACAATGATCTTGTAGAAGGTGTGGCCTTTATAGAACTTCTCCAGCTCCATGTAGAACTTTTCAATTTCTCCTTCATCATAATTGGATGTTGGTGCGTAGACAACAAGATAGAAACTGCTGGCAGGGAACCACATCTATTCAAGTGTAATCATCCAATTTGGGTTGTTAGGCATTCGAATGAAGCAATGCTCATGGCCAAGTTCATGTTGACAAGGATACCGATGACTCCGACGCCTCTTTTATCGCATGTTCTGAGGAACAGTTCTTCTCCTGTGTCAAAAACGGCATGATGTGATTGATGCCTTCTTGTGTCAGTCAGACCAATAGTGTCGTACTTGATCTCTTGTGCTATACCTTCAGGTCCTCAATGGATGCATCTGATGCTAGTGTACGTGCATTGAAAGTACAAACAATATTTTTTGTCCTTCTTCTTTCCTTGAGATTTTATCAGCCTGTCCTTCCTCATCTTTCTCAACGCTGCCAAAATGGTGACACCTTCAGGGTCAGGGAAATAAGACCCATTGTAATTACTGGTTTTGGCATAACAAATACACAACACAAAGATTGCCCGGCTCTCCTTGTGGGCAGAATACTCTCTATAGCTTGCCAGGCTCTCCGAGAGGGATAGATACTTTTGGGGCTGCCTCTAATTGCCCTTGTAGGTGTTCCCATAGTTCAAACCATATTTGAAGCCTATAAATATGGTGCAGAAATTCTGGAAGATGAATATTAAGTGTCTTATAATGTGTCACGCAGCCGCGATGCGGCAGCATGGTCCGGAAAGCTTCCTGGTGTGTAGCGGCGGCTGGGTAGTGGAGGTAGTAGAGGTAGTAAAGGTCTGCCAGTGAGGTATTTATCTGGTACCTGTAGGGGTAGGGTGGGTCTTCAGTGCACAATCCAATCCCTGGGTCTCTGGTGGAATCAGACAAGGCAGGGTAGGTTGGGGCTCCTGGTTTTAATCTCTTGGTCAACTGTGGTTGGTGGGAGCAAGCAGAGGATCTGTGTCCCTGGGTCCATTGAGCCTGGAGTCCAAGGTCTCAGAGTTCCACTTATCTTGTTCAATGGGGCTTTAGTCGTGTGTGAGTTTTGGCCGAAGTGTCCAGATAGTGTCATGGAGCGTGGTGGCGACTGGATAGTGGAGGTACTGGAGGTATTGGAGGTCAGCTGGTGAGTTATTTATCTGGTACCGGTAGGGGTAGGGTGTCACTTCCGAAATCCGACACGCCATTTCATCCGTAAAGAAACGAACAGCACCCAGCCCAGATAAGGTCAGACCTGAACACCTGAAGAATCTACTGTCAGTACTCATCAAAACACTGGCTCGGCATTTCACACGCTACCTGTCTGAATGCAAGGCCCTGTCCCAATGGAAAACCAGCAGGATTGTACTACTGTACAAGGAGGGAGACATCCGCGACATTGGCAGCTATCGCCCAATCTGCCTATTTTCTGACATCTACAAGCTGTTCACTAAGAATCATCCTGGATAGGATTGGCAGAACACTACATGAAGGACAACCATGCGAGCAAGCCGGATTCTGCAAAGGATTCAGCACCATCGACTATATCCACATGATAACCAAGCTCATTGATGTTTCTCAGGAGTTCAAGTTGCCGCTCTGTCTAATGTTCATTGATTTAAAGAAGGCCTTTGATTCTGTTGAGATGGAAGTAGTCTTTGAAGCCCTAGCCAATCAGGGCATTCAAACTCAATACATCAGGATCTTCCGTGAGCTGTATTATGGATTCACTACCAGGATCTCACCATTCTACAAAGAAGTAATCATTGATTTCAAGAGAGGGGTTCGGCAGGGTGATACCATTTCACCGAAACTCTTCAGTGCCACCCTCAAGAGCATCATGCGATGACTGGAATGGGAAGGAATGGGAGTGAAGATAGATGGTCGGCAACTACACCACCTCCACTTTGCTGATGACATCATTCTAATAATACCAAACATTAGCTAAGCGGCACAAATGCTGGCCTACTTCGACAGTGAGTGTGGAAAGGTTGGACTACAGCTGAATCTCATGAAGACAATGTTTATGTGAAACAGCCTCGTTCCTGATGCTCCATTCACTCTCAATGGAATGACCATCTCCAAATGCAATAGTTATATGTACCTAGGTCGAGAAGTCAACATGACTAATGACCTGGCACCTGAGTTGTGCAGGAGGAAGAGAGCGGCTTCAAATACCTTCAAGAGCTTTGAAGAAGTAGCTAACGGGATGAAGAACTTCCAGCTCTGGGCATATCTCTTCGATTCCACTGTTCTTTCTGCATTAACATACACCTCAGAGACCTGGGGACTATGCAAACAGGATGAGAACGCTATTTGGGTCTCCCAAAGAGGAATCAAAAGAGCTATGCTTGGAGTATCATGTTTCACTCAAATGAGAGTTAGAATCCGGAGTTTAGACCTCCATCAACAATCAAGAATCAGGGATGCTGTCTCATTTGCCAAGGGGTCGAAAATCAGATGACATGTAATGAGATTTAGAGACTACCGCTGGACTAGAGCCATTACCAAATGGAATCCATTGGACGCCAAAAGAGCACATGGCCGTCAGACTTCTTCAACAAGACCCTGAATGATTGGTTTTAGGCTCTTTGGGTTCCTAGAACCAACAGACGACATTGGGCTACACTAGCACATGATAGGGATAAATGGAGATGTTACTGGCTCCCGCTCGAGCAAATTGATGATTAACGGGAAGTCAAATGATCAAGTGATAATCAATATTGTTATTGCCATTCTAATTTCTAGGTTTGTTCTTGGCATTATGCCAGGTTATTATGATCTAACAGTTTCCTAATGTTCTTTCATATGTTTAAAGTAATACCTTCCCAGAATTGGTTCAAAATGTCAATGAACTTGCTTCCGTAGAAACAGTCTTTAATATGATTAATTTAAATCACTGTTCTTTTTTTGTTTCTGTAAATGAGTCAAAATTTGCCTCATTCTTTAAAATCAGAGTGTATATACCATAGGAATTAAACCAAATTATTAGACATATTGGTACCAAGGGGACTCTCGCTACACTTAAAAGGAAACATGAGTCATTGTGAAGGAAATTCTGGTTCCTGGACCCCTTTGGGAGAGGTCTGGTTGCTGTTCCTCTTTTTGTTAACTCTATGACCTGCCGGTACCAAATTTTAGGATTTGCTCTCTCTATATTTCCATGTCTTATATGCTCACTCCGCTGATTCTATGACTAACTGGACTAACTGGCACACTTCCCTCTTCAGTGCTGCTGACCCCCAGCTAAATGTAACCCCAGAAACCACTCAGCATCTGAGAGGTGATGCTGCTAGACCTTTGCTGGTATGGAATTAACTGGATTTTCTCTCATTCCTTCAAGTAAATTTCTGTTTTATTCCTTTGTTGGGCTATTCCAGAACACTACTAATCACATCATTCTATATTTTTTGTGTTCACTAAGAATGTTTTAAAATCATATGCTATATTTGCAGTATTATAAAATATGTTTTTTGTCACAATTTCTGTTACATAAGACATAAATATACATAAATTTATAAATACACATTTTAGTATTTGCATGACATATTTTATCATGCCTTAACACATGAGCATATCTTTGAATATATATACATATATATATATAGGTTAGCACTTCACAATTACTTAATTTTGAATATACTTTCACTTAAATCCCAGACGTGTGTTTTAGCAATGTTAATATTAATTCATCTAAGTCATGGACAGCTATTTATTTGTCTGGTATTGCCTTTTTGTTTTGATGTAATTCATTCATCTTGAAATATTTATTTCCAAAACATGCATAGCAATTTTTCAGGCTTAAAGTCAGTGTTTTCCACTGTAGAACCCAGATATCCTTAGGCACAAGGTTCTTGGTGGTAATAATATGAGAAGACATCTATCAGCATTCATAACCCAAGATAAATGAAGCAATGACTGACCCTGTCTATTTTGGAGAATAATTGAGTACAATATTGTTCTCTTGACAGAAGAGTAAAGAGTCTCTAAGAAAAGAAACTACACTTCATCAAATAAGGTTGTGGATAGAAATAGAAAACAAGATTCTTTATATTAAATTAAATTTTACTTTTTTTGTAAAGTATTGCAAGTCATCAATTATTTTAGTAAAATAATGGTTTGAAGATATAAAGCATAAGTTTTATGGAACCATAATAAACCCATAGTCTAAGAAAGGCACGGCTTTGTGAAAAAATATCTTTAAGTTAAAAATTGTGGATTTGATTTTAATGTGATTTAATAAATTTTCACCAATGAATTCTTCTAAACAAAGTACTTATGTTGCACTACTTGAAAGTTTGATTGCTTTAAAAAAAATCTAATTTGAATACACCTATTACAGTAAATGTTTTTTCTTAGCCATCATAATGGTCAAACTTGAATTTCTATTGAGGATTTTATAATTGACCATAAAATACCACTGAATACAGTCATCACATGGCAATGTTCTTATGATTCATGTATAGTCTTTGGTGTATCATGAAGATAAATAGCTGAGAAAGTTATGAGGAAGAGAACGGCCTGAGTATTGTATAAAAAAAAAAAAGGTCAAATACCAAAGGTTGCTGATTTATTGTTTTAATAACACTTGATGATTTGTCAAACTTCTTTAAAGGGACTTCTCTTCCCTCATAGAATATGAAAGACTGAAATCAGATTTTTTGCCTCTAAAATACACAGAATTTCCACCAATATCCTTGATTTAATGTCAATTTTCCAGAGAGAGCTATATTCCTTAGTGCCTACGTATATCCTGATGTCTATACCTCCGTAGAGTAATCAATTGATAATACTATAATTATTAGCAAAAATTCTCAGAATTCTTCCAAAATAGCTGATTTAAACAAGACCTTTTTATAGCAGCACATATAATCTGCTGAGTTTTCTAGCTATGAGGTAAACTATTGTGCTGCAATAGAGATTTCCTATAGTTCACATTTTAGTTAAATGTTTTTCAGCATATTTTATTGTGCTTTCAAATAAGTTAACATCTTACTTTTTCTTTTAAGCATTTTTGTAAAGTAAAATTCTAATATTGAATTATTTTGGAATTATTGCTTTTGTCTTACTCTTGTTCTCTTTCATATTTTTGGAATTGCTTCATTACATCTTGCAAGAAAAGATAATAAATATGAAGTGATGCATGAAAGGAACTATAAAAACTTGAATTATGTGTATAATTATTTACAATGCATGTAAAATTATCAACTTTACATTTAAGTATAAATAACTTTTAAGATATGCTCTTGTGTCTCACATTATGTAACTATCAAATAAGATAAAATGTTTGGTGTGTTGTTAAGTCAGGAATAAGCATTTTAAAAATTAAGAAGCAATCTTAAAAATTAAGAAGCAATCTTAAGCATTTGATTTCTGACTCTTCATGTATAGAACTTGGATGCTATCTGTTTTCTAAGAATAAAGACCAGAGTGTTAAAGAGACTAAAAAAAAAAAAACCTCTCATAAAACAGAGAAGGGCGAAAGAGAGATCATTTTTTTCTGAATTGGACAGAGGGATGGAAAAACACAGTAAAACATGCTTACTAGAGAAGACTCACATTTGGAAACCATCTCAAACACCACTCATAGAATAGGAAAACTTGAACTGCAGTTGAATGTGACTTGTTATGCTCTATGTGAAAAGCAATGAAAGTTGAAAAAGTTGTTCCAGACTCCATTCTGACCAGTGGATGCCCATAATATTGTGACAATTACTTCAGGCTCTTACCAGATTCCCAAAGTAAACATTGATGACAGAGGAGAAAGACACAATTTGTAAAGAATCCGGAGTGATTGGCTCTTTGTACAATGACCTTAGGGAACACTAATTACCCAAGTCTGATGGATGTGGTGGATGTGGTGGGGGGTCGGAGCTGATACAGGGTAGGTAACTCCAACTCTTTCCTAACCCTACACAGTGTGGAGTGAGAGGAAACATAGTAACTCTTCTAGCTATCCTGTCCCAGCAAAGGATATAAAATGACAATCTAAGAAACTCTTGGAGAGTTATCAATTCCAAAGCCTACAGATATAAACAGGAGGAAGTTGGATCTAATTCCAGCACTATAGGATTCTTTCTCTCTGCCCTCATCACATTGCTCAGACCAATTTATATCAATTCATTTTACAGAGCATCTCATGTTCAGCAATCAAGAAAATATCTTAAAAGAGTTAGTTAGCAAAGAAGACAATAGAAAAAACAGTAACAATGCGATTTAGGAAAGAGCAAGTATCTGTAGCACACAAGGCAAAAATGTCGTATTCAACAAATCAGGAACTAATTGATTGATTGATTGATTGATTGACTTGGTTTGGGGCCATACCTGGCAGTATTCAGGTCATATTCCTGGTTCTCCCTTCAGTGATCACTAGGACTTGGAGGACCATATGTGGTGCCTTGGATCAAACTCAGGTTGGTCTTATGCAAGGCAAACATTCTCTACAATCCCAAATAAATTATTTAAATAAGGCTTTTGTTGATATACTAAACATTCTACTGGAAGTAGAGAACACAAGAGAACAGATAAGGTAAACAGATAAGCGGAAATCTGAAGAAAAAAATCAAGTCCTTAAAGTAGTAAAAAAAAAAAAGAAAAAGCAATTAAAAACACCGCAACAAAAACTCAAAAAATAAAAATAAATTGGTCTATCAGCTTTTTGAATTGGTTCAATCAGCTAATCAGTGGCTGAATAAATGGCAGGTACTCTTACATAAAAAAAAGAATGAAGGGAGGAAGGGAAGAAGGGAAGGAGGGAAGGAGGGAGGGAAGAAAAGAAAAAAGGTAGATTAAGATCTTACTAGATCATTGTATGACTGAAATGCAAGCACAAAAGTTTTGTAAGCCTGTAACTGTACCTCACGGTGATTCGCTAATAAAAATTTTTAAAAAGATAAAATAAAATACAATGCCAAGTTTCTAAAAGAAAATCTTAGAAAGTCATTTCTATAAATGGGTGGAAAGGACAGAGCCTCAGTCACTTCAATCACACATACTCTAAGTGAGTGAATGTCAAATGAATTAAGTATTTGCTGTTATTTGTTCTTACCATCATATTATATATCTTATCTTTATAACTGCCTATATACTCTTTTGGTTAAGAATAAATTTCATTTTACTTAAAATGAAAACATGCCAATACAAATAAATATATTTGCTTTTATTCCAGCTTTAAACTTAAAAGAATATTGGTTCTCTGATGATAACATCAGAAATCCATTTCTCTTGTATCTTGTGCTTTTATTATTCTTAAAATTCTTTTTATTTATTTTTTTTCCCTTTATTTTATTTTTTTTTTTAAAGTTGTAGATTTACAATTTTTTGTGCTTTGGTTTCAATTATACAATGATCAGATACCCATCCCTCCACCAGTGCCCATTTTCCACCACCATGGATAATATCCCTCCCACCCCCATCCCCTCATCCCCCCTGTCTCTGTGGCAGGGCAATCCCCTGTGTTCTCTCTCTCCTTTTGGGTGTTGTGGTCTGCAAAAGAGGCATTGAGTGGCAAACATGTTCAGTCCATAGTCTACTTTCGACATGCATCTCCCCTCCTGGGAGGATCCTCCAAACATCCTTTATTTGGTGCTCCCTTCTCTATCTGAACAGCCCTTTCCTCTAGGATACCCGGCTGGCCTCTAAGTTATGGAGTAATCCTCCTGGTGCTGATCTCAGCTATTCTTGGGTATTAATCTCATACTTTGTTACTTTATATCCCCCAGATGAATGCAATCTTTCTATGTCTATCCCTCTCTTTCTGACTCATTTCGCTTAGCATGATACTTTCCATATTGTACCACTTGTATGTAAATTTCATGACTTCATCTTTTCTAAGAGCTACATAGTACTCCATTGTGTAGATGTACCAAAGTTTCTTTAACCAGTCATCTGTTCTTGGGCATTCAGGTTTCTTCCAGTTTCTGGCTATTGTAAAGAGGGCTGCAATGAACAAACAAGTGCAGATGTCACTTCGACTATACATTTTTGCCTCTCTGGGATATATTCCCAGGAGTGGTATTGCTGGGTCAAATGGGAGCTCAATTTCTAATTTTTTGAGAATCGTCCATACTGTTTTCCAGAAGGGCTGAACCAGTGGACATTCCCAACAACAGTGAAGGAGTGTCCCTTTCTCGCCACATCCACGCCAGCATCGGTTGCTTTTGTTCTTTTGAATGTGGGCCAGTCTCTGAGGTGTGAGATGGTATCTCATTGTGGTTTTGATCTGCATCTCCCTGATGATTAATGATGTAGAACATTTTCTCATGTGCTTTTTTGCCATTCGGATTTCTTCTTTGAGAAAGTTTCTGTTCATTTCATTGCCCCATTTTTGGATGGGGTTGGATGTTTTCTTCTTGTGGAGTTTAACCAGTATTTTGTATATCCTGGATATCAACCCCTTGTCAGATGTGTATTCGGTGAATATCCTTTCCCATTCTGCAGACTGTCTTTGTATTTTGGTCACTGTTTCTTTGGAGGTGCAGAAGCTTCTTAGTTTAAGATAGTCCCATTTATCTATCACTGTTTTCACTTGCTCGGCCAGTGGCGTGGCATCTTTGAAGATACCATTAGCTTCAATGTCATGGAGGGTTTTGCCAACTTTATCTTCAATGTACCTTATGGTTTCTGGTCTGATGTTGAGGTCTTTAATCCATTTTGATCTTACTTTTGTACATGGTGTTAGGCAGAGTTCTGAGCCTATTTTTTTGCATGTAGCCGTCCAGTGATGCCAACACAATTTATTAAAGAGGCTTTCCTTACTCCACTTCACATTACTTGCACCTTTATCAAAGATTAGATGAGCATATGATTGAGGAGAGATGTCAGTGTATTCAACCCTGTTCCATTGGTCTGCAGTTCTGCCTTTGTTCCAGTACCATGCTGTTTTAATTATTACTGCTTTGTAGTATAGTTTGAAGTTCGGGAGGTTGATTCCTCCCATTTTCTTTTTCCCAAGAATTGCTTTAGCTATTCGTGGGGGCTTATTGTTCCATATAAATTTCAAGAGTGTTTGCTCCATTTCTTTGAAGAATGTCATGGGTACCCTTATAGGGATTGCATTGAATTTATACAATGCTTTCGGTAGTATTGCCATTTTGACAATGTTAAGTCTCCCGACCCATGAGCAGGGGATATCTTTCCATTTCCTCATGTCCTCTTTTATTTCCTGAAGTAGCGTAAAATTCTTTTTAATAATTGATTAACAACTATTTTCATAAGTTTCAGGTTGATAACCTCGAAGGAAACTTATTTTTCTAAAATTTATGATATAATGAGGTATTAACTTATCTGCATTTAGAATTAAAATCATACACTTTCTTAAAATAATATTTGTGAAAGAGGAGTTATAGCACTAAAATCTAATAATAGGTTGAGTATTTAAGATTTACTTAATCTGAAAAAAATAAATTTAAACAAATTCGCAAGTTGGAGAGTAGAGAGTAATTCCCATATGATACAAAAATATTAATTCAAAATAGAATTTTATGACTAGTATATGTTCTAAAACCAAAAAATAATTAGAAGCAAATAATTGATGTGATCTTCAACATACATCCTAGAAATATATTTGGGTGTCTGAGTGTAACAAGTCAAACAAATAATCAAGTGGGTCTAGACCAAAACAATATATTCTTGTGCATGGCTAGAAACTGAAATCAAAATAGATATTATACTGAGTTGGAGAAAAAAATTCCACATCTATGTCTAATAAGGAGTTTATATGAACAATATTCTAAGAACACATAAAACTCATAAACAATAAACAACGGAATAAAATATGAACATACAACAGAATATTGTGCAATCTTTAAAAAGAAGATGAAATTAGACCGTTGGGGAAAAAAGTGATGGAATTTAAATTATTCAATCAATTTAATATTTAACAAAGACTATTTGTTAAGTAAAATAAAGAAGTCAAAGGATAACATTAAATAAATTCACTTATATATGTAATGAATTATTAAAGAAAATAAACTGAGTAGAAACAACCAGGCTAACTTCTAGACACAGGGTAATCGAAAGAAAAATGATGTTTTGTGCACTGGGGGAGGGATGAGTGTTTGATCATTGTGTGATTGTAACCGAAACATGAAAGCTTGTAACTATCTCACGGTGATTTAATAAAATTTTTAAAAAAAGAAGAAAAAAAAGAAAAATGATGTTTATCAAACAAAGAGGAAGTAGGAGAAAATAAGATGGGTTATTTTGTGGGGAAGTGCTTGTAATTACGTACCCGTAGGAATATAAATCTAAAATTGAAATTTCGCAGTATTATAAGGCAACGGAAATTCAATTTAAAAAATAGAAAAATATAAAAAGTAGATGATATGAACTGACATTCTTCCAAAATGATGCACATTTTATGTCATGTGTATTAAATGACACTCCAAAAGATGACAACAGGTTTAGGATAAAATGTTTATTATCTCTAATTATTAGAAAATTACAAAAACAATAATTAGATATGACCCAATTGTAAATATTGCATACAATATTATATGTATTATATTTGCATATGTATGCATAATTTTAAATGTCTTTAGGTTAACTAGTTAAAATTTAGCTGGATTTTCTCTGAATGTTTTTCAGTGTGACCTAATTTTTGTAATTTGAAATATTTATTGGTCTTTTTAATTGAACTCCTCTTATGTATATAGAAAATGATATGTAGGATACTCTGAATTTCCTAATTATTATAATCTGATAATCTGACACATTCCTAATTTTGAATAAACACAAAAAACAAATACTGTCCTCCCATTGTTCATCAATTTGCTTGAGCGGGCCCAGTAAAGTCTCCATTTTGAGACTTGTTACTGTGTTTGGCATATTGAATACATCACGGGTAGCTCCCAGGCTTTGCCGTGTGGACAAGATACTCTAGGTAGCTTGCTGGGCTCTCTGAGAGGGGCAGAGGCATTGAACCCGGGTTGACTGGGCTGGTTGCACAAGGGAAACACCTTACTACTATGCTATTGCTCCAGCCCCTTTGAATAAACAGTAACTAAATAATAAAGATCACTTGATCTACTTGACATCGAGAGACTCATCAACCTGCTCAAGCGGGCGCCAGTAATGTCTCCATTTGTCCCTATCATGTGCTAGTGTAGCCCAATGGCATCTGCTCGTTCTAGGAACATGAACAACCTCAAACCTCTTGACAAAGAAGTCTGAACGTCTCGAAGGTGGGTGGCCATGTGATCTTTTGACATCCCATGGAATCCAGTTGGTAAAGACTCTAGTCCAGCAGCCATCTCCAAATCTAATTATGTGTCCAGCCCATCTGATTTTCGATGCCTTGGCAAACAAGACAGCGTCCCTGATTCTTGATTGTCGATGAAGGTCGGAACTCTGGATTCTTTATCTCATTTGAGTGAAACATGAGACTCCAGGCATAGCTCTTTCGATTCCTCTTTGGGAGACCCTAATAGCATTCTCACCCTTTTTTCATAGGGCCCAAGTCTATGAGGCGTATTTTTATCAGGAAGAACAGTGGGATTGAAAAGATGTGCCTGGAGCCAGAAGTTCATTGTCCTCTTAGCTACTTCTTCAACGCTCTTGAAAGCATTCCAAGTTGCTCTCTTCCTGCTTCGTAACACAGGTGCCAGGTCATTTGTCACGTTGACTTTTAATTTAGGTACACATAACTTTTGCATTCGGAGATGTTCATCCCAATGAGAGTGAATGGAATGTCAGGAATAAGACTGCTTCTCATAAACATTGTCTTCGTGAGATTTAGCTGTTGTACGACCTTTTCACACTCACAGTCGAAGTCAGCCAACATGTGTGACACTTGGCTAATGTTTGGTGTTATTAAAACGATGTCATCAGCAAAGCGGAGGTGGTGTACTTGCCGACCATCTATCTTCACTCCCATTCTTTGCCATTCCAGTTGTCGATGACGTTCTCGAGGGTGGCAATGAAGAGTTTCAGTGAAATGGTATCACCATGCTGAACCCTTCTCTTGACATGGATGATCACTTCTTTGTAGAATGGTGAGATAATGGTAATGAAACCGTAATACAGCTCATGGAAGAACCTGATGTATTGAGTTTGAACCCCCTGTTAGGCTAGTGCTTCGATGACTGTTTCCATCTCAACAACATCAAATGCCTTTTTTAAATCAATGAACGTTAGACAGCGTGGCATCCTGAACTCCCAAGAAACCTCAATGAGCTTGGTTATAGTGTGGATATGGCCAATCATGCTGAATTCTTTGCGGAACCCGCCTTCCTTACATGGTTGTCCTTCTCTAGTGTTCTGACAGTCCTGTTCAGGATGACTCGAGTGAACAGCTTGTAGACGACAGACAACAGGCAGATCGGGAGATAGTTACCAATGATGTAGATGTCTCCCTTCTTGTACAGTAGTACAGTCCTGCTGGTTTTCCACTGGGACGGAACCTTGCATTCAGACAGGTAGCCCGTGAAGAGCCAAGCCAGTGTATTGATGAGTACTGACGACAGGTTCTTCAGGTGATAGGGTCTGACTTTGTGCCAGGTGATGTTCGCTTCTTTACCGATGAAATGACATGTCAGATTTCAGAAGGAAGAATGTTGGGAATGACATATCCATCCTGCGGAATTTGATATGTGGGCAGGTGGACATGGTTATTGAAGAGATTAGTGTACAAGTCATGAATAATATTCTTCATTGCCCTTCTGGAAGATGTGGTAAATTCATCAGGATGTCGGAGGGCAGTGCTCTTGGTCTCGTAGTTGGCAAAGGACAGGCGGACATTGCAAATGCTTTTTCTAGCTTCTGCCGCATCTGCAAGCACTGCTTGCTGCTCTTCTCTCTTTGAGATCTTCCTTGATTGCTTCTCTGCACTGCTTGGACGTTCACTTGTGGTTGCCTGAGGCTTGTGCCAAGACATGTTGGCAAATGAGCTCAAGAGTTTTCAAAGACAGGCGTTTTTTTTGTGTGTGTTTATCTCTCTCGTTGTTCTTTGCACAATCACAGAGGTTCTGAACCAGTCCACCATATTCCTCGTCAATGTTGTCAACAACAGCATCTTCCCTTGTTGCTGCAAGAGTTCCAAAAAGCTCCCAGTTGGTGGTCATTCTAGTTCTCTTCTTAAACTTTGCAGCCCTTTCTCCCCGCTCTGAAAAGTAGAATTTTGCACTGTGGAGATGGTGGTCCAATCCCTTTTGGAATTTTGGGACAATAGCAACATCGGTCAGGCAAGACTGTTGATTGAATATAAAGTGGTCAATTTCATTGTGGAAATGTCCACTGGAAGACTCCTATGTTCAACGTTTAGATTTGGCCTTCTGGAATTTTGAGTTACTATGGATGGTCTTGGTCGACATGAAGAACTCAGACAGTCTCTCACCCTGTTCATTCCATTCTAGGCCATGGGTCCCGATGTGGAGTTCTCCTGGTGATCTTCTTGATCCTAATTTGGCATTAAAATCACCAGCAATGATCTTGTAGAAGGTGGGGTCTTCCTTATAGAACTTCTCCAGCTCCATGTAGAACTTCTCAATTTCTCCTTCATCATAATTGAATGTTTGTACATAGACAACTAAGATAGAAACTCCTGGCAAAATAATAAAGATACCTTCAGAGTTATTATAGACTGCCAGGAATTTTTCTCAGATATTATTTATTTACACGGTGCCGTGTAATCCCATCAGCGGCCAAGACTCAGAGACTATAAAATCCAGATCCCGGACGAGAACAGTGCAGTCTTCTGCCCCGCGCCTGGGTGTTCCTTCCCGGAGCCCCTTGGAGGGGAGCAGGTTGAGCTTTCCTCCCCGCCCTGACCAGGGCTCCGGCAGCCGAAGACCTCCAGGACCAGCCACCACCATGCTGAGACCACTCTCCGCACACATGAAGGTACTGGCAGAGGGACAAAGCCACGCGGGTTCCGGGGCCGAGACCTCCAAGCCTACTCGAATTGGAGTCGAGCATCTTCCACCCAGATCCTCCAAATTCCAGTAGGCGGGGGTCACACCCACCACCTGGCCCCCTGGCGCCGTGTAATCCCATCAGCGGCCAAGACTCAGAGACTATAAAATTCAGATCCCGGAACCGCGCGGCCGCATTCGCGGCTGCGCGACATCTTATCAGAACTTTTTTTTATGACATCTTATTGTCTCATTCCTACTTTGGACAAACTTGCAGGCTATCGAATGTAGCCTGCCCACAGGGCAGAGTCTGGCAAACTCCCAGTGGAGTACCAAATATGCCAAATACCAGTAACAATGATGGGTCTCATTCTCCTAAATAGCCTTGAATATAATCTCAGGGCTAGGATGAAAGAGACATTACTGGGGCCTGCTTGAGGCAATCGACGAATAACAGGATGATGAAATGAAATGAAATGATGAATTATTTATTTGTATATTAATATATATTTTATACTAACTCACAAAAAATAATAGTCTATATTTCTTTCTATTTTAATCTTTCTAGGAAGAAATAACAATATTAAAAAATTCTTGAGGAATAAGTTTTCTTGTGAGAACTTGTGTTCTTTGTTTTAAATTTTACTTTACATTCCAGGAGGATTTAAATTACTTAAGTTAATTAATTAAGTTTAGGTCACAGAGAACTTGAATATACCTTGAGTTTAAGTTGAAATAAAAGTTAATAAATCAATGTGTAAACTCCAAAACATTTTTTTATGTACCCTTTTACAAATCCTTCTATTTTTTTATGTTGTTTTATTTTTCACTCCTAATTCCCCAAGGTAGAAATAGAAAATATATAAGAGAAAAAGTATTAGGTAATTTATCTCTTTGATTCTGGGTCTGGCAAAACAATTCACAACATAGTTGTTGAGAGGCCTACTCATACTATCCCAATACTTTCTTAGAATGCTTATGCAACAATTTTTTTTCTCCTTTTTCTAACATAACATACTCCAAATTTAGTGGAAAAGAAGACATAATGAAAAATGGATTTGCTCCTGCTTTCTGACTGTGTCTTCATTCTCTAAGACACAGATTTGGGGTGTCATTACTGCATCTATCCTATACTACAGATTCTTGTCATGCCAAGATTTCTTAAACATTGCATTTTTATTAGAATTTTAGAGTGACTTGCAAACATTTACTCAATAAAATCTAAATCCTTTACATGGATTTTAATATTTTTTTCACATTCTACTGCCAACCTTGTTCTCCATTCTCATTTTAAATAATTCCCTGAAAATCCCTCAGATTGTCAGGCCAGAATGTGTTCACCATCTTTCAAACATGACACGTCGTGGACACATTTTCCACCTCGTTTTATCTAGCCCATGCCACACAGATTTTCTTCCCATCTCCCATTATCAAAATGTGTTCTATCTGTCAAATGCAAATGAAGGTCTCTAACTTACATGGTGCTTCTGGAAACTCTCAGACTAAGTTCTGTGAAGTAGAGGTCTATTGAGAGTTATTTTGAAGCAAACCTCAATGTTCAAATAAGGGAATCAGTAGAGAAGAAATGAAAACGTTAAAAATGGCTTTTTCTGAAACATGCTGGACATTTACTCTCTGGGAGATTTAGAAATGCTAGGAGTTGAGGCAAAGCTGCCCGGGTTTTATGCCAACTTTAACAACCAAATCTAAATTGAGGGGATGGCACATCAATTTGGAGGCTGTTGCCTTCCTTAGGTGAAGGGTAATTCTAGAGGAGGCACTCAGCTGTGAGCTGTTAGTCCAAAACTTTCCTGGAACTGCATGTAGCAGTGAACTTTGCTGTGTTTTTGAATAAAACACAGACTGAACAGATGTACTGAATACAGATCTTCAGCGGGGTTGGAAAATTTTAGAAATTGAATTATACATGCATCATAATAAAGATGTTTGCTTCTGTAATAACATTTCTGACATTTTAATTGAAAAGTTAAAATAAGAATAAAGTACAATACCACAAGATGGATTTGGGCAGGGTACCATTCCATTCCCTATAATCTTCCTGTAATATTCTTTCCCTTAACAGTTCTAGAAAATTCCAATGCGAGGCTTTTATTTTGTTATGTAATATAATTTATTTAGTCTTGCCTCATCCACAGATGACCAAATTGCTCAAGAAATCTCTCTAGTCTCTAGAACTATTCTGTACGCAAATGGATATTATAAATACTAAAATTGGTGTTTGATATGTTCTGCTCAAACTTGCAACAGCTATATGTAATTCAAGAAAATATCATCAAAAAGGAATGTGTTTATCAAGGTCCATTACATATAGTTGGTTATAGCACACCTATTTCTGTAATGTAATCTGAATGACTCAGACGCTGTACTAAAGTATTGAATATAGGATGCCAGCAGGACTGGTGTATTAATACATCTTAGCAATACACAAGATATCAATAAATACATTCACTTTTGGTGTTCAGTCTCTTCTATACTATTTAAAGTGCAAAAAGTGAAAATTTTGGTTTTTAAGAAAAACTGAATTCATTCTATTAAAAAGAATTAAAGGTAATATCTCTGCTACACATTTCAGTGATATATACTAATTTTTTGTGACAAATCTTGAGATAGTACTCATGCTTTCTATTATGTTGATAATCTTGTTATATTTAGTATTTAGATGGATGGATTAAAATGACAGTACTAGTGTCACATAAATGCAGGTGCTAAAAACCTTTAATTTATAAAAGGGCAAAAGTCATTAAATGATACTAACATCAAAGTACATAGAAAATGCTTTATCATAATTATATGTGCCATTTTATATTAAACTATTCATAAAAATGATTAAAATTTTATATCAATTGTATTTATCTTATTTTGACATAAAATAGCAAACCAATCAACTTTATGCCAGGTAAAATCTAGAATAAGGTACAATGACATTGGTAAAAATTACATCAATATTTTTTCTCTCTGCATCAATTTTATCCACTGGCGACTAAGAAGATTGAGAAGGAAATAAAATCTATTCAATATGCTTTTTAAAGGATTAAATTATCCAGGAGAGTTGAAAAGGAACAACAACAACAAAAAAAATGTTTTTCACATTTCTTTCTTATTAGTACAAAATTAATTTGCTTTGAATTTGAAAAGACTATGAATAATCTTAAGGGAATTATACGTAAAAATATGCTTTGTTTTGACCTTTGCAAGCTGTTCATTTAGAATCATTGATTTCACAGTCTTGTTTTTTTAATGTAAAAAACTGACATTTTTCTGTGATTTTGTTAGTCATCAAAAATATTCAGCTATTATCTATTCAAAGCAGTGTCACAAATGTCTGAGTTATTTTTATGACGATTCAATTATATGTCTTTATTTTTCTTTCACTTTGATATATGCAACCATCAAAGACAAAAATAATTTGGACCAAAAACATTTCATAATGACTCTGTGTTTCCCAGAGAATGGAGAGGATAGTGAAACATAGAAAGGAGGATTAAAAAATGTAATGCTTTGTGATCTCACCTTTTATCCTTACAAATCTGTAGCTGTATTCCTTCAGAATGTAACATTTGAATGACACCATGCAAGAGTATATCTAATGCCTCACTAGAAGATAGCTTTTTTTTTTCATAATGTTTTATCAACCATGTATTTAAAAATGCCAGGAAGATGAGAAATTGGTTGTCCTTAACATTTTTAGTCTTTGCAGGTCAATAGGGTCAGTGATTTTATTCTTTGAACATTAATGTGTTATGAATTCTTGGGTTTTTGTCATAATAGACAAAAATCTCGAGATTTTAAAGTCCTGAGTTAGGTGTTTGCTTTCCCTTTTCCTTTTTCTTTCTCCCTTCCCTCCCCTTCCCTCCTCTCTCCTCCTTCCCTTCCCTTCCCTTCCCTTCCCTTCCCTTCCCTTCCCTTCCCTTCCCTTCCCTTCCCTTCCCTTCCCTTCCCTTCCCTTCCCTTCCCTTCCCTTCCCTTCCCTTCCCTCTTTTTCATCTTTCCAAGGTCTGATCAGTTTAATGTTGCTCTAATTTCTTTAAAGTAACAGTCTTAACTGGTATTCAGTCCTATGTAATTCAATAATTTAAATAAATAAAAGCACAAGGGTGGGGGAACAAATGAAGAAGATGGTCCCCCAAAGCAGACCTGCTCTGCAGTAACTAAATGGCCATCCTTCACATTTTCAATAGTGCATAATTTTTTCACAAATTTCATTAGCACACCATTGATTGCTCATTTTTCAGCTCTCAAAACAATTTAACATAGTCTCTTTCATTCATACGATAACATATTCATATTATTTGATTTTTGATGAAACCAAATGACCCTTTAAATTTGCAATAGAGTTCTTTAATTTTGCATGAGTTTCTTTACTGCTGTTCATTTAATTTTCTGTTTCCATTAACCATCTGCAAGCATTTGACTCTATGACAATTATTCAGCTGTGCTACATCATGACTGACATATTTTATAAATGAAAAAAAAGAAAGGAAAATGAAGGAGGGTTAGAGATCACTAGAGAAAGGAGAAGAAAGCAATTGAGCACAAATGTCATGGTTTGGAATCATGTATTTTCCATTCAGCTGAAACATCTGAGTGATAATTATTGGTCCAACTGTACATCCAGCCTAATTGCATTTTGTCTTCATTTTTGATAAGCACTTCACGATGATGATGATTGCTCCTACTAAATGCATTTGTTCCATGAATGTTTTCCCACACTGATGCTGGCGACTTGCAGATAAAAAAAGACTGCAGACAAAATGGTTCAATTCTGCTACAACTAAATCAGTATTGATTTCTTTTCCCAACTAGGAGAGGGACACACTATATATGCCTTTCATTTCTCCATCCATACAGCACTTAGAAAGCTTGGTCAGTATATATATGAGAATGTAGTTTAATTAACTGACATAACTGAGACGCCAATCCTGGGCAATTAGCACTGATTAACTGTGTCGTTTGTCTGACAAATAAAGAACATTACATCTTGCCCATTTCCTTAAAGGACTCAATTGAAAAGAACCCCACTGTTTGATTTAATTTTTCTTTGTACCATGGAAACCTTTTTGCCATGTTGATTTAAATGTAATTTTTGCCTCTATATACTTATGCTTTTTTCCCCTTTCTATTATTGAATACCCAGCGAGCCTTTTCAATGATGGCACAGGGAAAAACTGTTAGC
Organism: Sorex fumeus; assembly: GCF_029834395.1. Classification (NCBI taxonomy): domain Eukaryota; kingdom Metazoa; phylum Chordata; class Mammalia; order Eulipotyphla; family Soricidae; genus Sorex; species Sorex fumeus. The sequence continues at coordinate 8,560,078 of NW_026606188.1, forward strand.
GTCTTTTCATAAATCTCTGTATTTCATAGAGGGGCAATTAAGCTAAACATTTAGATTTCTGCTACAAATGGAAATGTGCAAGTGAAAGCAAATGGCTGTAGAACTGAAAGCCATTATATGGCTTCATCAGTGCAGTTCAGTTTTTCAAATTGTGAGTGTTAGGACAGACATTCTAGAAAAAATTGTAGTTGAGGGGTCCTTCTGAGAAACTCTTGGTAATGCACCATCAGTAAAACTGACTCTAACCAAAAAAAATCACGTTTAACTATTCATTTGGCTGATTTAGACATTTAATCTGACTTCTTAAAACATTTATGAGCAATTCTTGAACCCACCTTTAACAATGGAACAAGAGTGGAAGGCTGTCAGAACGTCTCAGAAACAGTCTCTGAAGAATGCTTATTATAACCCAAAGCTGAGCACCTGCAAGCAGTGGATGATCGTCAAAGATGTAAATGCTAATATGGAAAGATGTATGAAGACTGCAGCTTTCCACGGGGGAACAGGCTTCCATTAAGTGAGAATGCTTGGCATGTTCGGATACAGACAAATCCTGCTGGAATAGAACATCTACAATACACATGTTCAGTGAGCATTTGTTATTTGCTTTGGCAGCATCCTTTTCATTCTCCTTGTGTAATTCCCTGCATTTCATTTGGGATTCCTTCCTTCCTGCATACTCAGCTGTATAGTGTGAAATAGGTTCTGCTATCACAAGTATGAGCATTAAAGCCGGACCTCATATTGAATAAAATCTCTTGAGGAGACCGTTCATTTAGGGGTCAACACAAATCTAAACTCCTTATCCAATTGACTTCCAGGCTTTTGCAGAGTGTGTTAAGAAACTCTGTGTGTTAGTTCATGGAACAATAATACAGGCATTTACTGGATCCCTATATCTTGCCATTCTGCAGTCACAGAACCAAACCTGCAGGTGAAGAATGTGGAAAGAAGCCAGGATGCTGTGTCATTATTTAAGTATGTGCTTTACCTTTATATGCTTTTATGAGTCAATATATTTCCTTGTTGTTCAAGTATGTTTGCATTGATTTTCCTGCCACCATAATAGTTCATTATAACTGCTAAATCTACTTAAATAAGATATTGAGAAGCATGAAAAAACATATTTAGGTAAGAAAATACTCAAACTTGAGTTTGGAGTGAGCACATCTTATATTCCACTGGTTCCTTAATTTTTTTTCATTAAGGACAGTTTAAGGCAATGAAGCTTTAAACAGCTCTTTTTTGAGGCAAGAGAAATTTAGGGTGCTACTGAAAAAACTGGAAAACATTTCAGCTGGGATAGAAGTGTGGCTCCAGAGTCCAATAAATAGACTCAGTATACTGTTTCCTTGACTGTGACTTCATGGCAAGTTGCTAAACTTTAGCTTTTATATTTTAAATCTACCTACTAGGGTTACTAGAGCAATGAAAGCCCAATGTGCACAATAGGCTTACCACATCGTAGTGTTCAAAGTTATTTGGGAAGATTTTTCAGAGAATAATGGAGGCAAGAAATCATACCAATTTCAGGTCCCACAGACTAGATGCTAAAAAAAAGTGGTGAGTTCCATGGAAGTGGTAGGATTTTCCACTATGTGGAATCATGTTCTAGACTTATTCTATTTATCAATCCTTACTGATAAATGCATGCTGAGTCAGAAGTTAACAGTTTCTGAGAAAATAAATGCTGACCTCAATGCTCTTTAGCTCTCTCTGAGTAGATAACAATCTAGTCACACATGGAAACACTCTAAGGGTTTACAGATAGGATCCATAATTCCCTGGTTAGCATGTTAATGACTCTTGCCAAGTAATCGTTAAAAGTATAAGTGATTAATAGCAGAAATAACAATGCATTTTGCTCTTTTACAAAGGAACGCCAAACTTTTATCATGTTACATTTATAAAACAGTAAAGTAAAACATCCCCACAATTATTTTCTTCCTCAAATAATAATATATATGTGTATATTGTTGTTTATGTATATATGTATGTTTGTATGTATATATTGCTGTGAACATATACATGATTACAAGTTTACATTTATCTAATTATATAATTCATTTTATATAAAATTTGGCTCTTGCATATAATAAAAACACTAATTCCCCATTCTTTATGCAGTCTTCTTGTGGAAAAATTTTGGCTATGCAAATTGAGCTTCAGACCTCCTTCTCACTATTAAACTTCAGAACTTGAATGGTTAAATATTTTCATTGACTTCCTCAATTATATTTTGAAGTCACCTCTTTGTAATACAGACTCTAGAAACCAAAATCATTTTCTGATTTCTAATTCTAATTCTATCATTTATCCACTTTCTTGAATATGGATAAGTTGAGATATCTTTCAAATTCTACACTTAAGTCATTATGTCAATTTAAAAAGAAAGTAGAAAAATGGGGGAGGAAATAGATTTTCTTTACACTGCAAGCAATTCATAAGAGCCAAATAAAATATATTTTCCCTACCAGAATATAAATTAAAAATATATTCCAAAGATAAATTTCATATCTTGCTCACCTCAAAGGATGGGGATGGTGGAAGGGGTGGGAGTGTCCGTTCTCCAATGATGGAATGACATTTAGACACAAGTTATCTTTGAACTTTATCAATGAAGTGTAACATACTTACATTCATAACTTAATTGAAATCTATATATATAAATTCTTTAACTAGAAATGTGTAGACCATCGGAACACTGTTCAAAAGCTTTTAACAAAGCATTAGGGATGAGGACCAATTTATCAAGTAAAAAACTCACCTATAATTTAAAGTTATCTCCCAAAACATTTTGGTTCCACATCTGAGAATTCACTCACTACTGTCTGAGGGTGTTAACTTTGCAGATTAGTGGCCCCAGAGCAGTTTCAACCTGCAGCATTGAAAGGAGGGTGATCCATAGGATTGCATAGCTATTTTGGAAAAGACTTAAGAAGCAAGATCATTGCCGTACATTTCTCCACATTCTATACCACAAGGTGGTTCTATCGGTGGGCAGATATCCCCATCATAGGTGTGACCAACCACCTCCTCCTCACAGCCAGACCAGCTCCTGCTCCAATGTGACAATTCTATTTGAAGCTGTTTGGAATTTCTATGTATCTTCAGGTCTATAGAGCAAGAACCACAAGAAAAAAAATTTAGATCCTACCCCTACCTTGATCTAGGGCCCTCTACCTTTCTAACACAGTGGTATATACCTGAAATTGGGTATGTACATATATGCCCAGGCAAACTGGTAATCCAATTACTTGACTATGCCATACAAAGTCCTGCAAATATGACACGGATAGTTTTTCTAGTGCAGGGAGAATTCAGACAGTGAATGGGCCACAGCCAGAATCCCACCTACCCTAAACTGGTTGCAAGGATAGCACTGAGCTCCTAGGAACTCAGCTGAGGGCTCAGTCCTACAGGCCTTGCACTGCTAGAGAGTTCAGTCCTGGCCCAACTCCATATTAAGGCCCAGTTGCTGTTGGCCCCCAGCAAGCAGCTGGTACTTTCTGACACACAGTTTTGTGTCCATGTACCACTGGTGTTGGCTCTATTGACTTGGAGGAAAGCAATGGGATCAGGTCCCTCCAGCCTATTTCCACTCTCTCTCTTATCCTGGGCACTAATTGCCCTACCCTACAGTGTGAAATATCTTCCATCCCTCATAGAGCAATGTTTATGAACCCCCATTAACAGAGGAGAAGGGCATGTCAAAGCTCAGAGACTTGGCCGTGGAGTCTGTTCTTAGCATTGCAGCCACTGGTTCTCAGACCCCTCTCTTTGGATGATCTGACCCTGCCAGTCGCTCAGACCCCACAGCAAGCATTTGGCATGCATTAGTTCTAGAGGACACACTGTGGGTGAGTCTCTGTTTCTTGGGACATATAGCAGTTCAGTCTCAATATCTGGTCCACAAGAATGGCAACTTCCATCCATAATACTGATATTTTGGGTAAAATATGGCACACTGAACAAAAGAAAGGACAAAGTCCTAGGTCCAAGGGAGTTGGGACATTGACAACCCAGGTGTGGCTATACCTGCTGGCACTCTAGATTCCTGATAAAGTCTCCATCGCTTTGCAGGGGCCAGTCTGAATGTGGCTTCTACATCCCTGATCCTAGAAGCACAATCCCTCTCAGTTTCTCCTAGGATGAACCCTCTAGGTGGGACTCACCTGCTAGACCCCTGCAGGATCTGCCTACAGATGTGTGGTCTGAAGCACTCAGGGGCAGGACCAAGAGGTTGCTGAGTGCTTTCTTGGACAAGTATTTGGTTCAGCAATATCACCTACACTCAGCAATTCCATGGTCTGGAGGAGGAAGAGTGAAAGCCAGAATCAAGAGTCCTGAGTTTCATGAGAAGTGTTTCAGGCTCATTTTCTTCACGATCAAACTAGAAGACTAGAACCTAAGGGTCAAGTTCAGTATCTCTGTCCTGCCTCACTACTGAATCCTCTTCCTGATCACCTCTACCACAAGACTTGCTGTTACTGTTACTGTGTTTGGCATATCGAATACATAATGGGTAGCTTGAATGGCTGATTATTATTATTATTATTATTATTTATTTATTTTAGTTTGAGACCATACCTTGTGGTATGCAGAGATTACTACCGACTCTTTGTTCAGAGATCATTCTTAGAGGGCCTCAGGGGAACATATGTTATGCAGACATCAAACTAGGGTTTGCTGTGTGCAAGGCAAGCACCCTGCCTTCTATTTTATCTTTCTGGTTTAGGTATGGCTTGTTTCAAAAAGGGAGTGTGTTTTACCCAGCAGTCCCTATGGCATGAAAAAATGGCATCAGCCATTGAGTAAGTTGACCAAATGTTCCACAGATGTGATCATCCTACTCACTTAGTGGGGAAATATGTCTAACAAGAAGGAAGTATGGAACTGCAAGGTACACAGGAAGACAGAATTTCACTGAGCTGGGTGACCTTACAGAACCATTCAGTCTAATCAGTGTTGTGGCCATGCTTATACTATACTCAGAAGAACTGAAGAAATCTGCCACTCACTAAATGAAAAACAATAGGATCTTGATTTTCACAGATGGAGAAGTGATTAATAAATGAACAAAGGACTGGAGTGAGAACAATTTATGTGGGAAATTGAAGATGTTAGGGTAGACAGGAAGCTTCCAGGACAGAAATACAAATGTTCTTTCTACTCACAGAAAAGCCTCAGGATATGTACCAGAGCAGTAAGGGTACATGTCAAGCTCCTTCCCTTCATCGTCCCTGAAACCCTTCAAAGGGGGAAGGACCCCCTGAAAAGCTGAGCCCAAAACAATATAGAGCAACATGGAGCAGGACACATAAAAGTCAAATATTCAAAACGACTAAAATTTATATCAGTAAGCTTATACTGATCGTAGAGTATTTTCAGGTTTACTGTACATTTAATTTAAAAAATATATATTGGAGATTGAAAATAATAAGAGAATTCAAATGCTTATAGAATAAAAATTCTGTCTGAGTGAGTGAATAAATCAAACTATGTTAATTACAACATAGCCTGTAGCATTGTAGCACTATTCTTCCATTGTTCATCAATTTGCTTGAGTGGGTCCCGTAATGTCTCCATTGTGAGACTTGTTGTTACTGTGATAGGCTAAGAGAATATGTCATGGGTAGCCTGCCAGGCTCTGCTGTGCATGTGAAATACTCTCAGTAGCTTGCTGGGCTCTCCAAGAGGGGTGGAGGAATTGAACTCGGGTTGGCCAGGTCAGCCGTGTGCAAGGCAATTGCCCTACCCGCTGTGCTATTGCTTCAGGCCACAATATAGCCTATGATAGGAAAAATAACTAACAGTGTGTAACAAAATTTTATTTTGAAATGTCTGTTATCTTTGTGATAAATACATCCAGTTTTTTTTAATGTAGGAGTACGCAGCTAGTGCTATACCCAGGAGCCCCCCAGTAATCCTGACCCCCCGCAACAAAAGGAAGAGGTAAAATTCAACCTCTTAAGTGGGCGGGAAAGAAGAGGTGTAGGATCCTTCTTTACTTGGCTCAAGTTCTTTAAATTGAATAAGTACTTTCTACAAGTAAAGAATCCTGCAGAACTATAGCGGCAACTAAATCACCCTTTGCAAATGGGACATTTGCTTGCAGTTATCACAAGAGTAACACACTTGGTACTAAATTATTTCATGAAGAAGGCTGAGGTAAAAATAAAAAGTAATATTAAAGTCACTTAGATGAGATGGGCAAATAAAATAGTTAAAAATCCCAGGATGGATAAGAATTTGACTTCTTTTTCCTATAAACAAAACTTTCCAATATTTTAAAAATATGGGGCAGGTCACACGAACTTTAGGCGGCCAAGGGAGCAGTCAACTTCTGGTGGTGCAAAGAATCACATTATCCTGCATCTTCGCTGTATAGTTTTGTTAGGAAGGTTACAAACCATACTTTTCAGTGATGCTACAACATACAGTGAAATACAGACTTCCTCTAATGAATGGCCCAACTCATTCATCTTTATCCGAGGACCTAGGAAAACAGTTTGTTCTCAGTAGCAGGTGGGGAGAGGAGAGAAAGTGTCTTCTCAGGTGCCAAAGTGCTTTGGCAGTCAATCTAGTTGATAATAAAATTTGATGAAACATCTGTGATTAATATTAATTCTAATCCTGCCTTTAGTGCATAATAGTGAAAAAGATCATTTATCCAGTCTGCAGTCAGTTGTGTAGTAATTGTGCTTGCAGGGGAGGGGGCAGTCACTGTGGCACGTTTGCACATGTTTGAATGGGGGGCGGAGGAGTAAGGGTGGGGTGCTCCTCGCCAAAGAGCTCACCCAGTGTCAAGCTTTGGTCCTGGTGCACACACATGTGTGCACTCTCTGTTGCAATGCAAATGTTCCCAGATAGTGGGGTGCACTGAATGTCAAACTCTTGACCAAAAATTTGCTGGGCAGGTGTGGTTGGCCATCGCTAGCCACTGAACCATTCCTTGGTCTTGAGGTCGATTGGTTAGTACTGAAGACCACAGGGACTGGAGTGCAGGAGATCAGGCATCTACCTTGCCTGCAGCCTTTCAGCCAACCCTGATTCAATTTCCAGCACCATACACAATCCCCAAAGCACCACCAGGAGTAATCCCTGAGAAGTGTCAAGTGTGGCCACCAAATAAAGTAATAAAAATAAATAGAAAACTGAAGATAGCATTGTCCAAGAAAGCATAAGCAATAATAAACAAATGGGACTATATCAAATTAAAAAGCTACTTCTAGGTTAAAGGAATGATGGTTAGAATAGAAAGACGCCCAGCTTCTGAGGATAAAGCAATTTCTCATCACACATCTGACAGGTGGCTCATACTGAATATCTATAAAGCACTTAAAAATCTTAACAACAGCCACAAAACAATCCTGCCAATAAAGGGATGGAAGAACTGAACAGACACTGCCTCAAAGAAGGAATAGAGGTGGCCATTAGCTGTAAAGAAGCCATACTCTGAATTTCTGCCACCAGAAAATGCAATGGAAACAGCATATACTAGTGAGACTCATCAAAACAGACAGTGCTGGCAGAGATGAGGAAAATGAGAACCTCACCTGCTGTTGACAGCACGTTCTTTGATTCAGCCTCTATGGAAAATGCTACAGCCACATCTCCAAGAATTGCTTCCACACTCCTAGAAATTCCACTTATTGGCATCTAACCCCAAAAGCCCCCCAAAACTATTTGAAGAGACCTATTCACACTACTACGTTCATTATAGCACAAGTCACAAAAGCCATTGATCTGGAAACAACCAAGTGTTGGGAAACAGATGAGTGGATACAGAAAGTGAGGTTTTTATACACAATGGAATGCTAGTCAGCCAACTATAGGAAAAGATGGAATTCTGCAGTTCACTGCTATGTAGATGGCCCTAGTCAGAGGGAGGGTGGCAAGTATAGGATAATCTCTCTTATATGTAGGGCATAAAGGATCATAGTACAATCATTACAGATGATCAATGGCAATAGTCCCTGAAAGTTGGGCTATGGAACTGAGTTTGCCAAGGGGGTGGGGGCAGGAGAAATAGGAGAGGACCAGGGGATATTGGTGGAAGGAAGCTGGTGGAGGGTGTGGTGTTCAAATTTTATGCTCAGGATCTGATATTAACAGTCTTGGGGCTGGAGCAATAGCACAGCGGGTAGGGCATTTGCCTTGCACGCAGCCAACATGGCCGACCGGAGTTTGATTCCGCTGCCCCTCTCGGACAGCCTGGCAAGCTACCGAGAGTATCTAGCCCGCACAGCAGAGCCTGGCAAGCTACCCGTGATGTATTCGATATCCCAAACACAGTAACAACAAAGTCTCCAATGGAGATGTTACTGGGCCCGCTCGAGCAAATAGATGAACAACAGGAGGACAGTGACTGACAGTGACTGAATGTAGGAGTATTGCTAATTATTCAGCCACTGATTAGGCTGATTGAATTGGGCATGTACTCCACCCTACTTTTTTTTTCTTTTTTATAAATTTATTTTTTTGAATCACAGTGAGAGCAGTTACAAAGCTTTCGGGTTTAAGTTTCAGTCATAAAATAATGAAATACCAGTCTCTTCACCAGTGCCCATTTTCCACTACCAAAAACCAGTATACCCCCCATCACACACTCTCCCCTGACTTGCAAGGCAGATAAATTTCACATTACTTTCTCTCTACTTTGATTAGTTTCAATATTTCAACACCAGACCCATCATTATTATTTGGGATTTTACCAACACTCAGATCTGCCGAAAAGGCAATTGTCGACAATCTGTTTTCTATTGTTGGTTATGAAAAACATATGATGTCGCTCAGATGCAGTAGGTGCCGCACGATTTTGGAATTCCAAAATTTTAACAATTAAATCTGGAGGGATATATGCCAAAACCTGCTGGGTTCCGAGATTTGTTCCTGAGTCTCTGAGATCATGGCTAATAAGCAGTTTGATCAGGAGACAGGGAGGCTGTTTTCATAGGCAGCGACCCGGGGTCTCCTTGGGAGAGGAAAGTTTCGATTCCACCCCAACCTGACTGTCCAATGGCCTCTGGAGAATGGAGGCCACCGAGCCTCCAGGGGGAAGAGGCCAAGGCACAAAACCTATTCCAACCTGGGGTGGCTTGGCGCCGGTAACATACTGTGGAGACCAGACTCATTTCTGTCAAAAGCCACTGGGTTCTGAGATTTTTTTCTGAGTCTCTTGGATCATGGCCATTAAGCGGCTTGATCAGGAGCCAAAGAGGTCATTCATGAACAGCAGCCCGGGGTCTTGGGGCGGGGAGGAAAGGGCCGGTCCACCCCCATCCTGTGAGGCCCTGCATGTCTCATCACTGCGGGCCAAAATCTGACTGTCCAATGGACTCTGGAGGATGACAGCCACCCAACCGCCAAGAGGGAGCAGGAGGAGGGACAGCACCCTTTTCCTCCCGGGGATGTGCCAGCACTGGTAACCTACTGTGGAGATCAGACACATTTCTCCCAAAAGCTACTGGGTTCTGAGATTTGTTTCTGAGTCTCTGGGATCGTGGACATTCCTCAGTTTGATCAGGAACCAGGGAGGCCTTGCCTCCAATGATATAGCTGAGCCGAGCTGGTGGCTTTTGGCCACTTACTTTCTTGGCAAACTTGGCCCCAAGTTCTTGGGGTCTGGCCAAAAGCACAGCAGCAATTTTGGGATATCTAAGTCTGAAGGCACCATCAGGCTCCTGATGCACTCGCCTCATAGGTACAGATTGACCTGCTGATGGAAATATACCCTCAATACCTCCAGTTTTATTTAAATATTTATTTAACATGTGAACTAATTGTATGAGTTTTCACACTTCAGAATTTTATCTAACTCATACCTTTAACGATTTTATCATAGAGAAATTATAAATCAGAGATAAACATGGTATTTAAGATTAATATTTTTGGCTTAAAAACAGCTTTACTGAAGTATGATCAACATTTAAATGAAAATGCATACTTCAAATATACACTTTGAATATATATGTGCATGTAATATATATGCATTTACACATTTATACACACATAGTTATCTTTATGAAATTGTCCCTATTATCAAGGTAATAAATAAAACTAAATATTCCTTGTGGCCCTTAAATTATTGTAAAGTGGAAATCATTCCACTCAAAATATTTTGTAGATAACTTTCTATCACTCTACATTGGGGTGGAGCTGTAGCAAAGCAGGTAGGGCATTTGCCTTGTATGCGTCCAACCCAGGCTCAGTTCCTTCATCCCTCTTGAGGAGCCTGGCAAGCTACCAAGAGTATCCCACCCGCATGGCAGAGCCTGGCAAGCTCCCCGTGGCATATTCGATATGCCAAAAACAGTAACAACAAGTCTTACAATGGAGGTGTTACTGGTGCCTGCTCAAGCAAATTAATGAACGAGGGAGGACAATGCTACCATGCACTCTACAATATTCTATTGTGACTCATTATGTAGGATGGTATATAATCAATTTTTATTCTTTGTCTCAATATTGCCTTCAAAATTTCCATAGTAGAACAGGTATTAATAGCTCTTCCTTTTATCTCTATGAACTACACTATGGTTTATGACTCTGCTATAATTTCTCTATTCATGTTGATGGACATTTAGGTTTTGAATATTTGTTAAAAATTATGCATATTGTTTAGATTGTTGGGTTTTAAAGTAAAAATACATGCAGATATTTCTCTTGGATATATTTAGAACTGGAGTTGTAGTTTCTTGTGTACATATAAGAAACTGCAACACCAATGCCACCCCACCAACAGTGTCACCTTCCCCCATCATCGTCTCCATTTTCTCAACCACCCTTAAAGTCTGTCCCTATAGCACGATAGCAGGCCCACAATATTCATATTCATATTATATTGTGATAGCACAGCAGGTAGGGCATTTGGCTTGCACGTGGCTAACCCAGCTTACCCGGGTTTGATTACTTCGCCCCTCTAATTTTATTATTAGTAATATTATTACTCATATTATTATTAGTAATATAAACATATCATACAATAAAATATTAATATAAATATTAATTAATATTGAACATTGATAGTAATACCATTATCAATCCATTAATATTATTATAGAATAAATTGTGTTTACTAATTAAGTTTATTAATATTATGATATAATAATAGATATATCAATTGATTAATATTATATATATTGATATTGATATTAATTTATATTTCTTGTTACTACTGACTGGCTAATGGATCAAAAAATACATTGGTAAAAGAAAATTCATGAAAAATTTTGTATCGCATCATGGGACATTAAGTCTGTGTCTGAAGGTTTACTGAGCTGTTGTTGCTAGTTAACAATCTTGTGTTAATGCTTTTGTTAGTGCATATTAGTTGACTTGTATGTTACATTCCCATCCAATCTGTGGGTTCATACTTATATATTAGTATTGTAGAGCTTGGAGATGTAAAGAAAATCCAGAATATTTAACTGGGCAATCCCTCTCCCAAGGTCACTCCAAAGGTCTAAGATAGGACCGGGGCTGACCCAATTTTGATTCCTCTGCCCCTCTCGGAGAGCCCGGCAAGCTACCTAGAGTATTTTCCTCGCACGGCAAAGCCTGACAAGCTACCTTTGACGTATTCGATATGCCAAATACAGTAACAATAAAGTCTCACAATGGAGAAGTTACTAGGCCCGCTTGAGAAAACCAGTGAACAACGGGAGGACAGTGACAGTGACAGTGACAGTTGATATCTGTAGCGATTTAATTAATGGCCTCTGGAACAAACAGGGCTGGTAGAGGAGCTTATACAGCAATGGTAGTCAGACATGCTATGACTGCTGGGGTTTCTGGAAGTAGGGGGAGGTCACCCATCCCTATAGAGGTATGTTGACTTTTTGGGTTTACACCCAGTGATATTCTGGGATTGCTCTTTCCTCTTCACTCAGGAATTAGCTCATGCAGGCTCGGAAGATCATATAAGATGCCAGGGACCATATCCCAGTTGTCTGCATGCAAAGCAAACACCCTATCCACTGTATTATTATTCCAGCCCCTATTTAAAAATGGAACGCCATTGCAGCACTCTTTACAATAGCCAGGATCTGGAAAAACCTGAGTGCCCGAGAACAGATGACTGGTTAAAGAAACTTTGGTACATTTACACAATGGAGTACTATGTAGCTGTTAGAAAAGATGAAGTCATGACATTTACATACAAGTGGTACTACATGGAAAGTATCATGTTAAGCAAAATGACTCAGTAAGAAAGGGATAGACATAGAAAGATTGCATTCCCTGGGGAAAAAAAAGTAATAAAATAGGAGACCAACACCCAAGAATGGCCGAGATTAGTACCAGGAATTTTACTCCATGGCTTGGAGACCAGCCACACATGCTAGGGGAAAAGGGAGCTCAGATAGAGAAAGGAGCACCAAATAAAGGGTGTTGGGAGGATCCTCCCAGGATGGGAGAAGCATGCTGAAAGTATACTATAGACCAAACATGATTGCCACCCACTGCATCTTTTGAAAACCACAATACCCAATAGGAGAGAGAGAACAAAAGGGAATGCCCTGTCACAGAGGCAGGGTGGGATGGGGGGGATGGGGGGTGGGAGGGATACTGAGATCCGTGGTGGTGGGAAATGGGCACTGGTGGAGGAATGGGCACTGGTGGAGGAATGGGTATTTGATCATTGTATAATTGAAACATGGGATGCATTTCATTTCTAGATTTTGAATTATATTATAAAGGTATGATAATCAAACCTATGTGGCAGTGGGATTAGGATAAACTCACATAGAATCAGATGTACTGAGACTAATTCTCAAATTCATGGACAGTTGATCCATAAAAAATCCATACTTAATTATATAAAGTAGAGCAAGAAAAAAATCTTCAAAAGCATGTTTGGGATAACTGTATAGTCACATGTCAGAACACAAATCAACCAAAACTGGAAACCTATCGCACATTTTTCAGAAATATGAATTAAAAGTAGATAACAGACCTCTGGATCAAACCACAATCCATAAACTACAATGAAGAAAATATGGTCAGAAACCTCAAGGAAATTAATATTAAAGAGGTTTATTGCTATTTTATTCTATTATTCAATTAATTTACTTCAGTGGCAATGACATCATAAACAATAACAAAAATATGGCTACATCAAATTTAAAACCTTTGTATAATAAAAGAAGTGAATTAAAATAAAAAGTTATTTTATTATGTGGGTGTAACCTCTGGGCCCCATCCAGGCCATGCTGGGACCACTCTCCACACACTTGGATGAGCCTCACGCATAAAAGAACTGGCAGAGGAACCCAGGTGTGTGGGACCCGGGGCTGAGATCTCCAAGCCTGCACGGTTTGGGACTGGACCTGCCAGTAGCTAGACAGTTACACCCACCAATTAAAAAAAAATATATATATATATATATATCCTCTAAAAGACATAGGAATCACTAGTAGGCTTTTTAACAAGTCCTCATGACTGTGATTAGGAAAATGGTATATCAACAATATGACAGGAAAACATCTCTCATTCTCTCTTTTTTTTTTTTTGATTTTTTTTTTCCCCCTTTATTTTATTTTATTTTTTTTAAAGTTGTAGATTTACAATTTTTTGTGCTTTGGTTTCAATTATACAATGATCAGATACCCATCCCTCCACCAGTGCCCATTTTCCACCACCATGGATAATATCCCTCCCACCCCCATCCCCCCATCCCCCCGTCTCTGTGGCAGGGCAATCCCCTGTGTTCTCTCTCTCCTTTTGGGTGTTGTGGTCTGCAAAAGAGGCATTGAGTGGCAAACATGTTCAGTCCATAGTCTACTTTCTACATGCATCTCCCCTCCTGGGAGGATCCTCCAAACATCCTTTATTTGGTGCTCCCTTCTCTATCTGAATAGCCCTTTCCTCTAGGATACCCGGCTGGCCTCTAAGTTATGGAGTAATCCTCCTGGTGCTGATCTCAGCTATTCTTGGGTATTAATCTCATACTTTGTTACTTTATATCCCCCAGATGAATGCAATCTTTCTATGTCTATCCCTCTCTTTCTGACTCATTTCGCTTAGCATGATACTTTCCATATTGTACCACTTGTATGTAAATTTCATGACTTCATCTTTTCTAAGAGCTACATAGTACTCCATTGTGTAGATGTACCAAAGTTTCTTTAACCAGTCATCTGTTCTTGGGCATTCAGGTTTCTTCCAGTTTCTGGCTATTGTAAAGAGTGCTGCAATGAACAAACAAGTGCAGATGTCACTTCGACTATACATTTTTGCCTCTCTGGGATATATTCCCAGGAGTGGTATTGCTGGGTCAAATGGGAGCTCAATTTCTAATTTTTTGAGAATCGTCCATACTGTTTTCCAGAAGGGCTGAACCAGTGGACATTCCCAACAACAGTGAAGGAGTGTCCCTTTCTCGCCACATCCACGCCAGCATCAGTTGCTTTTGTTCTTTTGAATTTGGGCCAGTCTCTGAGGTGTGAGATGGTATCTCATTGTGGTTTTGATCTGCATCTCCCTGATGATTAATGATGTAGAGCATTTTCTCATGTGCTTTTTTGCCATTCGGATTTCTTCTTTGAGAAAGTTTCTGTTCATTTCATTGCCCCATTTTTGGATGGGGTTGGATGTTTTCTTCTTGTGGAGTTTAACCAGTATTTTGTATATCCTGGATATCAACCCCTTGTCAGATGTGTATTCGGTGAATATCCTTTCCCATTCTGTAGACTGTCTTTGTATTTTGGTCACTGTTTCTTTGGAGGTGCAGAAGCTTCTTAGTTTAAGATAGTCCCATTTATCTATCTCTGTTTTCACTTGCTCGGCCAGTGGCGTGGCATCTTTGAAGATACCATTAGCTTCAATGTCATGGAGGGTTTTGCCAACTTTGTCTTCAATGTACCTTATGGTTTCTGGTCTGATGTTGAGGTCTTTAATCCATTTTGATCTTACTTTTGTACATGGTGTTAGGCAGAGTTCTGAGCCTATTTTTTTGCATGTAGCCGTCCAGGGATGCCAACACAATTTATTAAAGAGGCTTTCCTTACTCCACTTCACATTACTTGCACCTTTATCAAAGATTAGATGAGCATATGATTGAGGAGAAATGTCAGTGTATTCAACCCTGTTCCATTGGTCTGCAGTTCTGCCTTTGTTCCAGTACCATGCTGTTTTAATTATTACTGCTTTGTAGTACAGTTTGAAGTTCGGGAGGTTGATTCCTCCCATTTTCTTTTTCCCAAGAATTGCTTTAGCTATTCGTGGGGGCTTATTGTTCCATATAAATTTCAAGAGTGTTTGCTCCATTTCTTTGAAGAATGTCATGGGTATCCTTATAGGGATTGCATTGAATTTATACAATGCTTTCGGTAGTATTGCCATTTTGACAATGTTAAGTCTCCCGACCCATGAGCAGGGGATATCTTTCCATTTCCTCATGTCCTCTTTTATTTCCTGAAGTAGCGTTTTGTAGTTTTCTTTGTACAGGTCCTTTACTTCCTTAGTTAAGCTGATTCCTAGGTACTTGATTTTCTGGGGCACAATTGTGAATGGGATTGTTTTTTTCATGTTGCTTTCTTCTCTCTCACTGTTTGCGTATAGGAAAGCCATGGACTTTTGGGTATTGATTTTATAACCTGCAACTTTACTATACGAGTCTATTGTTTCTAAGAGTTTTTTGGTGGTCTCATTCTCTCTTAAAGGGAATATCATCTGGCTCAACATCTTTCATAAATTCTATATTGTCCAACATTGATTGAGAAAGTGTAGAGAGATCCCCAATAACAGCAAACCTTTGTTATCTGCCTAAGAAAAACACTAAGACAATAATTATTTCAATGCTTAGTGATTTGAAAACGACATTTGAAGAATAAATAAATAAAAATAAACTGATGGGAAAAATGAAAGAATTCATTCAAATAGAAATAATGGAGTTAGAGAATATGTCTCAGTATGAGCATTCATAAAGCTGCACATGGAATCAGTAGAAAATATAGTATGTAGCCACAACTAGAAAAAGAAATCTGAGAAAAAGCAGAATGAAAAAATTCAAGAAAATATGTGCTGCTGTTGACAAAAAACAAGAGAGACAACACAGAATAATAGCAATTATGAACATTAGAGAAGAGAGAATGGAAGAAATTCTAAATCATAAAAGAATAGGTGAAAACTCCCCCAATCCAAGGAAAGAGAATAGGAACACTGATACAATAGGTCCAAGAATGTTAATCAAATCAAACCCAAACAAAACAACACCAAATCACATTGTTTAAAACAAGATGACAAGAACCAAAGCAGAGAAATATTCTCTAAGGCTGTAAGAGAGAAGAAAAGTCTCACATAAAAGGTTTCCCACCATAAATTCATAATATAGTTTTCTAATGAAACTATACACGAAGAAGAGGAATGTATAGCATATGCAAAAGATTGAATAAAAGGAAACAAAAATATCCTGCCCAGTACAGGTATCACTCTGAGTTGAAGGTGGAATAAAACAGTCCTTAAACCAAGGACACTATCTATCTATCAAGGACACTAAGTAGCCTCATATCAAAAGCCAACACGAAATTGCACAAGCAGCCAAACTCTGCATACATATATGACACAATGTCCTCTGTATCAATCATTTCATTAAATGTCTCAGTCATATGAAAAGAATTGACTGAACTCCCCCACAAAATGGCAGAGTGCCTAGGTGGATTAGGCTGCTTGAACTTGGCACATTTAACTCTCATATTTAGACAGAGTGAAAGGCAGGAAAGCAATTATACAAGTTAATGACAGAATTTTAAAAAAAGGTGGATATCCATACTTGCATAAGAACAAATATTAATCAATCTAAAGAAAATAATTAGAAAAAAGGTGACATTACATAAATGTTAAGATTAAAAGTATTTAATTATAATCAACATATATGCACTAAATGAAGGGCAAGAAAAGTTAAAATGCAATTGCTAATAGACCTGAAGTGAATCATTGATTGCAGCACAATGTTAGTGGGAAATTTTGATTTCCACTCTAATTGGACAGACCAACCAGACAGAACATCCAAAAAAAACAAGAGTTCCAAAAGAGATATTGGAAAAACTGAATTTAAAAGACATATTTAGGACCCTCCACCCTCAAAAAATGGAATTTAAATTATTTTCTAGTTTACATAGAGGATTGTCCAAGATACACTACATGCTGGGGTACAATTATTAAAGATCCATAAAATTAAGTAGATTGAAACTGTATTATGTGTATTTTCTAATCCAAAGCCATAAATATAAGCATAAACTATACAAAGAAACATGAAAATATGGAAATTGAAGAACAGTATATTAAACAACAATTGGACAAAAAAACACATCAAAGAATAAATGAAAATTCTACTCAATATGAATGAGAATGAGGCTACATTCGCAATAGAGTGGGTAAGTTTTGCTTCATGCACACGGCCAGGGCATGTTTTATCCCTGGCATCAGAAACGGTTTCCCAAACACTACCAGGAATTATCTTTGAGTACAGAGCCAGGGGTAAGCCTTACCCACTACTGGGTATTGCAATTAAAAAAAAGATTGATAAAGGAACCACAAATTACTGAAGCTATGGGAAACAGAAAAATCATTCCTTAGCAATAAGTTCATAGACGTATAGAGTTACATAAAAGAAAACATAAAAAGCTTAGGGACATGGGTTTGATAGATAGGAAGGAAGGAAGGAAGGAAGGAAGGAAGGAAGGAAGGAAGGAAGGAAGGGAGGGAGGGGTGGGAGGGAGGGAGGGAGGAAGGAAGGAAGGAGAAAAGAAAAATAATTAAGCAAGCAAACTCGATGAATGACTTAAACTTACAATATATAGTTGGAGGAACTAGAAACAAATTAGTTGGAGGAATTAACAACAAATTAATTACAAAGTGAATAGGAGGAGGATAAAACGGGATCATAAACAAAACGGGATCATAAATATCATTGTGCTATAGAATCCAAGAAAACAGCCTCAATGATGAATATCATCAGAAGCAAGATTGGAAAACCTTTAGCTAGACTCACAAAATGTAGAGACATTTAAATAGACTCAATCAGAGATGAAAGAAGAAAAATTAAAAAACATCTCTCAAATACAAATGATAAGTTACAAGAAACAACTCTATACTACAAAGTTAGAGAACTTAAATTAAATAGATAAATTCTTAGAATCATATAGTCTATCAAGATCAAAATAAGCAAGGGGAAGTAATAAACTTTTACATTCTAATCTTGAGTATGATAATTAAAACTACAATTAAAATCTTCCCAAGAACAAAAGACAAAGATGGGATCACTAGTGAATTTTACCAAAATTTTAAAGAAGTCTTATTGTTCATACTCCTTATTCTCTTCCAAATTATTGAAGAAATACAAATTCTTCTGAATAGATTCTCTGAAGCAGATATAAATATAAAACCAGCAGATATTACCAAAATAGAAAAATATAAACTATTATATCTAATGAACAAGAATTTATTAAACTAAATCTAACAATACATCAAAGGGACAATAATTAAAGGAACCATATAACGTAATAAAGTAGATTTCATCCCTGGGATGCAAGATGGTTTAATATACATAAATAATTAATACAGAATCTGTATTAACATAAAATTCATAACTTATGAGCATATAAATTGATACAGAATATGCTTTTTGATACTGATGCAGAAATAGTTTTTGAAATGAATTCATTATAAACACCCTAAATATTGAGATAGACGTAAGAGCAGCAACTATCTACAACAATGTCACTGCCAGTATCTGAAAGACTTTTCCCTCAGAACTACACAAAAATTGGCGAGTATGTCCATATTTTTCTCTTTTATTAAATATAATATCGGAAGTCCTTGCCACAGTAATAAAACATTGAAGGAAATAAAAATTATTAAAATTGAAAGAGAAGTTAAACTATCACTAATTACCGGTGACATTAATATACATAAACACTTTAAAGACTATTAAAAATTCTTAAAACCAATAACCCAACTGCACAGTGGTAGGCTACAAGATAAAGAAACAAAAATCTGTGATATTTCTATAAGCAAATAATTAATCACAAGACGAAGGTAAAATAACCCCATTAAAAATCCAAAAACATAAAATAAACTTTACAAAGGATTTGTAAAATTCATATAGCAGAAACTGTAAATAAATATTGAAAGCAATAGATGAAGATATCAGAAAAAGGAAAACAATGTCTGATGTTCATGGATTTAAAGAAATGACATGAAAATAACCAAAGGTTTATACAGGTTCAGTATGATCTGAATTAACATTCTAAATGGATAATCTCTGATGCAATCTTCCAGTAGTATTTTTTAAGTATTTAAAATAAACTAAAATCTGTTTGAAATCACAAAACTTCTCCAACTAGGAAAAATGACTTTTTTAAATGTGAGGGTACTGCTACTTATTCAGCTCTTGATTAAGCTGATTGAATTGGGCATAAACTTCACAGTTTTTTTCAGTGTTAGTTCAATTTTATTATTTTTATTATTTTATTATTATTATTTTAATCACTGTGAGATACAGTTACAAAGCTTTCTTGTTTTTGTTTCAGTCATACAGCGATCTACCACCCAACCCTACTCCAGTGCACATCTTCCACCCTTCCACCACCAAGGTACCCAGCATTCCCCCATGCCACCCCTCCCCCTCTGTGGCAGACTATCACCCCCATACTCTCTTTTGTATTGCTTGTTATGAATAGCCTACGATGCTGTGCAGCCATGAGAGCTCCTGTGTGCTCCTGGAATTTTAAAATTTTAGATAATTAGCAATTAAAATTTAGATCATGTGGAAAAATCACTGCAGCAAGCTGCTCTGGGGATTCTTTTGTGTGTCTCTCAATCATGGCCATGGACAAGCTTGAGTAGCAGCCAGAGGCAGTTTGTGAGTGAGACCTCCAGCATCCCATGGAGACAGGAGGATGAGAGGGACCAGCCCATCCCCTATTCCTTGAGGCCTGGAGTTTGTCATCATGGAACCCGCATACCTACAGTTCTCGTTGGGTTCTGGAAGATTGAAGCTGCGAGGGTTTTTAGGGGGCAGGTAGAGGGACATTGCCTGCCCCTGTCTGAGGCACACGGGTGTAATCGGCCTGTCTTAAAGTCCGGAAGCATCTCTGCAGTGAGCTGCTTGGTTCACATTCTGTTGTGTGTCTCTGGATCGTGGCCCTTGTTTCCATCTTTTCCAGAGAAATAGATTATTGTCTTATGCCCTGCAGGGTGCTCCTGCATGCCTGCATTGTGCTGATCCACCGGCCATAACTGTGACTTTTGATCTCTTTTGAGATTTATGGATCTCTGAAATCACTTGTATCATTTGTATCACTTGTCATCCCGTTGCTCATAGATTTGCTCAAGTGGGTGCCAGTAATGTGTTTATTTGTACCTGTCGCATGCTGGTGTAACCTAATGACATCTGCTCACTCCAGGAACACAAAGAGCCTCAAACCATTCATTCAGGATCTTGACAAAGATGTCTGCCCATCTCATAGGTGGGCGGCCAGCTGCTCCTTTGACGCCCCTTGGAATCTAGTTGGTAATGGCATTAGTTTCCTCTCCAAATCTCATTGTGTGTACAGCCCATCTGATTTTCGAAACCTTGGCAAACAAGACAGCGTCCCTGATTCTTGATCTCTCGATGGAGCTCAGAACTCCAGATTCCTTCTCTCACTTGAGTAAAACGTGATACTCCAAGCATAGCTATTTCAATTCCTCTGTGGGAGACCCAAATAGTGTTGTCATTCTGTTTTGGTAAGGCCCAGGTATTCGAGGTGTATGTTAGTGCAGGAAGAACAGTGGAATCGAAGAGATGTGCCTGGACCTGGAGGTTCTCCAACCTCTTAAGCACGTCTTCGACACTCTTGAAGTCATTCCACACTTCTCTCTTTCTCCTGTGCAGTTCAGGAGCCAGGTCATTCATCACGTTGAGTTCTCAACCTAGATACACGTAACTGCTGCATCAGAGATGTTAGTTCTGTTGAGAGCAAATGGAATGTCAGGGACTAGTCCATTTCTCATGAACATTGTCATTGTGAAATTCAGCTGCAATCTGACCTTTCCACAGTCACGGTTAAAGTCAGCCAGTATTCGTGCCACTTGGCTTATATGTGGTGTTATTAGAAAGATGTCATCAGCACAGCAGAGGTGGTGTAGTTGCCGACCATCTATCTTCACTCCCATTCCTTCCATTGCAGCTATCACATGACGTTCTCGAGGGTGGCACTGAAACGTTTTAGTGAAATGGTATCACCCTGTCAAACCCTTCTCTTTACATTGATGATCATTTCCTTGTAGAATGGTGAGGTACTTACTGGTGGTTAATCCGTAATACAGCTCATGAAGGATCCTGCTGTACTGAGATTGAACGCCTTGTTTGGCTAGGACTTTGATGACCACTTCAGTCTCAACAGATTAAAAGGTCTTCTTTAGATCGATGAACGTTAGACAGAGCAGCATCTTGAACTCTCGCAAAACCTCAATGAACTTGGTCACCTTGGGGATATGGTCAATTGTGCCGAATTCTTTTTGAATCCTGGCTTGCTCACATGGCTGTCTTTCATCTAGTGTTCTGCCAATTCTATTCATGATGACTCAAGTGAACAACTTGTAGACAACGGACAACCGGCAGATGGGGCAATAGTTGCTGATGTCGTGGATGTCTCCTTTCTTGTACAACAGGACAGTCCTTCTGGTTTTCCATTGGGACAGAACCTTCCATTCAGATAGGTAGCATGTGAAGAGCTGAGTCAATGTCTTGAGGAGTACGTAGCAGGTTTCTCAGGTGTTTGGGTCTGACCTTGTCTGGACCAGGTGCTGTATGCTTCTTTACCAATAAAATGTCATGTTATATTTCTGAAGGGAGAATGCTGGGAATGACATATCTATCCTGCGGAATTTGGTATGTAGGCAGGTGGAAAAGGCTATCGAAAATATCCAAGTAGAAGTCATGGATAACCTTTTCCATTCCCCTTCTGAAAGATGTGATAGATCCATCAGAGTCTCTGAAATGAGACGAGTAAATGAGCTTGTATAGCTGAGCCAGAGGTGGTCTGTGGGTGTGGCTCCCACATACCTAACTTTTGGCTATTTATTTTCTTGGTAAACTTGGCCCCAATTTGTTGCAGATCCGGCCAAAGGCACAGAGGCAATTTTGGGGTATCTGGAGGTCTAAAGGCACCATCAGGCTGTTGATGCACTTGCCCTGCAGATATAGTAGGTTGAGCTGCTGGTGGCACCATACCCAGTCAAAATGACTTAAAAAAATAAAATAAAAGGGAGCTATTGCATTTCTTAATGGTGAATTTTATAATTGAGTCCTAGTGCAAAATTGTAATAATATTTTAGTAGAATTTTGGTAAATTGTAGAACAATAGAACATAATTGGGAGCTCTAGATAAACCATCAGATTTCTTGATCAATAATTTGTGACTAAGGAGCAAGGCACACAAAGTGTGCATCCAGATAGGAAAGGAAGAAGTCAAGCTCTTGGTATTTGTAGATAAGATGATACTATACTTAGAAAATCCTAAAGTCTTTTTTAAAAAGCTCCTAGAAACAATAGATTTGTATACTTAAGTTGCAGGTTACAAAATCAGTCCATGGCTTTCCTTTTACAAATCAAAGAAGAATAAAAAGATGCTTTAAAATAACAATCCCATTGACAATTGTGCCAAAACAAGATGCTTGTATTGAGTAAGGACAATCCCTTGACATTGCATTACAAAACTAACCTGTGTGTGGAGAGATGTGGGGAAGAAGAACAGACTTCAGGCAATTCAAGGACAGTGGTGGAGGTTCATGGGCACTTTGGTGGTGCTTGGGTACAGCAAGTTTTTATACTTAAAATGGTACTTTAAACTTTAAGACTGTTGTAATTACTTAAACTATAATATATAAATAAAAAAGAAAGTTTGAACATCTTAATTATAAAAGCTAAAACACATCCGTTTCTGCTTACTAGGATTTTTTTAAATTTGCATTGTATTTAAAATTTAAGTTCATGAGGCCTGATAATAATGGACTTCATTCAAGGAACTTAAATGAATTTCTAGTAACAATAACATTTTCCCTACTTCATGAATGCCTTTCTGGATTATCCTATAGATGCAACATGGTAGAGATTGTATCATTGAATAGAAAAAGCATTCATTAAACAATTCCAATAGTTTTATTACAAAAACCTCAGTAAGAGTACTAACTTATTATCAAAGCAGAAAGTACAATGAAATACACTGATATTATACTAATCCTGAAACTTTAGAAAATGAATATTTTAAAATGAAATCACTTATACTAGCTATTACAGGCAGCCTCTTATTTCTGAAGGAATTGCTAAACAGATGCACAATTGGCCAAGAGATAAAAGCTGATTATGTGTAGAAGTCAAATTCAAATCCAGCAATTGTCTCTGAAAACAGAGGTAAGACACTGATGAGAGTCATATAATTGATATACTAAGTCAATCTAAGAAACTTCTAGAATAACTGCCTATATGTCTTCCAAGTCCAAACTTTAGTTACATGCTTCATTATTTCAATAAAAATTTTTCAAGAACATTAGTTGCTAAACTTTAGTTCCATAAAAATATATTTAAATCCATGAAAATATATTCACCATTTCTGCATTTTTTTTGGTTTTTTTTGGATGCACAGGGGTTACTCCTGGCTCTGCACTCAGGAGTTATTCCTGGCGGTGCTCAGGGAACCATATGAGATGCTGGGAATCGAACCCGGGTTGGCCATGTGTAAGGCAAACACCCTACCTGCTGTGCTATTGCTCCAGCACTCCATTTTCTTAATTATGCATTATATTCAACACCATAAGACAGAAAATTGTACTATACGTACTATACATTCAATAACAAGCAAATTATAGATTCTCTTTGAGGTTTAATTTTCTCACCTACCTGTTGAGATAAGACTGGTTTTCATGCTGAAATGGGCTTTGTAAATATTTGAGAACATTACTAGTGTGAGGAAATAGATAAATGTTCTACCCAAGAAAGTGGTCTTCTAAGTCATATTTTCTAAGTTTGGAATTACTGTAAAACATAAGAAGATAGTCAATTAGAATTTATTCAAGGAAAGTTACCACATTTCAATAACTATGTTTGGAGATTGCAGCACTTAAAATTAGATTGCACTTAGATTGCAGCACTCAACCACCCACATTACTCTTTCACCTGCAAACTGGTAGATACTCTACATTGGGATTCAGTCTTGGCAACTGTAGCCAAGACAGAAGATCTCCACAGAGAAAGATGTTAGACCAGCTGTCTAGAAGCATTACAGGAGATGTTCAGCAACTTTGCTGCTCCTTCCTTCCTGTTGTACTGTAGAAGTGTTAATGTGAAGCTGAAGAGAACAATGCTTCATTCCATGCCCAATATGTTTTTTTCTAAATATGAATGACAAAATACTAATCCTACCCAAACAAGCTGGCAGGTAGAGTGACTGATCCATGTCAGGGAAAGCAAACATGCAGACTGGACGCAACTTAAGTTTCTCCCTCCATCCATAGTATCTCAGTACCTTTACTAGAGGCTATCAGGTAAGAAATAGAAAGCCAGTGTTCTCTCATGCAAATAGTTTCAGTTTATTGGTGTACAAATTCTGAGCAGATCCTAATTCATACACTTTGACAAAAATGACATTTTGGAAAAGGCCTGAAGATTTCATGTCAAACGAAGTTTTTAAAATCAAACAGCAACAATATAAAGACGAAACAGCTGAGAAGCAGTTAATAAAAGTCATTCAATAAGACATTTATATGCTCTGTTATCTTAGGGCCTGGAAAGTTGTGTATATTATTAGTATAGTATACAGTGAAGAGCACAGAATCCCAAGAATTGCAAGACTTGAAATAAATCTGAAAGCCACTAATATATCCAACTGCAAAATATAAAGGATTCTAAAGCCTTCCTTACTTCACCAAATTTTCACCACTTACTAATAATTTTTATTTACTCTGAGCCATGACAAATCCTAAGCATTCAAGATTTAAAAAAATAAAAAAACCTAATTATCAGTGATCTGGAATATTATTTACATGCCCAAGACAGCACACTTCTAGGAATTATTAGAGTTAAACTATCTGGGCTACTAATCTCTTGGTGACAAGAGAAAGAACTGTGAACTCTATTCATTATAAGAATGATCTCCACGTCACACATTCCTCCAAGAGTAAAGGGTAAAGTCTAACTGCCTAGGTATTTTGCACAGCTTTTGATTACATGGTGTTCTCAATGAAACACATAGCATGGCTATAATTAAAACTAAGAAGAAAATTTTGCTTTAATGACATTAGAGATCATAGACTACGGAGAAAACTGAAATCAAATAATTTAAGAAGTACAGTAAATAAATACATAAATATATAATGAACAAAAAACAAAACAAGAAAAATGCTGAGTAGTACTGTAGCACTGTAGCACTATTCTCCCATTATTCATCAATTTGCTCAAGCAGGCACCAGTAGCGTCTCCATTTTGAGACTTGTTGTCACTGTTTTTGCCATATCAAATACTCCACGGGGAGCTTGCCAGACTCTGCTGTGCGGGGGATACTCAGTAGCTTGCTGGGCTCTCCGAGAGGGACGGAGCAATCGAACACAGGTTGGCTGTGTACAAGTCAAATGCCCTACCCGCTGTGCTATCGCTCGGGGGAGTAATAACCGAAATGTTTTAAGGATTTACTTTGAGTCTGGGGTCAAGGATTTCTCATAGCAGTGCTCAGGAGACCATATATGCTGTCTTGAGTCGAACAAGGAATGTTGGCAAAGCAAGCATCTTAACTGCTGTACTATCTTTGCACCCTTAAAATTTTAAGAAAATTAGAAGACATGCAAAGTATCAGGTAATGTAAAAATAATTTAAATAATTTTCCTTAATGCCCATCTTGCAGGTTTGCAGAACCATATTTGATCAGGTTCAAATATCGTTTGAACCATGGGAAAGCCTGCAAGGATGATTAGAGGCCGCCCTAAAAGTCTCTATCCCTCTCGGAGAGCATAGTGAGCTACCGAGAGTATCCCGCCTGCAAGGCAGAGCCTGGCAAGCTATCCGTGGCATATTCAATATACCAAAACAAGTAATTACGATGGGTCTCATTCCCCTGACCCAGAAAGAGCTACCAGTATGGCAGTATTAAGAAGGATGAGAAAGGAGAGACTGATAAAATCTCAATGCTGAACTAGGCTGCCAAAAGAGGCTCTTTGTGTTCCTAGAATGAGCAGACGCCACTGGGCTACACTAGCATGTGACAGGGATGAATGGAGATGTTACTGGTGCCCACTTGAGCAAATCAATGAGTAAAGGATGTCAAGCGATCAATTTTCCTTATTCAAAATAGTATGATTTTAAATTATAATTTAAAGAAGGCCCTCCCGTTGATCGTCGATTTGCTCGAGCGGGCCCAGTAACGTCTCTATTGGAGACTTTGTTGTTAGTGTGTCTGGCATATCGAATACTCTCGGTAGCTTGCCAAGCTCTCCGAGAGGGGCGGAGGAATCGAGCTCGGGTCGGCCATGTTGGCCGCTTGTAAGGCGAACACCCTACCGCTGTGCTATCACTCCAGCCCATAATTTAAAGAAGAATTATAAAAAAATTCTATAAAAATTATAATGACTAGAATGAATAGTTTATTCAGGGAGCACAGCAGTACCCTCAAGTTGCAGAAAATATTTATTTGAAAAGAGATAAATATAGACTGCAATATAACCAAAAGAAGAAAAAGGCATGCAAGAAAAAAAAAGGAACACACAATAATTATTTGAAAATATCATGTTAAATGCTTCAATTTTTTTACAAATATTCATTTGTAGATCTGAAGTATTGAGTGAAACTCAATAATATCTGCTTCACTGTTTAGCTTCTTGTACACATATTTCGTAGACAAGGCAAAAAGGGGTAACCATCCTTAAATAAATGAGTGCAGCATCATTTCAGTGGTTGCTATGCCAAAATTTGTACTACAAAACATGAGCTTTCAGGCTTACTTTTATCCTCCTGATCCATTGATTTTGATCCCATTTACCTGGAGGTCACATATTCATTGTGACAATTTTTCTGAGGCTAGCTGTTTCGCTCAAAATTATTATTTTGGGGAGAAACTGAGTGTTGAATGTAACTAAAGGGATATACATGATAACTTTTTAGTATCTGTACTACACATTTGAAAATCATAAGTTCCAGAGAGAGAGTGAGTGACAAAGAGAGAGAGGGAGAGGGAGAGAGAGGGAGAGGGAGAGAGAGAGAGAGAGAGAGAGAGGGAGAGAGAGAGAGAGAGAGAGAGAGAGAGAGAGAGAGAGAGAGAGAGAGAGAGAGAGAGGTGCCTGCCATTGAGGAGAGGGGGAGAGAGAGGGAAGTAAGTAAACCTGGGACATTGATGGTGGGTTATGTACTGGTGAAGTGACAGGTGTTGAAACATTATATGACTGAACCGCAATCATGAACAGCTTTGTAATTCTGTGTCTCACTGTAAAAAAACAACCAAACAAAACCCCACCTTTTTGCGGAAGAATTGCAAACGTTGCAAATGCACAATACAATAATTTTCATTGATTTGTTTGCACTTCAGGTTAGTACTCTAACTTATTACAACCTTGTGTGAACTGCTGCAAGAGTTTCCTAATAAGGAATGAATATATCTTATATAATTGAAAGATTTTACTTCCTTATGAGATGGATAAGCCAGTCCTGGGTTATCAGTCAAGACTGAACCAAGACAGATATGATCAGCTGTGTGAAATCATTTTTGTGAATAATAACTTCAATATTGTAAAGTCACAATTGTGAATTCGACTTCACTCTCCAAGCAAAACAGGGGGGAAAAAAGAATATTTTTCCAAGGACTTTTACAATTAACCATTATAGTTTAGTTGCTGATAGTTGATAGTGACATACACACCACAACAAAATAGTAACTGAAAAAAAATGTGCTGACTTGGTAGAAACCTCTCTACTCATTGGCTTTTAACCTAATCTATACACATCTGATTGTGTCCCATAAAATTTTAGAGTATCCACTGTGGTAAATTGGAATTTGCTTTGTTTAATAAAAATATTGCCAGATAGCAACTGTCAGTTGGAAAATTAGATTTAATTTCCCTTTATGAGTAATTAGATGTTGGCATATCAGCTCTCTTTATGCATATAATTAACTTTTCTAATCAAATATAACTTCTTTTGTGTTATAGATAATAGTTTGAGCTTTGTCATCAAATATTTCACTTCCTTTTCATGAAAGACCTAAGTGAAATAAATTGCTTATTTTACTCGCAGAAACTTTAGATGCAAATGAGAAACAGAGGAAAGACTAAAGAATTTCTAATAGCAAGCTTTCTTTGTTTGGAAAGGCACATCAGTTCTAAATTTATATTTTGAACATACTTTTGAGACTATGAAATTGCAATCTGTTATATGAAAATTTGGATCTGAGCCACATTTGGCTGCTCAACTGTACATTGTGTTTTCAGGTCACCCTGAGCATCATTTATATCAAAACAACTCAAGTCTGGCTCAATGCCCATCATTCTGGGAAAGAACTCAAGTATGTGTGTGTATGCATGTGTGCATGTGTGTGTGTGTGTGTGTGTTAAAAATGTAATTATTTAAGAAGTGAAAAAACTTAGCTACACTAATTTAGCAATATACAATTTCTTAAAAATATAATTGAATATTTGGCAGAATAACATTTAATTTGCAGTGAAGCACGATCTTGGAGACGAATTTAATTAATGCCTATTTCTGCATTAACTATGTAATCGCTCTCAAGCAGTGATAGTTTGTTTTGGATAATAGTATTGCCCATTTGGTCTCAAAGAATTATTTAAAGTATAATATGATTCACTCCATTTTGCTTTGAAGTAGTAGGTAGAGATGTATCTTTAAAAATAATTTTAATATTTTCACGATCAGAAGGATAGTACACGATCTAAAGTGCTATTCTTGTATGTGATTGGCCATGGTTTTAATCTTCAAAACCTCATACAAATCTCTGTGCATGACTAGGATACACTCCTGCGCAAAGGAACATCCCATAAGTACTTCTAGATGTGCTCCCCTCTCCAATTTTTTCATGGTGATCGTGGCAACAATATTCTATGGTCCCTGCCAGACCTGCTGACTCTGTCTACAGAGAGAGAAACAGAGACAGAGAGAAAGAGAGAAGGGGTGGGAGAGGGGTAATGAGAGAGAGCGAGAGACAGAGACAGAAAGAGAATGGAGCAGGAGAGGGAGAGAAAGAGAGAGTGAGAGTGAAAGCGAGAGAGACAGAGATACAGAGAGAGACAGATACAAAAAGAGAACGGATTGGGAGGAGAGAGAGAGAGAGAGAGAGAGAGAGAGAAAACACTAGAATATCTCACCCCACCCCCTAGACCGTCAAGACAACCCCACAAGGTAGGTACGATCATTAGAAATAGAAAGAGTCAAAGGCACTTGCTACACTGCTGTAGCAAACAGGAGTAATGGAACCCAGAACCCCACCATTTGTACCTATAAAGTACCAGGAATGATTTTTTTTTTTTTTAGTGAAGCAAATAAGATACACCAATGAATGGAGAAAGAAGCCCAAGAAAATCATCAACTACATCATCAGAATTTTGAAACAGCCCAAGGATGCCTCACAATATTATTCACTTAGTCACTTAACTTCTCATTATTTGTCGATTTGTTCGAGCGGGCACCAGCAACGTCTCCATTCGTCCCTGTCGCGTGCCAGTGTAGCCCAATGGCATCTGTTCGCTCTGGGAACATGAAGAGCCTCAAATCAATCGTTCATGATCTTGATGAAGAAGTCTGACCATCCGGTAGGTGGGTGGTCACGTGGTCTTTTGACACCCCGTGGGATCCAGTCGGTAACAGCTCTAACAATATTATTGAACTGAAGAAATCATTAGAAAAGAGGGTCAATACAGTAAAAGAAAGATTGGCATAAAAAGACTTAAACACATTCAATGAGATATGATGCAGATAAAGAACAGAAGACTCAGTGGAAGCTAAAACTTGAGTCAGGGACCTCAAAAGCAAAGTATGTGGGAATGTTAAAAAAAAAGTAGTAGAGAGGAGATTTTTGAGATATAAAGAAAATTAAAGGTAGCTGATAGAAAATAGAAAATTGAACAACCTTTAAGTTATAGGAACTCCAAAGCAAATAAACAACGAGTAAGAGAATGTATGGTGGATGTATTGATAGCTGAAAACACCTCCATTCTGCTACAGAAATTCTGTTCTGATTCAGAAATCCTAAATAACACCAAACAAAATAAGCTTAAGTACAAGACATGTGATCAGAAGAGAAAGCAAATAAGAATAAATAAATGCCTTAACGTGACAATAGAAGCAAAGCCTGAAAATACCATCATAATTACAAAATAAAACTATAAGCAAGAAAAAAATGCAATGATATGTGCCATGTAAAGAATGAAGAATCCAATCAACTATCCTCTGCCCTGCAACATTATCATTCAAATCTGAATAATTAATAAAATCAGACAATCAACAATCAGACAAACAACAGCTGATGACATTTGTTGTATCTAAACTAATGTTCTAAGGATTATGGATGATCATACATAAAATAAATGTTAAATGCAAATATGACAATGTTATCCTCATAAAAAGGGAAAAAAATTCTTCACATCTATGATTTTCTTAAACCCATATCAATGAACTGCAATCCTCTATCAGATGGTGCTGAGTGGTAGGGTGGTAAGTGAACAAAACCCAGCTTTCAGCAGCATCCACAGATATTCATGAACTCATAAAGGAAACACAAGCTCAGTGTAAATAGCACTGTAGCACTGTCCTGCTGTTGTTCATCCATTTGCTTGAGTTGGCACCAGCAACGTCTCCATTGTGAGACTTGTTACTGTTTCTGGCATATCAAATACACCATGGGTAGCTTGTCAGGCTTTGCTGTGTGGGCGGGATACCCGTGGTAGCTTGCCTGGCTCCCTGAGAGGGACGGAGGAATTGAACCCGGATCAGTCATGAGCAAGGCAAATGCCCTACCCACTGTGCTATTGCGGCAGCGATATGTCAGTGTAAATAGTTGAATATAATCATACAGGGTAATGGTAGAATTAAAGATAATTCCCATATCTGTATAGCATACTTATTAAAATTCAATGTGCTTTCCATTCTTAATTCATTTTTTTTAAATTGAATCACAGTGAGACAGAGTTCCAAAGTTGTTCATGATTGGATTTCAGGCATATAATGCTCCAACACCTGTCCCTTCACCAGTGTACGTTTCCCAACACCAATGCTTCAACGTTTCCTTCCAGATCCCCTTCTCCCCTTCTCACCCCCCTCCCCGCTTCAGCCTGCCTCTATGGTAGGCACTTTTCTTTCTCTCCCTCTTTCCCTCTTTTCCTCTCTCCCTCTCTTCCTTTCTCCCTCCCTCTCTCTCTCCTTCCCACCCTCCCTCGGTCCCTCCCTTGCCCTCTCTCTCTCTCTTCCTCCCTCTCTTCCTACCCCTACCTCTCTCTCCCCATCTCCCCATGTTTTTCCTTTCTTTCTTTCTTTCTTTCTTTCTTTCTTTCTTTCTTTCTTTCTTTCTTTCTTGCCATTATGGTTATCAATACAGATACTGCAAATTTATCATGTAAATCTCCTTACCGACTTTCAACACTCAGTTCTTGTCCAAAGTGGTCATTTTTAACTATTCTTCTCATACTGGTCCTTTACCTATTCTAAATAATCTTTGTACCCACACACTTATGGCAAGCAGCTTCCAATGGGTGACAAGCCCTCCTGACCCCTGTTTTGCTTGGCCTTGGATATTAATCTCATACTACTTTTTTTGATAGATAGAAAGTATATCAGAAATGAGTGCAGTCATTCTGTATCTGTCCCTCTCTGATTAATTAATTAATTTCACTGAGCATAATACTCTCCATGTTCATTCCCTTATAGGTAAATTTTTTTTCCTTAAATTTTTATTAGTGAAACACCATGAGGTACAGTTGTAGACTTACAAATCTTTGTGCTCAGGTTTCAGTTATACAATGATTGAATACCCATCCCTCCACCAGTGCCCATTCTCCACCACCACTGATCCCAGTGGATCAGTGGATCAAAATTCAAGAACAAAATTTTGTAAGTTACTCTCAGAGTATTATTTTTATGTAGAACTGTAAGCTCTGTTCTCCTGTTGTTCATCGATTTGCTTTAGCGGGCACCAGTAACATCTCCATTTTGAGACTTGTTGTTACTGTTTTTGGCATATCAAGTATGCCATGGGGAGCTTACAAGGCTCTGCTGTGCGGGCGAGATGCTCTTGGTAGCTTGACGGGCTCTCCAGGAGGGATGGAGGAATCGAACACGTGTCAGCCACATGCAAAGCAAATGCCCTACCGCCTGTGCTATCACTTCAGCCCGATTAATACATTTATATATTTATTTTGATTCCTTTCTAAATTAAAATGAATGCTGAGTACAGATATACATGTATTTCTTCGATTTCTTAGAACTTCTCATCATATGAAAGATAAATTTTAAAATTCTGAGAAATATTCATATTGTTTTCTATAGGGAAAATTTACCTTTCCAGCAACAGTCTATAAAAATATCTTCTCCATAAGGTGCCAGTACTTGCTTCTGTTTACCCATAGATAACTCCTCACACATGAAAAGCATGCAGTCAACTTTTGAACAACAGAGGTACTTGTTGTATACTTTTCCATGTGTCTATGCCCATCTGTACGTCTTACCTGGCAAAGTATATGTTGAAATCTCCACCCCTCCCTTTGTTATTGTTTTCTTTGTTTTCGGTCATTCCCAACTCTGCTCAAGGCTACTCCTGGCTCAGTGAAACACCATGGGATTACTTCTGGCAGGGCTTGGCAGAACATATGGGATGCCAAAGACAGAACCTGGGTCTCCTGTTTGCAAATAAGTGCTGTACAACTCTATTATCTCTCTGGCCATGGGATGATATTGTTGATATATTTGTTAATACTTCATTTGTCCCCTTTTTATTTATCTTATATGTTAGTTCTGTGTCAGTTGAACAAATATTGTTTTCCCATTCAGTAGGATTTGGTTTGTTTAGCGGTGCTTAAACCTTTTGATTTTAGTCTCATTTATTTTGACTTCTGATTTTGTTTCTTTTACTATTGAATTCCCAAATATTTTTTTAAAAAGTCTAATAATATAAAGCAAGTCACAAAACAAGTCTAATACATAAACAAAGTCCAATAGGATGTTTCCCACATTTTTAAATGATATTGGTTCTAACATCTATGTCCCTACTCAATTTTAATTAATTAATTAATTAATTAATTTATTGTGTGGTGTGAGACTGATCCACTTTCATTGTTTTTCATCTGGGCTGTAAATTTCATGAAACACAAGATAAAGAAACATTTTGAGAGACAAAAAGTTAGAAACCAAGAACTATGTCTTAAAGAATATATATTTTGAGCTACATCTTAAAGATACAAGATAGAGTTCAGAAAGGAGCAGTCATCTCCTCTCCTGAGGTCATAACAGATAATTAATCGTCAAGAAGAATGAAGTGATAAACATGAGGGAATGAAGAGACTTTCAGAGTTAAAGTTTCTCCTCCTTGACAAATCTCTAGCAATAACTCCCAGCCAAAGTTGAGGTAGTTTTGAAGAGACCCATCTATGCTCAGTCAGCTACCCAAAGCAATTCATGGAATTTCATCTTGGAAATATCTTCATACTTACTTTTAGTATTTCCTCCTTTTTCCCCTTTGTTGTTCTTTTTATTTATTTGTGTATTTTTGGAGAACATTTGAACATGTTCTTACCTATAATATATATTTGTGTGTGTGTTTGTGTGTGTGTGTGTTTCTGACATCCTTTTCTATGATGAGATACACAAATGAGGATTGGAGCTAGCTTCTCTTCCTGCATGGAGAATAATCTCATCTCAACATGAGAACCACAGATCCCCAAACCCCTACATTATAGGAATAAGCCCAGACCACGCAGATCAGTGGGTCTCAGGAGCAGCTGGGGATACCTTTTAGAGCCGGGTACATCCTAGAGCTCAAACTGTGTGGGAAACGGTGCATTTACCGGTCACAATATCTGAGGACACTGACACCAGTGATAATGACTAGATACATTACTTGTTGAGGATCCATATCCTGGAAACACATTTAATTTTCATTCCATCATCTGTCACTCATTCTTTTTTATAAATATGAAGTGTAAAGAATGTGTATCAGAGTTGACCTTAAAGGAAAAATAGATATATTGAATTCACAGTGGGATTAGGCTATTTAAATGCAGGAAATAATGTTTTAATATGTATTTTTTTAATTTCACCTTAAACTTACACTTTATACTACTTATTTCATGCATTCATATATAAAATGAATTTTCAGAAGAATTTATGTATTTAAATTATTACTTCTCACTTTGATAAACTTAAAAGTATAGTTCCTAAGATTAGCTCTTTATTAGATAAACTTTGAATTGTTTTTCAACAATGTTTCTCATTGTCCCAATTCAGAGATTCTGTTCACAGATAAACAAATAATGGCAAAACATAATGATAATTTCTACTGAAAGAAAATATTGATTTCAGAAAATAGAAACCATATAATGGCAGTATACGTCAAATACTAACATAATCTTCTCATTTTTTCTATTAGCCTATGAATTAAATACCACTTAAACCATGTTAATTGTCCTTAATTAACTAAATTGATGAAGTTCATGTGATAGTTGAGCATTTATTATGTGTGCTATAGAAACTAAACATTGGTATTTTTAAGTCACCTCTTTATTCTGCCATTTAAGAAGTGAAATAACAGATTTTAAGAGCTGTACTGAGCAAAGAAGTGAATCTAAAGGAGAACTGAAGAAGCCTAAAGAAGGCTAAATTGTGCCAAGTGGATATCGATTTGAACAAGGCCTAAGGAAAGTTAAGTCTGTGAGCAACAGGAACAGTAAATCAGAAGAAGGATCAAGGGTGTTGGTAAAAACAGACACACACGATTCTCAGAGGAGTGGAACTTTTAGGGAAAAAGTAAAATATTGAAAAAAGTTTCTTTGATGAAGTCTAATTTGATTAATGTTGTCTGCATCCTAGCCTAGCAATTCATTTAGCTTGGTCTTAAATTTCAGTTATTTTTATTGGAGGGCTATGAATAAGTGCCTTAACAATTATCTTACCACTAGACTGTAAAGAAAAATGCAGGACATGAATAGACAAGGCAGGTAATTGAGATATACGAATTACAAAGATAACATTAACATATGAAGATAGTGTATTAGATATTTAAAAACTAGCTAAAGTCCCATTATCTGCTTATATCCATAATTGTCATTTTTAGACATATGATTCTAAAATGAACATAGTACCAAATATGCTGTTTTCTGAAAGGTAAAGTTCATACTTTTAAAATTAATCTCCTAATAAAGGTTGACATAGATTCCCATACCTTCCAAGCTTTCCAGAACAGGCCTTTTCTAGTACATGCTAGCTTGCATATAGAACTAAAGTTAGCCAAGGACATGTGAGTTTAAAAAGAATCTGCTACCATTGCTTAAATATCATTGACTTATTATGAATGGTAAAACATTTTTTAGAAATTAATTTTTTATTGGCCATATCAGTTTTGAAGCAGGACAAAAGTCCAGATGTAAGATTTTGTCATAGGAAATAATCTTCTCTCTAACATACAAATACCCTTCCTCTCTCCTTGATTTGCCAAATCCTCTTTACACAGGATATCACAGTACACATTTGTCACATTTTCTTTAGAATTAATAAAAATGTTAAAATTTTGTACATTATATATAAATAGTGGCTTGCTCAATTATGTCATCTATGTAAATTGTGCAATTCTATCATTAAGTAGAATCTATATTTGTTTTATGTCACAGATTTTGCATGGTTAAATTCATTAAACATTTTGAGTTATCCAGACTTAAACAAATACTCATCATGTTATTCTATACAAATCTAAAATATGTACTGAATTTAGCTTCCAAAGGGGTGTAGACTATTTTTCACAATAGAGGGTAAAGTTCCAGGTTGACATTTTGAAAGAATAATAAGTAAGCCTTAGTGATAGATAAGCTTAAAATATAATATCCTTACCTAGCATATTCACGTGCTTTATAGGCTAAATGATCATTTCACTATTGATTATTCCACTATTGATTTTTGTCTTCTTTTCTTTTTTTCCAACTGGAGTAGGGTTTAAATTTGAATCTGAACAAGTATAGCAGTTCTATTAAGGCACTTTGCTTGAATTTAACAATAGTGATAGTTACATAACGATATTACATGGCAATTAATCAATAATTTTACTAAATTATTTCATCAAACGACTCTTAAATTGAGTGATATGCTGACAAAAAAGTTTGTGAAACTTCCAGAAAAGTAGCCCAAAATTGCTCATCTGCCTCTCAACTCGGTTGTTCTTCACTTGTCATGAGCATATTTAAAATTAAACTTTGTCAGGTTTGAGTTTAGGATACACAATACATAGACTTTTTGCTTGTTTGTTTTGACCTCCTAAGCCCTGGGCAGCGGTAGGCAGCCTAGTCAAAGATTATCTGTTGAGCTGTGATTCAGTGCCCAGGCCCAAGGATGTGATGTAGTGTGGTGCCAGGTGTCATGCAGCCACGTCAGTGGTCCACCCAGGCTCATTCCAGAGATGCTCAGGGGGTTTCAGGAAATCAATTGTTGTACTATCTCCCTGTCCCTACATAAGACATTATGAGCAGAAGGTGATTTAGCAGCATTGTAGGATAAGTACAATTTTAAGGTTTTGTGGTGGCTGTTTTTGCTTGTTTTCCGTTTTACTGATGCACCGTCATTAAAAAACTATTCGTAGCTTGGTTTTAGACATGCAAAGTTCCAGCAAGGATCTTGCTCCAGTACTGCCAGGTTCCGCTCTGTTTTCCTGCCCCCAACCTGCCGTTTTGACAGGCACCTTTGAAAATTCGAGTCTCACGGTTTCTGTATTGTTGACACTGCAGATTAGGTATTTAGCTCTGTCATTACTTTGGGCTGGAGCGATAGCACAGCGGGTAGGGCGTTCGCCTTACACGCGGCCAACATGGCCGACTCGAGTTCGATTCCTCCGCCCCTCTCGGAGAGCCCAGCAAGCTACCGAGAGTATTCGATATGCCAGACACAGTAACAACAAAGTCTCCAATGGAGACGTTACTGGGCCAGCTCGAGCAAATCAACGGGAGGGCCTTTACCTTTACCTTTATTACTTTGGGCTACTAATGGACCTGAATACTGTTAACCCCTGCTCCCTGTCACTCCCTACCTCTCTCTTTTCCCTACCACATATACACACAATAAGTACAACTTTTATGTTAGATTCCATGAGTAGTATCAGAAGGATGCAAAGTACAAACTATGGTTGACTCCAGAAGAAGTCTTAGAGTACCTAGATCTCACCTTTAAAGCACCTACTCATTTTTTTTGGGGGGGGTTGGCTTCTGGGGTCACATCTAGCCAAGCTCACGGGTTTTTCCTGGCTCTCCACTGAGGAATTACTTCTGGCGGTGGTCAGGGGGAACATAGTGATGCCGGGATGGACCCCAGGACAACCGCCTGCAAGGCAAGCCCCTCTCCAGCTGTCCAATCATCATAGCCCATACTCATGTTTTTTATTTTTTCACTGTCTGCCACCGCAGAGCAATTTAATTTGAGAAAATATCGCGGTCATTGCAACTGAGGAAGCTGTCACTGAGTCTTAATAATTGTAAAGTTCATGAACAGATGTTGGGAGTTCACTGCTAAAATTTTCCATGTGTCCATGGTCATGTTCACTTAGGAGAACATTCAA
The DNA here is from genome assembly GCF_029834395.1 of Sorex fumeus. Taxonomy (NCBI): domain Eukaryota; kingdom Metazoa; phylum Chordata; class Mammalia; order Eulipotyphla; family Soricidae; genus Sorex; species Sorex fumeus. The sequence goes on from NW_026606188.1 coordinate 8,597,856, forward strand.
ATTCCCTGTCTGCGACATTCTTCTTACTTGTGTGTTTGTTTGGATGCTTATAAAATTAAAATGAATGTTAGAGACACCTCAATGTGCTTCATTAGGTACTGCATTTCAATTCTACTTTCAGGAAAAAAATCATGGCAAGGAGAAGAGAGAACTGTCTTCATTACTTTATTTTGAGAAGGTAATGGCTTTGCAGAAAAACTAACACTGAAGTATAAAGATCTATAAAGTATATTTTTAATTTCCCAGAGGATATTCAAGATGATTTGTGGAGCAAGGCAGTCTTTTATGTGTTTTCATGTTTCATCTAACCCTTCATGTTTACATTTATTGAATAGCAGCATGGCATGTTTCTTATTGGTACATCGTATATATTTATTTTAAATGATATTAAAATAATATTAAAGTAATTGTGATGAATGGTAAAACAAACCAAAAAAAATCGAAAAACAGCAATATCCTAAATAAAAAGCTTTGCTTACCTATTTTCTGCATTAATCAATTCTGAGAAACATTACATGACTTACACAAAATTTCAAAAAATCAAAACTTATGAAGTCTTAATAAATAATAGAAGCCTAGTCCATATGTTTAGTGTGAAGTCTCATAATAGCAGGGTATTTTGCATTTATTATCTTCTGAAGGCCTGATCATAATGTTCAAGCATCTTACAGGTAAGCTGCTTCAAAAATAAACAAAAATGATAAGAAAAGAGGAAAATGTACTTGGCACTATTTTATGTTCATGCCACAGTGACAAAAAAAAAAAAAGACAAAAGCACAAAAACACGCAGTTCCATTGCCTGATTTCTCAAGCACACTTTGCAGCTTTCAATCAAACAAACAAGAACTTAGAAGCCATTCCAAGCTCCCCACTCGGGCAGATGCACACTTGTCCATTTCTGGCAGAACTGTACATATTGTCTGCAATACACAACTAGATGTGTAATGGCTTTCCTGAAACCTTGGATGTTCTTTGGGCCCTGGCCACCTACACTGAACAATAAGGGGACAAAATTGAAGTAGCTTTTTAGTTTTTATAGCTTATTGATTTTTATATTTTCTGATGTATTAGAGCAATTTTTCAAACACATCCTCCGTACCTTGATATCTTGAGTGTGGAGAGAGGCTTTCACATTTATTAGCTTTGTTAGGGTAAAAAAAAGTATATATATATATATATATATATATATATATATATATAGTCTCAGTGTTATCTCAGAGATATAAATGGTTTAGGATAAAAGAAATCGGTTCTCAGTAAAATTCAAAGACTGTGTACAAGTGTTACACAGAAAGCAGACAAGAAATAGACCCTTTCCAATGTGGTAACAAAAACGGTTTTCAAAAGTACAGTTTCTGGATGTGATTAAACTCACAGATGCTCGCTACTTTTCAAGTAGAAAAGTTCTATCATAACAGAGAGCATGTAATGTGGTAAATATATATTTTTATTATCTCTAATCATCTGTGACAGTATTAAAGAAAGAATTGCAACAGAAATGTCTTTTCCAATGGAGAAGGTTTTTCTCAGAACTCAGAGACAAGGTGTGAAGCATTTCATAGTAAAGATTCTTTGAAGTTTTGCATTATCAAATAATAGGCATAAATACTATTTTATGGTGTCTTAGTTCACTATTACATACAAAAGAATTGATAATTTTCATACATTTCAAATAGTTTATTGCTTTATAGTGAAAGATAGCCCCATGACAATTGGGCCCTAGCAAAGCAAGTCCCAGCCCATATCCCATCCTGCAGCTGCGGCAGGCGGCAGGCTAGCAACACCAAGCACCCCCAACTCCTCCTTGCACCTGGAATTCGCCAGATAAGGCCTAATTGACTGCCCCTTGGGAGAGCCTGGTGACAGGTACAGAAGAGAGTGGCTGGTGCTGATGGCTTGTTGCAAAATGATTGGCTGCCTACGTGCAGCATCTAATGTGATAATTCAAATGTATTGGGTGATTTGTGCGCAGGCTTTCTGAAATGCGCGGGAAGATGCCCTATAAAAAGCCCCCTTTGAAGAGGCTCAGGGCTCTCAGTCACTGACGGTTTGTGGTCATGCTGTGAGCGACAGGTGAGGCTGTCCTGAGCTCGGACCCTAACAATAGTAAGGAATTCAACTTAGATATTTTCATTTTATAAAATGACTTAATTTGAGCTTTTGAGTTTTTATTTTGAAAGATGAATTTCATGATAGGAATACCCAAAACTTTTATCATATTGCATTTAGACCAAAACAGTTAAAATTCAAATCATGTAGGGAAATTTATAAATTCCCAGGTTTTTTTTTTAGAATGTTTTCCTATAATTTTGGTATAATGATGAAATTTTTTGAGCTTTATTTTTACTTGTTTTTCCTACAAAATTAACAATAGCAATATAGAGAGCAAATTAAGTTAAATGCACTACTGATTTAAAACAAATTAATGTTTTAGGTTCATTTGTTACTTCTGACTGTACAGGAGTCAAAATTTGCCATACCTAAATTTGTCCTTCATTTGGAAAAAGATTTACTTTACAAGAAGGGCCCCTGAGGGTGGCTTGGAAATTGCCTTTTGAAAGAGTCCTTTACAGGTATAAATGAGGAATCTTTCCTGAAGGCTTCTTTGTCTTAGTAAAGACCTAATCTTCTTATCTCTTTCCTAAGGCAGAATTTAAACCTGAACAATTTTGCTTTATTTACTGTGCTTTCCTATAATCTCTCATAAGGGACTTTTGCATTTTGTTTCTCTGTATGTCTGTGTGTGTATTTGCAGGGGAGGGGCAGCTGTGCTCAGGGTTACTGCTGGCTCTGTGCTGTGCTTAGGGATCACTCCTAGGAAATGATCATAGTGATGGAATGGTTAAAGCAGATTTCTATGTTCATCTACCATAAGATCCCAGATTCTTGAAAATTTTTAATAAAAATGTGAATATGGAAACATAAAAATGCTCAGACTCAGAGTTAGAATGTACTAAAGTATAGTGGAAAGTAGAAGAGAAAGGAAAGGGAATCCCCATGTGGGGGAGAACTTAGCAGAGGACAAAGTTAACTAAGTCCTATTTTGTGATTTTGAGAGTTTGCTTTCTTTATAAGAAAACTGGGACTTTGTGCTACAGAAAATGCAAGTTAAGTTAAAGATAAGGGTCTTGTTGTTTTTTTTTGTTTATTTGTTTGATGGTTTGTTCTGCTTTTTTCTTGGAGGAGGAGCATTCACACCCAGCTCTAATCAGGACTAATTGCTCAGGCCATTGTTGTTTTTTAATGTAGGTCCTTTTAAATGAAAATTGGGTTATTTGCATTTCTTATGGGTTGACAAGAATGCAAATTAAAGAGAATGAAAAAAATCCAACAGATCCTTGTCTGGCCATTTGCCTATCATCTAATTCTTCCTCTGAGCCTAAACCCTGGAGCAGAAGTTTATGTTGGACAGTTGTTATTTTCTTGTTTATCAGAAAGAGTTCAGAAATTCCTAGGAAGTCAAAACTCTAGGATGGGTGCACTCAAAAAGGGCACTAATGGTAGCTAACAGCAGCTGGCACCAGGAAACAGTGGCTTCCTATTTCATTACCAGATACCAGGACAACCTGAGTCAAGGGTGTCCTGTGCAAGTCCACAAGCAGAGGAAGCAACACCTTCCCCTCAGTAGTTTCTGTCAAGCCCCTTGTGACAGACAGAAATGAACTTTACAGACAACCAATCAGTAGTTTGCAAGACTGTGGACTACTGTCTCAAATGAACAATCTTGTTCGCAGGACTAGAAGTTTTTATGGAGAAAAAGGAAGGAAGAAGGGTGAATTGCAGGCCAGTTGGCACCAGAAAAAGAAATAAAATCGATTTTTAGTCCAGTTTCCTGAGGTACCCTTCATCTGATTTACAAAATTGTATAAAGTGTTAATTCTTGGTGCCAGGCTGACCTGAGGATGAACCATCTTTATCTGGAGGTTTTGGGGCAAGGATAGTTAGTAGTCCTTATTTAGTACTGCTCTTTAAGTTTTGTTTTGTTTTTTTTCTTAACAAGATGACAATAACTACTATAGTTTGAGGATGTCACAGAGGGTGTTTGCCTTGCACGCGGCCGACCTGGGTTTGAGGGCCTGGCAAGCTACCGAGAATATCCTGCCCCCATGGCAGAGCCTGGCAAGGTCCCTGTGACCTGTTCAGTATGCCAAAAAAAACAGTAACAACAAGTCTCACAATGGAGACATTACTGGTGTCTGCTCAAGCAAATTGATGAAAAATGAGAGGATGGCGTTACGTGCTATTTTTGATTCATAATTTCCACAGATTAACAAAAATCTATTTCTAATGTTCACTTTTGCAGCATCAGCATAGAATTAAAGGTAAAGGCCCTCCCGTTGATCGTCGATTTGCTCGAGCGGGCCCAGTAACGTCTCCATTGGAGACTTTGTTGTTACTGTGTCTGGCATATCGAATACTCTCGGTAGCTTGCCGGGCTCTCCGAGAGGGGCGGAGGAATCGAACTCGGGTCGGCCATATTGGCCGCTTGTAAGGCGAACGCCCTACCCGCTGTGCTATCGCTCCAGCATAGAATTAGTATTACTTTTATTATTACAAATGAGTTAAAAAAAATTTCACCCTTCAGCTTTATTTTAGTTTTCATTTTGTTTCCCCTCTCAGAGAGCCTGGCAACCTACTGAAGTAGTCAATATGCCAAACACAATAACAAGAAGTCTCACAATGGAGACGTTACTGGGCCCACTCGAGCAAACCGATGAACAACTGGGGGACAGTGTTTATTTATTTACTTATTTATTTTTGTTTTGTTTTTTGCTTTTTGGGTCACACCTGGCATCGCACAGGGTTTACTCCTGCTTCTGCACTCAGAAATTACCCCCGGAGGTGCTCAGGGGACCACGTGGAATGCTGGGAATCAAACCCGGGTCAGCTGCATGCAAGACAAACGCCATACCTTCTGTGCTATTGTTCCAGCCCTCTCATTTTATTTTTTGAAGGTTTAGGGGCCACAGCCTCAGTGCTCAGGGCTCACTCCTGACGTACTTGGGACCATACAGAGTGTCAGAGATTGAATAGACGTTTACTAAAAGCAGCACCAGAACTCTGCTGGCTGTTCTATCTCTCCAGCCCCAGGCAGCATAAGATTTCTACCTGGAACTAAGTATGATTTGAAATTGCAACTTATAATTGTGTATTGCTAGAAAATTTTGTTTCCTATTTTGGATCTCTACTGAAGTTTGATGAGAAAACAGTGGAAAACAAGACCGCACAGTCGATTGAAAACAATAATATCTTACCTACCAGTTGAGAATGACAAAAATTAAATACAGAATTACTATTTTCATTGTGGGGGAATTTGAGTTAAACCCAGCAGTGCTCAGGGATCATTAGTGATTGTGCTTAGGAGACCATACAAAGTGCTGGGAATTAAATTGGAATTGACAGTGTTCAAGGCATATGCTTAAAGTCCTGTACCAGTTTTCTATCCCTGGGGTTATCTTAAATAAAAGATTACTTGCAAAAGTAACAATCACCCTAACACAAATATAATGTGCACTAAAAAATGATAATACATTTTTAAATTGTACTGATTTGTTTTGATTAATTTATTTGATTCATTTGTTGCATTTGGAGATGGCCATGTGATATGGTGTCAAGGACTCCAATCTCATTCCAATAAAAGGTTAGGATATATATAAAAGAGAACTAAGAGAATGGTACATTTTAGCATGATAATATGCTAAACTGAGATGGATGATTTTAATTTCAAGATTAAAATCAATTTCAATTAAGATTTAAATTGTACTTACCCTAAGCAAGTTTTTAGCATGCGGAGAATAACCAATAGTATCTGTAGGACCTCAAAAACCTGTGGGTTTTTAGCTTGTAAGCATCTCTTTCAACCACAGTGTGATTTTTACCATTCTCATATCTTTCCTTTGAGTAAAGTGTTTGATATTATTTATTGTCTTAAAAAGTTCTTGATTGTTATGCATTTCAATTTTCCTCTCTTACATCCTCTGATAAATAACACTATGACAGTGGGGAGTACGTGTGCCCTGGTTGACTCCAATCAGTCCAGGTAGGATTATGTATAATGGTCACTTAATTCTTAGTGGGTAAAGAATGGCTACCCCTAGCCTCCTTCTACAGGAGGACCTTCTCCATATCATCTCTAGCTCTTTTCCTATCTTGACTTAATCTTTGTAAAGCAATTGCAAAGCAAAGGTATCAGTTCTGTTTGAGACACAGGGAGTGGAGATCACTTCCCCACCCATCTTGTTCTGGGCCTCCACCAACTTCTGCAGACAGCTCAGTATTCTCAGTGAAGTCTGAACAGTGGCAAAAATTACCTTTGCATCACCCTAACAACTTTGACATCAGTATACTGACATGTAGGTTTATTGAGAACAAGGACTGGGAGAAGAGCATTGGAGCTAAAGGGAATAAACTTACTAATACATCAATTGAGAGCAGTCCAACCTAGAGCAAACATTCACCTAGTGTGCTCCTCATACCACCACCTGAATGGATTACCTGCCAAATGGACACGGATTGTGTCCACTTCTATAATGGTTCACCTTACTCTTTCTTGGGCAGAATTTCTTAATGTACTCCCTATGTTCTACTCTTTATGTGCTTTTTTTTTTTTATCACATCACTTGCTCTTTTTTTGTGTTATCTTAGTTATTTTTCCCCAGCAAGTGCTTTTCTGTTGAATATTAGAAAGCATATAGCTAATGGTTAGACCATAATCCTTAGAAATTAAAAAAGAAGCATACAATATACCTTTTAGGGGAAGTAGACTTGTCAATTATTTTGGACAAGTCAATAAAACATAAACATGCATATCTTCGGCAAATGTGACAATCATTCCTATATTTTTTTTCATCTCTTAAGAAAGTTAAGGACATAAATGATCTTGCAGTCAGAGCAAGTAATAAGAGACAATTTTATGCAAAAAGAATCTATCATGATTAATTAGAGAAAGAACTTGAGTTTAGACAAGCAGCTCTGATCTAACACTGATATGATATATTGTGTGAAAGTAATATGGGACTAGGGAGTGCACACCATAAATAATATCATTTTTGTAATACTTTATAGTAATATCAAAAGTTTTTTTGATACATGTTAACATTTCTAACCAAAAAAAACCAAAAAAACATAAGATAGTATGTTATACAATTCACCATGACAGGAGAAAGTGTCTTGCAGTGCTAGAATGTAACCATTTATTTTCTATACCTACACACTGTTTGGGTTGATGGCCCCTATATTTCTACATCCTGCAGTTTTACCATAATGCATATCCATGAGTACTGGACTACTTGTTAGATTCTGTTTGTAAACAAAATATCAAAATATCTCTTTACTAGATTCAGTCAAAATATCTATATTTTCTTAACACATTTTCTTCTGCTTAAGGAATTCCCTAACAGAGATCACAAAGGAGATACCAGGGGTAGTTTTATATTTACACTGTGATTATATACATATATATACGTATATATGTGTGTGTGCATATTCATATATATATATACACATATATAAAATCAGAAATGGATCATATATAATACCATATATAATAACATATGATTTGATATATGTAAATATAATTGGATAGATTAGAACATCATTTTATTTATTTATTTATTTTTTATGTTTTTATATTTTTTTATATTTACAACGGCCAGGATCAAGAGATTATAACACCAAGCTCCCGGAAGAGAGCAAAGCAGAGTCTCCTACCCCCATGGCTGACTGTCCTAACCAGGGCTCGACAGCTGAAGACCTCCGGGTCCCAGCCAAAGCCATGCTGAGACTACTCTCCACACACTTGGATGAGCCTTACGCATAAAGGAACCGGCAGAGAAACCCAGTTGTGCGGGACCCGGGGCTGAGATCTCCAAGCCTGCATGGTTTGGACTGGGCCTTCCAGTAGCTAGACAGTTACACCCACCAACTGCTGTGTAATCCCAACAACGGCCAGGATCCAGAGACTATAACACCAAGCTCCCGAAAGCACGTGGCTGCATTCGTGGATGCGTGACTGCTTATTCTCTAATTCTTGCTCTCAGAGAACCCGACAGGCTACTGAGAGTATCATACCAGCACATAAACCTGAATAGGAATATCTTTAAAGTTTATTTGTGTTTTCTGGCTACCGAAAATATCCCACCCACAAAAAAAAAAATATCCTACCCACATGGCAGAGCCTGGCAAGCTATCCGCGGTGTATTCAATATGCCAAATCCAGTGAAAAAAAAAATGGATCTCATTCCCCTGACCCTGAATATGGCAGAGTTGAGAAGGATGTAGAAGGAGAAGCTGATAAAATCTCAAGGCTGAACTAGGCTGCCAAAACGAAGATAACAGTATTGGACTACTGTCTCCTTCATGCAAAATTCTACTTAACAGAGTGGTGAGAAAGGAATGCAAAGTTTAAGAAGAGAACTCCCAGAACTACCACCAACTGAGAGCTCTTTGGCATTATTGCTGCAACATGGGAAGATGCCGTCATTGACAACATTGACGAGGAATACGGAAAAATCATTTGTAATTCCCGCCTGTCCTTCATCAACTACAAGACCAAGATGACTGCCCTCCGATGCCCTGATGGATCTGTCACATTTTACAGAAGGGAAATGGAGAAGATTATTCCTGACTTCTACTCAGATCTCTTTAATAGCCACGTTCACTTGCCCACATACCAAATTCCACAGGATGGATATGTCATTCCAAACGTTCTCCCTTCCGAAATCCGACATACCATTTCATCAGTAAAGAAGCAAATAGCACCTTGTCCAGACAAGGTCAGACCCAAACACCTGAAGAACCTGCCATAAGTACTTATTAATACACTGGTTCGGCTCTTCATATGCTACCTTTCTAAATGCAAGGTTCGGTCCCAATGGAAAACCAGCAGGACTGTACTACTGTACAAGAAGGGAGACATTCACAACAATGGCTATTATTGCCCAATCTGCCTGTTGTCTGTTGTCTACAAGCTGTTCACTGGAGTCATCCTGAATAGGATTGACAGAACACTGGATGAAGGACAACCATGTGAGCAATCCGGTTTCTGAAAAGGATTCAGCACAATCGACCATATCCACATGATAATGAAGCCCATTGAGGTTTCTTGGGAGTTCAAGATGCCACTCTGTCTAACGTTCTTTGATTTAAAGAAGGCCTTGATTCTGTTGATACTGAAGTGATTTTTGAAACCCTAGCCATCGTTCTAATAAAAACAAACATCAGCCGAGCAGCACAAATGCTGGCCTACTTCAACCGTGAGTGAGGAAAGGTAGTACTACAGCTAAATCTTACAAAGACAATGTTTATTTGATATGGTCTCGTTCCTGACATTCTTTTCACTCCCAATGGGATGAACATCTTTGAATACAACAATTATGTGTACCTAGGTCGAGAAGACAACACGACAAATGACCTGACACCTGCGTCACCTGGCCACCCACCTATCAGAGTGTCAGACTTCTTCGTCAAGACCCTGAACAATTGGTTTGGTTTAAGGCTTTTCTTGTTTGAGCAATTTGAGAGATTGCCTTTGAACGCCTTCAAGAGCATTGAAGAAATAGCTAAGAGGACAAAGAACCTCTGGTTCCAGGCACATCTCTTCAATTCCACTGTTCTTCTTGCATTAATATACGCCTCAGAGACCTGGGCCCTAGGGAAACAGGATGAGAATGCTATTTGGGTCTCCCAAAGAGGAATTGAAAGAGCTATGCTTGGAGTATCATGCTTCACTCAAATTGGAGAATGAATCTGGAGTTCTGACCTCCATTGATGATCAAGAATCAGGGACGCTGTCTCATTTGCCAGGGCATCGAAAATCAGTTGGGCTGGACACATAATGAGATTTAGAGATGACTGCTGGACTAGAGTCATTACAGACTGGATTCCACAAAACATCAAAAGATCATGTGGCCACCCACCTATCAGAGTGTCAGACTTCTTCGTCAAGACCCTGAACAATTGGTTTGGTTTAAGGCTTTTCTTGTTTGAGCAATTCAATGAGTATCGGGAAGTCAAGTAATCAAGTTAATATTCATTGCAAACAAAATACAAAATTCATAATCTGAACCTTTTTCTTTATAATTATGCTGTGTCTATGAATAGTACAAAATTTTCATTGTTTTATTTTTAAATGTTCTTGATTTTTTTTTACGCAAGGGTAATTTTATTTCTAACATTATGAAAAATAGATCATAAATCCAATTAACAGTGACACAAGCACTCTTTACCCATTAATTATCATAAATACTATCAAAATTTATAGTAAAATAAAATATATAGTACATTTTCATTTTATGGATTTCTATTGAATATAATCTTTTTTAAGAGTTATTTTCATATATATGTATATATAATAAGATTTTTGTTTTAAATATCAGTGAGATAGACCTTTAAAAGCTTTTTATGATTACGTTTCAGCAATACAGTGTTCCAACACCCATCCCTCCACCAGTTTACATTTCCCACTACCAACCAGTGTTCCCAGTTTCCCTCCTATCAACCCTTCAGCCGGCCTCTATGACACTTTTCTTATCTCTCTCTCTCTCTCTCTCTCTCTCTCTCTCTCCCCTCTCTCTCTCTCCTTTTGGGCATTGTGGCTTGCAATACAAATACTGATAGGTTATTGTGCATATCCCTTTACCTATACTTGGTATAAATAATCTTATAGGACTTAGGGACATAGTATTCAACACCTGAGGAAAAAATTTTTTCATTGATGAACTAAGTAATTTTCTTTGTTGTGAGGAGGATGGGGCTAGTGTGTAGTGATGGTCAGAATTTACAGGATTTAGTTCTATATCTTTGTGCCTGACTAACTTCTGGTGGTATTGAGGGGAGAGTAGAGGAGGCCAGAGATCAAACTTGGGTCAGTTGTGTCAAAGGCAATCACATGACCTGCCATATTATATCTCTACCTTCTCCCTTTCTGGGAGATCTTGCATAGTAGTAGTGCTTAGGGGCTACTCGTAGCTAGGTGCTTGAAGGTGTATCTCAGCAGTGCTGTACCAGCGTGAAGTACCAAACACAGACCTCTTGTATACAAAGCATGCTCTTAGTTCAGTAAGCTAACTCTCCAGTCTGAGGCAGGAAATTTTATAGTATAAGGGTGATCAATAAAACTAGAAAAAAGGTATATCAACAAAAGTTTATAACTAATATTTATTAAAAACAGCAGTTTGCTATGAAATATGATTATTGTCCATGGAAGACATTATATTTCACATATGAAATCTCACAAAAAGCTTTACATTTGAACAGAAAACTGTAGTCTCAATGAAGTAATTAAACATGATATATGCTGAAAAGAATATTAGAGGAAGTGAGGAAAGCAAAGTGGTCTGTGTGAATACAATATGTTTTCGTGCTCATGATGACATGAAGTTAGTGTTAGTTGGAGAGCAATGAGAGAAAAGACATAAGTGGTGAGGCTATTATTTATGAAAGTTTTAAAAATAAGGGTCAGATCCTAGAGAAACTTGTGGACTCTAAGAAAATTATTTCACTCAGTAATGTGGGAAGATAAGAACTTGCTAATATATGAGTATTTTATCACTACATATCAAATGATCACAGACATGGTGGGTGAAGAAACTACGTCACAATTTTAGAATTTCAAATATGGCATCATCGGATTCTTTTCTCAAGATGTGTCAGGGACGATATTAAGTTATTGTTTAAGCTGTAAGGAAGAATTGTGTCACAGATTCATTCAAGATTTTGACAAACTTTGCTATCTTCTGCTTGACACTAACAATGTTTTGAAAAATACGAGTTTTAGATGGGTCAGAAAGGGTTCTAGTTGCTGAGAAATAATTTCAGAAAATAACTCATATGACTTTTTTAGTGGGTATCTTTTAATGGGTAATCTAAAGCATTTCTCAAATTTTCTTTCTCCCATGACTCTCTTCCAAATTTATTTGTCTTTTTCTGACACTCCCATCATATGGGTTTCTTCCCTCATACCATGCTAGGGCCCCTCATCTATGTGAGTTTCACCTGCGACTCTGTTGGCATAGTCTGGACTCTTGGATGAGAAAGACTTATGTAGAGTAGTCAATTTAACATTGTATCTCAGATGAATGTGATTATAATGGAATTATTCCAATGCCTCAAGTCTTGCAGTTGTTTTAGTGAAGGTAATGGCAAGCTATCAAGGATTATCCATTAAAATTTTTGTTTTAAGGTACACAATAAAAACAAGGTCTTTCTAATTTCTTTTTTTAAACATTTTTGATGATGATCTTTTTTATTACATGTTTTCGGACCATGTTTTTACATTTACCTACTCAAATCAAAAGACTGTAATGAATAATGTGTGATTGTATACAGAGGTTGCATTGTTTTATAGCCATTAAATTTTAAAATAGCTATATTATTATCATTGATAAATGTTTTTGGTATACTTATTTCATGCACCTATAGATGGCCAACAGATTTTGCTACATACCACTCAATTCCCAATTATACATTATTTTCCAAAAACATGAGCTAAAAACTGTAATCATTTTTATAACACATTCATAAAAATATATCTATTATTAGCAATGGACTAGACTTTAAATTGCTTATGCTATGGTAGTACAAAATATAAGATAAAACCATAAATTGTATATTTCCTCTAACTCATATTGTGATTAACATCAAAATATACATTCTGAAGTATTTTCTTTCTAGTCCTACTTATTGGTTTAAATAGCTATAGATTTGACTGCTATTACAAATTTAATCATTACCCTTTCTGAGAGAAATAATTCTTTTATATTAGTAACACTACAGGAGTGATAGAGAAATAGTATTTATGAAATAGGAATCATGAAAAAATTCATACATTTAGAAAGTTTTCAATATCATTAAGTGCATAATTTGTTAACATTGTTGACACCAAGTTAATCTTGTACGCTCTTTCAATATAGAATCATATGTTACACTTGAAAACATTATCTACTGACACGACATTGATAAATTCTCTTGACCTGAACCTGGAAGTAGAGCAGATCTGAAGACACACAGTGATTCAGGTTTCCTAATGGGAACAATAATAGCATTGTCCCATGCTTCTATTTCTCATATCATCATTCACATCTTTAAGGCTTATAACCTATTCCAAATTAGTCTTATCAGCACTCAATATTTGAATGAACTACATTTTATTCTTGGGATTATTCCTTGTTACTGTTGCTATTTTGCTTTGACTAGTGTAATTGGAATCAGAGTGCAATGAACATGTCATTATTCTTTGTGTTCAATCAGCTTATAGAGAGTTAAAGTATGAGCAGGTACCTTTTCTCTAATTATATTGAAAGTTTCTCATTTTGCACACAAATTAACCATATCTCTCAAATTTCTGTTTCTAAATTTAAATAATTTTAATATCTTGAATTTTTAAAGGGCTCAAGTGATAGCACAGCAGATAGGGTGTTTGCCTTGCGTGCATCCAACCCGGGTTCAATTCCTCTGCCCTTCTCGGAGAGCCCAACAAGCTACCAAGAGTATCCTGCCCTCACAGCAGAGACTGGCAAGCTCCCCATGACGTATTCGATATGCCAAAAACAGTAACAACAAATCTCACAATGGAGACATTAATGGTGCCTTCTTGAGCGAATCCTGAACAATGGGAGGACAGTGATACAGTGATAGTGAATTTTTAAAAAAGTGAGGCCTTTCCTAAGTTGTGATAGAGGATATAGTCCATGAGAGTAGTTAACTAATGGCATGTGAATTGGCTGCAAAGAGTTAAAATGGTCCTTTGAAACACCATATCTTAATTATTTTAATAATTGACTTTCCTCTCCAACTTATGTAGCCAGTGTGTTTATGCACTCTGTGGCATTTTGCTTTTTAATAAATAATTGAAGTTGGAACATGAGTGCTGAATGTTTATGCCATCAATTTTGCATCATTACGGATGATCAAAACTTGAGACGTGTGGTAGACCAAACATGGGAGCAAACCAACTCTGTGACTCAGAAGGATATTTATAGAAAGAACCCATAGGACAAATGGAGAAATGAGTCAATTTCAAATTACCTAAATGACATTTTGTGAGATTTTCTAGATCATTATGATTTTAATATTAATTATAGCAAAACCACTATTACACTCAGTATTCAGTTGACTCTGTTTCTGAGAAGACATGAGGAATGAATTGAAATGAAACTAACAACCAAAACATAGGACATCGAACTTTTTCCATAGTTAAAGTGTGCTGTCTTAGAGGAAAGTGTGCTGCCTTAGAGGAAGTAAAGTGTGCTGCTTTAGAGGAAAAAAATGTATATATATATATATTCATCTTTCAAATACCACAAAGTAGATTTGTATTGTAAAGCATCAGTTTAAAAATTGCTCTAGGGCTCATATTGTTTTGTATAAAATGTGGTACGAAAAAGAAGTTTTCCTAAAATTTTGTTTAAATAATAAAAATGTGTATTTTTATAGGAGCTACTAAAATAAATCAATCAGGTACAGTTTGCTTAATAAATAAGCATTATTTATTATGCCTGTTTTACAGATCTTCGATAAAACTAAATTTTTATTTTGACCATTCTCAACAACATTTCAGTACTGTTTTGGTGAAATGTTTAACTCAATATTTTTATTGAATGTTGAAGTTAACTCAGTTAAATATTTATCATTCACATTCTACAGGTATTTGAATATGCTATATTCTTAAAAATCGATGTATTGTTGTTATTTTACCAATGCTTCTCTGAATCATTCTTGAATTGTTTTATCTATTTATTAAATCGATATGGTATTTTAATAGAATAATGAGTGAACTTAACTTAAAGGGTAATTTATTTTTCCATATTAGACAATATCTGAGAAAATAAAAATTTCCATTTGGCTTCTCAGAAAGTCTAACATAAAACATAAACTAAAAGCAAACCTTAGTTATGTTAAATTTATTTCAGCTTGTTTTTGGATGAAAACTAGAAAATCTTTTTCAATCAGAACATGTTTGATTTTGATAGAAAATTCTCAAATTTGTATTTGATTTTAATTTTTAATTTTGTATTATTTTATTGAGTATTCTGTAAATATTTATATTTTATTGACACATGTAGAAATACTTTTTACATATTATGATTATGAAGAAAATGTATTTAATAGTTATTTCACATATCTAAAAATGGAAATATATTTCAAATACAAATGTATTCAATTTTAAATAACATCAAAGTGAAGTTTTACAAATTTATTTTGTGTGAAGTGTTTACATTTCCATATAATAAATGTTCAGTTCTCTATGAGTAATTGCCAGGTAATTTTTCTCTTTATTTGTCTGAAACATTTTTTAGGACTATTTATCATCTGAATTCAGTATACATATTTTAAGACCGTAAAATTCTATAAAACTATTATTTTATTTTACTTTTACTATCCTCTCCATTTTAAGTCTAATTAATTTGAACTTATAGAATTTAAAAATAGAAGTCATCTTTATAACTTTTTAACAGTGACCTTTAAAATCGACATGTACTTTTTCTAAAGTATTATATCACCTATGTTTTATATATTTGAGTTCCTAATATCTGTTCTCATATATCTGTTTCTAATATCTGAGTTTATTTATATAACATGTTAATGAATTCTATTTTTTAAGTTTGTAAGTTTTCTCAGCAATTAAAAAGCATATTACAAGTAATAAAAATGTACCATGCCAGTGATACAGGGTATCGGGATTAACATTGTATTTTATAACCTTCACTTTCTTTCCTGAATATAATAAAATAAAATATTAGGAATATGAATACATAAACATGCATAATAAATTATGTGAGTTTGTACTTATTGACTCTTGACAAGGTCAGACCTGAACACCTGAAGAACCTGCCGTCAGTACTCATCAATACACTGGCTCGGCTCTTCACTCGCTACCTGTCTGAATGCAAGGTTCCATCTCAATGGAAAACCAGCAGGACCGTACTACTGTTCAAGAAGGGAGACATCCATGACATTGGCAACTATCGCCCGATCTGCCTATTGTCTATCATCTACAAGTTGTTCACTCGAGTCATCCTGAATAGGATTGGCAGAACACTAGATGAAGGACAACCATGTGAGCAAGCAGGGTTCCGCAAAGGATTCAGCACCATCGACCATATCCACACGATAACCAAACTCATTGAGGTTTCTCGGGAGTTCAAGATGCCGCTCTGCTTAACGTTCATTGATTTAAAGAAGGCCTTTGATTCTGTTGAGACGGAAGCGGTCATTGAAGCCCTAGCCAATCAGGGCATTCAAGCCCAATACATCAGGATCCTCCGTGAGCTGTATTGCGGATTCACTACCAGGATCTCACCATTCTACAAAGAAGTGATCGTTGATGTCAAGAGAGGGGTGCGGCAGGGTGATACCATTTCACCAAAACTCTTCAGTGCCACCCTCGAGAACATCATGCAACGACTGGAATGGGAAGGAATGGGAGTGAAGATAGATGGTCGGCAACTACACCACCTCCGCTTTGCTGATGACATTGTTTTAATAACACCAAACATCAGCCAAGCGGCACAAATGCTGGCCGACTTTGACCGTGAGTGTGGAAAGGTAGGACTACAGCTGAATCTTACGAAGACAATGTTTATGAGAAACAGCCTTGTTCCTGACGCCCCATTCGCTCTCAATGGAACGACCATCTCCGAATGCAACAGCTATGTGTACCTAGGTCGAGAGGTCAACATGACAAATGACCTGGCACCCGAGCTACGCAGGAGGAAGAGAGCGGCTTGGAACGCCTTCAAGAACGTCGAAGAAATAGCTAAGAGGACGAAGAACCTCCGGCTCCGGGCACATCTCTTTGATTCCACTGTTCTTCCTGCATTAACATATGCCTCAGAGACCTGGGCCCTACGCAAACAAGATGAGAACGCCATTCAGGTCTCCCAAAGAAGAATAGAAAGAGCTATGCTTGGAATATCACGTTTCACTCAAATGAGAGAACGAATCCGGAGTTCTGACATCCGTCGACGATCAAGGATCAGGGACGCTGTCTCATATGCCAAGGTGTCGAAAATCAGATGGGCTGGTCATGTAATGAGATTTAAAGACGACCGTTGGACTAGAGCTGTTACTGATTGGATTCCACGGGATGTCAAGAGACCGCGTGGCCGCCCACCTACCAGATGGTCAGACTTCTTTGTCAAGGTCATGAACGATCGGTTTGAGGCCCTCCATGTTCCCGGAGCGAAGAGATGCCATTGGGCTACACTAGCACGCGACAGGGACAAATGGAGACGTTACTGGCGCCCGCTCGAGCAAATCGACGACTAACGGGAAGTTAAGTGATTAAGTGATTTATTTTCTAGAGAGTTCTGGCGAATGCCTATATGTAAAGTGTACTGTGAATAGTGTGAATGAAAACAAGCTTCTTTGTAGTGGGGCATATGGAAAAGAAATTTAACCTGAGATCAAGGCAATGAAAAGAAGATAGTCAATGCAATATCTACGGAAGAACTGACACGGAAGAGAAAACAACATGTTACTATGCCCTAAGGCAGAAGTGAAACAGACAAAAAGAATCAGGAAGGGGCTAGAGAGATAGCACAGCAGGTAAGGCATTTGCCTTGCATGTGCCGACCCAGGTTCAATTCCCAGCACCCTATATGGTCCTCTGAGCACTGCCAGGAGTAACTCTTGAGTGCAGAGCCAGGAGTAACCCCTGTGCATCACTGAGTGTGACCCAAAAAAGCAAAAAAAAAAAAAAGAATCAGGAAAAAGAAACCCACCATTCCTCTGATATGGAATCAAGAGAATTAAGAGCAAGAGATCCACTTCAAAGTAACACAATTTAAGGCTGAGTACATTGGGATAGTGGGTTGTCCTTATTACAATTGTTTTGGGAAGATATTTCAATTAAAACACTGTGATTTATAAATTTATAAACACAATTGTTTTGGTCAAGTAATGCTCCAATAACAATCCCACCACCAGTGTCCCTTTCCCTCCAGCTATGTCCCCAGATTGCCCTTCATACCCATGGCTTCCCTTGGTAAATAAAAATTATTTTGAGGCTGGAGTGATAGTGCAACAGGTGGGCATTTGCCTTGCATGGGGCCAACCCGAGTTTGATCCTCGGGGATCCCATATGGTCCCCTGAGCACCACCAGAGGGATTCCTGAGTGCAGACCCAGGAGTAGCCCTTGAGCATCACTGGGTGTGACCCAAAAAGCAAATTAATTAATTAATTAATTAATATTTCTTGCTCTAACAAAATTTAAAATAATGACAAATAAAATTATCAGAAAGTAAATCATTGAAAGTCAAATTGTGATGATTGTCCTTTTATTTTAACCTATATAAATTAATAAACAAACAAACACTGTCCTCCCGTTGTTCATCAATTTGCTCAAGCAGGCCCAGTAACGTCTCCTTCTTGAGACTATTTGTTACTGTGTTTGGTATATTGAATACGTCACGGGTAGCTTGCCAGACATTGCCATGTGG
Source organism: Sorex fumeus (assembly GCF_029834395.1). Classification (NCBI taxonomy): domain Eukaryota; kingdom Metazoa; phylum Chordata; class Mammalia; order Eulipotyphla; family Soricidae; genus Sorex; species Sorex fumeus. The sequence goes on from NW_026606188.1 coordinate 8,616,297, forward strand.
GCGAGATACTCTCAGTAGTTTGCCAGGCTCTACAAGAGGGGCAGAGGAATTGAACCGGGCTCGGTCAGGCTGGCTGTGTGCAAGGCAAACGCCCTACTGCTGTGCTATTGCTCCAGCCCTAGTTCAAATAATTTAATACAATACAGTATTATGCCTATTCTCATTTACATAAGTAAGTTTTCAACTCTGGTATCAAAAATATATTGCACCAAATTTAATTTTGTACTTGGATAATGGTAATAATTGTGTCTTCCCTGTTTTTAAATTTCAATTTTTTAAATGAAGGATCATTATATATTTATTTTAAAATATTCTGGTTGTTCTTGTTAATATTATACCATAGGAACTTAGAGCAAAATATTAGAAGAAAGACTATTTAAAAATATCTATTCCCTCAGGCAGATAAATAGCACAATGGATAATGCACTTACCTTGCATGCAACTGACCAGGGTTTAATCTGCTGCACCCCACTTGGTTCCTTGAGCATGGCAAGAAGTAATCCCTGAGTACATAGCCAGTAATCGCTGAGCATCTCTAGGTGTGGTACCCAAGCCAAAAACAGAACATAAAAGAAAGGAAAAGGCCCTCTAGTAATATAGGCAAGAAAGGTAAAGAACTATGTGGGAGAAGGAAGGGAGAGAAGCATTGGTCACAAACTCTTATGTTTATGGTGCTCCCACATATTTTGGTGATCTAATGTAGGGTTTTGTTGTTACTGGATTTGGCATATTGAATACTCTCGGGAGGTAGCTTGCCAGGCTCTCTGAGAGGGGCAGAGGAATCGAACCTGGCTCTGCCAGGCTGGCTGGAGCGATAGCACAGCGGTAGGGAGTTTGCCTTGCATGCAGCCAACATGGCCGACCCAAGTTCAGTTCCTCTACCCCTCTCGGAGAGCCCGGCAAGCTAGCGAGAGTATATCGCCCGCACGGCAGAGCCTGGCAAGCTACCTGTGATGAATTCGATATGCCAAACACAGTAACAACAAAGTCTCCAATGGAGACGTTACTGGGCCCGCTCGAGCAAATCAATTAACAAGGGGAGGACAGTGATATACGCAGTGATATAATGTAGGATTTACACTGTTGTAGTCACCGTGGTTGAACATGTTCTGATTGTTGTTGGTTGCTGTGGAGGTTGTTGTGGTACTGAGATATATGCTTGCCAGGGATGCTCTTCTTGGCCACAGTGCCTATACATATTTTGTTTTTATTTTTGAAATACACCTGGATGTGATAAGTGCTGACACCTGGCTCTGCCCTCAGGATCACTCCTGGTGAGGCTCGGGAAGCCATATGTGTCTGAGCATTGAATCCAGATCTCCATTTAACAAAGGCATCATAACTCTTGTACTGCTGCTTTGTTCCCCAAATACATATTGTTACTTGTAGAGCTTTGCTAATATTTGCACCACTTTGAGTTTGCACTCACTCATATGGTGATGGTGCTTCCAAACTTCTGTGGTTCTAGGAATCATAGAAAAGCACAAACATCTGTGACATGTTGCTAATATATAGTAAATATATATATATTTTACAAGGTCAACATAGAACAATTTATTATTATCAGAATTATACAAATCAAATTTTCATCTAAATTTATATATGAAAAGTATTTAAGTAAAGGGTCAAATTACAAGATAAAGTTCATAACAAATTGGGTATGGATACGGTAAGTACTTCAGCATAATAAATTTTATGTAACAAAAATCTATAGCTAACAGCATACTCAATAGTGAAATGTATGTTTTTTTTACCCTATGATAAGAAATAATACAAAGATGATCACCATCATTACTTTTATCCAACAAATCGCTAGAATTATTAGCCAGAACAACCAGGTGACAAAAAATATATGTGTTAGAAGAGACTGAAAATTAAACATATTGTAGATAGACTTTGTGTTTTTAATCTTTTAGAAATAATGATTTAGAAATAATGATTTAAGTAATGTCACAGAATGAAAAAATTTGTATACAAAAATCAGTTGTGATTTATGAACCAATAACAACTATACAATAAGAGAACTTAAAAAAACCATATTGGGCCTGGAGTGATAGCACAGCAGGTAGGGCATTTGCCTTGCACGTAGCAAACCTAGGTTCAATTCCCTGCATCCCATATAATCCCCCGAGCACTGCCAGGACTAATACCTTAATGCATGAACCAGGAGTAACCCCTGTGCATCTCCGAATGTGATCCAAAAAGCAAAAAAATAAAAAATAAATAAAATAGAAAAAGAAAACCTTATCAGTTACAACAGCATCAAAATATTTGGGAATATTAACCAGAGGCAAAAATCCTATATTCTGAAAATTATGCCACTAGTGAATTTGAAAATCATGATCATGATCATCCTGTTGTTCGATTGCCTTGAGCAGGCACCAGTAACATCTCCTTTATCCTAGCCCTGAGATTTTAAAAAGTGCCATATTCAAGGCTCTTTCAGGGTTAGGAGAATGAGACCCATTATTGTTACTGGTATTTGGCATATTGGGTACGCCACGGGGAGTTTGCCAGACTCTGCTGTGTGGGCAGGTTACATTTGATAGCCTGTCAGATTGTCCAAAGTAAGAATGAGATAATAAGATGTCACGCAGCCATGAATGCGGCTGTGCACTTTTGGGAATTGGGTTTTATGTCCCTGGGTCTTGGCCGTTGATGGGATTATACCGCGCTGGGGGACAGTTGGTGGGTGTGACCCCTGCCTACTGAAAGATGGAGGATCTGGGTGGAGGATGCTCAGCCCCAATCCAAGCAGGCTTGGAGATCTCAGCCCTGGAACCCGCATGCCTTTGTTCCTCTGCTGGTACCTTCATGCGTGTGAAGAGTTGTCTCAGCATGGTTGTGGCTGGTTCTGGAGGTCTTTGGCTACCGGATCTCTGCTCGGGGTGGGGAGAGAAACTCAACCCGCCCCCCCTCCAAGGGGTCCTGGGAGGACAGTCAGGTGCGGGGGCAAGAGACTCTGTGCTGTTTTCTTCTGGGAGCTTTTGAAAATAAAAATTCCAGAATTTGAAAATAAAAAATATAAATGTATAGGTATTGTGTATTAAGACATTAGAATATTTAATATAATTAAAATGTTTATACTACCACAAACAACATATTTAATGTATGTAATTCTTGCCAAAATTTCAAAGACATTTTTCACAGAAATGAAAAATAGCAATCCCAAAATTTGGGATGGGAACACATACTATCCCAAATAGCCGAAGAAATATTAGGAAAGGAGAAAAGATTTAAAAATATTTACACTTGTAAGGGACTGGGGGCTGGAGTGATAGCACAATGGTAAGGCATTTGCCTTGTGCTCAGCCAGCTAGGCTGAGCCAGGTTTGATTCCTCCGCTCCTCTCAGAGAGCCCGGCAAGCTACAAAGAGTATCTTGCCTGCACAGCAAAGCCTGGCAAGCTACCCGTGATGTATTTAATACGCCAAACACAGTAACAACAAGTTTCAAAATGGAGAGGTTACCGAGTCCACTTAAGCAAATCGATGAACAACAGGAGGACAGTGACAGTGACATTTATTAAATAATATCACAAAGTGAGTCACCCAAAATTATTTGGAAACCGTCAACGTAGATGTGTTGTCTAAAAAATCAAAATAATCCAAAAACCTTAGAAAAATGTGCTTCTTGGGAAAGTTTGCTACTTGATGGTATTGTTCAACTCTGGGGGTTGTGATAGAGCCTCAGCCTAAAGTATCCAGTGGGTATTGACATATATATATATATATATATATATATATGTATGTATATATATATATATATTTTTTGTACAATTTTAATTTAGAGAACTAAATTGATGACTGGATCTCCTGAATTTCTGGACAGCAGAGTTAGAATAGGAGTGGACAATATAAGGCCGCTCCAAACAAAAATATGTATAGTTTTTCTATAGGTATTGATTTAGGAGGAGAGATTTTCCAATTTCTAGAATGTTCCAGCGGAAAGACTACTGATTAAGCATGTTGGGGCCTCGGCAGTTTGTCTGAGACCTTGACCAAATCCGCTGCCCCTAGGAACAGGAATTTGGCCCCGCTTGCAGGGGCCCAGAAACTTCCTCCAGCACTCCACCCATGTAGGCACTCTGTTTGAAGATAACTGATGTGGGTTGTGATGGTTACCATCTCTCTGTATTGACACACCTGACCATGAAAGTGGGAAATGTAAATCATTAACTGACATCTCATCTGAACCATGACTAGACAATGACATGTGTGTGTTGCAATACTCCCTGAATTTCATGTATGTAACCCCATGTGCAAAGGCTAATAAATGAACTGATTGACCACCAGCCTCCCACCTCTGCGTGGTTCTCTGCGTGGTTCTCTGAGGCGGCTGGGATGCATGGTGCGCAGGGAGTGGGGGGAAGGGCAGTTGTTTCTCTCCTACCCACTCCCTCTCCTATAGGCAGTAAGTCTAACAACTCGGCAGGGATCATACACCAGCGGGCGGAGGTCGATTGGCCAGGACCCTGACATTAGCCGTTTCACCTATTTATGATACACAGATATGATAATAAGTTCCTTGCTGTATTTTAGTATGTAAACTTTGATTAAGTTATGAAATTAAATGTCTTAAAATTACAGAAGATCATTTTAGGAAGAATTATCAAATCAAACATTTGAAAAAGGAATTTCTGATTTCATCGATCAGCTATTGACTGTCATGTGGGCAAAGTTGATGGGATCTAGTAGATAGAACTGTGAAGACGGATGAAGGGAACATTTTTTATCCAAGAATACTAAGGTACTTAGGTGCTTAAAATGCTTGAATTTTTATTGTCAATTAGTTTCATTATTTCTAATAACTGGTTGTGTATGAAAACTCTAAAGAATGAAGGAAAAAGTTGTTAATTTTTGTGACAAACTCTACATGTGTTATTCAATAACCCAGTGATATTTCTGTGGGGAATAAAGGCCTTTAAGAAAAATTGAGGGAAAGAAGAGATTATGGTCCTTTACAACCAACTTTTAAGTACTTGAAGTTTAAATAGAAAGTTTCAAGATAGGAAGAAAAGAAATGTATGAGAAGAACATATTTGGCAGAATTTTCTGACCCTGTGCCAGGCTGTCTTCACTGGGGCACCTCAGAAGGGGGAGGGTTGAGTTTCCCTCCCCACTCCAAGAAGAGCCTCAGAAGCAGAAAACCTCCAAAACCCAGCCACAGCCATGTTCAAGGTCACTGTCCACACGCTCAGACAAGCCTCAGACATGAAGAAACTGACAGAGGAACCCAGGTATGCGGGATCTGTGACTGACATCTCCAAGCCTGTTCGGATCAGGACTGGATCTTCTCCACCCAGATCCCCAGTTTTCCAGTAGCTTGGCAGCCACACCCACAAACCGTCCCCTAGGACCATGTAATCTCATCAATGGCCAAGATCCAGAGACTGTAAAATAAAGCTCTCGGAAGAGAGCGTTGCAGTATTTCCTGGAGTGATCTCTTGTACTCTAGCCCACTGATGTACCTAAAGTAGCACAAGTGTGTTTGGTTTTAGCATACTTGCTTGTAGTCTTGTATATAGGGCTTAAATGGACCCAGAAAGAAATACAAAAACCTTCACACACTTCCCTCTTATTGTCGTAGGAAGAAGTTTGATGTTTGAATATTATCTGTAATAAACTACTGAAAACTAGTTTATGGAAATAAAATGTATAACAATCGTAAAATAAGAAAATTTAAAAAAAAAAACAGAAAAAAATTTGTTTTAAGAGAATTCAGAGTGGTAAGTGAAATCTCCAAGTCAGTGAAGAAAGGCCTTGCCAGAAGGGTCATTTATTTGTGAATCTTTACTACTTTATCAGGATTATGTTTTCCACAGACAGAACAAGACAGTATTTGTTTCAGAGAAGAATCAAATGTCCCTAACAATGTTGTCAGAACATGGTATTTTGTTCCTCTTCTCGATGATGAGCCATTATGAGAAGACAAACAGCAAAATATCAGGCACATGAGATTGGCTAGATAGCAAATAGTCATTGGGGAGTTTCCCATCTCCATCTGGGTAGACTACACATGTGTCTTTTTTGTAACTGGTGAGTTGGTGTTTTCTTGTTCAGTTTCTTTACATTAGGAGATCCTGAGTTTGTGCAACAAATAGGAATTAAATTAGAATTAAGATCTTGATGAATACCATAGAGGTAAAACTCTTTGAAGGCCTGCTGGCTAAGCCTAGATACCTGTTAATCTGAAAGCCTAATTTCTGGATAAGTACTAACTCTACTTGTCTTTAACCAAAGGCCATGTTCCTATGAGAAACGAAGTTTAAGCCATGTGATATAAGCTTTACAAAACACAGTTTATCTGCTAGATATTTATAAACTCCTGTAATCTAAAATTGTTCTGTTGTGCTTATTTTTTTGGTTTGGGGGCCTAATCTGGTGGTGCTCAAGTCTTACTCTGGACTCTGTGCTTAAGGATCACTATGAGACATACGTAGGGAACCATACGTGGTGCTGGTGATCAAACAAGTTAACTGCATATAAGGTAACTGCTTTACCCCTTGTAAATATGTTTTGCCATATATTGTCATATTATTCCTGTGTATTTCTTTCTGAAATATGAAGATATGAATAATTAAAAATTGATTGTATTCAATATTCAAGAAGGGTTAAGTCTATGTGAGCACGATATAATTTAATTTTGTGATGTTTTTCAGTAGCGGAAGTATTTTTATTTCATTTCATCATCCTGTTAATCTTCGATTGCCTCGAGCAGGCCCCAGTAACGTCTCTTTCATCCTAGCCCTGAAATTATATTCAAGGCTCTTTAGGAGAATGAGACCCATCATTGTTACTGGTATTTGGCATATTTGGTACACCACGGGGAGTTTGCCAGACTCTGCCCTGTGGGCAGGCTACATTCGATAGCCTGCAAGTTTGTCCAAAATAGGAATGAGAAAATAAGATGTCATAAAAAAAAAGTTTTGATAAGATGTCGCGCGGCCGCAAATGCGCGACATTCCAGGCCTCAGCACTTAAACCTGTGAATTTGCTGCCCCCCCGTCACAGCCAGGTCAGAGCTTGCAGCTTCCGTGGGCTCGCCTTAGTGCTGGCACCAGCCTCACAGCACCTGTGCACAGTCCCTCTCTCTTGTTGCCTGTTTCTGGGCTCTTGAATCCAATTCATGGCTTTCCACCCAGGAACGTATGGTTAAAATGCCTGTTAGGAATTAATCCTGTCCTTCTGGAAATTTGTCCTCATTTATTGTTCTTGTTCCCCCAGCACCGGCAGGCGGGCTGCGGGCATTCCTTGTCCAGGCTTCGGAGCACAGTCGAGGGAGAAGCTTTAATTCCATGGCACCGCCTCCGTTTGCTGTAAGCAAACAGCTTGGTCCTTTATTGCCCTTGAAACTGGCACTCGTGACCCAGGTTGGACTTGGGGGAGCAAGTCAGACGCCTGGTTTCTGCAGGTTAAAGTTCCTTGAAGTGCTGTATGTTAATCAGAAGCTCAGCCTTAGTTAATGAGGCCTTCAAGCTGGGAAGGACTTTGGATAGATGAGTAGGAGGAAGCTGGGCTGCTGCCCGTCCAGAGCTCAGTATCCCTCTCCCACCTCCCTCCCTCCCTCCCCCCAGTTAGGTGGGGGAAAACTGATCCTTCCCCAGGGAGTGGGAGTCACACAATAGTGGGATAATAAAATCTGCTGGATTTCCTCCCCTAGAGTGTATTTACTTAAAGATGAAATGAAGCTGAATTGTTGTGAAATATTAATATTTTTTAAAAGGGACACACCCAACAGTACTGGGGCGGGGGTGACCAGGTCTGGAGTGAACATGTGCCACCCGGAACCAAGTTCAGGGTCTCTTGTGCCATATCCTGAACTCACGAAAAACAGCCTTAAAGGGCTTTTAAGGGTAAATGAATATTTCTATCCGGAGTGGCCCACAAATGCTTTGAACCATTTTAAGTGTTTGGCAGTTCACCCTTATGAAACCACAATTCAAGGTGTATCACCATCAAACGCATCTTTTCTTTTCTCAGTGTTCTTTCCTAGGTAGTGGACAGTCTTATCATTTATTGTCATGTCACTTTGTTGTTTGGTCGGTTTTGGATTATGCCTGGCGGAGCTGGACTGTTCCCAGCCCAGTGCTCAGGTATTGCTTTCAGCGGTGCTCTAGGGAATTCGAGAAGCCAGGGGTTGTACTCTAGGCTCTACCATGCTCCTCAGTCCTTGTCAGAGTGTCCTTAATGGAAGGTGATATTAGGCCCACATATCTAATCCAGCCAATCAAAGAGGTTAAGGCAAAGATGGAGAGGACCCCACCAACAAGCAGGGAAGCTGAGTCCCGAACACTGGGCAGATCTGCTCTTCCCTTGCCTCTTAGGCCTCTCTTCTTATGCTTCCCTGTCTCTCCCTGTCACCCGAAGATTTTCGTCCTTGAACATTCAGCCCCTATGAACCCAGAGAGCTTTGCAGAGTTGACAGTGCCCCATTTTCCCGTGATACGGGCCAGGGGGGTTTCCCTCTGCTGCCTGGCTCCGAGGCTTCCCTCGTCCTTGAAGGCGCACCGCGGAGTGAGTGACTCAGCCTGTCTCGTCCCTCCTCTGATCCCTCCGCCCTAGTCCCCGCTGCCCATCGCCACCCTCCTCGACCTCCTTCTCCACTGCCTGGGGTCAGCATGTCCTCTTTCCCTTTTCAGAGTCTGGGTCACACGCGGCGTTAGAGAGAACCCCTGGCACCGGCTCGCCCCACCACCACCACCCCTGTTCCCGGGCTCAAGGACGAGGTGCGGTAAGTGCAGACGCCTTCATTTTCTCTGGGTCTCAATTTGGCAGGAATTTATTTGGGGTGGGGGAAGCGAGCGAAACATGACTTGGTCATATCCAAATGCTTAAGGAAAGGGCTCTTGGGAGACGGGGCTGAGCGTTGGAGGGATGGCTTCCGAGTGGCACCGCCAACTTGGCTCTTCGCACTGAGCTGGGGGTAGCCAGGGCACCTCCAGGAGTGACCCGCAAGCACAGATCTGGTTGTGGGCTCCAGTACTGCCATGTGCAGCTCCCAAACCAAACATCAAACAGCACAGGGTGTTTGCCTTGCATGTGGCCAGCCTGGCCAGCCCTCCAGTAGCCCGTATGGTTCCCGCCGAGCCCTCCAGGGCACCTGAGCAACCCTGGGTGTGTCCCGTACCAGCTTTCCCCCTGCCAGTCAAAACAGAAAAACCCCAAAACAGCCTGGTGCTGGGGTATGGCTAAGAAGGCTAGAGTTCATGCCTGCTTCCGCTGGGGGCTTGATGCCTGGTACCCCATGGCCTCCTGCTGACGAGCATAGCCCTGCTGGGGAGGACCTCCCCCAACCCCCAAATTAAATTAAAACAAAAGATAAACAAACCCAAGTTATATTGATTTTGCTTCAGGGTGTTTGCTTCATTGACTCGGCCAGAGACTTGGCGTGCTTATTAGCACAAATGTCCCCTGAGGACTCCTCTAGCCACAAAGCTGAACAGACAGCACACCTTAAACTTCCTTGGTGCTGGAGACAGAGTAGAGCAGGCGAGGCCCTGGCTTTACTTGGGGCTATCCTGGTACCATGTATGATGCCCTGAGCCCCGCCAGGACTGATCCCCGAGCAGGTCCTGAGCACTGCAGGTGTGGCCCAAAAACCAAATTCAAAACACACTTCCTCAGTGCTTTATGTCAGTAATATTTCAGTCAAACTGGGAATTGGGAAGAGAATGACAGAAACTCCCTAATATATATTTTTTCACTTAATCACTTAATCACTTAACTTCCCGTTAGTCGTCGATTTGCTCGAGCGGGCGCCAGTAACGTCTCCATTTGTCCCTGTCGCGTGCTAGTGTAGCCCAATGGCATCTCTTCGCTCCGGGAACATGGACACTACTTCCACTACCCAGCCGTCGCCACACTCCAGGACGCTTTCCGGACCCACGCGGCAGCTCCGGCCAAGACCCACGCACAACTGAAGACCCACAGAACAAGGTAAGTGGAACTCTCTGAGACCTTGGACTCCAGGCTCGGTGGACCCAGGGACAGAGCTTCTCTGCTTGCTCCCACCACCACAGGTGACAAAGGGATTCTAATCAGGAGCCCCACCCTACCCTGCCCTGTCTGCTTCCATCAACCACCCAGGGATCAAATTGTGCACAGGAGACCCACCCTACCCAGATAAATACCCCACTGGCAGATTTCCACTCTCGACACTACTTCCACTACCCAGCCGTCGCCACACTCCAGGACGCTTTCCGGACCCACGCGGCAGCTCCGGCCAAGACCCACGCACAACTGAAGACCCACAGAACAAGGTAAGTGGAACTCTCTGAGACCTTGGACTCCAGGCTCGGTGGACCCAGGGACAGAGCTTCTCTGCTTGCTCCCACCACCACAGGTGACAAAGGGATTCTAATCAGGAGCCCCACCCTACCCTGCCCTGTCTGCTTCCATCAACCACCCAGGGATCAAATTGTGCACAGGAGACCCACCCTACCCAGATAAATACCCCACTGGCAGATTTCCACTCTCGACACTACTTCCACTACCCAGCCGTCGCCACACTCCAGGACGCTTTCCGGACCCACGCGGCAGCTCCGGCCAAGACCCATGCACAACTGAAGACCCACAGAACAAGGTAAGTGGAACTCTCTGAGACCTTGGACTCCAGGCTCGGTGGACCCAGGGACAGAGCTTCTCTGCTTGCTCCCACCACCACAGGTGACAAAGGGATTCTAATCAGGAGCCCCACCCTACCCTGCCCTGTCTGCTTCCATCAACCACCCAGGGATCAAATTGTGCACAGGAGACCCACCCTACCCAGATAAATACCCCACTGGCAGATTTCCACTCTCGACACTACTTCCACTACCCAGCCGTCGCCACACTCCAGGACGCTTTCCGGACCCGCGCGGCCGTTGCGGCCGCGCGACACATCATAAGACACTAAATACCCATCTTCTGGAATTGTCGTACCATATTTGATAGGGTTCAAATATGGTAACACCTACAAGGGTGATTAGAGGCCACCCCAAAAGCCTCTATACCTCTCGGAAAGACTGGCAAGCTACCGAGAGTATTCCGCCCGCACGGAAGAGCCTGGCAAGCTATCCGCTGTGTATTCGATATGCCAAAACCAGTAACTACAACTGGTCTCATTCACCTGACCCTGAAGGCTTCACCGACATGGCAGCACTGAGAAGGATGAGAAAGGAGAGGCCGACAAAATCTCAAGGCCGACCTAGGCTGCCACAACGAAGGAAGACAAAAATGATCGTCTGTACTTTCAATGCACATACGCTAGCATCAGATGCATCCATCGAGGACCTGATGGTACAAGCGCGAATGATCAAGTACGACATCATTGGTCTGACCGAGACAAGAAGGCACGAATCTCACCATGCTGTTTTCGACACCGGAGAAGAATTGTTCCTCGGAACATGCGATAAAAGAGGTGTTGGAGGCGTCGGTGTCCTTGTCAACACAAACTTGGCCAAGAGCATTGATTCATTCGAATGCCTAACAACCCGAATCGGACGTTTACATTTGAATAGATGTGGCTCACTGCCTGCAGTTTCTATCTTCGTTGTCTACGCACCAACATCTCATTATGATGAAAGAGAAATCGAGAAGTTCTACATGGAGCTAGAGAAGTTCTATAAAGAAGACCACACCTTCTACAAGATCATTGTGGGTGATTTTAATGCCAAGATAGGACCGAGAAGATCAGCTGAAGAACTTCACATCAGGACCCATGGCCTAGAATGGAACGAACAGGGTGAGAGACTGTCTGAGTTCATCATGTCGACCAAGACCATTCATGGTAACTCACAGTTCCAGAAGGCAGAATCTAAACGATGGACATGGGAGTCTCCCGGTGGACGATTCCACAACAAAATAGACCACATCATATTCAATCGACGGTTTTGCCTGACTGATGTTGCTGTTGTCCCAAAATTTTCGAACGGGATCGGACCACCGTCTCCTTCGTGCAAAATTCTACTTCACAGAGCGGGGAGAAAGGGCTGCAAAGTTCAAAAAGAGAACTCCCAGAATGACCACCAACTGGGAACTCTTTGGTACTATTGCGGCAACATGGGAAGATGCCATTGTTGACAACATTGACGAGGAATACGATCGACTGGTTCAGCACCTCCATGAATGTGCGAGGAACGCCAAGAGAGAGATAGCCACAAAAAGTTGCCTATCTTCGAAAACTCTTGAGCTAATCGCCAGCGTGGTTTGGCGCATGCCTCAGGCAACCGCAAGCTAACGTCCGAGCTTGCAAAGCAGTGCAGAGATGCGATCAAGGAAGACCTCAAAGAGAGAAGAGCAGAAGTACTGATAGATGAGGCAGAAGCCGGGAAAAGTATTCGTAACGCCCGCCTGTCCTTCGCCAACTATAAGACCAAGATGACTGCCCTCCGACGTCCTGATGGATCCATCACATCCTCCAGAACGGCAATGGAGAAGATTATCCATGACTTCTACTCAAATCTCTTCGATAGCCATGTCCACTTGCCGACATACCAAATTCCACAGGATGGGTATGTCGTTCCTAACGTTCTCCCTTCCAAAATCCGACACGCCATTTCGTTGGTAAAGAAGCAAACAGCACCCGGCCCAGACAAGGTCAAACCTGAACACCTGAAGAACCTGCCGTCAGTACTCATCAATACACTGGCTCGGCTCTTCACTCGCTACCTGTCTGAATGCAAGGTTCCGTCCCAATGGAAAACCAGGAGGACCGTACTACTGTTCAAGAAGGGAGACATCCATGACATTGGCAACTATCGCCGATCTGCCTATTGTCTGTCATCTACAAGCTGTTCACTCGAGTCATCCTGAATAGGATTGGCAGAACACTAGATGAAGGACAACCATGCGAGCAAGCAGGGTTCCGCAAAGGATTCAGCACCATCGACCATATCCACACGGTAACCAAGCTCATTGAGGTTTCTCGGGAGTTCAAGATGCCGCTCTGCTTAACGTTCATTGATTTAAAGAAGGCCTTTGATTCTGTTGAGACGGAAGCGGTCATTGAAGCCCTAGCCAATCAGGGCATTCAAGCCCAATACATCAGGATCCTCCGTGAGCTGTATTGCGGATTCACTACCAGGATCTCACCATTCTACAAAGAAGTGATCGTTGATGTCAAGAGAGGGGTGCGGCAGGGTGATACCATTTCACCGAAACTCTTCAGTGCCACCCTCGAGAACATCATGCGCCGACTGGAATGGGAAGGAATGGGAGTGAAGATAGATGGTCGGCAATTACACCACCTCCGCTTTGCTGATGACATTGTTTTAATAACACCAAACATCAGCCAAGCGGCACAAATGCTGGCCGACTTTGACCGTGAGTGTGGAAAGGTAGGACTACAGCTGAATCTTACGAAGACAATGTTTATGAGAAACAGCCTTGTTCCTGACGCCCCATTCGCTCTCAATGGAACGACCATCTCCGAATGCAACAGCTATGTGTACCTAGGTCGAGAGGTCAACATGAGAAATGACCTGGCACCCGAGCTGCACAGGAGGAAGAGAGCGGCTTGGAACGCCTTCAAGAACGTCGAAGAAATAGCTAAGAGGACGAAGAACCTCCGGCTCCGGGCACATCTCTTTGATTCCACTGTTCTTCCTGCATTAACATATGCCTCAGAGACCTGGGCCCTACGCAAACAAGATGAGAACGCCATTCAGGTCTCCCAAAGAAGAATAGAAAGAGCTATGCTTGGAATATCACGTTTCACTCAAATGAGAGAACGAATCCGGAGTTCTGACATCCGTCGACGATCAAGGATCAGGGACGCTGTCTCATATGCCAAGGTGTCGATAATCAGATGGGCTGGTCACGTAATGAGATTTAAAGACGACCGTTGGACTAGAGCTGTTACTGATTGGATTCCACGGGATGTCAAGAGACCGCGTGGCCGCCCACCTACCAGATGGTCAGACTTCTTTGTCAAGATCATGAACGATCGGTTTTGAGCGGAAGTATATATATATATATATATATATATATATATATATATATATTTTAGAATGATACACAATAATGAATAAATTACCAAACTATGATTACTAAACTCAGAATAGAGGCTGGAGTGATCATACGGAGGGTAAGGCACTTACTTGTACACACCCTATCCAGATTCAATACTCAGCATGTTCCCCTAAGCACCACAAGGAGTAATTACTGAATTCAATGCCAGGAGTAACCCCTGGGCATCAACAGGTGTGACCTCAAAACAAAACAAAAATCTGAAAAGTCTGAAGTTCATGAAATACATCGATGTTCTAGATATGACCTAACACATAGTTTAAGACTTTGACATTTTAACCACTGCTGCAAAAAAAAAAAGCTATAAAATCTAGGGCAGTCTTAAATATCTGAGTTTTTAATAACACTGTTGAGAAGATTTTCCTGAGTCATACTCTCTTTTATGAGTATTTTCATCAACGGCCAGGATCCAGAGACTGTAACATCAAGCTCTCGGAAGCACACAGCGGCCACGCTACTTCTTATTCTCTAGGTCTTGCTCTCAGAGAAATCGGCAGATAACTGAGAGTATCAGACCAGCACATATGCCTGAATAGGAAAACGTGTAAAGTTTATTTGTGTTTTCAGGCTACCGGGAATATCCCACCCACATGGCAGAGCCTGGCAAGCTATCCGTGGTGTATTCGATATGTCAAATCTAGTAACTACAATGGGTCTCATTCCCCTGACCCTGAATACGGCAGCATTGAGAAGGATCTGGAAACAGAGGCGGATAAAATCTCAAGGCCAAACTAGGCTGCCAAAATAAAGAAAGACAAAAATGACTGTCTGTACTTTCAATGCACGTAGGCTGGCTTCTGATGCAGCATGAAAGATAAAGTACGACATCATTGGTCTGACCAAGATGAGAAGGCAGCAATCATATCACGCCATTTTCGATACTGGAAAAGAACTGTTCCTTGGAACATGTGACAAAAGAGACATTGGTGGTGTTGGTGTCCTAGTCAACATGAACTTAGCCAAGAGTATTGATTCATTTGAATGCCTAACAACCCGAATCGAATGATTACACTTGAATAGATGTGGCTCCCTGCCAGCAGTTTCTACCTTTGTTGTCTACGCACCAACATCCGGTTATGGTGAAGGAAAAATTGAGAAGTTTGATATGGAGCTGGAGAAATTCTAGAAAGAAGACCACACCTTCCACAAGATTATTGTTGGTGATTTTAATGCCAAGATAGGACCGAGAA
Organism: Sorex fumeus; assembly: GCF_029834395.1. NCBI lineage: Eukaryota > Metazoa > Chordata > Mammalia > Eulipotyphla > Soricidae > Sorex > Sorex fumeus. The sequence continues at coordinate 8,631,496 of NW_026606188.1, forward strand.
GATCAGCTGAAGAACAACACATCGGGACCCATGGCCTAGAATGGAACGAACAGAGTGAGAGACTATCTGAGTTCATCATGTTGACCAAGACCATCCATGGTAACTCACAGTTCCAGAAGGCAGAATCTAAACTTTGGGCATGGGAGTCTCCTGGTGGATGGTTCCACAATGAAAATGATCAAAATCATATTCAATCGACGGTTTTGCCTAACTGATGTTGCTGTTATCCCAAAATTCCAAATGGGATTGAACCACCATCTCCTTCATGCAAAATTCTACTTCACAGAGCAGGAAGAAAGGAATGCAAAGTTTAAGAAGAGAACTCCCAGAACAACCACCAACTGGGAGCTCTTTGGCTCTGTTGTGGCAACATGGGAAGATGCCATCATTGACCACATTGATGAGCAATACAATCGACTGGTTCAGCACCTCCATGATTGTGGGAGGAACGCCAAGAGAGAGATAACCACAAAAAAATGGCTGTCTTTGAAAACACTTGAGCTTATTTGCCAAGAGTGGCTTGGTGCATGCCTCAGGCAACAGCAAGGGAACATCAGAGCTCACAAAGCATTGCAGAGAAGCGATCAAGGAAGACCTCAAAAAGAGAAAAGCAGCAGTGCTGATAGATACAGCAAAAACCAGGAAAAGCATTCATAACACCCGTCTGTCCTTCACCAATTACAAGACCAAGATGACTGCACTCTGACGTCCTGATGGATCTACCACATTGTGAGAAGGACAACGGAGAATATTATTCCTGACTTCTACTCGATCTCTTTAATAGCCACGTCCACTTGCCCACATACCAAATTTTGCAGGATGGATGTGTCATTCCTAACGTTCTCCCTTCCAAAATCTGACATGCCATCTCGTCGGTAAAGAAATAAAGAGCACCTGGACCAGACAAGGTCAGACCTGAACACCCAAAGAATCTACCATCAGTACTCATCAATACACTGGCTCGGCACTTTACACATTACATGTCTGAATGCAAGATTCCGTTCAAATGTAAAACCAGCAGGATTGTACTACTATACAAAAAGGAAGACATTGGCAACTATCGTCCAATCTGCCTATGGTCTGTCATCTACAAGCTGTTCACTTGAGTCATCCTGAATAGGATTGGCAGAACACTAGATGAAGGACAACCATGCGAGCAAGCCGGGTTCTGCAAAGGATTCAGCACCATTAACCATATCCACATGATAACCAAGCTCATTTAGGTTTCTCAGGAGTTCAAGATGCTGCTCTGTCTAACATTCACTGATTTAAAGAAGGCCCTTGATTCTGTTGAGACAGAAGCTGTCATCGAAGCCCTATCCAATCAGGGCATTCAAACTCCATACATCAGGATCCTCCATGAGCTGAATTACAGATTCACTACCAGGATCTCACCATACTACAAAGAAGTGATCATCGTCAAGAGAGGGGTTCGGCAGGGTGATACTAATTCACTGAAATTCTTCAGTGCCACCCTCAAGAATGTCATGCGACCACTGGTATGGGAAGGAATGGGAGTGAAGACAGATGGTCGGCAATTACACGACCTCTGCTTTGCAGATGACATTGTTCTAATAACACCAAAAATTAGCCAAGCGGCACAAATGTTGAACAATTTTGACCATGAGTTTGGAAAGGTCAGATTACAGCTGAATCTCATAAAGACAATATTCATGAGGAACAGTCTTATTCCTGACATTCCACTCACTCTCAACCGAACGACCATCTCTGAATGCAACAGTTATGTGCACCTAGGTCAAGAAGTCAGCATGACAAATGACCTGGCATCTGAGTTGCGCAGGAGGGAAAGAGAGGATTTGAAAGACTTCAAGAGCGTTGAAGAAATAACTAAGAGGATGAAAAATGTCCTGGTCTGAGCACATCTTTTCGATTCTACTGTTCTTCCTTCATTAACATATGCCTCAGAGACCTGGGTCCTCTCAAAACAGGATGAGAACGCTATTCGGGTCTCTCAAAGAGGAATTAGAAGATCTGTACTTGGAGTATCACGCTTCACTCAAATGAGAGAAAGAATCTGGAGTTCTGATCTCTGTCAACGCTCAAGAATCAGGGACGCTGTCTCATTTGTCAAGGCATCGAAAATCAGATGGGCTGGACACGTAAGAGATTTAGAGACCACCGCTGTACTAGAGCCATTACCAACTGGATTCCACGGGACGTCAAAAAATCATGTGATCAGACTTCTTTGTCAAGACCCTGAAATATTGGTTTGAGTCTCTTTGTGTTCCTAGAATGAGCAGATGCCATTGGGCTACGCTAGTATGCAACAGGGATGAATGGAGATGTTACTGGCGCCCGCTCGAGCTAATCGATGAGTAACGGGATATCAAGTGATCAAGTGATCAAGTGATCAAGTGACTCTCTTTTTTGAGCAAGTAGTGGAAAGAAAAAAAAAAGAGTAGTTAGAAGGTCTAAAGTAGTGGTCAAAAAGCCTGATAGTTTACAAATTAAGTGCTGACACAGAATGCAAGAACCTTTGTATAAAATCTTCTTAATCAAATCAGATCCAGAATATGCTATACCAGAGAATATAGGAATCAACCTTCTTTCAGAGCCAACTAGACTGAGAACGCTTACCATGATCCTTAATTGTTAAGAATTATTGTGTCATTGAAGAAAAGTTTTGTTTCTTTTCATCTGAATGTAATTTATTGTAACTTTCTCTGCAAATCAATTTCTAGAAATCTCCTACATTCAAATGTCTTTAAGCTCTGATTAGGTTTGTATTATAATATGGTGAAAACATCCATTCACTGAAATACCAGATGCTGAACTTTGTGCACAAGTAGTTGATGCTGAAATGAGTAAATTGCTTAAAGGGTGCATGCATAATCTGGAGCTGAATCTGATATCACTTAGTTATGGGAACTTCTCTTTATTTTGTTTTGTTTTGGGGCCACACCTGGTAATATTCAGGAATTATTCCTAGCTCCAAATTCAAGAGTTACAGCTGTAAGTGCTCAGGGAACACTATGGGATTCCAGAGAATGAACCTGGGTTGGCCACATACCAGACAAATACTTTACCCACTATACTATCTTGCAGGCCTTTCTGAATCAAGAATCTTAATAAACAGGAAACTGATACTGAATACCAAAATCTTTTTGTTATCACTTGATCACTTGATACCCGGTTGCTCATCAATTTACTTGAGCGGGTGCCAGTAACGTCTCCATTCATCCCTGTTCAGTGCTAGCATAGCCCAATGGCATCTGCTCATTCTAGGAACATGCAGAGCCTGATCGTTCAGGGTCTTGACAAAGAAGTCTGACCATCTTGTAGGTAGGTGTCCATGCGATCTTTTGACATCCTGTGGAATCCATTCAGTAATGGCTCTAGTCCAGCGGTTGTCTGTAAACCTCATTACGTGTCCAGCCCATCTTATTTTTGATGCCTTGGCAAATGAGACAGAGTCCCTGATTCTTGAGCGTTGACGGAGATCGGAACTTCGGATTCTATCTCTCATTTGAGTGAAGTGTGATACTCCAAGCATAGCTCTTTCGATTCCTCTTTGAGAGACCCGATTAGAGTTCTCATCCTGTTTTTGTAGGGCCCAGGTCTCTGAGGCATAAGTTAATGCAGGAAAAACAGTGGAATTGAAGAGATGTGCTGGGAACTGGAAGTTTTTTGTCCTCTTATTTATTTCTTCAACGCTCTTGAAGGCATTCCAAGCCTCTCTCTTCCTCCTGCGCAACTCAGGTGTCAGGTCATTCATCATGTTGATTTCTCGACCTAGGTATATAAAATTGTTGCATTTGGAGATGTTGGTTCCGTTGAGAGTGAATGGAACATCAGGAACAAGACTGTTTCTCATGAACATAGTCTTTGCGAGATTCAGTTGTAATCCTACCTTTCCACACTCACGGTCAAAGTCCGTTAACATTTGTGCCACTTGGCAGATGTTTGGTGTTATTAGAACAATGTCATCAGCAAAGCGGAGGTGGTGTAGTTGTCGACCATCTATTTCACTCCCATTCCTTCCCATTCCAATCGTCGCATGATGTTCTCGAGGGTGGCAATGAAGAGTTTTGGTGAAATGGTATGACCCTGCCGGACCCCTCTCTTGACATGGATGATTACTTCTTTGTAGAATGGTGAAATCCTGGTAGTGAATCCGTAATAGAGCTCACGGAGGATCCTGATGTATTGAGGTTGTACACCCTGATTGGCTAGGGCTTCGATGACCACTTCCATCTCAACAGAATCAAAAGCCTTCTTTAAGACAATGAACGTTAGACAGAGTGGCATCTTGAACTCCTGAGAAACCTCAATGTGCTTGGTTACCGTGTGGATATGGTTGATGGTGCTGAATCCTTTGCTGAACCCGACTTGTTCTCATGGTTGTCCTTCATCTAGTGTTCTGCCAATCCTATTCAGGATGACTCTATGAACAGACAATCTGCCTATTGTCTGACATCTGTAGATGGGTCCCAATATGGAGTTCATCTACAGATGTCAGACAATAGGCAGATCAGGCGATAGTTGTCAATGTCATGGATGTCTTCCTTCTTGTATAGTAATATAGTCCTGCTGGTTTTTCATTGGGATGGAACCTTGCATTCAGACAGGTAGCATATGAAGAGCCTAGCCAGTGTATTGATGAGTACTGATGGTAAGTTCTTCAGGTGTTCAGGTCTGATCTTGTCTGGGACAGATGCTCTTTGTTTCTTTACCGATGAAATGGCGTGTTTGATTTCAGAAGGGAGAACATTGGGAACAACATATCCATCATGCGGAATGTGGTATATGGGCAAGTGGACGTGGCTATTAAAGAGATCTGAGTAGAAGTTATGAATAATCTTCTCTGTTGCCCTTCTGAAAGATGTGATAGATCCATCAGGATGTCGGAGGGCAGTCATCTTGGTCTTGTAGTTTGTGAAGGACAGGTGGGCATTACAAATGCTTTTCCTGGCTTCTGTCTCATCTACCAGCACTGCTGCTCTCCTGTCTTTGAGGTCATCCTTGATTGCTTCTCTGCATTGTTTTGCCAGCTCGGATGTTTGCTTGTGGTTGCCTGAGGCATGTGCCAAGCCATGTTGGCGAATAAGTTCTAGAGTTTTCTAAGAAAGGCATTTTTTTTGTGGTTATTGCTCTCTTGGCATTCCTTGCACAATCATGGAGGTGGTGAATCATTCGATCGTATTCCTCATCAATGTTATCAATGATGGCATCTTCCCATGTTGCCTCAACAGATCCAAAGAGCTCCCAGTTGGTGGTTGCTCTGGGAGTTCTCTTCTTAAACTTTGCATTCTTTTCTCCCCATTCTGTGAGGTAGAATTTTGCATGAAGGAGACGATGGTCCAATCCCGTTTGGAATTTTGGGACAACAGCAACATAGGTTAGCCAAAATTGCCGATTGAATATGATGTGGTCTATTTCACTGTGGAACCGTCCACCAGTAGACTCCCATGTCCAATGTTTACATTCAGCCTTTCCTGAACTGTGAGTTACCATGGATGGTCTTGGTTGACATGATGAACTCAGACAGTCTGTCACCCTGTTTGTTCTATTCTAGGCCATGGATCCCGATATGGAGTTCATCAGCTGATCTTCTTGGTCCTTTCTTCGCATTAAAATAACCAACAATGATATTGTATAAGGTGTGGTCTTCTTTATAGAATTTATCCAGGTACATGTAGAACTTCTCAATTTCTCATTCGCCATAATTAGATGTTGGTGCATAGACAACAAAGATAGAAACTGCAGGCAGTGAGCCACATCTATTTAAGTGTAATCATCCGATTCGGGTTGTTAGGCATTTGAATGAATCAATGCTCATGGCTAAGTTTGTGTTGACAAGGATACCGACACCACCGACTCCTCTTTTGTCACATGTTCCAAGGAACAGTTCTTCTCCAGTGTTGAAAACTGCGTGATGTGATTGATGTCTTCTCGTTTTGGTCAGACCAATGATGTCGTACTTGAACTTTCGTGCTTGTACCATCAGGTCCTTGATGGATGCATCATATGCCAACGTACGTGCGTTGAAAGTACAGACAATCATTTTTGTCTTTCTTCTTTTGGGCAGCCTTGATCTGTCTTGAGATTTTATCAGCCTATCCTTCCACATCCTTCTTGAATCTGCCTTATTCAGCTCCAGGGGAATGAGATCGATTTTTTTTTATTGGATTTGGCATATCGAATATACAACGGATAGCTTGCCAGGCTCTGCCCTGTGTTGTGGGATATGCAAGGTAACCTAAAAAATAAAGGTCGCACTCTCCTGGGAGCTTGGTGTGATAATCTCTGGATCCTGGCCATTGTTGGGGTTACACAGCAGTTGGTAGGTGTAACTGTCTAGCTATTAGAAGGTCCAGTCCCAAACCATGTAGGCTTGGAGATCTCAGCCCTGGGTCCCGCACACCTGGGTTCCTCTGTCAGTTCCTTTATACGTGAGGCTCATCCAAGCATGTGGAGAATGGTTTCAGCATGCCTTTGGCTGGGTCCTGGAGGTCTTCAGCTGTTGGGCCCTGGTGAGGACAGTCAGGCATGGGATAGGAGATTCTGCCTTGTTCTCTCCCTGGAGCTTGGTGTTATATGGAAGTTAAATTGTGAAACAAAAGAAATTCTTTGGAATTGGACATGAGTTGGACCATCTGTATGTTTCAAGGGTTTGACTTATTTTTATTTATTATAAATGTTTCTAGGTAAGAGAAATTAAAATGAAGGGATATGTTTGGGGAAAATCAGAGCATAAGGCAATGATTGTGAACTGAGTAGCACCAACAGAGGAGAAAATGGGTATTGCTGGAGTTTAGACAATGGGAACATGTGTTTTACTATTTAATTTTTTGCTTAAAATCCTGGCTGAAGCACTAATGCTTTATATCAGTCTCTCCTCTCTGAAACCTACAAATTTTCCAGAAACCTGTAATGTCTGTTCTATAATGAAGTTTAGAAAATCACAGTGAGTGACATTGACAGTTATGTCCCCTCCAGCCTCTCTGAGCTCCTTGAATTTGGAAGAGGAGGGCCAATGTTTCACCCCTTTAATCTCAAAAGCCATTTCCTCTGGCAACAAATACCTGTCATTTGAAGTTTCCAAAGTTACTTTATCAACATAAACTTAGGTCACATTTTTAATCTAAGCTTAGGGGAGACTGGAAGTTCCTTAGGGGTGACTGGAGTTCTAAACATTCTTCTCTCCTTCTCTAATCTTACTTTCTCTCTCTTTTTGCGGGTGGGAGTTGGTAAAGCAGCACATACTAGTGTTCAAGGCTTATCTCTGGCTCTGTATTCAGGGATCATGTCTGGCTATACACAGATTATAATATGTTGTGCTGGGAATGGAATGGACATAGGGATGCAGGGAAAGTAGCCTACCTGCTCTACTAAATTTCCAGTCTCTCTTTCTTCTATTCCATGACTCTTATAAATTATCACACCTTTATTAATACAATTATTAACTGTGACCTGCACTGTGAAGAATCTCCTGCATTCTCATAAGAAATTCATAATCAAAGTATAAGTGATTATCTTATTTGTATACCAATTTGTATAAGTATACAATTGTTTGAATGTGTCTATTAACTTTTATAATTTTTAAACAAATAATCTTCACATACCTAGCTAGCTAGCTAAGTAACTAGCTGTCTATCAACCTAATATGTAAAAACCAATACTCGGATCACTTATGTTCAAGTATTTATTTTGACTGAATGAAGATTTGAGTGAGACAGTAGATTTTCTAGGATCATTTCTAGGACTTTCTGAAAAGGAACAAACAAAGTATGCCTAAAATGAAGTTATCTATACAAAGCTCCTCCAAAACAGAATAATTTCAGCTCATCTTTTCTCAAAAGTGAAAATTAATGTTTTTTTTCCCCCTTGTCAAGTTCAACCAGTGTCTTGCATATCTTGGATAGTAATCACTTGTCAAATGAGCATTTGGTAAATAATTTCTCCTAACCAGTGGACTATCTTTCTATCTTCCTATCCTGGTAATTGTTCTTTCTGAGGTGCAGAATCTTCTTAGTTTAATGCCATCCCATTTGTTTCTCTTTGTTTCTACTTGCTTATTCAGTCATCCTTGAAGATGCCTTGAGCTTCCCTGTGATGAAGAGTTCATGTTTTCCTCTATGTGCTTTATGGATTCAGATCTGATATCAAGGTCTTTAATCCATTTTGATTTGATGTTTGTGCATGGTGTTAGACAGTGGTTGAAGTTTTGTTTGTTTGCTTTTTGCATGTAGTTGAACAGTTTTCCCAACACCACTTATTAAAGAGGCCTTTTTTGCTTCACTTCATAATTTTTGCTCCTCCATCAAAGATTAACTGATCAAAGATTAACCCGAGAGTCTGTCTAAATATATTCAACTGTGTTCCATCGAGGGTACTCTTTACCTTGAGAAGGCTTAGTAACAGAACAGGAATGGGGAACGTCTATAATGGAGGAAGTGGAAATAGATGAAGGGTCTGGTCCTAAAACAGTGGATGCCTGAAACCCAATCATGAATAAGTTTGTAATTTTATAGTGACTAAATTCAAAAAAATAAAGTGGGAATTGAAATTAATGTCTCTGGCATTTTCTGGTCAGCCTAGCGAGGACAGTTGTATAAGTAGCTCCTAACACAGATCCCCTAACTGGAAGGTAACAGAAGGTAGCTCTGCCTGAACCAGTCACTTATTTTGCCACGAACACTGTTCTACTCTCTTTCTTACTTTGGAAACCTATTTGACACCGTTTCTTACAGCATCATTTTAGTAGCTCCAAGGGGTGTGGAATCTTTAAGTAAAGTCAATTAGATCTGTAAAATTGACTAGGTTTATTTTTATTGTTCACATATATAGATATAGATCATACTGGTATATGAATATAGACAGAATAATCATTGTGTCTTATTAGATATTTAAACTTTTATACAATATTAATAATGCAAACCTATTATCACAGCTCCTTCTATTAACTCACACAGTTTAATCTGCTTAAATATCCTTTTCCATGTTAATTGAAGACTTTTCATTTTCCAAAGCACTTCATTTATCTCACACATAGAAATAAAACCTGCTGCCTCAAATCCATATTAATAGTAGAGAGTATTTAAGAGTTAGAGTTAATCTTTTGTATCTCAGTACTTGCAGATGAAAATATAACAGTCAATACTATTTTCCAAATATTATATACAAAATTTTCACAATACCAGTCTAATCTTACAATTAAAATTGGATAGATAAGATATTTCATACGCTCTAAATGTTTGTATACCTCCAGAATTGATATCATATAAGGTTGCTCATCAGAGTTCTCTAAGTTCCTTAGCCCAGATCTCTTCAGATCTCTGGCATGTGCATTATTCTGAGCTGAGATCAATCAAGGCACTGGAGATTTTACAAAGATACTTATTTTCTTCCCTTATTCAGAGATATATTTCCACTCCCAATATTGCCAAGAGGTAAAAAAACAAAAATAAAAACAAACAAACAAACAAAACTGCTGAGGTATTATGAAACTATAGGGTAAGTTGTAAAAATGTGTTCTCCATCTGATCTGCCCTACTCAATTGAGGAGTGTGAGTATACATGCATTTTGTGCTCTGCTCTCTAAAGTTTTAGTATTGTAATTTTAGTAATTTCTTATTACATTTTCATGGATTGTATGTCTATTTTAGTTGTTTGAGTACAAAAAACTAGTAATAAGTAAATAATTATTTAATAATTGGCAGAATGTATGTGACTCTAGATAAGAGATAAAGAGTAGCCACTTCCTGTAGCAGCCACTTTTGGGAATGAAAGCCAATTTTGTTTGAAAAGCTAAATTTAAATAAGCTCATCTTTTCTCAAAAGTGAAAATTAATGTTTTTTTTCCCTTGTCAAGTTCAACCAGTGTCTTGCATATCTTGGATAGTAATCACTTGTCAAATGAGCATTTGGTAAATAATTTCTCCTATCCAGTGGGCTATCTTTCTATCTTCCTATCCTGGTAATTGTTCTTTCTGGGGTGCAGAATCTTCTTAGTTTAATGCCATCCCATTTGTTTCTCTTTGTTTCTACTTGCTTATTCAGTCATCCTTGAAGATGCCTTGAGCTTCCCTGTGATGAAGAGTTCATGTTTTCCTCTATGTACTTTATGGATTCAGATCTGATATCAAGGTCTTTAATCCATTTTGATTTGATGTTTGTGCATGGTGTTAGACAGTGTTAAACAACTGAACAAAAGCAGAATAGGTTGTGCATGTATAAAGACATGCATTCATAATTTATATTTGACAATATGAAAGAGTAAACAAGCACAAAATTGGAATAAAGTGGGTTTGGCATCTTCAGATTCTTCATAGACTTGAGACATTTTATAAGTTATCAGCTATGATGGAGCTTGATCATTGAAGACTTGATAATTGAAGACTCATCGGAAGACTACTCAGAGAATCATCAATTATCATCTAATTGATGAGTACTCAGTATCATTTCTATGGAAAATACTTTGAAGTTCCTAATAAAATAAACATGTATATGCACATACCTAGTCGTTTACATAAAATAGTCAGCACAAACTCTCAATGATGTAGAAATTGCCACAAATGAAAACATCCTACATATACTAAAGGTCTAAATTGTTCTTAATCTAAGATATCTAACTGAATCTAACTGAAGTGAAATCATTTCTTAAAAATATGAAGAAGGGCCTTGTAAGATAAGTCATTTATTTTTCATGGACTATTGCTGCCAAAACATAAATACTGAGATCATTTTGACCTGTACCAGGCCTTTGTACTCTATGCCTATGTATGAGTCCTCTATCAGAGAACTGGGAATTTGCCAAGCCTCATATAAAACTACAATGACTTTTAAGGCCACCCAGGCCATTCCATCAACTCAAAAATGAAATTAGGCTTCTTTTTATAGGCTTGAAGCCACCTAAATTTCACCTCTATCTAGTACATCTTTATCCATCAAAATTATCAATACTGTGAGTAAGGGGGAGAAAGTGCAGAGCCATATCATTGTAAAGCCTTTTATCAAGGTTTCTCAAATACATTGATTTTGCAAATGTGTTTAAAGAGAAATAATTGACTTTGAGTGTCACAGAGAAGAAAATATATGTAGGCCATATGAAATTTTCTTTTCTGTCAACTTTTTTTTTTACCATTTTTGTTCACTTATTATGAGGAACAGTTCTGTTGTAAAAGATAAAGAGACCATTATTCTGTGAAAGCAATTAATCAAGGGCTTTAGAATTAATAAATATTGACTGGAGAATAAAAATATTTGCTTCTGTTTTACTCTGAATATTTTCAAATTCTATATTTTATACAGCAGGTTAGGGAGGCTTAGAGATACTTCTTTCTGTGAAGGTTTCAGAGCACTATTAGTTTTAAATTCTTTTCTTTCTTTTTCTCTCTATAATTGTAATCAGTCCCAGAGTGATGTTTAGGGCAAGACCAACGAATGACCGAGGACAGATCTAGTGAACATTTTTTCCCCCTTTGTGTGATAAGTTGGTTGTAGGGTCAGAAGAAAATTTTTTAGTGTTAAGTAACATATGTTTTATGTGCATTTCTCTGATGGTTAGTAACATAGAGAAATTTTGACATATGCCTTTTGTCCAATTGTGTTTCTTTTTTAAAAGAAGTTTCTGCTTAGATATTCTTATTTTTTTAATGTATTGGAATTTTTTTTGCAAAATACTACTAGTGCTTATATATTTTGGATATTAAGCTTTTATCAGATCAGTTGTGGGCAAATAATTTCTCACCATCTGTAGTCAGTCTTTGCATTTTGATTATCATTTCCTTTGAGGGACAGTAGCCTTTTAATTTAACATAGTCCCATTTATTTATTGTCTTTTCTTCCACTTGCTTTTTCAGTGACATTTTATGCCTAAATATGCATCTAGCTTCAGTGTCACTGGCAAACAACTCAGCAACATTAAACAAAAATACACAAAAGACCTCAGACCTCTTCTTAATGCTTTGCAGTAAATTTAAATTATAAATTCTCATTTACTTGCTAGTGACACAGTCTTCTTTCAAAATAATTGATTTTCCAAGCCATCTTTATCATTGTGAAGGAGTTTTGTGTTTTTTTTTCAAGTAGGTTTATTTACAAACAACTGTACAATATCTTCCATATATACCTAGGGAAATACTAGGTACTAGTTGCATAAGATAGTTTAGTTGAAGAGAAAAATAAATTTAGGAATATCTAAGCATAATGGTTTCTCAGATAGGATAACCCCTGGATAGTATAGATATGCATATGAGTGCACATAATCTAGTTTTCAGGATTCTGGAAGACTTCCAGGAGACATTGAGTACTGTGAGCACAGTCACATACTGGGTTTTGAAATGCAGATGGAAGGTTTTAGGAGGCAGGAACTAGTGTGTTGAGAGGTGGGGTTGGAAAGTTAGGGAAGAAGCTTTTTAATGAATGTCCCTATATACAAAACGAACGAATTTGGTGTTTGTCTGAAGTGTTATTGGAGCCATTGAACGATTTTTGGCATGAGAAGTGTCGTATTTTAGGTAGATTGATGGATTATATCATTGGAATATATTTTGGAAACCTAAGACTAGAGAAAGGTTGATTAGAATATAATGCAGGTTTAAGCAGGTCAAAATTCATTCATTCAATAGAGTAAGCCAATTTGAATGATTTTCAGAGGCACTTGGGGTCTGTAGATAAGTGGCAGAAAATTGAACTAATAACCAAGATATATTATATAGTCACAAGGATCAGTATACTTAAATAGGGGATTATAAATGCGCCTAGCTATTATTTTTAGTCTCATTGTAAATCATATATAACGTAAATCTAACTTAGCATCTTCTGTTTTTGGTGGAATTAGGACTACAAGCTCTATGTAATAGAAGAATATTGATGATGCTCTTAATCTCATTTTTTTTAAATGTCGATTTGCTCGCGCGGACCCAGTAATGTCTCCATTGGAGACTTTGTTGTTACTGTGTCTGGCATATCGAATACTCTCGGTAGCTTGCCGGGCTCTCCGAGAGGGGTGGAGGAATCGAACTCGGGTCGGCCATGTTGGCTGCGTGCAACGCAAACACCCTCCCGGCTGGAGCGATAGCACAGTGGGTAGGGCGTTCGCCTTACAAGCGGTCAACATGGCCAACCCGAGTTCGATTCCTCCGCCCCTCTCGAAAAGCCCGGCAAGCTACCGAGAGTATTCGATATGCCAGACACAGTAACAACAAAGTCTCCAATGGAGACGTTACTGGGCCCGCTCGAGCAAATCGATGATCAACGGGAGGGCCTTTTTTAAATGTCAACCCAGAACTTGAACTCAGTAGTCTTTAACTTTTTCAATATCTACTCAACTGAATAAATGGTGATAAACTCCTTTATAAGCTATGAAATATTATGTCAGAAACTTGCTACATATTTATAGAACCTTTTCTTTTTGGTGTCTGACTATCTCCCCTGGTCTGGAAATATAGTAAAAAATTGTGACATTTCTTTTTACAACATCCTAAAATATTAAAAAAAATGTATAATCAACAGGCTTGCCGGACTATGGATTTTATAGACATCCATGTTGTCGGCCTGTTTATCTTTGTTCTCACCTTAGTCTGTGAATTAATTTCATAAGTTTTTTTTTAAATCTAGCCTATTGTTTGCTTCTTCAGTTTTACTTGCTTTATGATAATTTAAGTCAAATGAAAAATAAACACTTTCCACAAGTCTTGTCATTTGTCTTTATATGTTCTATGAATATCCATATATTTTAGTAAGGATGCTATCAAAAAGTTCTATCCATTTCCCTACCTATTAACCCTACATAACCACATCAAAGTTTACAATAAGACTCACTTATAAAAACCTGATACCAAAAATATTACTTAGTAAGTGTAAAAAGTTTCCTATCATCAGACTTTCTATGACCAGAAAATCTAAATAAAACCAGGTGTCTGTCTATTGGACTTTATTACATAGACCGGGAAAGTCATTTGCATTCAATTTATCTAGATAATCCTCATTTCAGGAAAAAAAAGTGAAATTCTACCACCAGAATTTCTTCATTTTTTTTTCTATTTAAAATATTAAAATGGGTTGCTCAGGACTAAACTCCAAAATTATTAATATGATTTTGTGAAACAACATTTTGCAGTGTAATATCTGAGGCTGTTTCTTAGCTTCAGTGCAGTGAAAAGTAATTATTACCCAGTGGTCTTCTTTACTCAATGGTTAAACAAAATGTAGATATTAGAACAAGAGTGGGTAGCACTGCACTGTAGCAATGTCCTTCCGTTGTTTATGGATTTGCTAAAGCGGCACCGTGAGACCTGTTACTGTTTTTGGCATATTGAATACCCCATGGGGAGCTTGCCAGGCTCTGCTGTAGGGGCAGGATACACGTGGTAGCTTGCCAGGCTCTCCAAGAGAGGGTAAAGTGTTTGCCTTGCAGATAGCTAAACCTGGGTCAATCCCTAGCACCTCACGTGTTTCCCGTAAGAACTGCTGGGAGTGATCTCTATGGACAGAACCAGGAGTAAGCCCTGAGCATCTCCAGTCTTAAGAAAACACACACACAAACAAACAAACAAAGGAGCAAACAGAGATATGCACTGCAATTCAGAGAGGAAAGAGACCTAGAATTCATGACTCATAGGGACAGAGAAGTCTGCAAATTTGAAAGTTCTCCCACATGAGCATAAGGCATTCTCACTGCTCCAATTTTTTTCCCCATGGTGTCTCTTCTCAATGACTTAAAACTACACAGTTGAAGAGTAATTCATGAAGCTTTTTTTTTTAAATCAGGGTAAGCAACACTATTCTCTGTCAATAACCAACCCCAAGCTTTCATTGACCTATGATGATAATACCCTATTTATACCCAATTTCTCATTTAACTTATGTGTTAATTCTGAGTCATTAGGAAAGTCTAATTCTTAGCATACAAATTTCTCTGTTTTGGAGGCTCTTGCTATCCTGGCAGAAAGACTAAGCCGTGAAAATTATTTATCTCCCAAAAACTAGAGGAGAGCACTCAGGCCCTGATCTGAAGGAAGTCAAAATAAGTTCTCAACATGACAATGTGGTCTCTTTGGTTAATTTTGATGGCTCTCTGATTCCACGGGTTGCTTCATTGACTCGGATCACATTTTGTCACCTTGTTATGCAAAGAAACAGTGAGAATTAGAGAAATATTAGATAAAGCCCTTAACTGGGGATGATGGGGAAAGAATAAGCTGGGTTTGCAAAGTCTTTGCTCCTTGTTTGCACCCTCGGGTGGCTTGTTCTATCACGTTCTGCAGGACACAAGTCTTACATCACTCTGAAAAGGATTTTTGCATCAAGCAGGCATAAATGCTTACCAAATATTAGTTTTAGCACCAAATTCCTCTGCAATAATAGCAGTAATATGAAAATATTTATTCAGGGAACAAAACTGGTTGTGCAGTGTATATTTCAAATGTTGTCCATAGTTAAGTTAGAAAATAATAACATTATGAATGTCTCACATCTATAATTACATTGTAGGTCTCCAGTTAACATATGCCACTATTACCCATGTATCTGAGTTGAGTAGTTTGGGTCAACTCAGATGTAGGAAGCTCAGAAGTACAACATATTTTATAAAAAAAATTAATAGATATTTTATTTGGCATTTCAAATAATAAACAAAGTAATTTTAGAATATAATATAAAACAACTTTACATATGAATAATACATTTAGTAAAATATATAATTATCAATTATTAAGTGCATAGAAAACAAATAATTTTAACTAAATTATTCTTATTAATTTTCACAATTGTATTTATTCTGTTTAGTGTATAATTCCATCCGTTAATCTCACTGTAATAAAAGCCTGGTTCAAAAAAAGAATAAAAGCCTGATTCATGATAAATATAAATTCTGCACATGTGACTTTGTAATATCATGTATATCACAAGAAAGTCATAGAGTAGGTAAACATAAATCAAAGATATTAATAGATTTATTTGATGTTGAAAGTAATTATCAATACTAATGTGTACACATAATAAACATATATTGTAGATATTTTAAAATATGTATTGTAGATAAGACCCCAATATATTAAACTTTCTCTGATACATATTTTCATCAATTATATCATTAGGATATTTTAACATAAAAAAATTTGGAGACTATATAGTCTTTAATAGGAAGAATTTAACATTTTATTAAGGATGTAAATATTAATCAGTCTATCTCATTTAAAAATTGTGACTGAAAATGTCAAGAATTTTAATGTTGCTGAATTATTTGGCTGTGGTCCCAAAACTGATAAATACATTTGATTGTTTACATACATATTGTTTACATTATTATTATACCATTTGCATACATTTACATATTTTACATAAATAAACATTTTCTTTTTGTTCCTTTTTCCCTTTTAAGTAGCTCTATTTTTGTCTTTGTGTATGGATGTGTAAGTGTTAGTAATGTTAAGTAATGTTATCTAACCAAATGTCTGAGTAGAGGGCAAGAGAGTAGTACAGAGACAGTGGGACTTGTCTTTCATGTGGCTGACCAGGATCTGATTCCCAGCACCTCAGATGATCCCACAAATAATACTAGCGTTTATCTCTGAGCACAGAAACAGGAGTAATCCCTCTGGGACCCCCAAAATATAAACAAACAGAAAAACATACTGATCGAATCTGAGCAGAAAAGGAAGGAAACTTTAAAATTAACTTTCCTTGACTGTAAATAATTGAGTATGAATTTACCTTGATGTTCAACATCTGCAATGAGACTCTAGATCTGTCCTTGTTTCCCTAGAGAAGCTGAATGCACTTTTTCTATATACATGATGTGTAAGAAAATAAAAAGTATCCTCAAGGTTTTTAGCATTTTAGCACTAATAACTTAGTGAACATTTAATTAGATATTTTTCCTCTGGCGATAATCTGGATGCGAAGGTTTTATTAGTGAGGTTCCCAGAGCATCAGATTTGACACTGACAGAGGATGGGGACTGAATATACCATAGAGAAACTATTGGGACAGGGTGTTTTATTGAGTAAATGCATAGATTTGTATCTTTCAGAATTTGGAGTATGCATATTTGAAAATAAGCAGTTAAACATAATAGTTTAGCTGGTATCTGAAAAAAATATCTACAGTTATATCAATGTAGTTTACATGTAACCCTCATCAATGCATTAAATAAATTTTGTTATTTATCTACAGAAGAGAAACACTGTATTGGAGAGTCCTTTCATCATGTAGTTAAAATCTAGCTCCAAATATATGCCTTGTATATGCCTAAAACCTAAGGCTGTAATTTTAAATTCCTTTATAAAAAAATATCTTCGGGAAAATGGTATCTCCATAAAACTAGTGAGTAAAAACAGGACCACTATGTCAAAATAGATTTTGTTCATTTATTTTGACACGTGTAGCAATTTAAATTGTTTATAGTTTAACTCAGAATGGGTTAGTAAATGCTCTACAGTGCACTTTATAAATTCGCTAGACTTTGTAACTTCCTTATTAATCTTGTTTAAACCTACCATCCTTACAAAATCCCCAGAGCAAGTAATTGATAAGTCAATTTAAATATTTACAACTGAGATAATATTTTATTTGATATATAGACAAATTTAACTCAAAATATAACCTCACATTCTTCTTTTTGATTAAAAACTGATATGTTAGAGTTATAAAAATAAACATCTTCCAATTTCTCCCACTTGGGGAAGAATTTAGTTGTGCTTCAAGGGTTGTTATCTAATTTATAGTCACAAGTATCATAAAACTAAGTATAATTCCAATACTTTGTCAACATTTGATAATTTTTTGTCATGTCTGATGATTTCAAATTGTCATGTGTCATTCAAGTAATAGTTAACTTATATTTATCAAAATCTACACAGTCATACACAAACCCTGGAGATTTGCTTGCTTAGGGTTCCACCAGACTTCAGACACTAAAACTGCATGAAGAATATTGTTTTCTATCTGCCCATATCTTAGTGCAGATATAAAATTATTAAAATAATTTCTGAATAGTCAACATTTTATCTGACTTTACTTCCACTATTCTCATCATCTTTCATGCTAAGTTCAATTAAATATTCTAATGCTAATATTTTAATGCAAGAAGACCTAGATGGAAGGCAAGGTGGTAAGGGTGCCATAACTCCAGATAACAGGTTGCCTATTGGTAGTACTGACTGAGGAAAGAGATTATCTTTGAATCGAAGAGTTTATGAGTTCTCAAAAATTATTTCCAGGTAAATAAAAGTAGCAAGCCACATTTTTAAAGAAATATCTACAAAACTTAATCAGAGAGAAATAAGTAATCAAGACAGTGAAAAAAACTGATCTCATTCAGTTGAGGGGAAAGCTAAGTCACCAATATTTTGAATGAAATCATCAAAGAAATTTTTACTTGGATATGGCATTTGAAGAGTAAATCTTGAAAATTCCAATATACATTATTTTCTATTTCAATTACAGAAATCATATATATGATTTTAATTTTTCACAAAATTCTATGATCCACTTGAATTAAAATGGAAAAGTTAAATAAAACATCTTAAATATTAAGCAGCACTATTTCTAGTATAACTGCACTTTCTGTAATGTGGAAAACAATTTTTTTATTCTTATTAGTGAGACATCATGAGGTGCAGTTGTAGACTTACAAATTTTTGTGCTTGGGTTTCAATTATACAATGATCAAATACCCATCCCTACACCAGTGTCCATTTCCCACCAACACGGATTCCAGTATCCCTCTCACCCCCCATCCCACCCTGCCTTTGTGGCAGGGCATTCCCTTTTTTTCTCTCTTATTGGGTGTTGTGGTTTGCAAAAGAGGCAATGGGTGACAATCATGTTTGGTTTATATTCTACTTTCAGCATGCTTCTACCATCCTGGGAGGATCCTCCCAACACCCTTTATTTTGGTGTTCCTTTCTCTATCTGAGCTCCCTTTTCCCCTAGCATGTGTGGCTGGACTCTAAGCCATGATGTAAAATTCCTGTTACTAATCTCTGCCATTCTTGGGTGTTAGTCTCCTATTTTGTTACTTTATGTTCCCCAGATGAATGCAATCTTTCTATGTCTATCCCTTTCTTTCTGAGTCATTTCGCTTAATATGATACTTTCCATGTAGTACCACTTGTATGTAAATTTCATGACTTTGTCTTTTCTAACAGCTACATAATACTCCATTGTGTAAATGTACCAAAGTTTCTTTAACCAGTCATCTGTTCTCGGGCATTCAGGTTTTTTCCAGTTTCTGGCTATTGTAAAGAGTGCTGTAATGAACAAACAATTGCAGATGTCACTTCGACTATACTTTTTTTTGCCTCTCTTGAATATATTCCCTGGAGTGGTATTGCTGGATCAAATGGGAGCTCAATTTCTAATTTTTTGAGAATCATCCATACTGTTTTCCAAAAGGGCTAAACCAGTCGGCATTCCTACCAGCAGTGAAGGAGGGTCCCTTTCTTGCCACATCCGCACCAGCACAGGTTGCTTTTGTTCTTGTGGATATGGGCCAGTCTCTGTGGTGTGAAATGATATCTCATTGTGGTTTTGATCTGCATCTCCCTGATGATTAACGATGTGGAGCATTTTCTCATGTGCCTTTTAGGAATTTGGATTTCTTCTTTGTGAAAGTTCTATTCATTTCATCTCCCCATTTTTTGATGGGGTTGGATGATTTCTTCTTGTGGAGTTCAACCAGTACTTTGTGTATCCTTGATATCAACCCCTTATCGGATGTGTATTTGGCGAATATCCTTTCCCATTCTGTAGACTGTCTTTGTATTTTGGTCATGGTTTCTTTTGAGGTGCAGAAGCTTCTTAGTTTATGATAGTCCCATTTGTCTATCTCTGTTTTTACTTGCTTGGCCAGTGGCGTGACATCTTTGAAGATACCATTAGCTTCTATGTCATGGAGGGTTTTGCCAACTTTTTCCTCAATGTACCTTATGGATTCCGGTCTGATGTTGAGGTCTTTATTAGAAAATACTTTAGAATATGTCACAAATAAGGAAATATCATGTGTTGTATAAAAGAGGATTGCATAATGAGGAGCATTTTGTAGTCAGGTAAACATGAACTTAAATTTTACATCTGCCTCAAAATCAGAAAAAGATTTTAGTTATTTAAATTAAACAAGTTATTTAAATTATACAAGTTTCATTTTCCTAACTTACAGAGTAGGATAATATTTTCTGTGGATATTTGGTTATTGCAAAAATGAAGAGAGCAGAACAGTGATAGAATGATTAAAATAGTAGATTGCTTAACATTAAAATTTTTGTTTTATTCTAGATGTATGATTATTCTTTGACAGTGATTATTTCAACATTGTATGTTGGGTGATTTTGCAGGAGCTGTTTTAGTTTCTCATATATTGAATAATGACACATATTATATGAGAATATATATTATATGGCAAATATAGAAGATATATAATATATATCTGGTGACATAAATTGTGTTTAGGGTACCATGAATATTACATAATACAATATAGGATAGAATATATACAGCATTTAGTATATAGGTATTAACAAGTCAATGGATAGTGCAGAGATAAGATATGTAGTCTACTCATACATTCATAGGTATAGGGTTTGGCATACTACTTTTTTAAATCTCTGAAGCTAAAAAACATAAACAAGTGCATATAAAAACAATAGATCATGTTTAGGTGGGTATCTTTTAAATGAAGAAACTTGAAAAATAAAACAGATTTATCATGAGTTAGGCTTCCCCCGTCCCCCCATGCCTGGCAGTGCTAAGGGGTGAGTCCTGTCTCTGCACTCAGGATTCATTCCTGGTGGTACTCACCACACCATGTGGAAAGCTGGGCATTGTCGGGGTCTGCTGTATGCAAGACAAGCATCTCAACTTCATGTACTGAGAACGGTTTAAGCACATCTTAGCAACCACGTGAAAATCTTGAGGTACCCAATAAGCCTTTTTACTACAGTCTGTAAGGTATTCCCTACAGTACAGAGATATAGGCCCATAAGAGTCACAGGCCTTTTTGAAATGACTGAGAGAATCCATTCTTAACCTGTGATAAGATGGAAGCTGCTGCTTCTCTGCCTGAACTGGGTAATTGGGAGCACATCCTGAGGGGTCTGGAGGCCGCTTTGCTGAGCTTCTCTCAGACTCAGAATCCGAAGGAGTGTCAGCAGACTCATAATCCGCATAACTTTCATCTGATGCACTGGAAGTGGAGCTATATTTACCATCCTCAGAAATATTTTTATTATGAAAACCCTTTTGAGACTTAGGCATGGGAAGAGCTGAGGCCATACTATCCCTAATATTCTCCTCCTCCTTCTCAACCGTGTTTTTCTAAAACAGGAGAATAGAATTAACAATCTCCCGTGTAACTCAGAATTCCATGGGGATCTTATTCCCTTCCTTAGATGCCTTATAGACATTTTTCTTAACTACTTTCCAAATCTTGGTCTCTAGAGTCCCTTCATCCGGGAACCATGGGTTTAGTTCATAAACCACTTTAAAGCAGGACTGGAGTTGATCTCTGTAAACGCAGTATTCTGGGTCCCCGGTTCTGCGGGAGAGATAATGAATCAAATCCATAAACAGCTTGGCCTGTTCAGTCTGACTCGAGAAACTATGAAAGATCTTGGGAAGGCCCAGAGTCTACCCCATCTTAGTGGGGGATTGCTGCTGGGATTCTAACTCCCAGCACACTAAAAAATCCTGTTTCCCCACTCACTTTCTTGAGTGGGGGTGTACCGAACCCTATTCTTACCTTTAGGTGGTAGCTTGTGCTTGCTCCAGGGATGACAGCTGTATAAATATCTCCAGGGGGCTGCCAGGGAGAGGCTCCTACAGCTCTCCCCCTAGACTCCTGGGTTCAGGGTCTCCAGGCCGCTCCCCCAGCCAGGGGAGCCCGGGCCATGGAGCAGATGGAGGAGGAGACAAGGGCCAAGACGGTTGATTGATCAGATGCCATTTATTCCATTCTCCCCATGCTCCTGTGCCAGTTTCTCTGAGCCTCCCATTATAGTTTGACACTGCCCTCATTACCGTCTCTTTCTGTCTCTCCCACTCATCTCTCCACGCTCCATCTCGCAGCCCGGGCTCTCCCTCCACATGCTTGCTCCTGTATTCACCTTGTAAGATAAGAAAATAAGATGAAAGAGCAGCCTAATTTTCCCATACTCATAAAGTGGCTAAGTAGATAAACATAAAAAGTGTTTTAGATCAACCCATGCGGGGATCAAGGAATACGTTTATTGCCAACTATAGAAGAATGAATTATTTTTAGATTATGTTTTAAAGTACACTATCGCAGATTTCAAATGAAAAGTTACTAATATTCAGATTTCCATATTCTGACTTTAGGGGACGTACATGAACATTGTTCTTTGACCTGTGTAATACTGTATAGAAAGAAAACGTTTTCAATAGTTTATAGTCTTTGGCTACAAGAAGAAGTGAACAAATTCAGTTGCTCTCCCCAAGAACCTTAATGTGGCATGATCTATAAGCCAATATCTTCTCCATTTCACAATATTATAATTCTTTCCTTTTGACAGTAATGTGATGAAAAATAGAAATGAAACTTGGTGAAATAGAGATATATCCAATAGTTCTTAATGGGAAGGAGGGAGTTTTGAAGCTGTGGTTACTCCTCTGTAGCAGATTCTTCAGATCATAAACCCCCACACCCCACATCACCTCCTCCTGTGCTAAAGCACTTATTTCATTTGTCCTTGCACACAGGCAGCAGCAGGGAATATTCTGCAGCAGTACTGGGAGAGTTACAGGTTTATTTAATGGCAAGATGAGAGATAAGACTCTGACAGAGTGAAAATGTGTGCAGGATGAGGAGTCAGAACAGGAGAGGATGCTGTCAAAATAGAAGTCAAAGAAATCTTCGCATCAACAGCCAGAATGCTTCCCTCAGCACTCCTGAATTGACAAAGAAAACTACACCCAAGACTATCAAAAGAGAAACACAAAGAATCTCTACTCAACTTAGAGTTGTTACCCTTAAAGGAAAAACTATGATAACATTTCCCCTATAAACAGCCAAGTGGCAGTAGGGCTGTATACCTTGTCAGAAAGAAATGAACTATCGATCCAGCTGTGTGAGCCCTCTAAACAAGAGGATTAGATCACCACTCAGTGATGGGGACAGGAGACCCAACTGTAGCACAGGCATCTGTGGCAACAGAAATGGAACAGAAAATGAGCACTGTGAGCAGAGAATGAAGGAGTCATCAATGCAGAGTGTTTGGGATGGGCTCTTAATATGAATCTTATGCTGAGACAAAGGTCTGCTCTCTGTTAAACTAAGTATTAAAGCAGGCACATCAGTAAATTTTCTGACTTCAAGGTACAAACTATTGGATCAACTTCCTGTGCCTAGTTCATACATATGATTTCATTCATACACAGCAGAATATTAATTTCTAGGGACAATTCCGAATGCATTTCACTGCTTGGCAGAAAATAAACTCTAGACGGAAAGCATTGGGAACCTGATATTGGTGTCTGTTTATAGTCAGTGCATGGATTTATATTGCATAATGCACATTTTCAGAAAGTTTGCTTATTTACATTTTGACTGTTTACCTCAGTCGTGTTTCTGTACAAGCTCTCTGTTAGAAAAATCTTCATACTGTGTATCATCAGTCATTCTGATTCTTCCCAAGTATACCACTGCCCTCCAGTTAGCAAAAATAATACATCATATTTGACAAATTCAAATTCAGACTAGCTGGAGTAATTCCTGCACTAATTTAATTAACCTGGACATGCATATGAGCTATAATAAGCTATATACTGTTTTATGAAAAAATAGTAATAGTCATTTGAAACAAATCACTAGAGTTTACAGCATTGATTATTTTCAGAAATGTTGGAATATAAGATTTCCTCTTAACTTTAATGGCTCTTGTCTTATAAATGTTCTTTACAATCAAATATATGATTATATTCAATGTATTAATTAAAATTCTAATGACACAGATCAATTTCTATTGAAATGTAAGTGGTTATAATGAATGGCTGATCATTATTCACTTGAAATTAACCAGTTTCAGTCCATTGTTTATTTACCATAGTTGCAACAGTCATCTTACATAACAGGCATCCACTAGGCACAGAAATCTGCAGAAGTTCTGTTGTTTTTCTTTTTTTTTATTGGGATGTGTGTGTGTGTGTGTGTGTGTGTGTGTGTGTGTGTGTGTGTGTGAAGCAAGGTAGCTTTATTTTTAAAAAATTTTTATCAGCAAAACACTATGAGGTACAGTTGTGGACATTACAAGTTATTCTGCTTGGGTTTAAGTTATACAACAATCAAGTACCCGTCCCTCCACCAGTGCCCATTCTTTACCCACACTGATCCTAGTATCCCTCCCACCCTCCGATACCCCCATCCCATGCTGCCTCTGTGGCAGGGCATTCCCTTTTGTTCTCTCTCTCCTTTTGGGTGCTGAGGTTTGCAAAAGAGGCATGGAGTGGCAATCATGTTCGGTCTATAGTCTACTTTCAGCATGCATCTCCCATCCTGGGAAGATCCTTACAACGCCCTTTGCTTGGTGTTCCCTTCTCTGCCTGAGCTGCCCTTTTCCCTAGATGTGCAGCTGGCCTTCAAGCCATGGAGTGAACCTCCTGGTACTTATCTTGACTATTCTTGGATGTTAGTCTCCCATTTTGTTACTTTATATTCCCCAGATGAATACAATCTTTCTATGTCTGTCCCTCTCTTTCTGACTCATTTTGCTTAGCATGATACTTTCCATGTAGTACCACTTGTATGTAAATTTCATGACTTCATCTTTTCTAACAGCTGCATAGTACTCCATTGTATTGATGTACCAAAGTTTCTTTAACCAGTTATCTGTTCTCAGACACTTGGGTTTTTTCCCAGATTTTGGCTATTGTGAACAGTGCAGCAATGAACATCCAAGTGCAGATTTCATTTTGACTATACTTTTTTGCCTCTCTGGGATATATTTCCAGGAGTGGTATTGCTGGAATCAAATGGGAGCTCAATTTCTAAGGCTTTGAGAATCATCCATACTACTTACCAAAAGGACGGAACCAGGTGGCATTTGGTGTGAAGGAGAGTACCTTTCTCGCCACATCCTTGCCAACACCGGTTGCGTTTGTTCTTTTGGATGTGGGCCTGTCTCTGTGGTATGCGATGATATCTCATTGTTGTTTTGATCTGCATCCCCCTAATGATTAGTGATGTAGAGAACTTTCTCCTGTGCCATTTAACCATTTGGATTTCTTCTTTGAGAAAGTTTCTGTTCATTTTGCCATGCAATTTTTTGATGGAGCTGGATGTTTTCTTCTTGTGTAGTTCAACCAGTGCTTTGTATATCCTTGATATCAACCCCTTATCAGATGGGTATTGGGTAAATATCCTTTCCAATTCTGTATATTGTCTTTGTATTCTGGTCACTATATCTTTTGAGGTGCAGAAGTTTCTTAATTTAAGATAGTCCCATTTCTTTATCTCTGTTTCTACTTGATTGGTCAGTGGAGTGTCATCTTTGAAGATATCGTTAGCCTTAATATTGTGGAGGGTTTCGCCGACATTGTCTTCAATGTGTCTAATGGATTTTGGTTTAATGTTGAGATCTTTAATCCATTTTGATCTGATTTTTGTGCATGACGTTAGGTCGAGGTCTAACACCATTTTCTTTGCACGTGGTTGTCCAGTTATGCCAGCACCATTTGTTGAAGAGGCTTTCCTCGCTTCATTTCACATATCTTGCTCCTTTATCAAAGATTAGATGTTCATACATTTGTGGTTGCGAGTACAGATATTCCACCCTGTTCCATTGTTCTGCAGCCCTGCCTTTGTTCCAATACCATGCTGTTTTAGTTATTACTACTTTGTAGTAGAGTTTGAGGTTGGGGAGGTAATGCCTCTCCACGTGTTTTTCGCAAGAATTTCTTTAGCTATTCATGGGCGTTTGTTGTTCCATATGAATTTCAGGAGTGCTAAGTACTTGATCTATTTCTTTGAAGAATTTAATGGGCATCCTTGTCGGGATTGCATTGAATCTGTGTAATGCTTTGGGGAGTATTGCCATTTTGACAATGCTAATTCTTCCTAACCATGAGCAGAGGTATGTTTCCATTTCCTCTTGTCCTCTTTTATTTCATGGAGTAACATTTTGTAGTTTTTATTGTAGAGGTCCTTTACCTCTTTAGTTAGGTTGATTCCAAGGTATTTGATTTTTTAGGGCACAATTGTGAATGGGATTATTGAAGAGAATTTGCTTCAGAGAAAGGAGAGAAGAGGAACTGGAGAGAGTCCTACAGGTACTTACCTTGTACATAGCTGACAGGGAGTGAATCCTGGTACTATACGTGGTCCCCGAAGCCCCACCAGGTATGACCCTGGAGCTTAGAGCCAGATGTAAGCCCTGAGAAATGATGGGTGCCCCTTCCTATAGAAACCCCTGAAAAACTGATGTTCCAAATTCCATGGTGTGGAAAAATTAATCTTGATGTAGTTCAGTAAAGTTTGGTGTCACCTAATTTTTTAAAGATGTGATGTGAGAGGATAGAAAGAAGGGAAACGGCTTCAAGAGAGAACACAGATTTTCCAGAGTGTAAACAAGCATGTGATGAGGAGCTGGAACAATAGAACAGCGGGTAAGGTGTCTGCCTTCCACAGAGCTGACCCAGGTTCGTTTCCCAGCATCCCATATAATCCCCTGGGCACTGCAGGAATAATTCCTAAGTGCAGAGCCAAGAGTAACCCCTGAGCATTGCCAGGTGTGATCCAAAAAACAAGAAGCAAGTGATGAAACAAAGACACACAAATGAGATACTTGTTCAAGGGAGAGCACAGGCTTGAAGAACAAACCCAATTTTGCTCCTTATTCTAATTAAAGGAAATTTTTTCATGAAGAATCCCATTTTACCACCACCCCCATTATAGCCTTAGCTTTTACTATTATTCTTTTGGAAAAAAATTGCATCATGCCTTTTTGTTGTCCATACTGCCACGTTATACATTCCTATTTTAATTAACTGTTTTTTAGGAACTTTTGAGGATGCTCCAGTTTATGTACAGTGTAACATATAAAACATTAAATCTGCTGTCATGTATCTTTCTGTTGGTGATTATTGCTACAAATTAGATAAATTATTCTAATCAAACCTGAATTATTTCTTTTAACTGAACATTTTTTCTTTTCTTTTTATCCCTTTTTAGTACAGTTCTTTCTCACCAAACTGCCTTAGGTCATTCTATTCCATCTGTATTTTACTTATTTACTCATTTTGAAAAGTGAACTCAATCATCAGCATATTTATACATGACTTGCCATTTTAGTATTTATGTTACTGCATAACTTGGACTCTGAATCGTTTTTCATTTTCTTTCATATTTTTCTGGACTAAGGTATAAGTTATACACATCGATTATATAGTCATAATTCATTCCTATATTTTAAAGCCAAGCTAAAGAAACTTAGCCCAATAGTTTGTACCTAATTAACTCATAGACTCTGTCTTAGAGAACAAAAATATCCAAGGTTAGATTACCTTTCTTAGGGTAGCAAACACCCATTGCTTGGTGATAACATGAGGTAATCAAGACTATTTTCATTGGCAAAATTGGTAATTGAAACCTAATAAACACAATGAAAGAGAATTAATTTGGGGGGAGTAGAATAAAGGTTTGAATATTTCAAGGTCTCATAATATCCTGTTTGCCAATTTTAATGCCTAAAATAAACTCTGCTGGTATGAGTCCTTTCTCAGATTCATTTTTATGAGACTAATCTAATTTCCTCCTGTTAGAGCTTTTATTGAACAAAAATTCTAACCTTAGTATTGCTTTTCACATTGTCTAAATAATAATGCTTTACAGTTTTTGTCAAAGTAGGCTTAACTTTCAATTTATATTGGAGGTCTTGAAAAGTTCTTTTCTGACACAGTTAGAGGTTAACTTAACTCTATCTTTTGGTATTCCATTGTGTAGATGTACCAAAGTTTCTTTAGCCAGCAGCTGTTAGGAGGAATGAAGTCATGAACTTTGCATATAAATGGATAGACATGGAAGGTACCATGCTAAGTGAAATGAGTCAGAAAGAGAGCAACAGACATAGAAGGACTGCACTCATTTTTTGGAGTATAAACAACAAACATGAGGTCAACACCTAAGGATAGTAGATACACGGGACAGAAAGATTGCTCCATAGCTGTGCCTCATGAGCAAAGGGGAGAAGGAAGCTGGAGTAGAGAAGGGATCACTAAGAAAATGATGGCTTGAAGAACTGGTAGGGATGGGAGATGTGTGCTGAAAGTAGATAAAGGACCAAACATGGTAACCTCTCAGGGTCTGTATTGCAAACCATAATGCCCAAACTTAGAGAGAGAGAGAGAGTATGAGGGATATTGTCTGCCATTAAGGTAGGGGGAGGGTGGGAGAGGGGGGGTATACCGGGATAATGGTGGTGGGAAATGTGCACTGGTGGAGGGATGGGTGTTTGATCATTGTGTGATTATAACCCAAACATGAAAACTTGTAACTATCTTATGGTGATTCAATAAAATTAAAACAAACAAACAAACAAAACACAATTCTAGCTTTCTTTTGACAGAAATCCCAAATACTGCTTCTTACATTGATTGTGCTAAATAATCAAATTAAAATTGTTTATTTGGGTCTAAAGAAAAGAAGGGGAGAAAACCGGCTTTCTAGGAGATGGATCTAGCTGCGCATGCCCAGAGAGGGTCCCAGGCCCTTGGGGGCGGGCTGTACCTGTTTGGAATTGAAGCCGTTCAGCTTTGTTGCCCAGAGCTGGGCCTCCGTGCCCATTCCGCGCAGATCAGGGGAGAAAACCGACTTTTGAGGAGATGGATCTAGCTGCGCATGCCCAGAGAGGGTCCCAGGCCCTTGGGGGCGGGCTGTACCTGTTTGGAATTGGAGCCGTTCAACTTTGTTGCCCAGAGCTGGGCCTCTGTGCCCATCCCGCACAGATGAATCATCAGGGAGATGCAGATCAAAACCACAATGAGATACCATCTCACACCTTAGAGACTGGCCCACATTCAAAAGAACAAAAGCAACCGATGCTGGCGTGGATGTGGCGAGAAAGGGACACTCCTTCACTGTTGGTGGGAATGTTGACCGGTTCAACCCTTCTGGAAAACAGTATGGACGATTATCAAAAAATTAGAAATTGAGCTTCCATTTGACCCAGCAATACCACTCCTGGGAATATATCCCAGAGAGGCAAAAATGTATAGTCGAAGTGACATCTGCACTTGTTTGTTCATTGCAGCACTCTTTATAATAGCCAGAAACTGGAAGAAACCTGAATGCCCAAGAACAGATGACTGGTTAAAGAAACTTTGGTACATCTACACAATGGAGTACTATGTAGCTCTTAGAAAAGATGAAGTCATGAAATTTACATACAAGTGGTACAATATGGAAAGTATCATGCTAAGCGAAATGAGTCAGAAAGAGAGGGATAGACATAGAAAGATTGCATTCATCTGGGGAATATAAAGTAACAAAATATGAGATTAATACCCAAGAATAGCTGAGATCAGCACCAGGAGGATTACTCTATAACTTAGACGCCAGCCGGGTATTCTAGAGGAAAGGGCAGTTCAGATAGAGAAGCGAGCACCAAATAAAGGGTGTTTGGAGGATCTTCCCAGGAGGGGAGATGCATGTCGAAAGTAGACTATGGACTGAACATGTTTGCCACTCAATGCCTCTTTTGCAGACCACAACACCCAAAAGGAGAGAGAGAACACAGGGGATTGCCCTGCCACAGAGGTAGGAGGGGAAGGGGGGATGGGGGTGGGGGCAATGTTATCCATGGTGGTGGAAAATGGGCACTGGTGGAGGGATGGGTATCTGATCATTGTATAATCGAAACCCAAGCACAAAAAATTGTAAATCTACAACTGTACCTCACGGTGTTTCACTAATAAAAAAAAATTTAAAAAAAAAGAAAAGAAGGAACATATACATACCCACTACATGCTTTCCTAAATTTTGATGATTGCTTGGGGCCAGAGCTATAGAACAGTGGGTAGGACATTAACTCTGCAGGTGACTGCCATGGATCGGCATTCCACATGTTTATTTATGCACCACCAGAATTAGTTCTTGAGTACAAATCCAGTGTTACTCCTTGAGCACCATTGGGTGTGCCCCCTGAAAAAATTATTATTATTTTTTATAATTTCTTGATGAATATTTGGAAAATACCAGGATGCATTATGGATTAAAATTTCTCACTTCCCACCACCAATATACCCAGTTTTTCTCCTAATGCCCCAATTCTCCAGCACCCTAGCCTGCATTTTTCTTATTTATGTCTCTGTCTGTTTGTCTGTCTGTGTGTCTCTCTCTCTGTCTCTCTCTTTCTCTCAAGAACAGAGATACAATGAAGAAGATATGGAATTTGCCAGAGTTCATGAGTTTCAAGGCAGGAATACACCCTGAGCACTTCTAAGTGTGACCCAATACCACCCTAGCATGTGGAATCTGAAATGAAACAAGCAGAGATGAACAATTGTGCAGCTTTAATTGTGATAGGCTCTTTTATGAGAAGAAAATATACCTCTTTGTATTCAATATGATGTCTTTTCCTTGATATTTAGCTAAAAATTCTAAATCTAAAGAGTTACTTAGATTTCTAAATATATAAAACAATGACTCTTCTTTCTATTCCCTTTACAAATTCTGTATATCGAAACTTCTACACTCATCTTTCAGACTTGTGCTTATAGACACTCACTGGTCATTTGATTTCGAGAGACTTGTAAATGTGTTAACTAGATCCTGTGAACTGTATTGGCACACCCTGCCATCTATGTTTGTTCCTATATCATAAGTCTGTAAACAGGTCTATTATTGAGCCTAAGTGCCATTTCTAGAGATGAAGAAACTTTAACAATTACAAGTTCGGTTAGTTTTACAGGACACCCTTCTTGAATTGCACATAAACACACTTGATCACTTGATCCCCCGTTATTCATCGATTTACTCGAGCGGGTGCCAGTAATGTCTCCATTAATCCTGTTGCGTTCTAACGTAGCCCAATGGCATCTGTTCATTCTAGGAACATGCAGAGCCTCAAACTGATCATTCAGGGTCTTGACAAAGAAGTCTGACCATCTTGTAGGTGGGCGTCCACGCGATCTTTTGACGTCCCGTGGAATCCAGTCAGTAATGGCTCTAGTCCAGTGGTTCTCTGTAAACCTCATTATGTGTCCAACCCTTCTGATTTTTGATGCCTTGGCAAATGAGACAGAGTCCCTGATTCTTGAGCGTTGACGAAGATCAGAACTCCGGATTCTATCTCTCATTTGAGTGAAGCGTGATATTCCAAGCATATCTCTTTCGATTCCTCTTTGAGAGACCCAAATAGCGTTCTCATCCTGTTTTCGTAGGACCCAGGTCTCTGAGGCATATGTTAATGCAGGAAGAACATATATGTGTATGTGCATATATATATACATATATGATATGTGCATATATATTCATATATATGCATATATAGATATGAGAAAAGTGTTAAATGCATAGAGACAGTCACTTTGATGTTCATAAATTTTTAAAATTTCTAATTGTTAGTATTAAAAATTTAAAGAATTTCTTTGGGTAATATCTTCAGGTAATACCGGCAAGGTAATTAGAAAGAAACTTTTTGTCTACTGACCAATTTCTTGAAATCAGTTTAGGTAAAACAGAGTACATCTCAGAATGTCATCTGATCGTTTGTTAATATGAAGCTAACTAGTTATTTCATTCTGACTATTTGGAGTCATATTTGAATGCCCTTTTCTGGAAACTGATATTTGTCTTACTTTTCCCTAAATAAGATGAAAAGAACAGACGGAGATTCTCCCAGAGGTGGTTATAGTCATGATTTCCAATTTTGATATCCTCCATATTCCCAGACCAGAAGGTATTATGACACATGTCCAGTTTCCTTATTTGTAAAATCACTATTGTATTAAAGAGAAGAAATGTGCTAGACAATAAAGAAGAATATATACACGTTAAGTTTCATTATCTTCCGTGAACAATGCTTTAAGTAGTGTTTGTATTTTTCATCTATTTAATTAGTTTTGCAATCCACAGTACTGGCTATAAGCCAGCCAAGGAAAAAATGGATGATTACTACATTTTTGGTATAATAAATAGTTGTTCAAATATGATAGCAATGTCATAATAATAAAATCCTAATTTATTTCTAATATTGCAGTTTTCCTAAGGGATAATTTGCCCAGTTTTCTTCTTAGAAATTAAAATTTAATCAGATCACTAGATATTTAAATTATAATACCTGATGTAATGTGGAAGAATTCTTGCAGAAATATGTTCCTGTGAGTTCTATAGCTATAAATTCAAGAATAGATATCTGTACAATAATGATTCAATGTAGAGTTAATCATGATCATAAAATATTTTTTTCTCGTGACATACTGAGTTTAAAGAGAGAAAAAATAATGATGCTTTATCAGTCTGTTCAAATTATTTTATAGTATCTTTTCAAAATAACATATAGTTTAAAATAAATTACAAACATAATTTTAAATAATAAGACATTAACGTCAAAGCTTTTTATATTGTATAATTATTATTGTATAAACAATATTTAAAACTTATCATTATGAGGGTCTCCAAGCTTTGCTTCTCCTCACATGTTAGTCACAGTATATTTGAGGGTCTTTGGTCTTCAATTCTTTGTTCTCAGAGAACTATGTTTTTGGAAAATCACGCATGGCAACACCATTTTTCTACAATTATTGTTCTGAATAATAAAATAGTTTTCTTTGATCCAGAAGGGTTTCTTTTAGAAACCATGAAATGTGAAAGTTTGTATCCAAGAGAGTGATAATTTAGAGAATTCACAATTTTAAACAACCCTTCTTGATAATTTCACATTCACATAAACATATGCATAAACATACACATAGCACACATATACATATATGTACATATGCATATAAATTTATTTGTATATGTATATAAAATACTTTTGGAATGGATCCACATACCATGCTAACAATAATCAGGGAAAGGAAGGAGAGAAAGGGTAGTGGTATCAAGGGAAATGACAAATGGCCTCCTGTAGTGATTCTGTAATGCTATAGCATTACATTAGATCTTTTAAAATGATCCAGTTATATTTGGAAAATGCAAATTATCACAACATGCTCCCGGGAGAGCACAAGGCAGAGTCTCCTACCCTGTGCCTGACTGTCCTCGCCAGGGCCCAACAGCTGAAGACCCCAAGGCCCCAGCCAAGGCCATACTGGGACCACTCTCCACACACTTGGATTAGCCTCACGCATAAAAGAACTGGCAGAGGAACCCAGGTGTGTGGGAACCGGGGCTGAGATCTCTAAGACTGCACGGTTTGGGACTGAACCTGTCAGTAACTAGACAGTTACACCCACCAACTGCCGTGTAACCCCAACAACGGCCAGGATCCAGAGATTATCACAACAAGCTCCTGGGAGCGTGCGGCTGCATTCACGGCCGCACGATTATTTATTTACTTTTCTCTAAGTTTTCAGGGTACCTTTAAATATCCCACCTGCACGGCAGAGCCTGACAAGCTATCCGTGGTCTATGCCAAATAGACCAAATTGATATGCCAAATCCAGTAATAAATGGATCTCATTTCCCTGAACCTGAATACCGCAGAGTCGAGAAGGATGTGGAAGGAGAAGCTGATAAAATCCCAAGGCAGACATAGGCTGCCAAAACGAAGAAAGACAAAAATGATTGTCTGTACTTTTAATGCTCATATGCTGGCATCTGCTGCATCTGTTGAAGACCTGATGGTACAAGCGCAAAAGATCAAGTACGACATCATTGGTCTGACTGAAACGAGAAGACATCAATCACATCACGCCGTTTTCGACACTGGAGAAGAACTGTTCTTTGGAACATGTGATAAAAGAGGCGTCGGTGGTGTCGGTATCCTTGTCAACACGAACTTAGCTACGAGCATTGATTCATTCGAATGCCTAACAACCTGAATCGGACGATTACACTTGAATAGATGTGGCTCACTACTGGCAGTTTCTATCTTTGTTGTCTATGCATCAACATCCAGTTATGGTGTAAGAGAAACTGAGAAGTTCTACATGGAGCTGGAGAAGTTCTATAAAGAAGATCACACCTTCTACAAGATCATTGTCGGTGATTTTAATGCCAAGATAGGACCAAGAAGATCAGCCGATGAACTCCACATCGGGACCCATGGCATAGAATGGAACAAACAGGGTGACAGACTGTATGAGTTCATCATGTCAACCAAGACCTTCCATGGAAACTCACAGTTCCAAAAGGCTGAATCTAACCGTTGGACATGGGAGTCTCCCAATGGACGGTTCCACAATGAAATAGACCACATCATATTCAATCGGCGGTTTTGCCTAACCGATGTTGCTGTTGTCCCAAAATTCCAAATGGGATCAGACCACCTTCTCCTTCGTGCAAAATTCTACCTCACAGAACGAGGAGAAAAGAATGCAAGGTTTAAGAAGAGGACTCCCAGAACGACCACCAACTGGGAGCTCTTTGGCTCTGTTGTGGCAACATGGGAAGATGCCGTCATTGACAACATTGATGAGGAATATGATCGAATGATTCAGCACCTCCATGATTGTGCGAGGAATGCCAAGAGAGAGATAACCACAAAAAAATGCCTTTCTTCGAACACTCTTGAACTTATTCGCTAACGTGGCTTGACACATGCATCAGGCAACCACAAGAGAACATCCGAGCTGGCAAAACAATACAGAGAAGCCA
This sequence comes from Sorex fumeus, assembly GCF_029834395.1. Lineage (NCBI taxonomy): Eukaryota > Metazoa > Chordata > Mammalia > Eulipotyphla > Soricidae > Sorex > Sorex fumeus. The sequence goes on from NW_026606188.1 coordinate 8,666,231, forward strand.
TCAAGGATGACCTCAAAAACAGGAGAGCAGCAGTGCTGGTGGATTCGGCAGAAGCTGGGAAAAGCATTCGTAATGCCTGCCTGTCCTTCACCAACTACAAGACGAAGATGACTGCCCTCCGACATCATGATGGATCTATCACATCTTCCAGAAGGGCAATGGAGAAGATTATTCATGACTTCTACTCAGATCTCTTTAATAGCCACATCCACTTGCCCACATACCACATTCCACATGATGGATATGTCGTTCCCAATGTTCTCCCTTCCAAAATCCAACATGCCATCTCATCGGTAAAGAAACAAAGAGCATCTGTCCCAGACAAGATCAGACCTGAACACCTGAAGAACTTACCATCAGTACTCATCAATACACTGGCTCGGCTCTTCACAAGCTACCTGTCTGAATGCAAGGTTCCATCCCAATGGAAAACCAGCAGGACTGTACTACTATACAAGAAAGGAGACATCCACGACATTGGCAACTATCGCCCAATCTGCCTATTGTCTGTCATCTACAAACTGTTCACTCGAGTCATCCTGAATAGGATTAGCAAAACACTAGATGAAGGACAACCATGTGAACAAGCCAGATTCCGAAAAGGATTCAGTATCATCGACCATATCCACATGATTACTAAGCTCATTGAGGTTTTTCAGGAGTTCAAGATGCCGCTCTGTCTAAAGTTCATTGATTTAAAGAAGGCCTTTGATTCTGTTGAGACGGAAGTGGTCATGGAAGCCCTAGACAATCAGGGCATACAAACTCAAGACATCAGGGTCCTTCGTGAGCTCTATTGTGGATTCACTACCAGGATCTCACCATTCTACAAAGAAGTAATCATCCATATCAAGAGAGGGGTTCAGCAGGGTGATACCATTTCACCAAAAGTCTTCAGTGCCACCCTCGAGAACAACATGCGATGACTGGAATGGGAAAGCATGGGAGTGTAGATAGATGGTTGGCAACTACACCTCCTCCTCTTTGCTGATGACATCGTTCTAATAACACCAAACATCAGCCAAGCGGCACAAATGCTGAACGACTTTGACCGTGAATGTGGAAAGGTCGAACTACAGCTGAATCTTACGAAGACAATGTTTATGAGAAACAACCTTGTTCCTGATGCTCCATTCGAAATCCACGGAACCACCATCTCCGAATGCAACAGTTATATATACCTAGGTCGAGAAATCAACATGATGAATGACCTGGCACCTGAGTTGCACAGGAGGAAGAGAGTGGCTTTGAATGCCTTCAAGAGCATTGAAGAAATAACTAAAAGGACAAAGAACCTCCAGCTACGAGCACATCTCTTTGATTCCACTGTTCTTCCTGCATTAACATATGCCTCAGAGACCTGGGCCCTACGCAAACAGGATGAGAATGCTATTCGGGTCTTTCAAAGAGGAATCGAAAAAGCTATGCTTGGAATATCACGGTTCACTCAAATGAGAGATAGAATCCGGAGTTCTAATCTTCGTCAACACTCAAGAATCAGGGACGCTGTCTCATTTGCCAAGAAATCAAAAATCAGATGGGCTGGACACGTAATGAGGTTTACAGACAACTGCTGGACTAGAGCCATTACTGATTGGATTCCATGGGACATCAAAAGATCACATGGATGCCCACCTACAAGATGGTCAGACTTCTTCGTCAAGACCCTGAATGATCGGTTTGAGGCTCTGCATGTTCCTAGAACAAACAGATACCATTGGGCTACGCTAGCACGCAACCAGGATGAATGGAGACGTTACTGGCACCCACTCGAGTAAATCGATGAATAACGGGGATTAAGTGATTAAGTGATTAGGTGATAAATTTAGGTGTTTAAATATTGCTGTTATATTATTTTATCTTATTGTTTATATTTCATAATCAAAACAAAAATATGCTGAAATACCATGTTTACTAACGTTCATGATTGAACAGAAGGTTAAATTCATCTAGAATTACATTCATTTTTATTTTATTTTTTTTAAGATAGTACTTCCAAGGGGATATCAAATTAATAAATCTACAACTAAAATTATAAAAAATAAAACCCTTTTTCTCCCCTGGGAAATCCCATTTCGTCTTTAGAAATCATTTCTCAAACTCCAATGCCCAAGGATAGTTTTACCCACAATCTCTGTCTCATGTTTCTCATCTATCACAGTTTTCTTTTCCTAGTTTTATATAATAACTTTTTCCCCTTTGATGCATCTATACTACTGGGCACAAATACCCACGTATGCAAATATGCACGCTTGTGTGCACACGCACACACTCATACAAACACACAGAGGCAAAATTTGAAGTAAGAAAATCTCAGTCCCAAAGTGGAACATGCCTCTTTTGTAGTTTAGTCATATTGGTAAGGAAACAGAAGTCTTTTGCCTCTTCAATGCTTTTAGTTATAATCTTGGATAATAACACATGTATTTTATAACTCCTGTGGTTTTTCTCCTTGAGTTCATTTATGTGACACTTCTGGTTTTTGCGTTTTATAAAAATGTAGATGAGTTATACTTCTGCTGCTATCACTTTCCATTTTTGTTGTATTCCAAATTCATTCTCACTAGCCATCCACTACAAATAATACTTTAATATCCTCTTCTCCTGATCTTTCTCCTTTGAATATGCTGAGCAAAGGAGGGTTTCATCTCTAATACTACTTAAAATACAAATGCAAAACAATTCAAGGACATAAAAGGAAAAAACATGATATGAATAATTAACTTTAGATCTATGATAATCAATCATAAAAGTAAAAATGCATTTTACAGCAACCTTTCCAATTACAAAGAAATAAATTGTTTTAAAATGTATCAACTTGGTTTTAGTCTTTTTTTAGGTTAAGCCTAAAAAAATAATCATTGAAGTCTACAGTCAAGGTGCCTCTAGTGCTTATGAAACTTATCTTTAAGATAAAGATAATATGTAAGGCATGAGCATAAATATAAATAAAGAAGAGGACAACTGAGATTCATAGATTTAAAGTGAAATGAGTTAAAATTATGACCCAGTTTATAATCAGTCTGTACCTTAGTACTCATCACCCTACTATAGCATTACAAAATGTTGTATCAAATTGCACTAGATATTTCAAATTGTTCAGCTTAGTGACTTCCAAGTAAATAAACAATAATTAAAACTCTATTATTATAAATTAATTTAGGAACTAGACACTCAGATAATCTAAATATTTGAAAATGAGTGAATGCCATGTAATTGACACTTTCTCAATATTAAACATGTAAAAATTGATTTTTTCAATGTCAATTTCTTTTTAACAATTTTTCATGTCATTGTGCTTTAATGAAATTGTAAAGCTGCACTTCAAAATTGTAGCAATAGGGAATTTTCAGACAGTACCATGGGCAAGGCACTTTCTTGCATGCAGGCAGACCAGAATCTGATTCTTTTCAGGTTCCCTAAGTCTGCCAGTAGTGATTCCTGAGCAAAGACCCAGAGCAAGCCCTAAGTTTCTATGTATGTGCTGATAATCTCCTGGCCAAAAAAAAAAAAAAATTCTGTTTTTTAAGAAAGAAAAACAATTCATTTAATATACAAGGTCATCATTAGATTGACCCTCAGTATCAAAGTTATAATTTAGTAGATTATTTTCACTTGAACTTTTTGTTTCTGGGTCACTTCCACTTGAATTCATGGCTTACTCTTATCTGTCCACTCAGGTATCACTCCTGGGGGAGGGCGGTGCGCTGGGGTAGCATATGTGGTGTGGGGATTAAATCTAGGGTTCTGGCACCATACGGCTATTTTTTAATGTGGAATAATTTTTTACTGCAATTTTCATAATATACTTATGATATTTTTCTTAGTAACATCTTGGAAATATAAAATTTCTTTTAATTTCTATGCACATAAATAGTTTTCTGTTTTAACTGTACTCAGCTATATTTATTTTTTATTGCTCTTCATCACCCAACTTGACCACTTAAAACCATTTCATTTCACTTCTCTGCTTTGCCAATCTTTTGTTTTCTCTTTAGCAATGGCGAGGCAATTGTTTTCTTCAGGGGAGGAGAAGTTCATGGTTTGCTGTCCATGCCAATCACAAAATTTGGAAGGCATGTGTTAGAGCTATTTCCAACCAATATCCAAAAACACAGGAAATCTCTGTCCATGCAGGATTACATTGATTTTTTTTCTAGATTTCCACCTCTGATCACCAGGTGCAGGATACCAGAGTCAAATTTGATAGAATTCATAATCTTGTGAGTTCCAAATCAATCTGAATGATGCTATTCACCTCGATGAGGGATCAGGGTAGATAAAGTTGCCAGACATCATGCATCACTGACTGAGGACCCATAAGGATGTTTCTCACATTTCAGGACTAATGTGATGACCATCTAAGCATTCTTTAGAGTCAAGAACCAGGTGGGAATTCTCTCTGGTCTTATCAATAGGCTGGATGTTCATCAAACCTCTAAGGGGGTGATACCAATGTGGATTTTGACATTAATCTCAGTAAGTCATTGCATACAGGTTGTTTTCACCTCAACACCTGTAGATAAAATTTAAGCCTGTTCCTTAGGAAAACTTTGAGTGGAAGAGACTCTCACTTCATGTGGACCAGTGGATGGATGAGAAAAAACACCCCTGTCAGTTTATCTCTGCACTCAGAAATTACTCCTGGCGGTGCTCAGAGGACCATATGGGATGCTGGGAATTGAACCTGGGTTGGCCGCCTGTAAGGCAAATGCCCTACCCGCTGTGCTATCACTCCAGCCCCCACAAGGGAATTGTTTTTAAAAGATATTTAATTTTAAAAGATGTCAATATCTCTTTCATAGCAGTGATAAATTTATATTACCCAAAGTGAAGTGTGGTCTTATTTTCCTACAGCACCACTAAAATTTTTATTTTTATGACAGTCAACCTAACGAGTGTGAGAGAGAATCTCTTATTATTTTGATGCATACCTCCCTATATGACTTCATTCTAATAAATTGAGCCACTTAGTGAAGTGGGGGGAGGGAGAAAGAGAAAATATATTTTGAACTATACTAAGTTTAAAATATAATAGCTCTGGCACATAAGATAGTACAATTGATATGGTACTTGCCATATGTGTGTCTGAGCCAGGTTTAATCCCTGACAAATCATATGATCCCCTGAGCACTTCCAAAATAAATAAATGTTATAATTCATTTTGTAACATTATATTCATATCTAAGTCTAAAACCAAACTAGATTTAAGACTTCTTTAGTTATTTTTATTTTATCTTGGTTGGAATTTTTTCTTTCTTACTGAGTACAGTATGGATGTGACCTATATAATGTTAAACTTCTTACTCTATAAAAATCTAAATTATCTAATCTGGTAGGAAAGAGAACTCATGGAACATTAACTCTATAATGAGATCTGGTGAACATCCGTAGACCTTCAAAGGAATCTGACCTAGATCCTAAACCACTTCTTTCAAAGACTCATATTTTCCCTTTTAAAATAAAGGAAGTCAACTTATATAAGCATTTCCCAAACTTAAATTATTCATGCCGTATCCTTATAACCATTAAAACATCTGCATATTTTACCTCATTGCTTAATATTTCAATTAATTTGCTTTGATTACATGTAAAATTTTTAAATGAAAATAATAATATTCTAAAGCAAAAGCTACTTGTTATTAATAAGAGGTAAGTTAAAATTGTAATTAACAGAGATCTGGCTAGTCTTGCACAGGAAAAATCATTCTGCTGTTTGATATCTCTTTGGGGAAAAGAAAGATTAGCTCCTGTTAGAGCAATGTCAAAGACAACTTGAATCAAATTATCAATTTCCTAAACATAATCCAAATACTCAAAAGGGAGTTCAGAGAAGTATAAGGATGCAGCATTTATTTAATGCAGTTCCTATCAGAGGCAGACATCTCACTTGGTTTAATGATTTCTTGTGTTTGCTCTCCCTGGTGGCCAATGCTCCTAGGATTTTTAATTACAGAGAAAATTTGGGTGTAGTAATTATAATGATGTTAGTGCTGATAATTGCTGAGCAAAATGTAGTGAGCCCTCTTTTTTATATGCCAGATGATAATCAAAGCTCTTCATATGTTTTTCCCATTTTATTCTCATGTTAACTCTATGAAACAGGTGGTATTGTAATCTGTATGATAAACAAAGAAGGCAAGACAGAGAACGGTTGCAATATCATCACCAGTGAGAGAAAAAGAGAAATACTAGCAAGAAATAAAATCAATATTTTAAAAATAAAGAATTTTCGCTTTCAGTTTTTAAAATTTTTGTTACTAAAGGCCCCACATACGATGCTCAGGGCTTAATCTTAGCTGTGTTCAAGAATAAATATGTAGTTCTGGAGATTGAGTCCAGCATAGTGATGTGCAAGGAAATGCCTTGTCCACTGTACAATCAAAAATATGATTTAATGATAGAATGTAAATTAAAAAAATAATTTAGTGATAAAGATTTTTGATCACATTCTTAAATAACTTAAAGATTAATACTTTTGTATTTTACTATATTATAGGTATAAGTATCAAAATAATTCTTATTATAATTCATAATATTATGAGAATCAGGTAAGTAGATAAAAAGGAAATAATCAGGACATTGGAAATAGTTTATGTCTATTGGCCAAGGTAAAAAATGTATGGCATAAATTGTTAAAATAACGTTAGAATATTTAGAGCACTAAATTAATTGTGGTTCTATCTGCAGCATAGCAAAAGATATTAAGGTCAAAATAATCAGCTTTCCAAGATTTTTAAAATTTTTTTCACTGGTCTACAGTCTTTTAAACCAATGGAATTTCTTTTTGTCAATGATCTAGGATAAGTATTCTTCATAGTGATGAAATGGTATGCTCATCTGTACTCAGCAATAATATTTTCTTTTAGATAACATGTTCACTATTACATTCAAATTGGGTCCATTATACTTTGGATTTATACATGATCGGTGAATTGTGAACATGAGCATGAGATGATGTTGATTTAATTTGCCTGGAATAAGAATGCTATAAAAACTATTGAAATGGACTTTCTGGATCTAGGCCAACCAATAAAACAAATTGATGGAATTTTTTTTCATTATGTTTTGGCTTTATTTGTACTGACATGACTATAGATATGGATCTCTGAATGGACTAGTCAAAATTTAGTACAAAGACATTTGATACAAGAAAAAAGAATACAGAGAAGCATAGTAGTTCCAAATTGCTCTATACTGAACACTCTGAAGATCTTTTTCTAGCTTTTGAACAATATAAAATGACATTAATTATAAAAGTCTGTATGTTGAGTAAAACAGGGAGGCTATGAAGCTCCATCATCTCTGAATTTTGAATCATTAGCTCCATAGTAATATATATTCCTAAGTCAATAATGTATACTTACTTTATCTCTTGGATTCCTTAACAGATGATAAATATACTTTTTCTTTAAAACCATCAAGCCCCATCAAATATCAGAATTCAGACAAAAATAAATAAATAGAGGAAAAAGTCTCATCAAAATGGTATAAAATTTAAATCATTAAAATCTCATTGGGGAGAGATAGTACAGCAGGTTGGGCAATTCCCTTGCACACAGGTCAGCTGAATTGAATCCCTGGTATCCCATATAATCCCCTGAACCCTGCCAGGAGTGATCTCAGAGCTAAGAGTAAGCCCTAAGTACCACCAGGTATGAACCCCAAACCAAAATAAATAAATTAAAAAATTTAAAAGAAAATTCTCCCACATTTTTAATAAACCTGGAAAAATTTCTCCTTTATATATGACCTTTTCCCTCTTTATATGTGGATTGATGAGACTTTTATTTTCTTTCTTAAACTTCAAAAAAGGGAAGTATTGCTTAAAGCAGAAATAAAATATTTTAGCATGACAGTTTAGGATATCTATTAAACAGGTATTTTTGGATTGTTAAAGTCAGGGGCATATACAGGTCCCTATTAATCATAGCAGAAGCTTTATAATAAAAAGGTCAAAGTGTTTTATAATCCCTACATATTTTCACTTTAATAATATTAACTAACCTTTACATGGTATTCATACTGAGATAATGGCTGGGTAGATAATATTTCAGGAAGCCAGATCAGATCTGGGACATTCATTTCAGTGTGAAACAGAAGGATAACCACCTCAAAGAGGAACAGACCTCTTCATCTTAGGACTTTCATCTAAAAAAGAAATACTGGATCATCTTTTAAACTGATAATTTTACTACTTTATTTTAGACACAATTCTTGGGCAGATTTCTTTCTTTTCTATTGTAGCAACAATACACATGATTCTCTAAATATTAAATATTTGAGTTGTAATGGGAATACATTATTTTTTATTAAATACTGCTACATGAGACTGTTTCCTTTTCACATGAACATTTTATTAAAATGCAAGATCTCAAATAATAGTTCTTATTTCTCAATCCAGAATCATTTTGGAACATTTTAAATAAGATTCCCCATCTGATTTTTGTGTGCATTAATATTAGAGAGGCACTGTATAAAATGGGCATAGAAATTTGGTGTGACTTGATTAAAAATCACTGCTTATTTCAATATTTTCATAAGAATTAATTATATGGCATTTCTCTGAAAGCTTTAGGATATCAGACCTAATCTTTACAATGAACATTTCAGAAGAAAAGCATGTATTCTTAAAATTCAAAGACTATCTTGTCAAAATGACAAATGTGAGACTGTGCCAAGTCATTATGTATGAATGCACACTCACACAAACACAAATTTTTTTGGACCTCGTTCAGTGGTTCTCAGTACATATTCCTAGCTCTACGTGTAGGGATCACTTCTGGAGGTGCCCAATGGACCATATGTGGTTCCAGGGATAGAACCAGTGTTGGAGACAAGTAAGGCAATAATCTTATTTTCTTTTTTAATAATGTAGGAGTACTGCTAATTGTTCAGCCATTGGCTAAGTTGATTGAATTGGGCATGAACTCCACATTACTTTTTTTTAATTTGTTTTTTATTGTATCACCGTGAGATAGAGTTACAAAGCATTGATGTTTGAGATTCAGCTATATAATGACCAAGCACCCATCCCTCCACCATTACACATTTTCCAACACGAATATCCCCGATAACTTTCCCCCCACCCCTATCCCAGTCTTTAGCCTGCCTCTATGGCAGACAATTTCCCCAATAGTTTCTCTGTAATTTGGGGCATTATGTTTTACTCAAATTTTCCCACCACCATTCAAGCCTACCTGCCAGGGGCAGACGCAAGATAGTTGATTTTCCATTGCTCATTATGAATATCATGAGAGCTCGCACAGCCATGTTTGTAAATATAAATTTCTAGATTGTAAATGGTTGGGTTCCAGAGACATCTCTGTATGGCACAAATCCATTTTCCGATTCAATTGGGAGTCTCTGAGCCACGGATGTTGGTGTACTAAGATGGTAGCTGGGGGCAAATTATGGGCTTGACAACCAGTCTGCTGGGTGGGCAGAGAAGCGGAAAAGGAGAGCCTATGTCCTCTGCCACTATGTAGCCTGGGGATTTAGTCACAGAACCCATATACCTGGGCCTATCTTGTGGAAGCTCTTCGTCACCAGGATTCCATCAGGAGTAGTCGTATCATCTTATTTTCTGTGCTGTCTCTCAGACCCCAACATTTTAAAAGTTAAATTAAACTCATCAATTTTTGACTTGATTAAAATATTCTATTGAAGATAATATATTAATGCTCCAGAAGCTTTTTTTCCCAACTTTCCAAATATGCAAAGTGATACCTAACGTTATAGATTTCTGAGTACCAAAAGAGAGAGATGTTCTATTTACTATATCTTTATATACCTAGCAAATTTTACTTATCCCTACATGCAGCTTACCTAAATGCATGCCAATTACAGCCACACTTTTTGTTTTTGCTTGCTACAACTGCATGGCTAACTAAGGAATTATCAAAAAATGCTTTAGTAAAAGACAATTTATGAAAAATTGTGATATCACACGTTGGGGCATTAAGTCCTTATCTGAGGGTTTATGAAGATGTTTGTTGCTAATTGAGCTTAGCTGACTTCCATGTTACTTCTCCATCTACTTGGTGTATTCCTCTTGTGATGTCAATGTGGTACAATTTAAAGGTGTGTCCAGGCACACATGCACTTAACTCCAGCAACTGTTGAACTGGACTGATGAACCTCCTTGGCATCTGCTGTGGGACTTGAGTGAGATATCAGGGCTGTGGTAGGAGAGAGAGTATCTCAAAGTTTTCTTGAGGGCACCTCAGAGTTTTCAGAGTTGGAAGACTAGTGGACCAGTGAATTTTTTAGCTTGCCTTGCATCTCTTCCAATCTGAAAATCTGTAAAACTGAGCTGATGAGTTGGAACAGCAGTGGCAGTGGATGTTGGTTAACAGCTACACCTTTTAAGTTGAATATGTCTTGGAAAAAATGATAAGAGAAAGAAAGGTTTGGGAAGGAATTGAACTAGTAAGACTTCTCAGTTTAGGATTGTTAAGAGTCCAGATATTAAAAATTGGCAGATTTATACTTAGAAGTTTACTTGCTTGTAAGCCTGTATTATATCATGTGAGAAATGGAAATGTAACTTTATTAGAGAATTAGCCTATCAACTTAGTCCCCTTGAATTCAATATTTAATAGTTTACACTACATGCATTTACCATTTCTTTGATTTTCTCAGAAACTGCATAATCAACTAATAAGCAGGTGCATATTAGAAATTTTTCTAAACTTACATTCTAGTAATATTCTAGTAAGATTCTAAATAGAAAATATTTATAAGATAATTTTTATGTTCATTTTTTTCCAGGTAATAGTCAAAAAACTATTTACAATTCTGAAAATAGGGTAAGTTTATTCATCTACAAAACAGTTTTAATAAAATGTCAGCAATAACAATGTCACATAAGGTTAAATGTGAAAAGAATACACTTCAGTATACAATTGACTAATTAATTATATTTCAATAAAATACATTAAAATCTTGGTAATTCACAAGATGAATGAGGTGAAAAAGCTGAGAAAAGGAAGAATAGATAGTATTTCCATGATCTGAAAATATGTTTATACATAAGTATTACATAAGATTGTACACATATTAAAAATGTTTTTCCTTTCATTGGACCTAATGTATTAAAAATTATATTACAAATATCAGCAGATAGGTTGACCCCTCGTTATACTATTTTAAGTTCTCAGAATTTCAATTAAATAGTTTTTTTTGCAATTAACTTCCACGATTGGTTAAATTGTAATTATTAAATTGTACTTCTCATTAAGAGTGTACTAATTTCCGATGAGATCTAGTTTGGATTTGGTTTCACTTGATAAGATTTAATTCAAAAACACTGATTAGTAATTAAAGACACTGCTGTCTATATGAAGCAGAACACTGTAACTGAAGATTTTTTTTATCTTCTTTCACTTTTAAATTTCCTTTCCCCTCTCCTTAAAGGGGATTTTTAAAGAAAAATCTTAAAAAGATCGACATCAAAATATCTTTAGAATTTTGATGGAAATAAAATCAAAGTATTTCCAAACAACATGAAAGAAAATATGCTGGGAAATATTTCTACATACTTAAGGTAAAATGCTAATCACTCTTTATTTTTGAATCAGTACTTTCCTTTGTTCTTACTAAATAGTTGTGATTTTAAACATGAAATAACCAAAGAATTGAAAATCGTTTATAGTTCTTTTTTAATTTAAGTTCATTCTGGCAGTAATTGAATTTTACCTTACAGAATTTCTTTTCTTTCTTTCTTTCTTTCTTTCTTTCTTTCTTTCTTTCTTTCTTTCTTTCTGTGTGTGGGTGTGTGGGGGTGGTGTTTTCTCTCCTCACTAGAAAACCAGCCTAAACCACGAGGGTTGAACAGGGGATTGAACTCACAGTCTTGCACTTCCTTTACAAGTTTTTTTCTTCCTCTGAGTCAGGCTTTGCAGTAATAGGTTTTGGTTCTTTATTGTTGTACCACAGACCTGCAATGAATCATAGTTTACCATTTTTAAGAATGTTCTTATCCTTAAAGTTCTTCACTCTGTGTACAGTCTCAAAAATATTTCTATATACAAAGTGATCATTGTCTGAATGGCAAATAAATAGTTATTTTATAATAGAGGAAATCATAATCACTAACTTTAAAGAGGTGTTACATCACTACATTTACCAAAGGTAGAAAACAGATATATTTATACAACTTAAATAAAGATAAGGAGAGTGGTTTGCATAAAATCAAGTGTCTTGCACATTTATTTAACACGTTATTACCCAACATAATACTGTGAAGACAGAAAGACATAAAAAGACATAAATATTATATTGAATATTTGAACATCTCTTTTATATAACCTTGGTGAAGTCTTCCCCAATTTATTAAAATCTACATAGTGTGATCCGAACAATATGCTGGAGTAAGAAGCCCATGACATTCTTCCGTTCATTTCACCCCTTTCCCTGCACACACCAGTTGAATACCACTGTAGCTAAGGTCCCTTTTTTGAGAAACACGGAAAGTAGAGAAAAGAACCGTTTAATTAATGAGTGTGAAATAAAAACATTAAAACTTGCGGGAAAATTGGACACACCCTTCTAAGAAAACTGACACCCAAGTGAAATGTTGGACTGCACATCTAATGCCACAAATTTTCTGGATATTTTGTCACTGTCACTGTCCTTCCGTTGTTCATCGATTTTCTCTAGTGGGCCCATTAATGTCTCCATTGTGAGACTTTGTTGTTACTGTGTTTGGCATATCAAATACGATACGGGGAGCTTGTCAGGCTTTGCCATGCAGGCAAGATACTCTCAATAGCTTGCCGGGCTCTCAGAGACAGGTGGAGGAATCAAACTAGAGTCGGTCATGTTGGCTGAGTGCAAGGCAAGCACCCTACCTGCTGTCCTATCACTTCAGCCCTGGATTTTTTCTAAGATGTTTAGATTCTATCTCCCTACCCAATAATTTGACAGAACTTTGACAAACATACGGTTCTTGGTATATTTAATTACAAGTAACTATACATTCGCTAATACACACTGCTATATACAACATGGGCATACAGTGTAAATATTTTATATATAATATATATATACAGTGTATATATATATATCCTATAAGTGTCTCCATAAACAATATTAAATTGTATAACTATTCATATAGCTATTATGTAATATGTACCATATATTTTTACTAATATAGGTACACAAAAAAATCTATCCAAAAAATTTTGAAAAAATATATAATTTAGAATAGCATCAAAGGTAATAAAATACTCAGACAGGAAAGAATGTACAAGGGTTAATGAGCTTTCCTTACATGTGACCAACTGGGGTTGATCTCTGGTACCACTAATGGCCCCTTAAGCACTTCTAGGACTGAACACTGTCTTGATGTTGTCCAACACACACAAAAATATTCTTGCACATTGATTTATTCAAGAAATAATAGGCCTGTGTACTGAAAATTATAAAATCTATGAAAGAAATTGAAGTAATCAAAACAAATCTATTTAATTATTCATTGTTAGAAGAAATCATATTTTTAAATATGCATATTATCAAAGTGATCCAAACTTCAATAAAATATTTATCAGTGTGTGAATTTCTCTTTTAAAAAATATAAAGAGCAATTCTAAAATTCTTATTAACTGAAAAAGGAACTGAGTACCTAAGGCAATGCTGAAAAATATTGCTGAAAGAAAAAACTGGTTCCTTCCTATAAATTTTTGTCTGCACAATAACTATTGTTTGTAAATTTGACCAATTGAGGAATGAAAAAGAGTTCCTCATTGTATGTATATACATAAACATATGCACATATATTCACGGTCCTCCATTGTTCATCAATTTGCTCAAGCGGGCCCAGTAACCTCTCCAACAAGAGACTTGTTGTTACTGTGTTTGGCATATTAAATACATCACAGGTAGCTTGCCAAGCTTTGCTGTGCAGGGGAGATACTCTCCATAGCTTGCCAGGCTCTCTGAGAGGGGCGGAGGAATCAAACTCAGGTTGGCCACGTTTGCTGCTTGTAAGGCAAACGTCATACCCGCTGTGCTATCACTCCAGTATGTAAATCCATATGTGTGTTCATGCTTTATATATTTATGAATGCATGTACATATGCGTTTATTTAGATATTAAGTACTTCAGAATTTATATATGTAGAGATTATCTGCAAGACGTTGTTCTACTTGAATTTAAAAATATCTTAGCTAGGAAACATGAAATTGATGGATTTGAAAATCATCATTTTATATAGTTTTGGGGAACATGGAATAATTTATTCCTCAGAGGTTCTATTACATTTTTCATGATGATATATCCACAGATTTTTCTAATCTTTTTTATTAACCTGTCCTCGTTTTGCATTGTTCTTTGTATTGATTAATATTTTTATTTTGTAAGCACATACCATTTTTAATTTACTGGTTTTTTTGTTTATATTATAGAAAGTATGTGCTGGAGCGGGTAGGGCGTTTGCTTTGCACGCGATGGACTGGGGTTCAATTCCCAGCTTCCCATATGGTCCTCTGAAAACTGCCAGAGAGTAGAGATAGGACTAACCCCTGTGCATTGCTGGGTGTGACTCAAAAAGCCAAAAAAAAGAAAAAGGAAAGTAAGTGTCTCCTTTGCCCTTATTCACACTACTTCTCAATCAACTACAAATTTTAGTGACATGAATCATAATGTATTCACTTATTTTTCTCAAATTTCTTGGAAGGATTACTTAGTGGCTACAAATTAATTACATCATTTAGTACTTTTTAAATCAATCAAAATTAAACCATGGCCACTTTAACAAGGTCGAAAATTCAGTTTCCTATTTTGGACAATGTTGTACCATTTCCTTTATTTCCGGATTAATTTTCTAATGGAACAGTATATTTCAGTCAGGGAAACATAAAAAAATAAAAAATAACAACAAAAAGTTAATTAGAAAAAGTCAACAAAATATATCTTAGAAAGCTGGGATAGAGGGCAGAATTCCTCTCTTCTATGTAAGCTGCTTCTTTTATAACATGTTAGTTTATTAACTATCATAGCGAAATACCACATGTTTTATGACAAAATAATTTTCTCTAAATTATAAACTTTGGAATTCTAAGTTTTAAGTGTCAACATAACTGGCTTTTGTGAAAGCTCTCCTGCATACTGTCACCTTCTGCATAGGTTAAAATGCTCGATATTTATTAAGACTTGATCACTTGATCACTTGACTTCCGTTAATCATGGATTTGCTCGAGCGGTGCCAAGAACGTCTCCAATTGGCCCTGTCGTGTGCTACTGTAGCCCAATGACGTCTGTTCGTTTTAGGAACACAAAGAGCCTCAAATGGATCGTTTAGGATCTTGATGAAGAAGTCTGCCCATCTGATAGGTGGGTGGCCACGCAGTCTTTTGACATCCCATGGAATCCAGTCAGTAATGACACTAGTCCAGCGGTCATCTCCAAATCTCATTACATGACAAGACCATCTGATTTTTGATGCCTTGGCCAACGAGACAGCGTCCCTGATTCTTGATCGTAGACAGAGGTCAAAATTCCGGATTCTTTCTCTCATTTGAGTGAAACATGATACTCCAAGCTTAGCTCTTTCAATTCCTCTTTGGGAGACCCCAATAGCCTTCTCATCTTGTTTGTGTAGGGCCCAGGTCTCTGAGGCGTATGTTAATGCAGGAAGAACAGTGGAATCAAAGAGATGTGCCAGGAGCCGGAGGTTCTTCGTCCTCTTAGCTATTTCTTCGATGCTCTTGAAGGCATTCCAAGCCGCTCTCTTCCTCATGTGCAACTCAGGTGCCAGGTCATTTGTCATGTTGACTTCTCGAACTTGGTACAAATAACTGTTGCATTCAGAGATAGTCGTTCCTTTAAGAGTGAATGGAGCATAAGGAATGAGGCTGCTTCTCATAAACATTGTCTTCATAAGATTCAGCTGTAGTCCGACCTTTCCACACTCATGGTTGAAGTCGGCCAGCATTTGTGCCGCTTGGCTAATGTTTGGTGTTATTAGAACAATGTCATCAGCAAAGCAGAGATGGTGTAGTTGCCGAACATCTAACTTCACTCCCATTCCTTCCCATTACAAGCATTGCATAATGTTCTTGAGGGTGGCACTGAAGAATTTCGGTGAAATGGTATCACCCTGCTGGACCCCTCTCTTGACATCGATGATCACCTATTTGTAGAACGTGGAGATCCTGGTAGTGAATCCATAATACAGCTCATGGAAGATCCTGATGTATTGAGTTTGAATGCCCTGATTGGTTAGGGCTTCCATCTCAACAGAATCAAACACCTTCTTTAAATCAATGAACATAAGACAGAGCAGCATCTTGAACTCCTGAGAAACCTTAATGAGCTTGGTTATCGTGTGGATATGGTCGATGGTGCTGAATCCTTTGCAGAACCCGGCTTGCGCACATGGTTGTCCTTCATCTAGTGTTCTGTCAATCCTATTCAGGATGACTCGAGTGAACAGCTTGTAGATGACAGACAATTTGGGGTTGGTGCCAATGTCATGGATGTCTCCCTTCTTGTACAGTAGTACAGTCCTACTGGTTTTCCATTGGGATGGAACTTTGCATTCCAGGTAGCGTGTGAAGAGCTGAGCCAGCATATTGATGAGTACTGAAGGCAGGTTCTCCAGGTTTTAAGGTCTGATCTTGTCTGGGCCGGGTACTGTTCATTTCTTTACTGGCAAAATGGCGTGTCGAATTTCGGAAGGGAGAACATTGGGAACGACATATCCATCCTGTGGAATTTGGTATGTCGGCAGGTGGACATGGCAATCGAAGAGATCTGAGTAGAAGTCATGGATAAACTTCTCCATTGCCCTTCTGGAACATGTGATAGATCCATCAGGTCGTCGGAGGGCAGTCATCTTGGTCTTGTAGTTGGCGAAGGACAGGGCGTTACGAATACTTTTCCTGGCTTCTGCCACATCTACCCGCACTTCTGCTCTTCACTCTTTGAGGACATCCTTGATCGCATCTCTGTACTGCTTTGCAAGCTCGGAAGTTTGCTTGCAGTTGCCTGAGGCATGCGCCAAACCACGTTGGCGAATAAGCTCAAGAGTTTTCAAAGACATATCTTTAAATGTGTACATAGTATATTTTAAGTCATTTTTTAAGTATGTATTCGATGCCTTTTAAGTGTTGGGATTTTGCTGATCCTAATCCCTGTGATAAATAAATGAGTGAAAGTTCTCGATTTATGAAATATGCATATTAATTTTCTTTGGTGTATGCACGCAGAGAAAGATTTTTGCTCTCACAAGTATATTGACACTATAGCATTACGGCCCTACATATGACTTCATGTGCCTTCAATTACTTCTACTAAAAAAATAGTCTTTAAACACAGTGAAACTCTTGTGGGAAAGGTGGTGGTGATTAGGAATACAAATACAAGTTTTTTGAGCAGTTGGAAGGACATCATATTCAGTTTCTAACATGGGAGATGACCAGTGTGTTTGCATGAAGAGCTTGTGAATATCTCAAACTAATTCTACTATTTAACAAAATTTAGCATTACGTATAACTTCGAGAAGTCATGATTCAAAGTTTGCATTGTGTAAACATAGGATTTCCTGAATACAATTGCCATCATAAAATTAGCTTTCTGCATTCTCCTTTCTGTAATTTAAATTAGGCGAAGAAGAAATGTGAAATAAAATTTAATATATATATGTGCCTGTATATAAACATATATACACATACATAAATAAATATATGTGTGTTCATTATAATTTATAAATACGGGGACATGTGCAATGCAATATATGCTCAGCATCACTTCTCCAGGACTTGAGGTACTATATATGTTGATAAGGATTGAATCCAAATTGTTCATGCAAATCAAACACGTAACCCACTGCACTTTTTCTTGGTCCTGAGATCAGCTTATTTATCAACTCACATCGAATTTTACTTGACAGTTCCAAGTAGATTTTCTTATTCTCTAAATATTATATTTGTATCTTTTTAAAATTATATCAATGGATAAAGTCATTCTGTGTCCTATATTATCACCTCTCTTGTCTACAAAATTATAAATTATGCATTAGAAATTTTTTTTCTTATTTTCACTTTTTTTTAAGAATTGGTTAACATATTTAAATGCACTATGTAAAAACAGATCAACATTTACAGATCAACTATTCTGGATATGTTCAACTATAAATAGCCCAAGCTAAAAAATTATAACTACCTCAAAGCTTCAGAACCTGTTTTTATTGAGAGAACCCTGCTGCATATTTAGCAGTTTTTATTTAATTTGGAGGTCAGGGTTGAACAACAATATTTAAACAGCATTATTGATGTGTTATTTATAAACATCTAACATTGGAGTTGCACAACAGAATTATCTAGAGATTCATTACTTAAATAATGAATCCCATGTTTACATCAGTTGAATGGAGAATTATATTCTCTCATCCTTGTTGGAAAGGATAAAAATATTGAATTTTATAGTACTCAGCATATAATTAAGAATTGTTTAACGAACATAAAAATTGTTTAACAAAAATACACTTTGAGTGAAAGATGTAGCTTAGCAGTATGGTGATCACCTTGTTTGAGTTCTCCCTTGTGTTCAATTCCTAGTGGAAGGAAAGAATAGGGAATGGGATAAAGGAAAAAGAAAGAAAGAAAGAAAGAAAGAAAGAAAGAAAGAAAGAAGGAAGGAAGGAGAGAAAGAGAGATAGAGGGAAGGAAGGAAGGAAGGAAGGAAGGAAGGAAGGAAGGAAGGAAGGAAGGAAGGAAGGAAGGGAGGGAGGGAGGGAGGGAGGAAAGAAGGGAGGAAGGAAGGGAGGGAGGGAGGGAGAGAGGGAGGGAGAGAGGGAGGGAGGGAGGGAGGACGGGAGGAAGGAAGGAAGGAAGAAAATAACTGAATTAATTATAGACTAAAGATAACAGTCTGACAATCTTGAACATATTTGCATTCTTGAGGGTTCATAGAGACAGAATTATTGGCCACAAACATCTTCCTCATGATCATCAAGTCTCAATATGAGTAGGAATATGTATTTACTGCTTAATTTTCATTGAGATATCAGATTTAGATATCTTTAATGTATTTTAATTAATAGATATCAGATTTAGATATCTTTAATGTATTTTAATTAATAGAGCAACTCACTTTAAATGTCATGAGTTGGATTTCAAATGAAGCTAATTCTGTAAATTACAATCACACTGTCATACACTGTCCTCACGTTGTTCATAGATTTCTCGAGCGGGCCCAGTAACATCTCCATTTTGAGACTTGTTCTTACTGTGTTACTGTGTTTTGTGTTTGGCATATTGAATATGTCACTGGTAGCTTGCCAGGCTTTGCCTTGTGGGTGAGATACTCTCGGTAGCTTGCCCAGCTCTCTGAGAGGGGCCAAGGAATTGAACCCGGCTTGCCGAGCTGGCTGTGCGCAAGGCAAATGCCCTACTGCTGTGCTATTGCTTTATGTAATGATAAATTGCAATATTGATACATTACAATATTGATAATTTACAATATTGAATTGATATTTGGTTACATGATGTATATAAGCAATAATGTACAGAATAGTTTTTTAGTCTCACCTTTCCATGAGAATAGAGGAAAGGAAAGGATAAAAGGGAAGCAAAATAAGTGAGACAAACTATGTTAAGTATTAAATACTACACATTTATACAAAGTATATACATTTATATTTACATATGACATGTAGCATATGTATACTATATATCTTACATTTACTACATATATTATACATATACATATAATAAATTATATAGACATGTGTCAATTATTTTTTATAGAGGAAGAACAAATATGTGGTAAGGAGTGGACGGTTTCTTTAATAAATGGTATTGGCAGGAATGTAATAGTACATCAGAAAAATTAATATTGACCCCTATTTTATACCACTCAAAAAATTAACTTAAAACTAATCAAGACTAATATAAACTGGACACTGTAAATAAAACTTCTAGAAGAAAATATAGGGGCTAAAATCCCTATCAGCATTTTTTATAATTTTTCATTTGATGTAATCAGGGAGTAAACAAAAAACAAAAAATAAATAAAGATTTCACTTAATCACTTCACTTAACTTCCCGTTAGTCGTTGATTTGCTAGAGCGGGCGCCAGTAACGTCTCCATTTGTCCCTGTCGCGTGCTAGTGTAGCCCAATGGCATCTCTTCGCTCCGGGAACATGAAGGGCCTCAAACCGATCGTTCATGATCTTGACGAAGAAGTCTGACCATCTGGTAGGTGGGTGGCCACGCGGTCTTTTGACATCCCGTGGAATCCAATCTGTAACAGCTCTAGTCCAACGGTCGTCTTTAAATCTCATTACGTGACCAGCCCATCTGATTTTCGACACCTTGGCAAATGAGACAGCATGCCTGATCCTTGATCGTCGACAGATGTCAGAACTCCGGATTCGTTCTCTCATTTGAGTGAAACGTGATATTCCAAGCATAGCTCTTTCTATTCTTCTTTGGGAGACCTGAATAGCGTTCTAATCCTGTTTGCTTAGGGCCCAGGTCTCTGAGGCATATGTTAATGCAGGAAGAACAGTGGAATCAAAGAGATGTGCCCGGAGCCGGAGGGTCTTTGTCCTCTTAGCTATTTCTTCGACATTCTTGAAGGCATTCCAAGCCGCTCTCTTCCTCCTGCGCAGCTCGGGTGCCCGGTCATTTGTCATGTTGACCTCTCGACCTAGGTACACATAGTTGTTGAATTCGGAGATGGTCGTTCCATTGAGAGCGAATGGGGCGTCAGGAACAAGGCTGTTTCTCATAAACATTGTCTTCGTAAGATTCAGCTGTAGTCCTACCTTCCACACTCACGGTCAAAGTCGGCCAGCATTTGTGCCGCTTGGCTGATGTTTGGTGTTATTAAAACAATGTCATCAGCAAAGCGGAGGTGGTGTAGTTGCCGACCATCTATCTTCACTCCCGTTCCTTCCCATTCCAGTCGTCGCATGATGTTCTCGAGGGTGGCACTGAAGAGTTTCGGTGAAATGGTATCACCCTGCCGCACCCCTCTCTTGACATCAACGATCACTTCTTTGTAGAATGGTGAGATTCTGGTAGTGAATCCGCAATACAGCTCACGGAGGATCCTGATGTATTGGGCTTGAATGCCCTGATTGGCTAGGGCTTCAATGACCGCTTCCATCTCAACAGAATCAAAGGCCTTGTTTAAATCAATGAACGTTAAACAGAGCAGCATCTTGAACTCCCGAGAAACCTCAATGAGCTTGGTTATCGTGTGGATATGGTCGATGGTGCTGAATCCGTTGCGGAACCCTGCTTGCTCGCATGGTTGTCCTTCATCTAATGTTCTGCCAATCCTATTTAAGATGACTCGAGTGAACAACTTGTAGATGACAGACAATAGGCAGATTGGGCGATAGTTGCCAATGTCATGGATGTCTCCCTTCTTGAACAGTAGTACGCTCCTGCTGGTTTTCCATTGGGACGGAACCTTGCATTCAGATAGGTAGCAAATGAAGAGCCGAGCCAGTGTATTGATGAGTACTGACGGCAGGTTCTTCAGGTGTTCAGGTCTGACCTTGTCTGGGCCGGGTGCTGTTTGTTTCTTTACCAACGAAATGGCGTGTCGGATTTCGGAAGGGAGAACATTGGGAACGACATATCCATCCTGTGGAATTTGGTATGTCGGCAAGTGGACATAGCTATCGAAGAGATTTGAGTAGAAGTCATGGATAATCTTCTCCATTGCCGTTCTGGAGGATGTGGTGGATCCATCAGGACGTCGGAGGGCAGTCATCTTGGTCTTATCGTTGGCGAAGTCATCTTGGTCTCAGAGTTGGCGAAGAACAGGCGGGTGTTACGAATACTTTTCCCGGCTTCTGCCGCATCTACCAGTACTTCTGCTCTTCTCTCTTTGAGGTCTTCCTTTATCGCATCTCTGCACTGCTTTGCAAGCTCGGACGTTAGCTTGTGGTTGCCTGAGGCATACGCCAAACCACGCTGGCGAATTAGCTCAAGAGTTTTCGAAGATAGGCGATTTTTTGTGGCTATCTCTCTCTTGGCATTCCTCGCACATTCATCGAGGTGCTGAACCAGTTGATCATATTCCTCTTCAATGTTGTCAACAATGGCATCTTCCCATGTTGCCGCAATAGTACCAAAGAGTTCCCAGTTGGTGGTCATTCTGGGAGTTCTCTTTTTGAACTTTGCAGCCCTTTCTCCCCACTCTGTGAAGTAGAATTTTGCACGAAGGAGACGGTGGTCCGATCCCGTTCGAAATTTTGGGACAACAGCGACATCAGTCAGGCAAAACCGTCAATTGAATATGATGTGTTCTATTTCGTTGTGGAATCGTCCACCGGGAGACTCCCATGTCCATCGTTTAGATTCTGCCTTCTGGAACTGTGAGTTACCCTGAATGGTCTTAAATAAAGATATATCAAACTCTAAAAGTTTTGTACCATTAGGAAAACAATAATGAACTAAAAAGATAAGTGAGAAAACATATTTGAAAATTACATACATGACAAATTGTTTCTAGCCAAAACATAAAAATAACATATATTTCAATGAAAAAATAAATTTATTAAAATACACCAATATTTGAATTTTTTTCCAAGACAAACAAGTAGACAACAGGCAAATAAAAATGCTGAAGATAATTTCACTATTCAATTAGGGAAATAAAAATCAAATCAAATGAGATGTCACCCTGCAGTTGTAAGAGTGTGTATCATCCAAAATAAGAAACAAAAAGTGTTAGTAAAAATGTAGGAAAAAGCGACACTTGTCACTACTGATGGGCATAGTCAAGCAGAAACCATATGAAAGATTCTCAGGATCTTAAAAATATAATTTTTACCTGCTCAGAATTTGTTGAATGGTATTCAAAGGAAATGAAAGTATATATTCACCTGCAAGATCATGATTTACGGTAGCCAATACATGGGCAAAACTTATGTGTTCATTCCTGATAAATGGACAACATATGTGTGGCACATCTTAGAGCATTTTTGTTTGTTGACAGAAAACATTTTGTCTTTTGTTTTTGTTCTTTTTTTCATACTGAGTAGTAAACAGCATTCTACACCCCTACCTCCTTGCCAGCTCTCTGGCCAAGATTTACACGTAACTTGCGTGAATGGGGAGCAATGGAGCTAATAGCCTAGATGGAAGAATGCTGCTGCATTTCTGGACAACCCCTCAGGCACCTCGGAAAATACTTGAGCACCTTAGTACTGGTGGTTGTGGCCATTATTCAAAGGAGACAGAACTTCCTATAATTAGGTCAAATTCACCTTGGGCCACTTATTAGATCTTTCTAAGGACAGGCCAATGAATCCCAAGTTGGTGGTCAAATGAACCTAAATTCTAAGGGTTGAGTCTGCTATGATTGTTCTAATTTCCATGTCTAGCAAGCCCTGCTTTTCTTTGTTCCACAAAGATTTTGAGTATTTCTATTTTTGTTGTTGTTCTTGTTTATTTTTGTCTGGGGGGGCCATATACAGCAGTGCTCAGATCTTACTCCTGGCTCTGTACTCAGGAAACACTCCTGGGAACCATATTCGATGCTGAGGCTTGAATCTAGGTCAGCTGCATTTCAGGCAAGTGCCCAGCCCCTGTATTATCTCTCCTACTCCAGGAAGGTCTATTTCTCTTCTTTGTTAAGGGAATAGTCTGTGAGATGGGGAAAGACTGACCCCATGAGCCATGGCTTTTGGCTATGAATTTGCCATCAAGTCTCTGCTATCTTAGGTACCAGTTTCCTTTTACTTGGGAATCCTAGACAAGTTAAATATTTTCCTTCCTCCCAAACCAATTCAAAGAAAATAGAATATTTAGCAACTTTTAGTTCATTCTACAATCTGTCAGCAGCTGACTGAAATGTGGCTGTTGGTCTAGATTTCACCTACAAAGAGAGGCCTATGAAATGAGATTTTACTCATTTACAAACTTACATCTGTTTTTTTCTCCAAACTAACAGGAAAATAGGTTGCTACTTTTTTTTTCTTCAAGAAATCCTGGTAGGTTTTTCTTCTACATTTACATGAAAAACCTCTATTTGAAAACTGATCATCGCTTTGCTATTTTAGTTCTATGGTTATACTAAGTCCCTGGAAAAGGCAAAGGTTATTTTAGCTCAGAGAGTGCTTAAAATATGTATCCACAGAATGTAGGATAATAGGTACAATATCACTAGCCTAGAAGTATTATCCTTTGTCCAAGTTTCAGCTTGAAAGTTTGCAAATGTGGTGTTCACCTGAGTTTGGATTCAAACAGGAATTTGGTCAAATTCAAACAAAGTTTTGTCTCTGGAGAAAAAGATATATTTTTTCCAGAAAAAGTTTTGTGCTCCTGTGTTTACAAAAAAATCAGGAAATGTAGGGTCTGTATTTATGTAAAAATACTAACTTCAAGTTTGGTTCCGAGCAAGTGGGAAATTCACCATCATTTGTGCAGAAAAGACTGTCTTTTGATTTTCCTGCCAAACAGGAAGAGTGACCAGTGTGGGTGTGAGCACCTCAGTAGATGTGATTGATTGTCACTTCTATGTTTCCTAAGAAAGCATCAAAAGTAGCTTCTGATGTGCTGGCACAGAGAGTGATGTCAGGCCTGGCTCTCACAAAACTTGCGGGTGGCAAAGTTTGCCCGATTTGTGCAAAAAGAACTACAGGGATAAGGGTAATGGCTTTGTGGTCCATTCCTATGCAAGAGAAAATTTCAAAAGTGAATGGTTTGTTAAGTGCGTGCTGGGCTCTGGTTTGTGTCTTTAGGCTCAATATTAAAGGCGGTTTCAACAGAGTTCTCCAGGCCAAGAACACAGTCTCCAGGTTCCAGTAGAGTAGCTTTTAATCGAGAGTTCAGTGTTTTGCACACTTTCTGGGTGACTGCTGGTTTCTGGTCACTCACTGAGGAAGAGTCCACAGGAAGTTTGGATTTTTAACTCTCAACCAGGTGGTGGCTTTTGACCTGCCATAAGATGCACAACTGTTTGTCCTGAGCATGAAAGTGAGTAACATTTTGAGGGAAAATCACAGCTTTCAGTCACATGCTACTAGCAGTTTTCAGACCTAGGGCTGTTGCTAACCCCACACTAGACCAAGTTGCTTAGCTGAAGCGTTTTCAGGTTTCAGTCAGGATTTTGGCTCTGACGTGGAGGAAGAGAGTGTATGTTTTCAAAGAGGTCCGGCGACACTCTGTCTCTCCAGCCGCCGCGTTTGGTAGTCTCACATCACTTCCCCTACACTGGGGATGTCGATGGCGATGGGCAGGTGAAGGAAGGAACGGGGGGGGGGGGGGGGGGGGGGCAGGCTGCTTGGTATTAATTGTAGTTTATTCCCATCTTCACTCCCCTTCTGCTTCTCTCTCTCAAGCCTGAGCCCCTCTCACCTCTGCCTCTGCCCTGTGGAGCCCGAGCCCGAGCCCAAGCCCGGGCCTGAGCCTGAGCCTGAGCCTGAGCCCGTCTCACCCTCCTCCTCAGCCTGAGCCTTCTCTGCTCTCTCGAGCCCAAGCCTGAGCCCAAGCCTGAGCCCGAGCCCAAGCCCGATCCTGAGCCTGAGCCTGGGCCTCAGCCTCCTCCTCAGCCTAAGTCTACTCTCTGCTCTCTCCAGCCCAAGTCCCCTCCGAGTTTACAGTCTTAGTTTATATAGCAATCACATAGGGTGGTGTCACAAAGGTGGGTTGAACATTAACAAATCAGAAAAGAGAGGTAAGACCACTCCTCGAGGAGATTACTCAAGGATAAAATCTCATCTAGAGAGATTATTCCAGATTACTAGGAGATCTGCTCAAGGCTGGGATCCCAAGGAGGGTATGTTCTTTCCTCAGCTAGTAATCTGCTTAGTTGTAGTAAATATACTTCCAATATTTATAGCAATGTCATTCTGTATGAGCACAGTAAGAGATATCAACTTATAGTTTGATTTGTCCTGAGGACAGCTCACTATATATTCTGCAGTTCTCAGGCCACGTTAGTCTTCCTAGCCCCAACAGGGTCCTAGTCTCGTCATTACTTACTTTTGGATCATGACAACATTTGTCCATGATCATGCCCTCAAATTATAGTTTTGTGGTGCTTTGGCCTGGCCCATTTTGATGTCAGTGTAACTCACAGCTTTCCCTGGGTCCATTCAGTCCCTCATTGGGACTCTGCTTTTTGGGTGCTAGGAACTAAGAGCAACTGAGTCAAGAAAGCAGATGCCCAAAAGTAAATATATTTGGAGTCAATCAACTCCCAAGTTACAAAGCATAATATTACCTGCCTTCCTGTGTCCATACAGAAAGGACATTGCTTTAAGATAAACTATGCAAAAGACATAATTTAAAATACAAGTTCAGTGTTCTTAGAAGAATCTGATCTTACAAACTAACAGAATTTGATTAGGGAGAAAAGATGATTAACTGGCTGGGGAGAGCACAGAGAAGAGTTTACAAATAAACAGAGGAATGGGCGTGACTCAGGAGCACTGTGATGGGTGTAACCCGATAAACCTAAGCTCCTTGTGGCAAGAGAGAAAGGACAATGCAATGTTATCTTACAGGAAAGGAGGCCTTTCCAGGCAGGGGATTGTATAGGCTCTTCCTCAGTGCTGAATCCCAAGAGAGTCTCACTTTTGACCCTCTCCTACTACGTCTTAACTGGAGACAAACCCCAGCCCTCAGCTCTCAATTTGTTTCAGTTCTAAATAGTGAGAGAGCTCAGGCTGCAAGAAGTTTTGTGAGGTTCTGTCTTTATCAGTAAGCCACAGAGCACCCAGTTTAATCCACTTTGCCCCTAGGTGGCAATCGCACACCTTGAGAGGAAAATGTAGGGCCATTTGCATCCAGCAAGAACCATGTCTGGTTAGATCTGTTCTCACAGACTACGGGTACAATTGGTGGCTTACTGGTTTCTCAGACAAATAATAGGAGATTGTTCCCCAGTTGCCATACATTTTAAATATGCAGCATGAGGACAGGTTTTAGGACCTGGAAGTGCCATGGGGGGTATATCATTTGCTATTGTTAATTTTTGCTCATGCTTGGTTCCTGATACTTTTGCACATTTTTTTGTGGATTAAGGTGTGTGTGTGTGTGTGTGTGTGTGTGTGTGTGTGCATATGTGTGTGTGTTGGGAGCGAGCTGGGTCACAATTGGCTCAGCTCAGGGCTTACGCCTGCATTTTTGCTCGCAGTTTACTCTTGTCAATGTTCAGGGACAATAAATATACCACAGATCAAACTAAGGTAGATGTCTCATACAGAAATTCAACTAATTCTCAATTTCTAACTTTTTTCAATTTGCTGGTCCTGGAGGTCTTTGGCTGCCGGAGCCCTGGTCGGGGCAGGGAGGAAAGCTCAACCCGCTCCCCTCCAACGGGCCCCAGAGAGGAACAGCCAGGCGCGGGGGCAGAAGACTGCACCACCATGCTGAGACCACTCTCCGCACACATGAAGGTACTGGCAGAGGGACAAATCCACGCGGGTTCCGGGACCGAGATCTCCCAGCCTACTCGGATTGGAGTCGAGCATCCTCCACCCAGATCCTCCAAATTCCAGTAGGCGGGGGTCACACCCACCACCTGGCCCCCTGGCGCCGTGTAATCCCATCAACGGCCAGGACTCAGAGACTATAAAATCCAGCTCCCGGATGAGAACAGTGCAGTCTTCTGCCCCCGTGCCTGGCTGTTCCTCGCCGGGGCCCGTTGGAGGGGAGCGGGTTGAGCTTTCCTCCCTGCCCTGACCAGGGCTCCGGCAGCCGAAGACCTCCAGGACCAGCCACCACCATGCTGAGACAACTGTCCACATGCATGAAGGTACTGGCAGAGGGACAAATCCACGCGGGTTCCGGGGCCGAGATCTCCAAGCCTACTCGGATTGGGGCCGAGCATCCTCCACCCAGATCCTCCAAATTCCAGTAGGCGGGGGTCACACCCACCACCTGGCCCCCTGGCGCCGTGTAATCCCATCAACGGCCAAGACTCAGAGACTATAAAATCCAGCTCCCGGAACCACGTGGCCGGCCGCACGACGTCTTATCAGGACATCTTTTTATGACATCTTATTATCTCATTCCTACTTTAGACAAACTTGCAGGCTATCGAATGTAGCCTGCCCACAGGGCAGAGTCTGGCAAACTCCCCGTGGCATATCAAATATGCCAAATACCAGTAACAATGATGGGTCTCATTCTCCTAAAGAGCCTTGAATATAATCTCAGGGCTAGGATGAAAGAGACGTTACTGGGGCCTGCTCGAGGCAATCGACGAATTCAATTTGCTACTTTATAGTTTAATTTTTTTCTAAAATTTTTTGGTGAAATTTTTAGTATTTTTATGTATATTGTAGTATCTTATATAGTATCAATGTGAATTAGCATGAATACAGAAGATATATATTTAGTGACTTGTATGTAGATTATAGCTATTTTATTGTATCAGTTAATAGTTACTAAAAGTTTTCATGCAGTTTTTAGTGTCTTCTTTGTATATTATCATATCAATAACAAATAGCGATAGTTTATTTTGTAATTTGAATATCATTGAGTTCTTTTATTGCTATCTGTTGTAGAAAGCACTTCCAATAGTATATTGAAAACTAATGAAGAAAATTCTATTTTTTTTATCTCATCTTAGAGGTTAACCTTTCACTTTATCAGTTTAACCTTTCACTTTATCACTTTATCACCGTTAGGTAATATTAGTTATTGGTTTGTTCAATATGGTTTTCACTGTCTTATAGTATATTTCTTTCATGCTATTTTATTGAGAGGTTTCATCATGAATGGGTGTTGAGTCTTGTCAAAAGCTCAGATATACAATCACCAAATCTTTGATAATGAGCAAAAAAGATGAAGTAGAACAAAGAAAGACTCTTCAACAAGTGGTGCTGGGAAAACTAGACAGTTAAAAGCAAAGAGATAAACACATGCCGCTTCCTAATGCTAGGCAGAAACATCAAATAAAAATGGATTTCAATACCCGACCTCAATTTATAAGGTTTAACGAAAAATGGAGAAAAATGTGGGCAGAATCCTCCATGATACTGAAACTAAAGGCATCTTCAAAGATGAAATACCACTGACCAAGCAAGTAGAAGGAAAGATGAACAAATGAGACTACATTTAACTAAGAAGCTTCTGCACTGCAGATGAAATGGCAATTAAGATACAAAGACAGACCATGAAATGGGAAAAATTATTTACCTTATACCAAGCTGATAATGAGTTAATATCCAGGATATATAAGCCACCGATAGAACTTTTAAGTAAAAAATATCAGTGTCTTTTGGAATTACATTCCCCTGATAATACATGATGATGAACATTTATTGTACCTGTGACCCTTTATATGTTTCTCTGAAAAAAATGTCTGGTCATCTTCTATCCACATTTCAATATATTATTGTTTTCATTGTTGTTAAAATTTTTGTGTTATTTATAAACAATGGAATTTATCTTCTTCATGTATGATTTGATTAGGGTGTTCTCTCACATTTTTCCTGGTATATCAAGCTAATGAAAAAATCCTTTTTAATTGACATTTTATACGTTTTTATTTCTGCATCATTTATTTGTGCTTATTCTTTTTTATGTCCTCCCTTCAATTTGCTTTGCACTTTATTGTTATTCTTTTTTTCCAGCTTCTCAAACTGTTAGGTAAGGTTACTAATTTTACTTATTTCCTGATATAAGTCATTATTTCTATGAATATGTCTTAGTAATTAATGCCTTTGCTGTGCCCCAGATTGTTTAACTTATGTCTTCATTCTTATCTATCCAGAGGAATATCTTAATACTTCTTTAATGTCCTGTTTGAAGAAGTGGTTGTTCAACAGTACACCTTTTAGAAGCCAATGGTTCGTGATTTTCCTGACTTTATTTTTATTTTTACTTCTAATTTCACTGTGTTTTGTTCTGAAAAGAGACCTATAATGATTTCTAATGACTATATATTTATACATTTTCCCAGCATATGTATATCTTCAAGAATGCTCCATGAATGGTTAGTATACCCACTTCTCCATTTGGGCTATTTCTGTATTGATTTTATGTCTGGTTGATGTCTCCAATAGCTTGAGCATGATATTAAAATCATTATTGTGAAGCTACTAATGTGACTTCTCAGTTCTGTTAGCAGCTATTTTGAGATATTTGTTCTCCTTTTTTTTGGCGCATATGTTAGCCACAGTTGATTTCTTTAGATATATTAATATCCTGATCAGAATATATAATAGTTATTCCTATTTCTCATTGCCTTCTTTGGTTTGATGCCATCTCTTCTGATGTGCATATTGCTATTCCTTTTTTTTTCGTTTTATAGTTTATGTTTCTTTATATGATGATCTTCAAACTTTTTTGTCTGAGTCTGTGTTAATCATTAAAGTTTAAGGATGTCTCTTGTAAGTACGAAAGGGTTGAATTTTGTTTTCTGATCCATCAAATCACTGCGTGACTTTTGATCAGAAAGTTCAATCCATTGACATTTAGAGAAAAGACATGGGCATTCACTGCCATTTTTTACATTTATTTATTTATTTATTTATTTATTTATTATTAGTGAAACACCACGAGGTACAGTTATAGACTTACAAATTTTTGCGCTTGGGTTTCAGTTAACAATGATCAAGTACCCATCCCTCCACCAGTGCCCATCCTCCACCACCAACATCCCAGCATCCCTCCCACTCCCCATCCCCCTCATCCCACCCTGCCTCTGTGGCAGGGCAATTTTAAATGCATTTTTTCTCTTTTTTGGCAACTTTTGTTTTTGTATTGTATATGTTTTGCTTTCATTTTCCATGATTTACCACCAGTGGCCTCATCTTATTTTTTACAAATATTTTTCTGTACTTCTCTTCCCTCCCTAGATAGTTTCATCTGTTGCTCTCCTTACTAACTCTCCTTTCTTCGCATTAATTTCTGCTTTCTAGTAGAGTTTTCTTATTTTTCATAGATCATTTAGTATTCCTTTTAAAGCAGGGTTAACGGCAATAAATGGTCATTGTTGATTGTTTAATGATGAATTTTGCCACCCTCATATCTGAGGGCTTAACAGGAATATACTTGGTCATAAGTTCTTTTCCATTAGCACTATGAGAATACTTTGCCATTCTTCTTTTGTATGTAGATCTATAGTTGACAAATCCAATGGCATCTTGTTGCGGTTCCTGGCACGTGGCCTTTAATTTCTTGCTATGAGGTTTTTATCTCTCTATTTGTTTTTAGCAATTTTGAACACTATGTGACTTGTTGCTCTCTGCTAAGGTTTATTTTTTAAAATGGTGCTTCCTGCTTCTTGGATTTGTATACATGACTTCTGTCTCAAATTTGGAAAGCTTTCTGTTATCATTTCTTCCACCAGTATTTCTTATTTCACTCAATTCTTCCCTAATATTTTCTGTAGCAAAGACTGTGCATGAGGTGTTATGCAATAAATCTCCTAAGCTCTTGTTCTATATTTCAATTCACTGATCTGCTTAGAATGGGTTTTTCCTTTTTTTGTTGTTCAGCAACTTTTCTGGAGTTTGTTTATGGATTCTTCCACTGATTTTCTCATTTCAATAAACACTCAAAGGACTGATGTTTTGAAGCCCTCTGAGGTTTGTTTACAAATATCAGATATAGTCGACAACCTTTGGTTCTCATTTATCAATGTGGTTTAATTCCTTTATTTTCTCATTGCTTACAATACTCCATGGAGCTAGGAGAGTAGACCCAAATTCGATCTTACTTGAACAATGATCTTAGACTCATTACAAGATTTGCTAGTAACTTTGACTCTGAGTTTTTGTGGGTATATGTGGCTACTGTGAATTTAATTCTAATGACCCTTTTATTGTGATAACTCTGAGGTATAGATTATATGGGCTCTGAATGAGTTTCTGTTGTTGGAGTTTGGCAACTGATAGTGTGTTACAGTCCTGATAATCTGAGCAACAATTTCGGATTGTGATCACAGTTATCAATCACTGCAATTCAGTAATACGATCTTCACTCTTACTGGGGGTTTTATGAGTCAGATCCAGTCTGCAGATCAGAGTTCACCAATTCTAGCTAAGAACCTGTGATGGCATGTTGCTGTTTCTAGATAGAATGAAATAGGGTTTTAGAGCTGCGAGATGTGCTGATTTCTGTATATTGTATGCCTAAGTCTTAATTTTGAACATATTTTGAAGTGACTATGGTTGGAACAGATCTGTGGCATGTCTTTGTTGACTTTGGAATACCTTGTCAGGTTGCCTCATTTACTGGTTTTCTGACAGTCCCCAGAGACTTTTCACCAGTGTTTAAGAACTTGAATAGGGACTTCTGCCGTGTGCATCACTGAGCATAGCTGCGAGCCACTTCCTTCAATATTGGGTCAGGGTGAGGCATATGAAAAATGTTCCAAGGTTCCATAATACATATTTTAGATTAATCTGAGTGACAGACTAAAACATTTTGTTACTATAGTTTTATTGCTTATTTACCTGTCTGTGTTTCTGTGTTTCTTCGATAAAGGTATGTCATTTTATGGATTTCAAATCTATCGAGGGTTAGAGAGATAGCACAATGGGTAAGACGTTTGCCTTGCACATGGTCAACCTGGCTGACCCAGGTTTGATTCCTCTGCCCCTCTCGGAGAGCCCGGCAAGCTACCAAGAATATCTTGCCCGCACAGCAAAGCCTGGCAAGCTACCTGTGATGTATTCAATATTCCAAACACAGTAACAAGTGACACAATGGAGACGTTACTGGGCCTGCTCGAGCAAATCAATGAACAACGGGAGGACAGTAACAGTGACAGTGACAAATCTATTGTTGGGAGGGCAATTCATTGGAGGGACTCAAGTTTCATGGACCAGTCTGACTCTGTATCCATGGACCTGATAGAATTATCTGTTTAGGTTTGGCTCATGGTGAACCCGAATGCCACATTGAACTAATTAGTCTGCTGTTTGTGCAGTGACCTAGTGAGCTGGGGATAGCTGGGTTAGAAAGTTAGACTGTGTCTGTGTATATGAGACATAGTTTGTGCTGTAGTCGATTTTGCTGTTTGCCCAGTAACTTGGTGAGTCTTTTGGCTAAATTGCTGGCTAAATTGTTTTCTTGGAACCCTAGGTCTGAGCAGTGAGTATTAATAGTTTTGATGGAACATGTGTTTCAAATGTCTAGATCTTTCAGTTCAGGTGCTGGTCTGATGGCTGGGTAATGTTCAGAATGGTGGCAATTGAACCCTGTACTGCTAACTACCTAGTCAACCTGTTAGAAGCAACAGAAATTGGCTACTTCTGTGCTTAATTTGCCCTCCTGTGCCTTAGATACTCTGAGTCACTTACACTTTGAACCTATCTTCAAAATGTAGAGTCCTTTTCCGTGCCATTTAAGTGATACACTGTTTTTTGGCTCTCCTCTCTCTCTTACACTCCACCAATGTCCATAGCCACTGAACTCAATTATGTTTGTTTATCCATCACTGCATTCTTTCCATAGTCTTTTCTCTGCTTCCAGATGGGAATCTAGATGTAGTGATGTACCCTGAAACTCAAAATGAAGTCTGCACCATATTTTACTCCACACAGGTCATGTTGAAGGAGATTACTTATAGAACTCTCTGTATTCAATCACTTCAATCCTCCACATTTTTAGCACATAAATCAGAACTGAATAGAGTGACCAGGATATGACATCTGGTTTCAGTATCCAAGGTTCTTAGAATCAGGAAACTTTTATATTGTCCTAGTTCAATTTGAATAACCATTAAAGGTCTCCATTTCTTTATCTGAGGAGAAAATGAATATGAGTGCCTCATCAATATGTAACAGTGGCATTATTGCTTCTTTGACAAATTATCATATGAGCATATTTGGAGATGCAGTATCTAAGAACTGATTACATTTCAGAGAAATTATAAAGATGAAACCAAATCAGGAAGGACTACCACTTTAACTGAAGAGATAACAAAAATACACGCATGTAGTGTAAAAACCAGATGGAGCACGAGAATGGAGTACCCAACAAGTCAAAAGAAGAGGCACGCTTCTAAAGCTTAATCTTAGATTTTCAACCTCCTGAACTTTAAGAAACAAATTTCTGTTTTTCAGACTGCGCACTATATCCTGCAAAGGTAACCTGAGAAGATACATAGAATATAATTGTAATATAAATTAAATAATGCTGTCTATGCAAATCAAGAAATATAATAAACCAATCTATTCAATGATGAGACAAAAATTATAGCTATACAAATTTTACCAAATTTTATCCTAACCACTCTATCTGTTAGTTTGAATACATTTATTTCAGATATTTCTGAGGACATAAAGCACTTCTGAAGAACTGACATCAAGAAAGTTCTTTTCATTTCTTGAGACTTGGAACAGCATACTTGCAGATAACCACACTATGCCAACATGGACATAGACTCTAATAGAATTTTTATAAATAAAGATGGCTTTCAGAGGAAAAGTCTGACTATCCTGCTTAAGAAGAATCTTATTGCATTTTATATTTACTGTCCTGAATCCATCCACACACATTAAAAAACAATACTTCCATAGCACTTCTTACATTGTCCAAAGGAGCAGAAATTTCTTATCCTGCAGAGGATTTTGCTAACAACTGAAGAATTTCTAGCCAGTCCCCTGGGGCAGAGCTTGGTCTTCCTTATTCATTGCCTTATGCAACCAGTTTCCTATGCAGAGGAATGAACTAGTAGTCATTTTCAAACTTCATTTGTATTTAAGAAGTTTCTTCAATGATATTTTCTTTCTGTGGCATTTCTAAAAAGTCTCAAGTTGAAGTTGAAAATACCCATCTTTTGTTTGGTTTTTGCTCTCCTCACTAGTTGATTCCCAAACTTCATATATGATATGATGGAGATCTCTGATTTATTTTGATAAAGCGAATTATCACATATATACGGTCTTTAGTTCCTTGTGGATGGAGCAATAGCACAGCGGTAGGGCGTTTGCCTTGCACGCAGCCAACATGGCCGACCAGAGTTCGATTCCTCCGCCCCTCTCGGAGAAGCCCGGCAAGCTACCGAGAGTATCTCGCCCACACGGCAGAGCCTGGCAAGCTCCCCGTGACGTATTCGATATGCCAGACACAGTAACAACAAAGTCTCCAATGGAGACGTTACTGGGCCCGCTCGAGCAAATTGACGAACAACAGGAACGGAATATTTAGAAAAATGGCATGTGGTAAGCACTTAATCTAAAATGTTACCTTTTGGTGACAAGCAAATTTCTTTCTTTTTTTTTCTTTTTTGGGTCACACCCAATGTTGCATAGGGGTTACTCCTGGCTCTGCACTCAGGAATTACTCCTGATGGTACTCGGGGCGCTATATGGGATGCTGGGAATCAAACCCCAATCTGCCACATACAAGGCAAATACCCTACCCGCTGTGCTGTTGCTCCACCCAAGAAAAATACTGAGTGGAAAATATGCATTGCCATTACATTCAGATGCTTTATAAATAATGCCATTGTGGCCATTATCATATAACTTGATTATGCCTGTAATATGTATTGGATATTTTTTGTGATTCATTTATAGATCAAAAATTTATTTAAGTTGGGACTTGCAGATCAGGTTCCTTTATATCTGGAATTATGTAATAGAAAAATACTAAAACGGAAATATGTAAGTAAAATTATTGTATCCCATGTCAGTAAGTTAATCAATTAAAAATCAAGTTCATAAACTTGTTTATTGATTTTGTAGATATCTATACTGTGTGTGTTTGTGCGTGCTATTTGTCTCCCTCTAGTATCTCAGCCTATATATGAACTAGCAGTATTCAAGATCAAATATATATTGACATTTGTGCCAAATATCATTTACAGTTTACTGACATGCAAATATTTTCACAAACAAGATTTAAGAATAGGATTTTTGTAGTCAAGACTTATAATAAAAATAGACAAAATACACAGGTGGTATAAGATGGTCAAAATAATTAGTATAGCTTTACTATTAAACTGTTATATTATCTTATACATGATAAATTCCTTATTTCTTATGTGATTTTCTTTTGAAAATATGTAGTCTATTATTTTCTGTTTTTATCCCACTTAGGTGTTTAGTTCTCTGATGAGATGCTGATTTCTTTGCTCAATGATGTTTTTGCCCAAACTTCACACAATGCTTACTACATAGAAATATAGATTTACTGCTTATTTATTGATATAGATATAGATACCTGTCACTGTCACTGTCCTCCCATTCATCAATTTGTTCGAGCGGGCCCAGTAATGTGAGACTTCTTGTTACTGTGTTTAACATATTGAATATGTCACGGGGAACTTGCCTGCTTTGCCCTGCGGGCGAAATACTTTCAGTTGCTTGCCAGGCTCTCCAAGAGGGGTGGAGGAATTGAGCCTGGGCCGACCGGGTCAGCTGCTTGCAAGGCAAACATAAAAACCGTAATTAAAGTTCAGTGGTAAAGTACTTTCTTTGTGTTTATGAGGCTTTGCCACTATTCCCAGCACTATGCAAAGGAGAAAAAATAAAGGGCATTGCTGGTGGAAGTTCCCCACATGGTTTATATGAAGTGTGGAGGGGAACTGTTGTGTGAGAGAAAACCTACCACTTTCATTATGTCACTTATGTCACTCCAGAAGTGTCTGGGAGAGGAATGGGTCTAGCTGGAAAGCAAAATCAGTTTCAGACCTTACCCAGGCTTTTCGGGAGAGATGGTATATGAGACAGAGGGAGGGAGGGAGAGAGGGACGGAGGGAGGGAGGATGGGAGGATGAGAGGTAGGATGAGCTAAGGAGGGAACCTGAGCTTCTCCAGGGGCCAATGATGATGGTCCTCATTTCAAGGGAGAGATGCAGGGATCTTGTATGCAGGCACCATATGCCAGGGAGCATGAACGTAGGCAGTACGGCTGGCCACACATGTTCCCTCTTACTTTGCCGAACTGAGTTTATATTCTTTTTTTTTCGAACAGCTGCCCTGAGTGGGGCTTTCTACCTTGATAAGAGCCTGTCACTGTGGTGTTTCCCAGGAAGAGAGTTTGAAAGAGTTGAGGCCCTCCTGTGTGTTCTGATCACAGCCCTTGTTCCTGCTGGGCTTCTCTCCATGTCTAGATGCAACCCCTCTGAATCTGCAGAGGCACCAGCTGGAGTCTTATCAGGCCAGTTCCTACATCAATAAAGTGAATCCTCGCAAAAATGCTCTTAGCAGTTTGAGGCTAGTAACAGAATAATTTCTTAAAATCCCCAAAACATCATTTTACTACACCCAAATTACTCATTGGCAAGAGGCCCATTCTAATGCCTGCCCCTGCCTGATTTATAAAGTAATATTATTACATATTATATTATATACTATAATAATATTACATTATGTATTTATTGGCACAGTATTATATAGTATATTATTGATTTATTACTAGCCTATAAAACTTCAGGGGAATAACTTAACACTTCTACAAGTTTGTAGATTCTCCCGTGCCTACAATATTAGTATTAGCTTCACTCCATCTACATCATAGTGTTGATCACTTAGAATCAAAAGATTTTATCTTTCTATGCATGTGGTCTCCTATAAATATATATACACATATATATACATATATATTATGCAATCCACTACTATGCTACCACTATATATATAAAGGGTTGTCTCGTACATTTCATAGTACCAGTTGCAGGGAACATTACTTTCAAGTACAATATCAACATCAATGGTTTTCATGGCTCAAACTACTAGAAGACGATGATGCTTTGACCAGAAATATCTTTCAATACGCTGGAGCACACACTCTGCATGCCGAAGAGATGTATTGATCATAATTATACACAGTCCTCCAAGCACTTCAGCAGCAATTTCTGAGTAAAGTTTGGGTAACTCCTGAGCACCACTAGATACAGCCCCTCAGAAATCAAAAGAAGATTCTGAATCTTATCTTTCAAAGAGCCACATTAATTCTAACCTAGTAAATCTTATATGTCTATTTAAAATTATTTAATAAAATATATCTATTGATTTCTTTGTATATAAATGTTTGGTTGGAGCAATAGCACAGCATGTAGGGCATTTGCCTTGATTGAAGCTGACTCAGCATACCCGAGTTTGATTCCTCCACCCCTCTCGGAGAGCCTGGCAAGCTACCGAGAGTACCTCGCCCGCACGGCAAAGCTACCCATGACGTATTTGATATGCCAAACACATAACAAGTCTCACAATATTACTGGGCCCACTCGAGCAAACTAATGAACAATGGGAGGACAGTGACGGTGACAGTATATAAATATTGTAAGCACTAAGAACAAAAGAATAAAACTTGTACGATTTCATTGGTAAATGTAAAAGTGGGATACTTAGAATGAATCATCAAAACAACCATATGTGATCAAGGCATTTTTAATAGGGGTCTGTTCCCATGGTTTTTGGGAGATCTGGAGACCACTAATGTTGATTATCAGTGATTCTTGGCCTGGAGGGTAGAGCTGATGGATTGATGTCAGAACAAAACAGTGCTCAGAACTATTTCTGCAGAGTTGAAGTGGGGGTAGGTGAATGTGGTTCTGCGAATATAACTCAGGGCGGACCATGCGCTAGGCATAAGCTCTACCATTTGAACTATTCCTGGCCCTTAAAGATCTATAAAGGACCCATGTAAGTCAGAAGGATCTCCATAAAAGTATATTATTATTACAAAATAATTCGTAGCATTTTTCTGATTATTTTGAAATTTCTTGGAATGTGATTGAACTTATGAGTGAGTACAGTTCTATATTCTACTAATTCTAACTAATTATGTTTTAGTTATACATTGGATATAATGTATACTCCCAAGAACTCCTCCAGGGGACAATGGTTTTACAAAGTGACTACTCATATATTCTCTTCTTAATATCCCTAAGTCTTTCATTAACCTTTCATACTCCAATATAAAGTTGAGCTCTAATACCCTAAGTTCATCTCCAAGAAAGACAAAAGATATTAATATAGTATATGATGCCTCAGGCTACGTTCTAAGTCTATTAAGCACATTATTCCAATATTGCTAAAGCATATAATGAACTGTGTTAATCACTAATCAAATATTTAAATAAATGCGTTTTACTAGATGATGCTATTGCTAAGAACTTTGCCTAGTTTGTGAATCCATTGATTTAATCAACAAATTATTTTAATTGAGCTATTTGATGATTCTTTAATCACAAAGTATTTGTTAGAATGTCTATTTGGAGTCATATAAATAATGTTCTACTAGTTTAAATGTTATAAGTACTTTAACTCTTTTGATGGAAGTGCTTAATGATTTGAAATCTTAAAATTCAGAAGTATAGGCATTCATATTGACAATTGCTATATTTTCTGAAGAGCATTTCATATGAATAATACCATTTGAGAAACTATAGCTATTAATTTTTCACTAAAGCTTATTGTCAGGGTCAAGTTACCCAAACAACAAGTACTTTGCAAATTCCCATCAGTTTCTACCAGTTCATAGAATTTCCAATGTATATAGTTTTACATGGTAAGTATAGTAGACGCAAGGAACCTGTAGTTATTAAGTATATGATAAATTAAATTTATAATTCTCATTAGATATTATAGTAGAAATATCAATAAAAATCATATGAATCTAGAGAAGTTTGCAATAAAATGCCAGCAATAAGAAAATATAGAAAGATCACTATATTAAGAAAATGACTAAATGATAAATCCTCACTTAGGAAAAAAATATCTGGAGAAGCCACACCTTTCAGCCAAAGAATAGCAAAATACAACTGTTGTTTCCAAAGTGTGGTTTATTATTTTTATGCAGAGTAAAATTCTTTGCTGTGGTGAATTATTTATTGTCACAGTAAGAAGGAATTAGAAATTCAATTACTCACTCTAGATTGTTGTTAAATAATTGTGGGAGGTACTATTAAATGTTATACTCTACATTAGTTACTACCAAAGGTAAAACAATGTCATGAGTGGATATATCAATAAATCTTAGTAAGCTAACTTAACAATGAAACCATAGTTATTTTACTTAAACTTATTATTATATGCTAATTTTAGCCTAGAACATACTTAATATTTTGTGTGTGGCATAATAAGCTTATTTATGTCTTTTTTAACCAGTTAAGAAAGATTTTATATGCTTTTGAAATTCTTGAAAATATCTTATTTATCAGGAGAATAATATTGTTTAACTGTGAGAGTTGGGACAATGTGAAATATCATCAAACCCTTTGCTAAAATTTTTATAGACAAGTTCCCCATATAACATGATCTGCTTTATTTATTGCTTAGTATGAATAATGTTTCCACTGTGAAAGAGAATTAAATAAATTTTAAACACCTGCATCAGCCAAGGAATGTGAATAATATAAAATCGTTCTTCCTGTTTCTCCCCCCCCCATCTTTGTTGCACACTCACAAAACCATGCTTCCAAATGGTAGTCAGAGATACATTTGGGAGAGGAAAAAAAAGAGATCGTGAATGTGGCCCTACTATATTCTTTTTGCTCAAATTCCCATATCAAACAGTTTGATTTGGGGAAAGAAATTTTGAAGTATGCCAGTTGGAAATTTCATAAAACTAGCCAAATAAATTAAAGTTGCAAAGGAAAAGAAAAATCCTATTATAATTGGATGTATTCTTTTTAAATGGGTTTGTAATAAAGGAATAAAATATGAGAAATATGGGCCAGAGCAAGAGAAGTAGGATAAGGATAGAACACTTGCCTTCCACACAGTCAAATCAGGTTGCATTCCTGGCACCACACTGCTCCCCACTTCCCTAGCACAGAGATAGAATAGGCCCAAGTTTGGCTCAAAACAACAGCAACAAAACATCATGAAGAACAATAAGATTACAATAATAGAAGTGCAATGATAAGTGTGAAATGATTGCTCAGAGAATAATTGCTACTGAAAAGCAAAGCTCTAAAATTAAAACTAACAAGGATTTCTGAAAGTGTATTTCAGAGTGACTCCATTTTTAATATCTTCTCTACGAAGATAATGTACAGATTGGAGTTGAATTTTGAAAAAAAAAAGTCCTCTAGACTTTAATCTGAAAAAAAAATCACAGAAATTAAGTAGCAAAATATGGCAGCACACTTGGTTATTGCCTTCTGAGGTTTAGACGCTTTCTTAAAGACTGGCATTGATGATTGAGAGTAGTAGGTTAACTCCAAGTCTTGGTTCTTTTCAGAGATGAATGTCATTGGCTTCCCAATTTATAGTAAAAAACTCCATGAGAAAATTGTCAAACACGTCCATAAATCTCTCTGATATTTATTGAAAAAAAAAGACAAGAGAATTTTCCAACTCATGAGAGCTTACACCAACCCATTAAAATGTATTTCAGCTCTTCACTGTAATATAAAGGAGTAATACTATGGGGACTTTCAGCTCTACCTACATTACTGTTCTGCTTTAAACACATTTTGGATTTTACTAATTATTAAAAATATTATACTTCATTTATAAATTATTCCATTGATTCCTTTATTTCTGAGATAAACTGTTTTGTACATTTATATGATTCGACAGTTATGTGGCATAAGAAAATCGATGACGCACATAGTATTTTGTGTATTCTACTTAACCACTTTAAGATCCAGATGTAATCAATATTCATTCCTACTTTATTTATTAAATATTCACAACGGAAGGGACCAGAGTGATAGTCCAGTGGGTAGGGTGTTTGCCTTACTTGCACCCCAAGTTTTAACCCCAGCATCCCAAAAGGCTCTCAAGCACCATAAGGAGTAATTCCTGATGGCAGGGTCAAGAGTAACCCCAGCGGTAAGATGGAGAGGGACCAGTATAGCAATAATAGTTGAGAATCATTACTCTGGACAAGAACTGAGAGTTGAAACATAAACAGCTTTAAAAGAGTAACCCATGAGCATTGTTATTGTCACTCCCTACACATCCCCATCCCCCCAAAAACACCACAATACAACAACAACAACAACAACAACAACAACAACAACAACAACAAAATACTCATAGAGAAACATGTGCAATTTCTCAAGATCATGCTGCTTTAAACAACAGAACTGTGATTTGAACTCAAGAATTTTGATTTCAGGTGAACAGCTATATATGAGACCAGAACCCCTCCTATATTTTACTGATTTGATCAATTTTTAAAAAGTCCTCATGGATTCAAACATTCAGTAGTGGACTCTCTCTACTTGTCTGGCATTCAATAACTTATCTCAGTTGAAAAACAAAAATAAATGTAAGTCAGTGTAGCTGTATTATGATGGTCTAAAGGAAAAACTCATGATTAAGTCAGAAAGAGGCATGAAGAGATGGTAGAGAAATCCAATGGAATATAATAAGCATCTGAATAGCACATATAGCTGTACGCATCTATTGACATTCAGTACTTACTGAATTCGAAGTAATAAAAAACTTTTAAAATGGTTTAGACTTCAACATGCTAAATCTATGAAATCTCTTTTTCTCCTGAATTCATAATTAACACATTGTTAAAGATAATTTCGCCTATATTAGAACTGTACATATAACTGTATCAATATAGCTGAAACATACACAGTAATGGTATGGGTTCTAAAGGAAATAAAGGATATAAAGAAATTTTTTTAACTTCTGTCATTATAAACGTGTTTCAAATATATTTGACATTTGATCAAATGACATTGCTTTTATTTGTACTATTCTTTCCCTAGAAAACTTTATAAGCTTTAGGATGCACTTTTATTTTTTATCCTAAGTTCTTTCCCAATTGAAACATAAATATTATCTTTCCATAGTCTTCTTTATTGGAGAGCAAGATAAATTTAAGCAATGTAGAGTAAAATAGTTCTGATGAGAAGAGCCATTACTGATAAAATGTCAACCTGATTTTCTACTCTCTAATATATCTACCAATCTAGTACAAAATCTAATTCAGGGTTTGATTATCATATTTAGGCTCTACATTTTATACTGAGATCTTGGAATATCATCTTTCAGTTTCTACCTAAATTTAATTGTAATCCAATAGCTGTCCATTCCTTCTAAGTAATAGAGAAAATTTTCCAAAGGTCTCAGGGTTTGAGAATCTTTGCCAGAAATCATGATTGCATTGTCTATATGAAAGAATAATATAAAGTTCAGTTCATTTGAATTCTATAAAAAATAAACTAATAGTTCTGTTTTAGTATAATCCACTTTGTATTTCATATATATGTTCATATATATATATATATGAGTGTGTGTAAGCACACACACACACACACACATACACACCGATGCACATACATTTGTTCTTAAGCACTGGATAATTTTATTCTAGGATTATAGACTTAGCTGTATCTAAGCAGTCACATGAGAAAAAAAGGTAATAATAAATACAATTATATAAATGGGTCAGAAAATGCCTCAAATTCTGTAAAGATTTCTAAATGGAAAGGGAATCATTATGAAGGAAAATAAGAGATATTTCTCTTACTTATTTCTCTGTATTGAGAGCAATTAAGAATAATAGAAAACCACTAAGCTTTTCAAAACCTTTCAGGAATAGAAAATGGTTGTCAAGACAAGGTAAGTTCTCAGTATTTGAAACTGAAGTTAAAAAAATGTGTAAGTAGACAAAAACGATGAAAAGAATGCTATCAAACCAGAGTTAGTAAGAAGGGATAAACAACCCGTTAGTGGCACACATTCTATTAAAATGCACTTAAAATATTTGGCACAGATTGTTGTAAGAGTTTCCCATTATTTAGGCTTCTGTCTTTTGAGTCCTCATTTCTTGCTGTCTGGGACAATTAAACTTACAGAAAAAATTTATTTTTCAGGTCTGAAGAAAGGGTCAAGATATTTGTGATTTTACAATCAGATTAGGATCTTCTGTGTCTTATTTACATTAAATTCGAAAAATGGTAACAGAATGACAGAAGTTTTTAAAGTAATTAGGAGTGGAAATAGAAAACCCACAAATTTGAAATCTAAACACTGAATGAGCAAAAGACAAATCTAAATTCTACAGTCAGCATAGGCTCACAATAATCTTTTCCTTTAATGTTTTCTGTTTACAGTTACATTTCTCCCTCAACAATGCAGGCAATAGAGGCATGAAACAATGCCATTGGAATCTGATACGATATTTGACTAACTCTTAAACATAACAAATAATAGTTATTTGTTGAGCAGGAGCTTATTGATAACATAAATCTGTTTTTTCTTATTCTGCATGCATTATATTCTGCATTTATATATATATATATAAATTTATCCTTTATCATCACCCTGACTTTATTTCTTTACTTAGTCATGGTGGACTGGAGCAATAGAACAGCAGGTAGGGTGTTTGCCTTGCCCACAGCTGACCCGGGTTTGATTTCTCCGTCCCTCTGCGAGAGGCTAGCAAGCTGCCTGTGGAGTATTTGATATGCCAAAAATAGTAACAAGTCTCACAACGGAGACTTTACTGGTGCCCGCTCAAGCACATCGATGAACAACAGAAGGAAAATGCTACAGTGCTGCTTGTCATGGTGAAGTTACAAAGCTATTCATGATCAGGCTTCAGGCATACAATCCATACAACTCAAATCCCTTCACCCATGTCCATTTTCCTCCAATGCTTTCCCGACCCCATTTGCCTCCCAGCCAGTTGTCTGCTTGATAGGGTTCCATTCATTTTACCATCTTTCAGCACCACCCCCTGATCCAGGCTGAGTGCTTCCCAATACCATGTGTATTTTCACACCCACCGTCCCCACAATTCTATCCTCAATACCCTTGAATGGCTTGTCTCCTGCTGAATGACAGTTCTCATGTTTTTTGTTCGTTCATTTGTTTGTTTTCAATGCCTTTTAATATTCATTATTCCACTATTATATTTCTTTATGTCCTGAATAAGAGAGATAATTCTGTGTCAACCTTTCTTCCTCAGGCTAACTTTATTTAACATGTTACTGTTCCAATCCATCCATAGCCACAAATTTTATGACTTCATCTTTTCTTATGGCTGAGTAGTTTTCCATGTGCATATGTATGATACTTTATCCAATCATCTATTTTTGGACATTTGGGTTGTTTCCAGATTTGAGCTGGATTGTGCATGTTAGGACAAACTATGTTAGAGAAAATATTCCTA
Organism: Sorex fumeus; assembly: GCF_029834395.1. Lineage (NCBI taxonomy): Eukaryota > Metazoa > Chordata > Mammalia > Eulipotyphla > Soricidae > Sorex > Sorex fumeus. The sequence goes on from NW_026606188.1 coordinate 8,711,211, forward strand.
ACAATAGGAAAGCAAGAGCTAGGGTCTGGAAATGACTCAATGGCTAAGGACCTGCCTTGTATGCATGAGGTCACTTGTCCTCTATGGCACTCATACAGGACAAATGTAGTATCTGGGCATCACTGATCACTGGTGCTTGTGCACAGCAAGTCATTTCTTTCTTTGTGATTATTGGTACCAACAACCAGTTTCTGGTTGCAATTTTGTAAGCTGTGTGCAAGCACTGTAGCCAGAGATAGCTACATCTACTTGATGTCAGCATTACATCTAAAATGCAAGATGTGTGAGCACTCTGCTCAAGGGTGTTAAACCCTAGTGTTCACTACTAAAATGGCACTCCACTGGTATGTGAACATGAGTGCAAGCATGACAAGTTACTGGGTATGATCAAAACAAGCTCTGTGGTCTAGGGTGTGAACAACACATCCTGATGCAACTTCTTAGTAAGCAGCACAACCAAACATGTAAATACCACTAACAAGCATATGAAGACCACAAACAAATATTGTGTAACTCCCAAGTAGTAGGAAATAACAACCACTGCAAAAATAAGAGTCAAGTGGAATGAATACAATTAAACACATTTTTTTCAATGCAGGATCCATCTAGTGTTTCCCAGTATTCTTGACACAAACTCTCAGGACACCTGAGTAATGTTTGAGCAACAGTAGCCTCAAGTGCAACTAAATATCACTTTTATTCCCTTAGTAGAGATAGATTTCTAGAATGGAACTGAATAACTTTTTTTTTCCTGAGAAGTGTTGGTAGGCTAAACAAATTTGGGAACCTCAACGTATGTAATGTCATATCAGATTTACAAACACACACACACACACACACAAACACACACACACACATATCAGAATAAAAGTAAGGAGAAAATTGTAAAAGACAATAATAATGCATATAAAACATTTATTTTCATTGATATGATGCCTTTTCACCAAAAGAAAAGTAGCAAGAATCAGATAGATATTATGCAATATTATGGGACCAACCCATCTATAAGATAGAATGGTCATAAGCATTTATAAACCCACCATAGGAGTATCTGAATACACAAAACCATTGTTAATATTATTCAATGTTGCACTGATTTGAATAAATATATTATCAGGACTTCAATATACTATTGAATGCAATGAGCATATAATTCTGATGAAAAAAATAATATTTATCAGAAAAGGATATTATATAAAATAATTGATGTGGACTAAATAGATATATACTAGAAATTTGGAGCTAGAAGAGATGAATATACATTTTTCTTAAGGGCATATGCTACTGTATCAGTAATAAATCAAATTTCAGGATATCATGAAAAAATAAAAGCATGATGAACATCTTTCCTCAAAAAATGTGAAAAATTACCACAATGTACTAACACGTGAGTCAGTGAAGAAGGAGCTAAAGAACAAACAGCACCATGAACTGAACCAATGGTAAGAGGTATCCCACACTTGCAAAGTCCCCAAAATCATGTGTCCCCTTAACTTTGAGTTTCTTTATAAAATTCATATTCAGTTGAGCAATATCATAGGAAGTTGTAATTATTTTTGAGATTGGATTTATGGATAGCGGTTCTCTCCATTTGTTATGTTTCAATTTATTATATTATTTACATTATTTATATCAATTTGTTATGTTATGTTATATGGTCACCCATTTTTTTGATTCAAATGTTGGAATTTCTGGACTTTGATATTACTTATTGATTTATTTATTTGCTCTCTCAATATGATACTTCCTAAATAACTTTGAATTTTCCTCACAAGAACAATGTGACTTTACTTGATTTGAGTTAAATATTTTGGGGACCCTGCTGGTCCTCTTATCTACTGAGTTCTGTATATGTAAAAATAAGAAAATAACAAATAAGAAAATTCAGGGGACATACATGAGCGATAGCACAGCGGGTAGGCGTTTGCCTTACAAGCGGCCAACATGGCCGACCCGAGTTCAATTCCTCCGCCCCTCTCGAAGAGCCCGGCAAGCTACCGAGAGTATTCGATATGCCAAACACAGTAACAACAAAGTCTCCAATGGAGACGTTACTGGGCCCGCTCGAACATATTATAACAATTTTAAAAATTTATGAGGGATGCAAATTAAGTGTACAATTTAATTTCTGAGCAGGTAGGAAGAGACACATACAAAAATATGTCTTTATTCCTTAGAGTTATAAGAGTTCTAATGAAGACATTGAGTATAAGACTACATATCAAGGGGAAAAAAACAGACAGGCACATGTAATGTGAAGAGAATGAATACACACCAAACAATTCAAACATGCAAACAATATATTGTTGTCAAGAGAAAACTTAAAATTTGCATACTTCTGCAAACTTGCAGGCTATCAAATGTAGCCTGCCCACAGGGCAGAGTCTGGCAAACTCCCCGTGGCGTACCAAATATGCCAAATACCAGTAACAATGATGGGTCTCATTCTCCTAAAGAGCCTTGAATATAATCTCAGGGCTAGGATGAAAGAGACGTTACTGGGGCCTGCTCAAGGCAATCGACGAATAACAGGATGATGAAATGAAATGAAATGAAAATGATTATTCCAGTGATCTTGAGTTTTTTTTCTATTAGAAGTATGATGATGCCTGTTAAGCAGAATGCAGATGCAGATGTAATGAATTCTCATGGAGCATTAGAAGATTATCTCATTATTAAGACTTTCTTAATATCATTGACAAGATAGTCTGCAAAACCTAAAAATGGGTGAACACCTGATAACCCTGAACCAAAAATTGTTAACATCCAGAAATCATAAAACAGAAAAAAACAAAAAAAAATTTCAACAGGATATGCAGTATTTTTAGCAAAGATTTTAAAAGGACAAAACAGCTAGTCTAAAAGTACAAGACTTTCCGAGTACACGTGTGTGTAGCATGTATGAAGCACAGAGTTTATTCACATCCTAAGTCACATTAGAATATTTGAAACTACATCAGCAACTTTCAGTGTCAAATTATATTTTCTGTGTGTTAAATACATAACAATGAAATTGTACTCTTAGTGAAGCATCTTATTATTATCAGATATGCCTATAAAATTCAAGGAAAAAATAATTAGAGGACTGCTATGAAAAGACTACAACCATTTTAGCACTGTAGCACTGTAGCACTGTCCTCCCATTGTTCACTGATTTGCTTGAGCGGGCCCAGCAACATCTCCTTCGACTTGCTCTGTGAGCTGGAGCGATAGCACAGCAAGTAGGGCGTTTGCCTTGCATGTGGCCGAAGCGGCCGACCCAAGTTCGGCAAGCTTCCGTGAGTATCTTGGCCGCACAGCAAAGCCTGACAGGCTACCTGTGAGTTATTTGATATGCCAAACACAGTAAAACCATTTTAAATATCTGTAACCTAAACTTTTATGTCTTAAATTAGAAAAGGTTGCTAATTTCTATTCTTTTGAGACATAATTTATCTCAGACATATATTTAGCCAAACTGCTCAATTCAGTCAAAAATATTAATGAAACATAAAATCAAATGTACAAAATTATAAAAAATGCATATAAATGATTTTCTATTTCATTGTTTTAAGACAATAGAATAAAGAGAAATCATTTTCCCCAACTTTATATTAAAGTGATACATAAAACATGATGATACAATAGAAATATTGATTTAGTGTATAACAAGCAAACTAGCTGTTAAAATTAAAATGCTGCATTGAATATTTCACTGCTTACCAAAAATGTCGAACACAAAAATTCCTCTAATGCAGCAGGGTTAAAAAGGAAAATGTCATTACCTCTCATAGAACCCTTAAAGAAAGTCAATAATTCATTTTATATAATATTCTCATTTTTTAAAAAGATTTATTATTGAATCACTGTGAGATAGACCTTTACAAAGCTGTTCATAACTTGGTTTCAGTAATACAGTATTCCAACACCCATCCTCTCACCAGGGTGCATTTCCTAGCACCAGTGTCCCCAGTTTCCCTCCCATCACCCATCCCCACCCATCCCTAGCCTGTCTCTGTGGCAGGCATTTTCTTCATTTCCTTCTCTGTGTGTGTGTCTCTCTCTACTCTCTCCTCTCTTTTTTCTCTCTCTTATCTCTCTCTCTCCTCTCTCTCTCGATCTCCTTTTGGGCAATGTGGTTTGTGATTCAGGATTGAAAGGTTATTTGGTATATACCTTTACCTACTTTTAACACTCAGTATTTAACCAACGTGATCATTTCCAGCTATTACTGTCATTCTGGTCCTTTCTCTATCTTACCTATCCTCTGCCCCCCACACATTTATGGTTGATTCCATCCAGCCAATGACAAGTCCTCCTCCTAGACCCTGGTTTCCCTAACTATGGACATATCTTCTAATATATATATATATATATATACATATTGCATATAATATACCTATAATATATAACACCAAAGAACACAATAATGTTATAGCTCTCCCTTTCTTTCTGACTCATTTCACTCAGCATGATACTCTCCAAGTCCATCCATTAATAGACAAATTTCATGACTTAATTTTTCCTAACAGCTGTGTAATTTTCCATTGTGTAGATGTGCCATAGTTTCTTTAACCATTTGTCTGATCTCAGGCACTTAGGCTGCTTCCAGATACTGACTATTGTGAATATTACTATAGTATTTTCTATCCACAGCATAACCATTATAAAAGCATAAGAAAAATTAATCTCTGGAATACTTGTTGTCTTTTAACAGTAATTCATGTATGTATATTATATATATTAAACAGAATACAGAAATTCTCCATTTAGGAAGGATGAAAAATATAATGAGGTAGTAATATTATAATTTTTACCTTTGGTTTTAATAACCTGTGTACTTAGGAATGTCAGCGGTTCCATTGTAATGTAAATTTATCAGAAACTAAGTTATAGCAGGTTTCCACTTGTGATTTAAAGTTCCTCAGAAAGGCATTGAGATCATTAAACTTATAACCACTAATGGACATTGCTAATAGAGGAGAGTAGTAAAGAATACCATGAGTAGTTTACCTTCCCTCTGCCTTAATTTAAAAACAAGAAGTAAGTACACACAATTATTGCCATAAAATCAGGAATTTTAAAAAGCTTGTGATACAACATACCCCTTTTATGTTAGGAAGGTTTTACATAAGGGAGCAGAGGAATAAAAAGTACAACAGGTCGGATATTGGCTTTGTATGTTGCCTACCAGACTTCAAGCCCTGGCATCACATATAGTCCTGGAACTCCACCAGGATTGATCCATGAGCACAGAGCTAGGCATGAGCTCTGTGATCAGCTGAGTGGGCATAAAACAAAAATCTAACACAAACCAAAAGAAGTTTGAAGTAAATTTGATACAAATTTGTCACAGATATATTGGAGAAGTTGAGGCGCTTGCCTAGATGTGGTAGACCAAGTTTGGCCAGCAATGATCTCTCAACGTGAGTCAGGAGTAAGCTCAGAGCTCCCCTAGGTGTACTTCTTTCTCCCTTTCCCCCAAAACTATTGATGAAAATGTAAAAAGTAGATTTGGAAGTACTTTACATGTTTAATTTTTACTTGGACTTCTATACTTGGACCACAACTTAAGTTAGTTTGATTAGTTTGACCATCTTTGCTGGAAGCTGTATAAAAGCTTATTCAGATGTTTTATATGTTAGTTTATGTACATTTTAGTTTATACAGATATATTTTTGATAAATTGTATTCACTGGTAGATTAGATTATTTTGTGACAAACATCAAAAGATATGTCTTCTTTTTTAGGATAATATGTTAATCAGGACATGAAGTCTAAAGTTTTTCTTGATTGCTTTTATTTATTTTTAAAATTTTTTTATTAGTGAATCACTGTGAGGTGCAGTTACAGATTTACAAACTTTGGTGCTTGCGTTTCAGTCATACAATGGTCATATACCTATCCCTCCATCAGTGCCCATTTTCCACCACCAATGGTCCCAGCATCACTCCCACCATGCCCACCCTGTCCCTCCACCCCACCCTGTCTCTGTGGCTGGGAATTCCCTTATGCTCTCTCTCTCCTTTTGGGTGTAGTGGTTTGCAGTAGAGGTATTGGCCATCACGTTCAGTCTGTAGTCTACTTTCAGCCCGAATCTCCCATTATGATTATTTAAATTTTTATATCATACTTTGTATCACTTGTCACTTGTCATCCCATTGCTCATCGATTATCTTAAGCGGGCACCAGTAACGTCTCCATTTGTCCCTGTTGCATGCTAGTGTAGCCCAATGGCATCTGCTTGTTCTAGGAACACAAAGAGCCTCAAACTGTTTGTTCAGGGTTTTGACAAAGATGTCTGATCACCTCAAAGGTGGGCAGTCACACGTCCTTGTGCCATCCCGTGGAATCCAGGTGGTAATAGCGCTAGTCCAGCAGTCATCTCTAAATTGCATTACATGCCTGACCCATCTGATTTTCGACACCTTGTCAAACAAGACAGCGTCCCTGATTCTTGATGGTCAACGAAGGTTGGAACTCTGGATACCTTCTCTCACTTGAGTCAAGAGTGATGCTCCAAGCATAGCTCTTTCGATTCCTCTTTGGGATACACAAATAGCGTTCTCATCTTGTTTTCGTAGGGCCTAGGTCTCTGAGGTAAATTTTCTCATGAACATTATCTTCGTGAGATTCAGCTGCAGTCTGACCTTTCCACACTCACGGTCGAAGTCGGCCAGCATCCATACTGCTTGCCTGATATTTGGTGTTTTTAGAACAATATCATCAGTGAAGTTGAGGTGGTGTAGTTGCCGACTGTCTATTTTCACTCCCATTCCTTCCCATTCCAGTCATCGCTTGATGTTCTCGAGGGTGGCAGGAAAGTTTCTGTGAAATGGTATCAGCCTGTTGAATCCATCTCTTTATGATTATGATTACTTCCTTATAGAAAGGTGAGATCCTGGTGGTGAATCCGTAATACAGGTTGCAGAGGATCCTGATGTACTGAGTTTGAATGCCCTATTTGGCTAGGGCATCTATGACTGCTTCAGTATCAACAGAATAAAATATAGTATGTGCATAATATATGTAATAATTTTCAAAAATCATACTGAGAAAAATTTAATTGGTAGGTCTTTCTTTACCTAGCCTGAAGCTATTCTATACTGGGACTGGACTGAACTGTCAGAGTGAGCCCAGGTAGACTGCACCGCACAACGAGCAGGAACATAGGGACCCATGAAAATGGGTGAGATTTTTCCTGTGTCCTGACTAGTTTGGATGATGTTGAACATTTTCCCCTTTCAAACTGCCTTCAGTAAATAATTTCAGTATATTGTAAGGGGCAGTTTTCTACTTTTCTCACAGAAGACTGGCTGGTCTTTGACATGCAATCTCAGGTACTAGCCAAGCCTGATCTTTTGGATGTAGGTTCCAGGCTCTAGCCAGACTAGTCTTTGGGATGCAAATCCAAATACTTGTAGCTCAAGAAAGTTTTCGGTTTCGGTTTTGGTTTTGTATCTTTTTTTTTTTTATTAGTGAAAAACCATGAGGTACAGTTATAGGCTTACAAATTTTGTGCTTAGGATTCAGTTATACAATGATCAAGTCCCCATACCTCCACCAGTGCCCGTCATCCATCCCCATGGGTCCCAGCATCCCCCCCCACCCTCATCCCCCCCCCCCCCCCCCCCCCCGTCCCATCCTGCCTCTGTGGCAGGGTATTCCCCTTTGTTCTCTCTCTCTTCTTTTGGGTACTGTGTTTTGTATCTTCTTTATGGAAGGCAAAATTACTGGCCTACTGACTCAAGGAAGCAATGTGTTTTGCTGCCTCAGTGTTCTTTCTGCAACTCCTTTTGATAACGTCAATGTATTGTGCCTTTTAGAGGTATCATGATTAATAAAAGGAGATTTCAGGGCTCTCTACTTTTGTGACAGGTCTGAGAGGACCTGAGCTCTCCATGACATAAACTTCTTTTGCGTTACTTGTCTTAGTGCCTCCGACTGAAAGAAATTTCACACAACAATTCTATAAGTCTATGGTGATAAAAATAGCATGGTACTGTAATAGTAAAAGAATATTAGACCATCATCATTTGGAAGCAAGTACCTAAAGACAATTATGCAGATTTTTGTCACTTATTGAACAAAAACAGAGCTGGGCACATGAACTGGAGGAAAGATAGCCTGTTCAATAAATCATATTTGGAAAACTGGATAAGCACATGAACCTGACTTATACCTCTCTACTTACAAAACAGTCAATTCAAAGTGGATGCAGCGTGGATAAGGTGAAGCACAAATATAGTTTTGTTGAGTTCTTGAACTTGTATGATATTATAAACTAGTATTAAGTCAATAAATCACTATGAAAAGAGTTTATGGGCTTTAAAGAGGATTCTATTGTATCAGTTGAGGAAGGAGAAAGGAAAACATTTCTGTAAGGTTAGACTTCTCTGCACTGTTGATAATCTGAGATTGAAAAAAAGAAGACAGGTCCCTTAATGGGCTTATTTACACAGATGTAATATTCAATAAAAATTAATAAATACACAATTGTAAACATAAAATGTTATTATATTTGCATCCAAATTTACTTTACTTTGAATAAAGTCAAAATAACATTCTTGTTAATCCTTAACTAATTTCAAGCAAAAGTGAAATTTTTTTCCTTTTATGCGAAAGGATATAATATATTTTAAGATGTAAGAATTCTTACATATATCTGAAAAATGTAGAAAACTTCACTTTTTTTGTCATCTTACAACACAAAAACACATTTTCAGGTGGTATGTTCAATTCTGGATGCTCATGTCCCAAATTCTAAAACTTAATAACTTAGATCAATATTTTGAGGCCTATATAATATCAATAAACTGATTGGTTATATTTGTATTATACATTCAAAATTGCACTATACCTACTGATAGTCAATCATTAACAAGAAGTTTCTGATGAATAAATCTCTATAATTTTAATTTTATAAATTTCAAAAATAAGGAAACAAAAATAAGGGCAAAATCATGAATGAACTATGAGAGTGGATACCTCTCATAAGATTGATGTGTCAACCATGTTCTTATAGTAAAGAGCTCTTTATAATATATCTACCATATACTCTAGATTTTCTTCACAACTTGCAATTAATTGGCATTAATGTGCCAGAGAGTAACAGTTGAATTCGAATTGTTTGAGACAGAAAAGATCAATTCAATTATTGAATTTAGAAATAGGGAAAGAAAAAAGACTTAGATTGCTTATGTCATGTTTAAAAGATTAAAAGAAATTATGGTATAAACAGAAATGGTAGAAGAATAAATGAACAGACTATAATCTTAAAAATAGAAGTTAAACACAAAGTGTATAAAATTAAGCACTGTAGCACTGTCCTCCCGTTGTTCATCCATTTGTTTGAGAGGGTCCAGTGATGTCTCCATTGTGAGACTTGTTACTGTGTTTGGCATATCAAATAATTCATGAATACTTGCCAGGCTTTGCTGGGCAGGCGAGATACTCTCAGTAGCTTGCCGGGTTCTCCAAGAGGGGCGGAGGAATCGAACCCAGGTCATTGGGCCGGTCTCATGCAAGGCAAACGCCCTACTACTGTGCTATCACTCCAGCCCTGGTGGTCTAGTGGCTAGGATTTGGCACTTTCACTGTCCTTAAAAATAAGCAAGAACGCCCAAAAAAACTAAGAACAGTATTTCCCAGCACCCTTTCCCAAAGCAGACTGAGACTATTTCCGGGTGTGAACAACAAACAGTAGAGCAGCAAACAATGTCCCTGATCAACCTGCCATACTGCATAGACACCTGAGCACCAGCCGTGACCATGTGCAGCCATCCCAGGGCTAAGGGCGTACAAAATTAAAGTATGCACATTTACTGATTATTATACTTTTCATAGTTCTGATTGCTGCTATTTTCTTACACATTTATACTTCATATTTTGCATTTTTTAAACTTGGGAGGAATACATAAATACATTTTCAGGATAAGGTGTTCAAACGAAGATAAAAATCAAAACCAAGTAGTGTCCCATAAAAAATTAACATATTTAGGAAACATGGATACTTCAGTCTTATGTCTAACAGTATCATCCATCTTTTTATTTTTCTAAGATGATAGATATTTAACCCAGATATTTACACATTTCATATGTGTAATGCATGTGCTCTAGTGATGAGTCAAATCTTAGGTCTCAGTTCCAGGTTCTGAAAGAATATGGAGTAGCAAAGGGAATTAAAACAAATTGGAACCCTTCTTTTGCCTGACAATCAACATTTGAAATTACACTGAATCAGAAATTAAATTTTTTAAATATTCATTATTCTTTCATTAAGCTAAATGCTATAGTAAGAAATTCATACTGCTGTATCCCTCATAGCCAATATTTAAACTTTAGGATTTTGTTTTGCTTTGTTTTATTTTTAATAATGCTTTCTGGCTGCATAAAACCATCTCTCAGAATCTGTCCCTTAATAGACCATTTGATTAAATCTATGAATGATACCAAAGAGTGTCTTTGATAAAGAGATTAATTGTTAAGAAAAGCCTTACCCAAAAGTAGAGAAATAGTAAGCGGGAAATTGTCTGTCATGGAGACAGGTGGAGGGTGGAAAAGGGGGGAGGTTATACTGGGGATATTGGTGGTGGGAAATGTGCACTGGTGGACAAATGGGTGTTTGATTATTGTGTGATTGTAACTCAAACATGAAAGCTTGTAGCTGTATCTCACAGTGATTCAATTGAATCAAATGGGTGTTTGATTATTGTGTGATTGTAACTCAAACATGAAAGCTTGTAGCTGTATCTCACAGTGATTCAATTGAATCAAATTATTGAATCAAATAAATTAAAATAGAAAAGAAAAGCCTTAGCCATATTTGAAATTCATCATTTCATAGGCACTTGTCACTACATTTTTAGAAACACTAAAATAATACAAATAGTATGGAGTTTATTTCCCACAAGCACATAAAAATGTTTGTTACAATTCAGTTAAATAATTGTTTCTAATTATTCTAAACTCAAATTATAGGCAATAAAATTATTAAACATAAGAAGATTGTCAGATAAACGTATTACAACAATTTTAATGACCAAAGTCTTGAATAAGTCAAACAAGTTAAATATCAAAATGTATAATTATGTTCCTCTTCTGAAATTCATTATCTGATCAAAGAGATCATTTAAACTGGATTCTCTTCCTTCGTAACATATTTACTTCACATCTCTAGTACAATTGGCATTACAAATTCCCTCAGTTTATTTCATAGAACAAACTTAGCTGACTTTGATTCCTTCTGGTGGAGAACACAAACATTAAAGACTTGAGGAAAGTTTCCTTGGAGGTTATATGCAAAATTATGACAAAAATATCCATGAGTATTGTAAAAACTTTCATAGCTTCCTGATATTTAATGTAACAGTTGCAGGTAAAATAGAATTGCTCCAAGAATAAGAGAAAAATTCATGAGATAGGCTCAAGGTTACACTGGAAAATGTAGGGGCTAAAATCTGCATTTCTTTTTCTTTTTTTGACTATGACGTGGCTAGTACATTTATTATGAGTTTAAAAAGATAAAATACTAGACTTGTATTTTAAGTCTGTGTTCTCTTTTGAATATCTATGTCTCTTGCTTATCACTTTTCTAACTTTTACTCTGGAGAAGCATGTATTCTCTAGATTACATGCTTCCTTTATTTTTCGTCCCATATATTTTTAAAATTTCTTTAGAGCATTACAAAGCCGTTCATGATTATATTTCAGTCATCAATATTCTAACATCCGTCTCTCCATCAGTGTATATTTCCCAGCACCAGTATCCCCAGGTTCCTTCCCATCACTCCTTACTCCTCACCCCTCACCCCCTGCCAACCTCTGTGGCAGGTGATTTTCTGATTTTCTCTCTCTCTCTCTCACTCTCTCTCTCTTTCTCCTCTCTCTTCTATCTTTTGGGGCATTATCTTTTGTTGTAATACAGACACTAAACAGTTATCAAAATTATCCCTTAAGTACTTTTGCGATTTCGCAAAGCAGTGCAGAGATGCAATCAAGGAAGACCTCAAAGGGAGAAGAGCAGAAGTGCTGGTAGATGCAGCAGAAGCTGGGAAAAGTATTCATAACACCCCCCTGTCCTTCACCAACTACAAGACCAAGATGACTGCCCTCCGACGTCCTGATAGATCTATCACATCTTCCAGAACGGCAATGGAGAAGATTATCCATGACTTCTACTCAAATCTCTTCGATAGCCATGTCCACTTGCCGACATACCAAATTCCACAGAATGGATATGTCGTTCCCAACGTTCTCCCTTCTGAAATCCAACACGCCAATTCGTCAGTAAAGAAATAAACAGCACCTGGCTCAGACAAGGTCAGACCTGAAGAACCTGCCATCAGCACTCATCAAGACGCTGGTTCGGCTCTTCACATGCTACCTGTCTGAATGCAAGGTTCTGTCCCAATGGAAAACCAGCAGGACTGTACTACTGTACAAGAAGGGAGATATCCATGATATTGGCAACTATCGCCCGATCTGCCTATTGTCTTTCATCTACAAGTTGTTCACTCGAGTCATCCTAAATAGGATTGGCAAAACACTACAGAAGGACAACCATGTGAGCAAGCCGGGTTCCAAAAAGGATTCAGCACCATCGACCATATCCACACAATAACCAAGCTCATTGAGGTTTCTCGGGAGTTCAAGATGCCACTCTGTCTAACGTTCATTTGTTTAAAGAAGGCCTTTGATTATGTTGAGATGGAAGCAGTCATTGAAAACCTAGCCAATCATGGCATTCATACTAAATACATCAAGGTCCTCCGGTGAGCTGTATTACAGATTCACTACCAGGATCTCACCATTCTACAAAGAAGTAATCATTGATGTCAAGAGAGGGGTTCGGCAGGGTGATACCATTTCACCAAAACTCTTCAGTGCCACCCTCAAGAACATCATGCGGCGACTGGAATAGGAAGGAATGGGAGTGAAGATAGATGGTCAGCAACTACACCACCTCCGCTTTGCTGATGACAAAAATAACACCAAACATCAGCCAAGTGGCACAAATGATGGCTGACTTCGACTGTGAGTGTAGAAAGGTCGGACTACAGCTGAATCTTACGAAGACAATGTTTATGAGAAACAGCCTTGTTCCTGATGCCCCATTCGCTCTCAATGGAATGATAATCTCCGAATGCAACAGCTATGTGTACCTAGGTCGAGAAATCAACATGACAAATGACCTGGCACCAGAGCTGTGCAGGAGGAAGAGGGCGGCCTGGAACACTTTCAATATCGTAGAAGAAATAGCTAAGAGGATAAAGAACCTCCGGCTCTAGGCACATCTCTTTGATTCCACTGTTCTTCCTGCATTAACATATGCCTCAGAGACCTGGGCCCTACACAAACAGGATGAGAACGCTATTCGGGTCTCACAAAGAGGAATTGAAAGAGCTATGCTTGGAATATCACGTTTCACTCAAATGAGAGAAAGAATCTGGAGTTCCGAACTCTGTCAACAATCAAGAATCAAGGATGCTGTCTCATTTGCCAAGGCATCAAAAGTCAGATGGGCTGATTTCTCACGTAATGAGATTTAAGGACGACCGCTGGAGTAGAGCTGTTACCGACTGGATTCCATGGGATGTCAAAAGACCACGTTGCCGCCCACCTACCAGATGGTCAGACTTCTTCATCAAGATCATGAACGATCGGTTTGAGGCTCTTCGTGTTCCTAGAGTGAACAGACGCCATTGGGCTACACTAGCACGTGACAGGGACAAATGGAGACGTTACTGACGCCCACTTGAGCAAATCGACGATTAACGGGAAGTCAAGAGATCACGTGATCAAATACTTTTAACCCTCAGATCTTATCCAAATGGACACTATTGATCATTCCCAGCTATTATTTTCATACCGGGCTCTTCTCTATCGTATCTACCCTCTGCCCCCCACACACTTGTGGTTAGTTCCAACACTTGACCAGTTCTCCTAACCCATTTACCCTGGTCACTGATATTGTTCTTCTAATATTTTATATTTTATATACCACAAGTCCAATCTGCATTTCTAGGTATGGTCAGTGTATCTGGAGGACCACACTACTGTGCCTCACCTTTAGTTTCTCCATATGGAGGTTAAGCTTACTGGAACAGGTCTACTCTAGGCATATTATAAATTTTGTATTTCCCAATTTGAGGGCAATTGATGACACTTTTGAAATAAGAACATAAATTTTGAATTAAATAGTTCAAAAATACTTCTAACCAAGAATAAAGAACTAATAAGGAGCTATTTTTGGTGTGTTTTTCTAATATGTGTGCACACAATTCAGGCCATTGTACCATTGAGTACAACTATAAAGCTCAAGAACACATATTTGAGAGGACGTAAAATACTAGCATTGCAGTGAAGAATTACCAGGTCAAGATCATGGACAAGAGATAAACTAGTAATATTGACCTCTTGATCTGGAGCCATCTGTGCCCCATAGATTTTCAGCAATTCCAAGAATCAAGAGTGGTTACTCACTTGGTACATGCAAAAGATACAGGTTAAACTTCATTGTTATGCAATGAGGAGGTTATACAATGACCAAATACTGATCTATGAGGGTAATTTATTATGATTTTTTTAAATTGCATTATAATGCTATGTAAATTTATCTAGACTTTTATGAACTGTATAAAAAAGAAAAGCACCTTTGAGTGTTCACATATATGTGTGTGTTTGTGTGTGTCACATGGGTTTAATTGCCCATCAAGTTATTTGTTAAAGCCCTAGTGTCCAAATATTAATGTATCTGGAGAAAGAATTTGATGTAATTAAAGTTAAATAAAAATTTTTAGACCCTAATTTAGTAGGACTGATATTTTTGTAAAACTGTATGAGGTACCAAATACTCAGTGAAGGTTTCATGAGAAACAATCATCTAAAAACCTAGAGCAAAATCTCTACAAAAACTAAACTTTCTGGAAACATGGTATTGGACTTTCTGCCCCTATTAAGAATTAAATAGGCAAACTCTCAGTGGGCTGATTAAAAAAATCAATAGTTAGCACCATAGTCAGTACAATATATATTGTATTTCAGTGTCACATGGTAAAAACTGGGCAAACCCAAGGAAGGGCTATTTGAACAAACAATGGTGGAAAAGCTTTGCAAAATATTTAGATACAGCCTAGAAACCAAATATATCCTAAGAAAGAATCAAATCCTAAGTACAATAATTGTAAGAAAAACTCTCTAAGGACATGTTGAATTGCTAAAGGAGTGATAAAATTTTTAAAATAGGAAGAGGGAAAAAACACTGCACAAAGAGGAATGCATTATCATAATTAAAATAGAATCATCCATCAGAAAACCTTATGCAATTTATGATAGAAGTGAATGTATATTAAATGTACTGAAAGAAGGAAGAAAATTTCTGTGAACCAAGATTCTTTTCAAAGCAAAACTATCAAAATACCATATGGCGGCCTAGGGAGATAGCTCAAATAACTGTCATATGGGGAAACTCTAATCTTAGCATCAGTACTTCCTGAGCTCCTCTGAGTATGAGGTCCTTTGTAAAGAAAAGAGTACCACATGGTCAACAGTATCAAAGGTCAATCACGTATTGTGGGGGTGGCTTCCAGGCTGATGCAAACTGCTAAAACCCTCTATCCATTAAATGTTCAATGAAATTTAAGGTGAAGTCAATTACTTTTTATATTTAAAAAATGTTGAGGGATTATTTGCAACAGAGATGAACTTTTCTGAAAATATTAATGATAGGTTTTCACATAAATCTAAACATACCATATTGGAAAGAGTGAAAAGAGAACAGATAGAAACAAGAGACAAAGAGATATTGATTGTTTTAAGTAATTATAGAAGCTGGTAAAGCCTGAACTCCCTGGAGAAATTTGGTTTGAAATCAAATTAAAACCCAGTTAAGAGTTAATGCAGAGTCTTGACACCACAATTAAGTCTTAAATTCATGGGACAGGTCAGTAGGCTGTAAAGTCACAGTTTTGAGGTTGTAATCTTGAGAGACAATGGTATTTCTTAGGGAAAATTACTCTCTGTTAAACCTTTAGTAGATTGGATGAGGCAAACCCACTTATGTAGGGCATTTTGCTCTCTTCAAAGACAACTTATTATATAAATATCAAATTCTTAATTCTATAGTAATATTTAGACTGCTGTGGTTGGATAAAACCATTGGCATAATACCCTAGCCCTCTTGACTCAAAATGAAATGTCAGCAGATACCAAATATAGTTTTGCTTTTTGTTGTGCATAGCAAATCTGGTTCTTCTCAAGTTCAACCAAAATAATCTCTGGTGAGATCTAGGGTACTGACTATATGGGGATACTGGCTTTCTAGCCGTGTGCAAGGCAAGCCATGTTCAACTAACCCACTATGCAGTCTCTTTGGCCCAAAAAATTATTATCTAAGGAAATGAACACATCTTTTTTTAAAATTAAAATTAATAATGTGATTAAAATGACCATCACTGTATCATTGTCAACCCATTTTTCATCAATTTCCTCGAGCAGGCACCAGTAACGTCTCCATTCGTCCTAGCCCTGAGATTTTAGCAAGTGCCACATTGGAGGCTCTTTCAGAGCCAGGGTAATGAGACTCATCATTGTTACTGGGTTTTGGCATATTGAATACGACACGGGGAGATTGCCAGACTTTGCCATGAAAATGACCATAGTACTTAAAGTAAATAAAAATTCAATGTGGTTCCCCCAAAATACCTAGTGCATTTCTGAAGGACAATTACAAGAGCAAACCCTAAATAATCCAAGGAAAGAGAGATGGGAGGCTTTTCTTTCCCCATTTAAATCAAACTATACAGTTATAGTAATCAATACTGTGTGATATATGATACTGTAATAAAAGCTGACACTTAAGGGAAACTAAAGACAGACTCTCACTATATGGACAATAATCTTTGACAAAACCTTTAGATGTAAGTAAAGAAAGTAATCAATTTTCCAGTCAATGTAAAAAAAAAGAAACAAACAAAATAAACTTAGATTACCATTTAATAACACACACAAAGGTTATGGATTATGGATAAAAATGGATTAAAGATCTCAGTATAAGGCCCCAAGCTATAAATTATACGAAAGAAACAGGCAAAAATCTTCATTATGTTGACTGTAGAGGCGTCTTAGAAGAAAAGAATTGGTAAAATAAAAAGACGCAAAAATAAATGAATGGAACTACATTATATTAAGGATTTTAAAATAATGATGAGTATAACAAACACACACTAAAACCTGAGAGAAAACATTCTGTTACAAAAGATCTGATAAAGGATTAATGTCTAAGACCTAAGTTTTTTTGATTCTTGACAAGAAATAAACAAGGAAATTTATCAAAAAAATACTTAAAAGGGTTGGACAAGACCTCAAAGAATACTACAGATAATCAACAGGTTTTTGAAAAAATGTTTGTGATCAGAGAAATGCAATTCAGAATAACATTAAAATATCACCTCACACCAGTGATATTGTTATACAGAGAAATATTAAAATGGCCAGTGGGGAAGAAAGAGAACCTTCCCTCTGCCACTATTGGTGTGGAAGTTCTTTGTTTTAGCTTCTATGGAGAGCAGCATGAAAACTTCTAAGAATGTTAGAATTGATATTTTCTTCTTGTTTTGATTCACAGACTAGATTCCTTCCATCCCATACATATTTACTCTGGTTTGGAATTATATGCAATGATACAGACCTCACCTTGAGACCAGGTCTTGATCTTCAGAGAATTTTTTTTCCAGGAAAATTTCCTAGTAATTATTTCTTGGAAAAAAAATTGAGTATAGAAAAGTGCAAAGAAGCAAAAATTGCTCTTTCAGGAACATTCTAATTTTGACAATATATGCAACGTTATGATTGAAATCCAAAATCCTTACACTTTTAAAGAAATCAAAGAATGGTATGCACATGGAAAGTAGAATACTGGCAGGAAATACTAAAGAAATTTCCCAGATTTAATTTTAAATCTATTAAAATTCAGAGACATATCAGAATTTTTAGAAAGAATTTTAAATTCTAATGTAAAATCTGATCACAATGGTTGTAGATATGAGGGAATCTCTTGAAAGTCACTTGAAGTGTAATATTTATGAATTGAAAACACAATATATGAAGAAAAAGTTCAAAGAATATCAATATAATATTTAGCCTTTCAATGCCAGTGTTGGTATAGAGAACAGAAGAAAACTCTAAAAGAAAAGTAATGAACAAAATGAGTGAAAATAGAAACAGTTAAATAATACAGCATTAACCAATGCAAAACAATTTTTTAGAATAAATCACAAAATGGCAATCATGAAAAGACTCAAGGAGCTGTGAGCAAGAAAGTTAACAATAGTGAAATTAAAAAATCTCTGGGGGAAGTTGTTATTTAAAAAGAACAGAGAGATTTTAGGGTATAAACTAGCCAAATATAATGAAATACTAAAAGATAAAATTATTCCTCAAATGGCATAAAAAAAAAGAAAAATGCATGTTTCCATAAAGGAAATCTTGTATGTGATGGTTGGTAATGGACTTTCCATCAGTCACAGGCACCCAAATGTTATCTGCATGGATCCCCTGCAACTATCTCTGTCCTGGGAAAACATTTTGAATCTGAATTTCTATGTCAAAGAAAATTAACACTGAAATATAGCGGTGGAATAATGAACTTACTGAACTTCAAAGAAGCTCTCAAAACTTCATTTTTCAAGTTAAAACATTCCATGAGAGAATTACTCTTCCAAATGATACAAAATCAAGCAAGAGGGAAAAATACACAGATTCAAGAAACACAATAGATAACTGCAAAAGAATTCATGTAGGAAGCTGGGGAGAACCTAGTGCAGGCCTGGCATATCTCCATATTAAAGAGAGGAAGGCAACTAAGCTAGGGTAGGTGAAGAACTTAGAAATTCAGTGGCAAGAGTCTTCTGTTTTGAAGTAAAAAGAAGTCTCAGAGAGCTCTCAGGGTCCCTCAGTGGTAGGAGGAGAGAGAGAAGAGGATTTAGAACTAGGGAAAGTCAGAGACCTAAAATTGGAAGAGAAAAAAGAGACCTCAGTTTGAGGAGAGGAATGAAAAGACGTCAGGCTGTGGAAGCTCTTGAACCCATACAAACAGAAGACCCAGACTGAACCAGGGCCCTGGGCCTCTGGACCCCTCTCATATGCCACTCATCAGCTCCACTTCATGTCAATCTTCATCTAAACCACAAAGTACAAACCATGCTAGAGCATCTACTCAGAGAATCACTACACACACACACACACACACACACACACACACACACACACACACACACACACAAACTCACACACACACACACACACACAAACTATATATACTGAGGGCAGTGAAGTGACATTCCTATTTCACAGACCGATCCTAAACTACTTAAATGTCAATTAACTCAAGCAAATAACTATCTGACAGTTTTTAGAGGAACATGGAAGCAAACTCAAAAAACACAGTATGATGAGAAAAATAATGTGGCCACCAGATTTGGAAGTGATAGCCCCCTGCAATTAACAACCCAACTGTTCACAGGTAACTGGGAGTCTAATCTCCCATCACTGATACCCACAGAACTCAAAGAATGATGGGAAACTAAATAATTCAGCTGCAGTGACAGAAACGGATAGAAACTCAGGCAGATCCCCAAACCCAGAAACACATCTGAGCATGGTTAATGAGGACAGAGGTCAACACTGGCACTAGCAAGAGAGATTAAACAAGCACTTGCCAGAGAAACTCAGCAACCACTGGATGAGAAATTCAACTCACTCAAAGAACTTTCTCAGGAGATGAGAAATTCCATACAATGGAAAGTAAGAAACTAAAGAACACACTAGCAAGTCATAGTAACAGAATCTCACAAGAGGAGAACCATTTAGACAACACTGAAGGCAAAGTTCAAGAAAGCATTGATAAAGAATTTGAAAAGAAATGGAGAAGCAAAAGAATGGAAGAAAATGTAAGGTACTTAATGAACACAGACAGATAGAATAATCTACGAATTATAGAAATACTAGATGCCAAAGAAAAAGGGAAAGGGGAAGAAAAACTTGTACGAGAGACAATAACTAAAAACTTTCTCTCTCTACAGGGAGGCAGCTGCACAGATTCAGGAAGCCAAAAGATTGCCAAGCAAAATAGACCCAAACAAAGCAACACAATGATGCAGAGTAATCAAAATGGCAAAAACCAAAGAGGGAGACAATTTTTCAAAGCATCAGGAGAAAAAAAAATAAATATAAGGAAAATAATATAAGAATCACAATAGCTCTCCCATATAGTATAGAAAAGAATGGAGTAACATATACAAATTAATAAACAACTATAAAATAAACCTTTAAACTTAGAATTGACTGCCCAGAAAAGGTCTGATTTAGATGGAAGGGAGGAATTAAAACACTTTCAAACAAGAAATAGCAATATTTGTGATAAACAAATCAACCCTGAATGAACTACTGAAAGGCCAGTTATATAAACCAAACAAATAATTGTAGAAGTCACAAACCTACAGTGTAATGTAGATCAATATATATATATATATATATATATATATATATATATATATATATACTATCCCTAATTTTCATTGGACTGAACTCTCCCATCAGAAGCCACAGAATGGCAGGTTGGATCAGGAAATAATATTCATCCATTTGCTGCTTACAGAAAACACATGTGAAGATGGAAAACAATTATACAGGCCAATGAGGGGGGGCAGCCATACTTATATCAGACCAACCTGCATTCAATAAAAAGAAATTAATTAGAGATAGAGATGTACACTACTTATTGATCAAAGGAACAATAGACCAGTGAATACTAATTCTAATCACTATATATGCCCCAAGTGTTGGGTCAGCAAAGTTTTTCAGGCTATTGCTCCCAAACATACAGAAATACATGATGCAAGCATAGTGATAGTAGGAGACTCAACAACTTAAGGCACGGCTGGAAATAGCCATTAGAAAAGACATTAAGATATCGGTAAATACAAAAGAGCCCTGAATAAGGAACTAAAAGAGCTGAAACTAATGAACTTATGCAGGACCTTCCATCCACAAAAAGCTGAATACACATTCTTTAGCACACATGGAACAGTCTCCAAGATGATCACCTTTTATGACTTAGTCTAACTTTCATGAATTCCAAACATAAGAAACATACCAAGCAGTCAGCAGACCACAATGCCACAGAGAGAAATCAACCAAAAAAAAAAAAAAAGATTGGAGAAACATCTGTAACACCTAGAGTCTTAACAACATGTTCCTACACAACATAACAGCTGACTCAAAGAGGAAATCAAAGAACAAATAAAAAGTTTCCTTGAGGGTCTGGAGAGATAGTACGGTAGGTAGGGTGTTTGCTTTGAACCCTGCTGACCCTGGGTGGATCCCTGGCATCCCATATGATCCCCTGAGCACTACCAGGAGTAATTACTATGTACATCGTCAGGACTAACCCCTGAACAGTGCCTGGGTTACCCAGAAATAAAAATAAGAATAATGAAAATGAAGAAACAAGTAAAAGCAGTACTTAGAGGGGGAAAAAAAACTAATGCAGGCTGGCATAAGGTAAACAGAAACAATAACATCAACGACCCAAATGCACACCTGAAGAAAAAACAATAAATTAAATCAAAGACTAATAGAGGAAAATAAATAATAAAAACCAGAGCAAAATCAATAATACAGAAACCAAAATAAATAAATAAAAAGAATCAATAAAACCAGGAGCTAGTTCTTTTAAAGATAAACAAGATAGACAAACCATGGGCTAGACTCATGAGGTAAAAAAGAGAGAGAGAGAGAGTGCTCAAATAAATTAGATCAGAAATAAAAGGAGAGAAACTACAATAGGATTTCCAGAAATCCAAGGCATCGTGAGAAATGAATGTCAAGCACACTTGTCACTGTCCTCTCTCTGGCCCCTAAAGTTCAAGTCCTATTACTGAAAGGCTTGCTACTCTTTCCTTCCATTAGAGATTGAAGAGAAAGCAGTTTTCTCAACTATTTTCAGGTATGCTACAGAAAATGTGATAAAGCAAAAAGGGAAAGAGAGAGAATATAAAGCTCAGAAGGCATGACGTTTGCAAGGAAAACCTAACTTTAACTATACTCTAAAGCTATAGTAATCAAGAAAATATCATACTGGAAGAAGGTAGACTATGGCCATTAAAACAAAACTGAAAATCCAGAAATGTGTCCCAGATATATAGATGATTAACATTCAACAAAGGAGAAAAATGGTTTAAAGCAGGGAAAGCCTTTTCAACAAATCAATAAATGGTGCTAAGAAGACTGGTTACTCACATGCAAAAAAAAAAAAAAAAGAAGAAGAAGAACTCAAACTTCTTTAACACCTGCACAAAAGGCAATTTAAATGGATTAAAAACTTAGATATCAGACAGGCATCCGTCGATTATATTTGAGAAAGCAAAGCATAGGTAGAATTCATTATATCTACAAGTATTTTCAGTAATTCAATGTGATTGGCCAAACAACAGAAGCAAAGATAAACAAGTGCTACTAAGGCAAACTAAGAACCTTTTGCAATACAAAAGAAATGACAAGAGGTCAGAGAGAGAGAGAGAGAGAGAGAGAGAAGAAGAGAGAGAGACAGAGACAGAGAGAAAGCTGCTAGGGTGCTTGCCTTGCACAGGGCCAACTGGGGTCAGATCTTGGACATGCCATATGGGCTCAGAAGCCCTGCCAGAAATGATCCTGAGTGGAGAATCAGGAATAAGCCCCGCACACAGCCAGATATAGCCCAAACAAACAAGAAAGCAAAAAAAAAAAAAAACTAACAACAAGAACAACAAAAAAGTAAACGATGAACAGAATAAAAGACACCCCACAGACTTGGAGAGAATATTTTCCCACCACTCACTTGATGAATTATTTATATCCAATCGTATAAATCATTGTTAAAATGTTACAAGAAAGAAAAATAAATAAATAAATAAATAAAAACCTGAACTCATCGAAAAATGGGGAAAGTGACGAACAGAAACTTCCTCAAAGAGGACAATACAATTGATCAAAATGTATATGCAAAACATTATATTCAGGGATAGATAAACATATACAAACTAAAAAATAAAACAGCACAAAAAGAAACCCCAATGTAATATTATCTGACAATAGTTGAGAGTGACACACATCACAAAAAAACAATATGAATCAGTGTTTGTGTGGTTGTGGGATATTCATTTACTGCTGGTAGAAAAGTTCACACATTCAACCATTTTCGAAAACAACAGGAACACTTCTAAGAAAAGTTGTAATGGAGATACCATATGACTCAGCAATTCTGCATCTTGACATTTACCTCAATAGCTGAAAACTTCTATTAAAAATACAAGTTTAACTGTGTGAATGCACATGTGAAAAAACCTAATGTGAATTAAAAAAGAAAACGTGATTAACTAAAATGAGTACACAAATTCACAGTAACGGTTGAAAGTTCTAATGGTATTACTTGAATAATAAATAGAACTGGCAGTAAACTTAAAATTATAGAATAATTGAATAGTATTCATCATTTTGAATTAGTTATAATAAGAAAATACTACAAACAAACAAACACTATCTTCCCACTGTTCATCGATTTGCTTGAGCAGGCCCAGTAATGTCTCCATTTTGAGACTTGTTGTTACCGTGTTTGGCATATCGAATACGTCATGTGTAGCTTGCCAGGCTTTGCCATGCGGGGAAGATACTCTCAGTAGCTTTCCGGGCTTTCAGAGAGGGGCAGAGAAAACACTAACCTATATTAAAATAGTATTATTTCCAATTACACATGAAACTTTATCACTTTATACCACACTTACTACAATAAATCAAGCTATTATAAATTTATAATTATTAGATTAATGAATTAATAGAGATAAATTAGAAATTAGTATATTAATCAATATATTAAGTTGCTGGGCATTTAGTTCAACTGTAGAGCCCTTGTCTTGCATGTATGAGAACCTTAATTCATTCTTAGCATTGCAAACATTTTTACTTAATTTAATTGTTAAATGAAGTATTTCTGAATCATAAATGTACCATAAAAGCAATCATAGAAAAACTGAAAAACAATTTTAACAAAGTTAAATTTTAACTTAAAGTTAAAAGATTGTATGATATATGATTGCACTTCTAGGTCATGTTCTCTCTTGAAATCATTTCTAGCTTGTTTGTCTCTGTTTCCATACTTGCATATTTCCACTCTGGAGAAGCCTGTATTTTCTGTACAGGATATATTTGAGTGGTAGTACAGTGTGTAAGAATGCTTGACTTGCATGCAGCTCAATGAGGTGCCATTCCCCAAATCCCATGTGGTCTCCCACATACCACCACGAGTGATTCCTTAATACAGGGGAGGAAAGGGAGGGGAGGGAACAGGAGGGGAGAGGAAGGGGGGCAGCATCACTGGTGACCTCCATTAAGACGTAAAAGTGAAGCAAATGTTTTCTAACACTTTCATAAAACTAGAATTGCTATAATTCCAAACCAAAGTAACTATTATTAAATAACTAAATGTGTTCAGTAGCATATGAGGCATTTGCCTTATGAAAAACATCTATAAGTAATTTTCTCAATAGATTTAACATTTCAAATTTCAACATCTAATAATGATGTTAGTATAAAAGTATTTTCCCATGCAAGTGTGTTCTTGAGAGTTGTATAAATGATTTGCATACAAAACTCTAAAGTTTAAGAAGTCAGATAGGTTTCTTCCTCCCCCAGGTCAGTCAGTACTCAAACCCGGAACTTGGCTTTCTCCGTGTTCACGCCCTAGGCATCCTCTAGGACCCTGGGATGATCACCGTTCCTGAGTCTCTTTGTGTTAATCCAGATGGAATCACTAGCGAATTTTTCCAAACATTAAGAGAGGACCTATTGCCAGTTCTTCTGAAGCTTTTCCAAAAAATTGAAGAAACAGAAACTTTCAAACAATTTCTGTGAAGCCCATATTATCAAAAGGAAACCAACACACCACAAGAAAACTAGAGGCCAATATCCATGATGAACACAGATGTGAAGATTCTCAACAAAATACTAGCAAATAGAATTCAACTACTCATCAAAAAGATCATATACCATGACCAAGTGGGATTCATCCTGGGGATGCAAGGATGGTTTAACATTAAGAAATCAATCAACATAGTCCATCATATCAACAAAAGAAAAGATAAAATGCATATGATCATATCAATAGTTTCAGAGAAAACATTTGACAAGATGCAGCACCCGTTTATGATGAAAAACCTTGCCAAATGGGTATAGAAGGCACTTTCCTCAATATAGTTAAAGCCATCTACCCCAAGCCTATAGCAAGCATCATCCTCAATGGGAAAAACTGAAGAGCCTTCCCTCTAAGATAAGAGATGAGACAAAAATGCATACTCTCTCCGCTGCTGTTAAATATAGTATTTGGAAGTACTTGCAATAGCGGTTAGGCAAGAAAAAGATATTAAGGGCATTCAGGTAGGAAAGGAAGAAATCAAGCTCTCACTGTTTGCAGATGATATGATACTATACTTAGAGAATCCTAAAACCTCTACAAAGAAACTCCTAGAAATAATGGACTTGTATAAGGAAGTTGCAATCAATAAAATCAATACCCCAAATCTATGGCTTTCTTCTATGCAAATAGTGAGAGAGAAGAAAGTGACATAAAAAAATCCATTTGCATTTGGGCCCTGAAAATCACTTACCTAGGAATCAGCTTAACTAAGGAAGTAAAACACCTGTACAAAGAAAAATACAAAACGTTACTTCAGAAAATCAAAGAGCACACAAGAATATGGAAATACACCCCCTGTTTATGGATTGGTAGAATTACCATCGTAAAAATGTCAATACTCCCCAGAGCATTGTACAAATTCAATGTGATATCTATAACAATACCCATCACATTCTTCAAAGATTTGGAGCAAACACTCCTGAAAGTCATATGGAACAATAAGCACCCACGAATATATGAAACAATCCTTGGGGAAAAAAATGAGAGGAATCAACCTCCCTAACTTCAAACTCTACTACAAAGCAGTAATAATTAAAACAGCATGGTACTGGAACAAAGGCAGAGCTGTAGATTGATGGAACAGGGTTTAATATACTGACAACTCTCCCCAAACATATGATCATCTGATCTTTGATAAGGGAGAAGTAAATATAAAGAGGAGCAAGGAAAGCCTCTTTAAAATTATGCTGGCAAATCTAGACAGCTACATGCAAAAAATGGGCTCAGTTCTCTGCCTAATACCATATAAAAAGTAAGATCTAAATGGATTAAAGACTCAACATCAGACTGGTATCCATAAGGTACATTAAAGACAAGGTTGGCAAAACCCTCCACGACATTGAAGCTAATGGTATCTTCAAAGATGTCACACTACTGGCCAAGCAAGTGAAAACAGAGGTAGACAAATGGAACTATATTAAACTAAGAATCTTCTGCACTTCAAAAGAAACAATGACCAAAATACAAAGACAGTCTACAGAATGGGAAAGGATATTTGACCAGTACCCATCTGACAAGGGGTTGATATCAAGGATATACAAGGCACTGATTGAATTCCACAAGAAGAAAACATCCAAACCCATCAAAAAATGGGGCGATGAAATGAACACAAACTATCTCAAAGAAGAAATATGAATGGCAAAAAGGCACATGAGAAATTGCTCTACATCATTAATCATCAGGGAGATGCAGATCAAAACAATAATGATGGATCTTCTCACACCAAAGACACTGGCCCACATCCAAAAGGATAAAAGCAACCGGTGTTGGCGTGGATATGGTGAGAATGGTGAGTGTTTCAGCCCTTTGGAAAAACAGTATGGACGATTCTCAAAAACTTAGAAATTGAGCTCTCTTTTGACCCAGTAATACCATTCCTGGGAATACATCCTGGAGAGCAAAAAAACTACAGTCAAAACATCTGCACTTCTATGTTCATTGCTGAACAATAGCCAAAATCTGAAAAAAACCTTGTGCCTGAGAACAGATGACTGGTTAAAAAAAGTTTGGTACATCTTCACAATGGAGTACTATCTAGCTGTTAGAAAAGATGAAGTCATGATATTTACATACAAGTGGTACTACATGAAAAATGTCATGCTGAGTGAAATGAGTCAGAAAGAGAGGGACAGATATAAAATGATTGTATTCATCTGGGGAATATAAAGTAACAAAATAGAGACTAATACCGAAGAATAACCGAGATAAGTACCAGGAGGTTCACTCCATGGCTTGGAGACCAGCTGCACATGCTAGGGGAAAGGGTAGCTCAGATAGAGAAGGGAGCACCAAGAAAGGATGTTGGGAGGCTCCTCCCAGAATGGGAGATGCATGCTGAAAATAGACTATTGACTTAATATGATTGTTACTGAATGCCTCTTCTGCAAACCACAAAACCCAAAAGGAGAGAGAGAATAAAAGGTAATGCGCTGCCACTGAGGCAGGGTGGGATGGAGGGTGGGAGGGATACCGGGATCATTGATGTTGGAATATGGGCACTGGTGAAGGAACAGATAATCAATTATTGTATAACTGAATCCCAACCACAAAAATTTGTAAGTAAGTCTACAACTGTACCTCATGGTGTTTCACTGGAGCGATAGCACAGAGGTAGGGCATTTGCCTTTCATGCAGCCAGCCTGGTTGAGCCAGGTTCGATTCCTCCGCCCCTCTCTGAGAGCCAGGTGAGCTACTGAGAGTGTCTCGCCTGCAAGGCAAAGCCTGGCAAGCTACCCGTGACGTATTAGATATGCCAAACACAGTAACAAGTCTCAAAATGGAGACGTTACTGGGCCCGCTCGAGCATTAAGGTAAATAAACTAAAACTAAATAAAAAAAGCAGAAGTCAGATAGTTTATTGTTGAGATGCATTAGAAGAGGCTGGGTCCTTCCCCACACACCCTGGTCTCTCCTTTACCTAGGAGAGATATCACTGACTCTGTCCAGTGCTGCCTGGTATTTTGAAGGACTCCCTTGTCCCTGTCCACGTCTTCCAGTGTACAGTGAACTGGACTTGTCCATCTGTCACCCTCTACTCAGTGCGTTCTTCCAAATCTGATACTGTGTCCCAGGGCCTTCTCTATCATTCCATCCCAGATTTCCTATCATCCTGCCGTTTGCCCCTGGGGGAAACACCTGTGTGCAGGAGTCTTTGAGTGTGCTCAGTAAGCCATCTGTCTGTCTGGGAATGAGCCCTGATCCTGCACTTGGCCTGGGCAGAGGTGTTTGGAAAGAGAGGGTAAAGGGCAGACTGAATGGGAGAGAGAAAGGTGAGGAAGGGCTACCTCGGCTGGGGGCTTCCTTTTATCTACTCCATTTCCCAATCCCAGCCATGCTTCATCTATTTTATTGACTAACTTTTGTATGAGTGAGATTTAATTTCTGTCTGTCTGTCCTCCCTTTGTTCATCAATTTGCTCAAGCGGTCACAAGGAATGTCTTCATTGTGAGACTTTATTGTTACTGTTTTTGGCATATCAAATACATCACGGGTAGCTTGCCAGACTTTGCTGTGCAGGTGGAATACTGTTGGTAGCTTGCTGGGCTCTCCGAGAGGGGTGGAGAAACTAACCCAGGTCTGCCACGTGCAAGGTAAATTCCCTACCTGCAATCCTATTGTCCGTCCCCGAGATTTAAAGTAACTAACTAAATTTACCTGCTGCTCAACCCATCCATTTGCAATGTGACAATGAGAAACATCAGTAAACAATGAGTAATAAGGACAATCTTCTCAATCTGACAGAAGTCATTTATGAATAATCTGTACCTGCAATTAAAATTCATATTAAATCACTGTTTTTATCCAGAGTTCAAGCAAAGGGCAGGCAGATAAGTTTTGTTGTCTCATGTTCTATTTAACACTTCACCAGTATTTAATTAATGTGTTAAAGTGAGGTAAGTAACTAAATATTAGAAAAGAAGTGATAATATCCCATTTATCACTAGAAAACACATTTTCTCATATAGATGATGCTAAATAATCTACAAA
This sequence comes from Sorex fumeus, assembly GCF_029834395.1. NCBI lineage: Eukaryota > Metazoa > Chordata > Mammalia > Eulipotyphla > Soricidae > Sorex > Sorex fumeus. The sequence goes on from NW_026606188.1 coordinate 8,740,183, forward strand.
AATGTGCATTAAAATAATAAATTTAGCAACTTTTAAGAAAATTTTAATAAAAAATATTGATTTTGTTTTTTATATCAAAATTTGGGAACAGAGAGATAATATAGGGGTTAAAGCAATGACTTTGATGCAATTGATCTCAGTATGATCCCGGTGCCATGAATTATTCTCCATGTGCTGCCAAAAACATTTCCTGAGAAGTGAGTCAAGACGTCAGTCTTGAAAACAGTAGCCCAGTAGCCAAAAGGAAAACTGAAAAAGAAAAAAATCCAAAACTTAAAAGCAAAAAGATATCAAATATCAGTAAGAAATATGATGGAGTAAAAGTACATTTCATGAAACTCAGTAATTATGCTCTAGAGAGAGGGTACAAAAGTAAAGCATTTGCTTGCATGTTGCTGATCTGGGTTCAATCACTGGCACCATGCGTGGTCCTTTGAGCCCCAATAGTAGTGATCCCTGAGTGCAAAGCCAGGTTGAAGCCCTGAGTAGTTGGAGGTGGCGCAGGTTTTTAAAATTTCATCAAGTATTTATTGAAATCTATTGAATATTTCTAAGATAATTTGAAAAAGAGTCAACTAAACAATCATTTTCAGTGCATCTTAATAGGAAAACTCAGTGTGTAGTATGGGGATATATATGTCTGTATATTTAATATGCATAAGCACTGTTTTACATTATCATATAAATTGCACAATAAAATTTTCTTAAATGTACAAAAATCAAAATGTACACTTTAAATAGTTATCTTTTAACTTGGCAGGAGAAAAATGTAAAATATTTGTTACTAGCGACAACATTTTAGAAAAACAAAATATTCAAAGATTTTGTGTGTACGTATAAGTTATATAGGAATAAATCCTGTGGTATATTAATGATGTAACTAAAATTAGATTTCCATGAATTAGGAGAATTGGACATATAAAGACATATACTTACATGGAAGAAACTGTAAGCAGAACCCTCCATGACATTGAAGCTAAAAGCATCTTTAAGGATGAAAAAAGGACCAGGCAAATGGAAACAAACATAAACAAATGGAACTACATCAAACTAAGAAGCTTCTGCACTTCAAAAGAAACAGTGACTAAAATACAGTGAGAGTCCACAGAATGGGAAAGAATATTTACCCAATAACCATCTAATAAGGGATTAATATTCGGGATATACTACAAGGCACAGGTAGAATTGTACAATAAAAAAACCTCCAACCCCATCAAAAATGAGGAAAGAAATGCACAGAAACTTCCTCAAAAAAAAAGAAATACAAATGGCCAAAAGACAAATGAAAAAATGCTCCACATCGCTAATCATCAGGGAGATGCAAATAAAAACAACAATGAGATGTCATCTCAAACCACAAAGACTGGCACACATTCAAAAGAACAAAAGCAACCAATGCTGGCATAGATGTGGGGGAATAGGCACACTCTTTCACTCTTTGTGGGAATGCTGACTGTTTTCTGGAAAACAATATGGATATTCTTTCAAAAAACAGGAAATTGAGCTTTCATATGACCCCACAATACCACTTTTGAGAATATATCCCAAGGGTGGAAAAACGCACAGTAGAAATGACATCTGCACATATATGTTCATTGCAGCACTGTTCACAATAGCCAAAGTCTGGAAACAACCCGAGTGCCCAAGAATAGATGATTGATTAAAGAAACTTTGGTGCATCTACACAGTGGAATACTATGCAACTGTTAGGAGAGATGAAGTCATGCAATTTGCTTATAAGTGGATAGCCATGGATGGTATCATGCATAAGTGAAATGAGTCTGAAAGAGAAGGACAGACATAGAAGGGCTGCATTCATCTGTGGAGTATAAAATAACATAACATGAGACTGACACCCCAGGACAATAGACACAAGGGCCAGGAAGATTGCTCCATAGTTGGAAGTCTGCCTCATGAGTCAAGGGGAGAAGGCAGCTGAATTACAGAAGGGATCACTAAAAAATGATGGTTGGAGGGATAGGTCAGGATGGGAGATGTGTGCTGAAAGTAGATGAAGAACCAAACATGATAACCTCTCAGTATCCGTATAGCGAAACATAATGCCCAAAAGTAGAAAGAGAGTATGGGGAATACTGTCTGCCCTGGAGGCAGTGGAAGTGTGGGAAAGGGGGGGATATACCTGGGAGGTTGGTAGTGGGGAATGTGTACTGATGGAGGGATGGGGGTTTGATCATTGTGTGATTGTAACTCGAACCTGAAAGCTTATAATTGTGTCTCATGGTGATTCAATATTTTTTTTAAAAGATGTGTACTTTATGTACATACAATCATGATCACGATCACGACCACCCTGTTGTTCGTCGATTGCCACGAGCAGGTGCCAGTAATGTCTTCTTCGTCCTAGCCCTGAGATTTTTTTTTAAAGTGCCATATTGAAGGCTTTTTCAGGGTTAGGAGAATGAGACCCATCATTGTTACTGGTATTTGGCACATTGGGTATACCACGGGGAGTTTGCCAGACTCTGCCATGTGGGCATGTTACATTTGGTAGTCTGCCAGTTTGACCAAAATAGGAATGAGATGATAAGAGGTCGCGCGGCCGCGAATGCGCCCGCGCGCTGCAGGGAGCTGAGAGTGACGATCTCTGGATCCTGGCCGTTGTTGCAGTTACACGGAAGTTGGTGGGTGTAACTGTCTAGTTACCGGCAGGTCCAGTCCAAAACTGTGCAGGCTTGGAGATCTCAGCCCCGGGTCCCACACAGCTGGGTTCCTCTGTCAGTTCTTTTATGCGTGAGGCTCATCCAAGTGTGTGGAGAGTGCTCCCAGCATGGCCTTGGCTGGGCCTCGGTGGTCTTCAGCTGTTGGGCCCTGGTGGAGACAGTCAGGCATAGGGTAGGAGACTCTGTCTTGTTCTCTCCCAGGAGCTGAATGTGATGATCTCTGAATCCTGGCAGTTGTTGGAGTGACACGGCAGTTGGTGGGTGTAACTGTCTAGTTACTCGCAGCTCCAGTCCCAAACTGTGCAGGCTTGGAGATCTCAGCCCCGGGTCCCACACACCTGGGTTCCTCTGTCAGTTCTTTTATGCGTGACGCTCATCCAAGTGTGTGGAGAGTGCTCCCTGCATGGCCTTGGCTGGGCCTCGGTGGTCTTCAGCTGTTGGGCCCTGGTGGAGACAGTCAGGCATAGGGTAGGAGACTCTGTCTTGTTCTCTCCCAGGAGCTGAATGTGATGATCTCTGGATCCTGGCCGTTGTTGGAGTTACACGGCGGTTGGTGGGTGTAACTGTCTAGTTACTGGCAGGTCCAGTCCCAAACTGTGCAGGCTTGGAGTTCTCAGCCCCGGTTCCCACACACCGGGGTTCCTCTGTCAGTTCTTTTATGCGTGAGGCTCATCCAAGTGTGTGGAGAGTGCTCCCAGCATGGCCTTGGCTGGGCCTCGGTGGTCTTCAGCTGTTGGGCCCTGGTGGAGACAGTCAGGCATAGGGTAGGAGACTCTGCCTTGTTCTCTCCCAGGAGCTGAATGTGATGATCTCTGAATCCTGGCAGTTGTTTGAGTGACACGGCAGTTGGTGGGTGTAACTCTCTAGTTACTGGCATGTCCAGTCCCAAACTGTGCAGGCTTGGAGATCTCAGCCCCGGGTCCCACACACCTGGGTTCCTCTGTCAGTTCTTTTATGCGTGAGGCTCATCCAAGTGTGTGGAGAGTGCTCCCAGCATGGCCTTGGCTGGGCCTCGGTGGTCTTCAGCTGTTTTGCCCTGGTTTAGACAGTCAGGCATAGGGTAGGAGACTCTGTCTTGTTCTCTCCCAGGAGCTGAATGTGATGATCTCTGGATCCTGGCCGTTGTTGGATTTACAGGGCAGTTGGTGGGTGTAATGTCTAGTTACTGGCAGGTCCAGTCCCAAACTGTGCAGGCTTGGAGATCTCAGCCCCGGTTCCCACACACCGGGGTTCCTCTGTCTGTTCTTTTATGCGTGAGGCTCATCCAAGTGTGTGGAGAGTGCTCCCTGCATGGTCTTGGCTGGGCCTCGGTGGTCTTCAGCTGTTGGGCCCTGGTGGAGACAGTCAGGCATAGGGTAGGAGACTCTGTCTTGTTCTCTCCCAGGAGCTGAATGTGATGATCTCTGGATCCTGGCCGTTGTTGGAGTTACAGGGCAGTTGGTGGGTGTAACTGTCTAGTTACTGGCAGGTCCAGTCCCAAACCTTGCAGGCTTGGAGATCTCAGCCCCGGGTCCCAAACACCGGGGTTCCTCTGTCAGTTCTTTAATGCGTGAGGCTCATCCAAGTGTGTGGAGAGTGCTCCCAGCATGGCCTTGGCTGGGCCTCGGTGGTCTTCAGCTGTTGGGCCCTGGTGGAGACAGTCAGGCATAGGGTAGGAGACTCTGCCTTGTTCTCTCCCAGGAGCTGAATGTGATGATCTCTGGATTCTGGCCGTTGTTGGAGTTACACGGCAGATGGTGGGTGTAACTGTATAGTTACTGGCAGGTCCAGTCCAAAACTGTGCAGGCTTGGAGATCTCAGCCCCGGGTCCCACACAGCTGGGTTCCTCTGTCAGTTCTTTTATGCGTGAGGCTCATCCAAGTGTGTGGAGAGTGCTCCCAGCATGGCCTTGGCTGGGCCTCGGTGGTCTTCAGCTGTTGGGCCCTGGTGGAGACAGTCAGTCATAGGGTAGGAGACTCTGTCTTGTTCTCTCCCAGGAGCTGAATGTGATGTCTCTGGATCCTGGCCGTTGTTGGTGTTACACGGCAGTTGGTGGGTGTAACTGTCCAGTTACTGGCAGGTCCAGTCCCAAACTGTGCAGGCTTGGAGATCTCAGCCCTGGGTCCCACACACCTGGGTTCCTCTGTCAGTTCTTTTATGCGTGAGGCTCATCCAAGTGTGTGGAGAGTGCTACCAGCAGGGCCTTGGCTGGGCCTCGGTGGTCTTCAGCTGTTGGGCCCTGGTGGAGACAGTCAGGCATAGGGTAGGAGACTCTGCCTTGTTCTCTCCCAGGAGCTGAATGTGATGATCTCTGAATCCTGGCAGTTGTTGGAGTGACACGGCAGTTGGTGGGTGTAACTGTCTAGTTACTGGCAGGTCCAGTCCAAAACTGTGCAGGCTTGGAGATCTCAGCCCCGGGTCCCAAACACCGGGGTTCCTCTGTCAGTAATTTAATGCGTGAGGCTCATCCAAGTATGTGGAGAGTGCTCCCAGCATGGCCTTGGCTGGGCCTCAGTGGTCTTCAGCTGTCGGGCCCTGGTGGAGACAGTCAGGCATAGGGTAGGAGACTCTGCCTTGTTCTCTCCCAGGAGCTGAATGTGATGATCTCTGGATCCTGGCCGTTGTTGGAGTTACACGGCAGATGGTGGGTGTAACTGTCTAGTTACTGGCAGGTCCAGTCCAAAACTGTGCAGGCTTGGAGATCTCAGCCCTGGGTCACACACAGCTGGGTTCCTCTGTCAGTTCTTTTATGCGTGAGGCTCATCCAAGTGTGTGGAGAGTGCTCCCAGCATGGCCTTGGCTGGGCCTCGGTGGTCTTCAGCTGTTGGGCCCTGGTGGAGACAGTCAGGCATAGGGTAGGAGACTCTGTCTTGTTCTCTCCCAGGAGCTGAATGTGATGATCTCTGGATCCTGGCCGTTGTTGGAGTGACACGGCAGTTGGTGGGTGTAACTGTCTAGTTACTGGCAGGTCCAGTCCCAAACTGTGCAGGCTTGGAGATCTCAGCCCCGGGTCCCACACACCTGGGTTCCTCTGTCAGTTCTTTTATGCGTGAGGCTCATCCAAGTGTGTGGAGAGTGCTCGCAGCATGGCCTTGGCTGGGCCTCGGTGGTCTTCAGCTGTTGGGGCCTGGTGGAGACAGTCAGGCATAGGGTAGGAGACTCTGTCTTGTTCTCTCCCAGGAGCTGAATGTGATGATCTCTGGATCCTGGCCGTTGTTGGAGTTACACAGCAGTTGGTGGGTGTAACTGTCTAGTTACTGGCAGGTCCAGTCCAAAACTGTGCAGGCTTGGAGATCTCAGCCCCGGGTCCCACACACCTGGGTTCCTCTGTCAGTTCTTTTATGCGTGAGTCTCATCCAAGTGTGTGGAGAGTCCTCCCAGCACGGCCTTGGCTGGGCCTCGGTGGTCTTCAGCAGTTGGGCCCTGGTGGAGACAGTCAGGCATAGGCTAGGAGACTCTGTCTTGTTCTCTCCCAGGAGCTGAATGTGATGATCTCTGGATCCTGGCCGTTGTTGGAGTGACACGGCAGTTGGTGGGTGTAACTGTCTAGTTACTGGCAGGTCCAGTCCCAAACTGTGCAGGCTTGGAGATCTCAGCCCCGGGTCCCACACACCTGGGTTCCTCTGTCAGTTCTTTTATGCGTGAGGCTCATCCAAGTGTGTGGAGAGTGCTCCCAGCATGGCCTTGGCTGGGCCTCGGTGGTCTTCAGCTGTTGGGCCCTGGTGGAGACAGTCAGGCATAGGGTAGGAGACTCTGTCTTGTTCTCTCCCAGGAGCTGAATGTGATGATCTCTGGATCCTGGCCGTTGTTGGAGTGACACGGCAGTTGGTGGGTGTAACTGTCTAGTTACTGGCAGGTCCAGTCCCAAACTGTGCAGGCTTGGAGATCTCAGCCCCGGGTCCCACACACCTGGGTTCCTCTGTCAGTTCTTTTATGCGTGAGGCTCATCCAAGTGTGTGGAGAGTGCTCCCAGCATGACCTTGGCTGGGCCTCGGTGGTCTTCAGCTGTTGGGCCCTGGTGGAGACAGTCAGGCATAGGGTAGGAGACTCTGCCTTGTTCTCTCCCAGGAGCTGAATGTGATGATCTCTGGATCCTGGCCGTTGTTGGAGTTACACGGCAGTTGGTGGGTGTAACTGTCTAGTTACTGGCAGGTCCAGTCCAAAACTGTGCAAGCTTGGAGATCTCAGCCCCGGGTCCCACACACCTGGGTTCCTCTGTCAGTTCTTTTATGCGTGATGCTCATCCAAGTGTGTGGAGAGTGCTCCCAGCATGGCCTTGGCTGGGCCTCGGTGGTCTTCAGCTGTTGGGCCCTGGTGGAGACAGTCAGGCATAGGGTAGGAGACTCTGTCTTGTTCTCTCCCAGGAGCTGAATGTGATGATCTCTGGATCCTGGCCGTTGTTGGAGTTACACGGCGGTTGGTGGGTGTAACTGTCTAGTTACTGGCAGGTCCAGTCCCAAACTGTGCAGGCTTGGAGTTCTCAGCCCCGGTTCCCACACACCGGGGTTCCTCTGTCAGTTCTTTTATGCGTGAGGCTCATCCAAGTGTGTGGAGAGTGCTCCCAGCATGGCCTTGGCTGGGCCTCGGTGGTCTTCAGCTGTTGGGCCCTGGTGGAGACAGTCAGGCATAGGGTAGGAGACTCTGCCTTGTTCTCTCCCAGGAGCTGAATGTGATGATCTCTGAATCCTGGCAGTTGTTTGAGTGACACGGCAGTTGGTGGGTGTAACTCTCTAGTTACTGGCATGTCCAGTCCCAAACTGTGCAGGCTTGGAGATCTCAGCCCCGGGTCCCACACACCTGGGTTCCTCTGTCAGTTCTTTTATGCGTGAGGCTCATCCAAGTGTGTGGAGAGTGCTCCCAGCATGGCCTTGGCTGGGCCTCGGTGGTCTTCAGCTGTTGGGCCCTGGTGGAGACAGTCAGGCATAGGGTAGGAGACTCTGCCTTGTTCTCTCCCAGGAGCTGAATGTGATGATCTCTGGATTCTGGCCGTTGTTGGAGTTACACGGCAGATGGTGGGTGTAACTGTATAGTTACTGGCAGGTCCAGTCCAAAACTGTGCAGGCTTGGAGATCTCAGCCCCGGGTCCCACACAGCTGGGTTCCTCTGTCAGTTCTTTTATGCGTGAGGCTCATCCAAGTGTGTGGAGAGTGCTCCCAGCATGGCCTTGGCTGGGCCTCGGTGGTCTTCAGCTGTTGGGCCCTGGTGGAGACAGTCAGGCATAGGGTAGGAGACTCTGCCTTGTTCTCTCCCAGGAGCTGAATGTGATGATCTCTGGATTCTGGCCGTTGTTGGAGTTACACGGCAGATGGTGGGTGTAACTGTATAGTTACTGGCAGGTCCAGTCCAAAACTGTGCAGGCTTGGAGATCTCAGCCCCGGGTCCCACACAGCTGGGTTCCTCTGTCAGTTCTTTTATGCGTGAGGCTCATCCAAGTGTGTGGAGAGTGCTCCCAGCATGGCCTTGGCTGGGCCTCGGTGGTCTTCAGCTGTTGGGCCCTGGTGGAGACAGTCAGGCATAGGGTAGGAGACTCTGCCTTGTTCTCTCCCAGGAGCTGAATGTGATGATCTCTGGATCCTGGCCGTTGTTGGTGTTACACAGCAGTTGGTGGGTGTAACTGTCCAGTTACTGGCAGGTCCAGTCCCAAACTGTGCAGGCTTGGAGATCTCAGCCCTGGGTCCCACACACCTGGGTTCCTCTGTCAGTTCTTTTATGCGTGAGGCTCATCCAAGTGTGTGGAGAGTGCTCCCAGCATGGCCTTGGCTGGGCCTCGGTGGTCTTCAGCTGTTGGGCCCTGGTGGAGACAGTCAGGCATAGGGTAGGAGACTCTGCCTTGTTCTCTCCCAGGAGCTGAATGTGATGATCTCTGAATCCTGGCAGTTGTTGGAGTGACACGGCAGTTGGTGGGTGTAACTGTCTAGTTACTGGCAGGTCCAGTCCAAAACTGTGCAGGCTTGGAGATCTCAGCCCCGGGTCCCAAACACCGGGGTTCCTCTGTCAGTAATTTAATGCGTGAGGCTCATCCAAGTATGTGGAGAGTGCTCCCAGCATGGCCTTGGCTGGGCCTCAGTGGTCTTCAGCTGTCGGGCCCTGGTGGAGACAGTCAGGCATAGGGTAGGAGACTCTGCCTTGTTCTCTCCCAGGAGCTGAATGTGATGATCTCTGGATCCTGGCCGTTGTTGGAGTTACACGGCAGATGGTGGGTGTAACTGTCTAGTTACTGGCAGGTCCAGTCCAAAACTGTGCAGGCTTGGAGATCTCAGCCCTGGGTCACACACAGCTGGGTTCCTCTGTCAGTTCTTTTATGCGTGAGGCTCATCCAAGTGTGTGGAGAGTGCTCCCAGCATGGCCTTGGCTGGGCCTCGGTGGTCTTCAGCTGTTGGGCCCTGGTGGAGACAGTCAGGCATAGGGTAGGAGACTCTGTCTTGTTCTCTCCCAGGAGCTGAATGTGATGATCTCTGGATCCTGGCCGTTGTTGGAGTTACACGGCAGTTGGTGGGTGTAACTGTCTAGTTACTGGCAGGTCCAGTCCCAAACTGTGCAGGCTTGGAGATCTCAGCCCCGGGTCCCACACACCTGGGTTCCTCTGTCAGTTCTTTTATGCGTGAGGCTCATCCAAGTGTGTGGAGAGTGCTCGCAGCATGGCCTTGGCTGGGCCTCGGTGGTCTTCAGCTGTTGGGGCCTGGTGGAGACTGTCAGGCATAGGGTAGGAGACTCTGTCTTGTTCTCTCCCAGGAGCTGAATGTGATGATCTCTGGATCCTGGCCGTTGTTGGAGTGACACGGCAGTTGGTGGGTGTAACTGTCTAGTTACTGGCAGGTCCAGTCCCAAACTGTGCAGGCTTGGAGATCTCAGCCCCGGGTCCCACACACCTGGGTTCCTCTGTCAGTTCTTTTATGCGTGAGGCTCATCCAAGTGTGTGGAGAGTGCTCCCAGCATGACCTTGGCTGGGCCTCGGTGGTCTTCAGCTGTTGGGCCCTGGTGGAGACAGTCAGGCATAGGGTAGGAGACTCTGCCTTGTTCTCTCCCAGGAGCTGAATGTGATGATCTCTGGATCCTGGCCGTTGTTGGAGTTACACGGCAGTTGGTGGGTGTAACTGTCTAGTTACTGGCAGGTCCAGTCCAAAACTGTGCAAGCTTGGAGATCTCAGCCCCGGGTCCCACACACCTGGGTTCCTCTGTCAGTTCTTTTATGCGTGAGGCTCATCCAAGTGTGTGGAGAGTGCTCCCAGCATGGCCTTGGCTGGGCCTCGGTGGTCTTCAGCTGTTGGGCCCTGGTGGAGACAGTCAGGCATAGGGTAGGAGACTCTGTCTTGTTCTCTCCCAGGAGCTGAATGTGATGATCTCTGAATCCTGGCAGTTGTTGGAGTGACACGGCAGTTGGTGGGTGTAACTGTCTAGTTACTCGCAGCTCCAGTCCCAAACTGTGCAGGCTTGGAGATCTCAGCCCCGGGTCCCACACACCTGGGTTCCTCTGTCAGTTCTTTTATGCGTGAGGCTCATCCAAGTGTGTGGAGAGTGCTCCCTGCATGGCCTTGGCTGGGCCTCGGTGGTCTTCAGCTGTTGGGCCCTGGTGGAGACAGTCAGGCATAGGGTAGGAGACTCTGTCTTGTTCTCTCCCAGGAGCTGAATGTGATGATCTCTGGATCCTGGCCGTTGTTGGAGTTACACGGCGGTTGGTGGGTGTAACTGTCTAGTTACTGGCAGGTCCAGTCCCAAACTGTGCAGGCTTGGAGTTCTCAGCCCCGGTTCCCACACACCGGGGTTCCTCTGTCAGTTCTTTTATGCGTGAGGCTCATCCAAGTGTGTGGAGAGTGCTCCCAGCATGGCCTTGGCTGGGTCTCGGTGGTCTTCAGCTGTTGGGCCCTGGGGGAGACAGTCAGGCATAGGGTAGGAGACTCTGCCTTGTTCTCTCCCAGGAGCTGAATGTGATGATCTCTGAATCCTGGCAGTTGTTTGAGTGACACGGCAGTTGGTGGGTGTAACTCTCTAGTTACTGGCATGTCCAGTCCCAAACTGTGCAGGCTTGGAGATCTCAGCCCCGGGTCCCACACACCTGGGTTCCTCTGTCAGTTCTTTTATGCGTGAGGCTCATCCAAGTGTGTGGAGAGTGCTCCCAGCATGGCCTTGGCTGGGCCTCGGTGGTTTTCAGCTGTTTTGCCCTGGTGGAGACAGTCAGGCATAGGGTAGGAGACTCTGTCTTGTTCTCTCCCAGGAGCTGAATGTGATGATCTCTGGATCCTGGCCGTTGTTGGAGTTACAGGGCAGTTGGTGGGTGTAATGTCTAGTTACTGGCAGGTCCAGTCCCAAACTGTGCAGGCTTGGAGATCTCAGCCCCGGTTCCCACACACCGGGGTTCCTCTGTCTGTTCTTTTATGCGTGAGGCTCATCCAAGTGTGTGGAGAGTGCTCCCTGCATGGCCTTGGCTGGGCCTCGGTGGTCTTCAGCTGTTGGGCCCTGGTGGAGACAGTCAGGCATAGGGTAGGAGACTCTGTCTTGTTCTCTCCCAGGAGCTGAATGTGATGATCTCTGGATCCTGGCCGTTGTTGGAATTACAGGGCAGTTGGTTTGTGTAACTGTCTAGTTACTGGCAGGTCCAGTCCCAAACCTTGCAGGCTTGGAGATCTCAGCCCCGGGTCCCAAACACCGGGGTTCCTCTGTCAGTTCTTTAATGCGTGAGGCTCATCCAAGTGTGTGGAGAGTGCTCCCAGCATGGCCTTGGCTGGGCCTCGGTGGTCTTCAGCTGTTGGGCCCTGGTGGAGACAGTCAGGCATAGGGTAGGAGACTCTGCCTTGTTCTCTCCCAGGAGCTGAATGTGATGATCTCTGGATTCTGGCCGTTGTTGGAGTTACACGGCAGATGGTGGGTGTAACTGTATAGTTACTGGCAGGTCCAGTCCAAAACTGTGCAGGCTTGGAGATCTCAGCCCCGGGTCCCACACAGCTGGGTTCCTCTGTCAGTTCTTTTATGCGTGAGGCTCATCCAAGTGTGTGGAGAGTGCTCCCAGCATGGCCTTGGCTGGGCCTCGGTGGTCTTCAGCTGTTGGGCCCTGGTGGAGACAGTCAGTCATAGGGTAGGAGACTCTGTCTTGTTCTCTCCCAGGAGCTGAATGTGATGTCTCTGGATCCTGGCCGTTGTTGGTGTTACACGGCAGTTGGTGGGTGTAACTGTCCAGTTAATGGCAGGTCCAGTCCCAAACTGTGCAGGCTTGGAGATCTCAGCCCTGGGTCCCACACACCTGGGTTCCTCTGTCAGTTCTTTTATGCGTGAGGCTCATCCAAGTGTGTGGAGAGTGCTCCCAGCATGGCCTTGGCTGGGCCTCGGTGGTCTTCAGCTGTTGGGCCCTGGTGGAGACAGTCAGGCATAGGGTAGGAGACTCTGTCTTGTTCTCTCCCAGGAGCTGAATGTGATGATCTCTGGATCCTGGCCGTTGTTGGAGTGACACGGCAGTTGGTGGGTGTAACTGTCTAGTTACTGGCAGGTCCAGTCCCAAACTGTGCAGGCTTGGAGATCTCAGCCCCGGGTCCCACACACCTGGGTTCCTCTGTCAGTTCTTTTATGCGTGAGGCTCATCCAAGTGTGTGGAGAGTGCTCCCAGCATGGCCTTGGCTGGTCCTCGGTGGTCTTCAGCTGTTGGGCCCTGGTGGAGACAGTCAGGCATAGGGTAGGAGACTCTGTCTTGTTCTCTCCCAGGAGCTGAATGTGATGATCTCGGGATCCTGGCCGTTGTTGGAGTTACACGGCAGTTGGTTGGTGTAACTGTCTAGTTACTGGCAGGTCCAGTCCCAAACTGTGCAGGCTTGGATATCTCAGCCCCGGGTCCTACACACCGGGGTTCCTCTGTCAGTTCTTTTATGCGTGAGGCTCATCCAAGTGTGTGGAGAGTGCTCCCTGCATGGCCTTGGCTGGGCCTCGGTGGTCTTCAGCTGTTGGGCCCTGGTGGAGACAGTCAGGCATAGGGTAGGAGACTCTGTCTTGTTCTCTCCCAGGAGCTGAATGTGATGATCTCTGGATCCTGGCCGTTGTTGGAGTTACACGGCAGTTGGTGGGTGTAACTGTCTAGTTACTGGCAGGTCCAGTCCCAAACTGTGCAGGCTTGGAGATCTCAGCCCCGGGTCCCACACACCTGGGTTCCTCTGTCAGTTCTTTTATGCGTGAGGCTCATCCAAGTGTGTGGAGAGTGCTCCCAGCATGGCCTTGGCTGGGCCTCGGTGGTCTTCAGCTGTTGGGCCCTGGTGGAGACAGTCAGTCATAGGGTAGGAGACTCTGTCTTGTTCTCTCCCAGGAGCTGAATGTGATGATCTCTGGATCCTGGCCGTTGTTGGAGTTACACGGCAGTTGGTGGGTGTAACTGTCTAGTTACTGGCAGGTCCAGTCCCAAACTGTGCAGGCTTGGAGATCTCAGCCCCGGGTCCCACACACCGGGGTTCCTCTGTCAGTTCTTTTATGCGTGAGGCTCATCCAAGTGTGTGGAGAGTGCTCCCAGCATGGCCTTGGCTGGGCCTCGGTGGTCTTCAGCTGTTGGGCCCTGGTGGAGACAGTCAGGCATAGGGTAGGAGTCTCTGTCTTTTTCTCTCCCAGGAGCTGAATGTGTGCTGAATATACATACAATATATAGTTTATATATTTCATATAGCCTTACTGACCATTAAATTATTTCCCCCCTTCCCCTCATTTTATGTTGCAGATCATATTGTTACATCTGACTGTCATACAGGTCTAACGGTTGTGCTCTGACACTTTAATAGGTGATGCTTACCTGGTTCTACACATAAGGTTACAGATTTTGCTTTTTTACCATATGTGCTAACTGAAGTCTCCAGTCCTGTAGTGACGGTCAAGAGTAACTGCAAATTTCATGCCTGGTAAACCATCATTAGACTTCCACGTCATGGCACTCACACATTTTTAAATTTTTGTGCTTCTAAAGGGGGGTTGTATTACTTATCAAATTCCTTTATTATGAATTTTGAGGAATTCAGTACAACAAAATCAAATCTCCAGCTTGCATGAGTAAAATGCAAACTCATGAGCTAAAAAAACCCTACTTGTTTAAATAAAGAACACCTAAGTGATGTTTAGTAGCAGAATATTAGGAGCCAAGGATCAAATCAGTGATCTAAATGATAGAGAAAACCTAGGGAAAATGATAGAAAACTAATTAAAAATATATGATATCATTAAGTGAAACAAAATTTATGTTAATGGTGTTTCAGAAGGATCAGAAAGAATTTTACTAATAGTTGAGAAATTTGCCTATTTAAGAATTTAGAGTACAAAAAATGAAGGAAAGAAAAATCAATGAGTATGCCAAAATAGATTAATAACAAATACACTCTCATTTAAATGGCAAAAGTCATAGACAGGGATGGAATCTTAAAGACATTCAAAAGGAAAGCAAAATTTTATGTATATGGACTAAAATGTTTTCAGATTCATCATAGTTAAAGAAATGAATGGCCACAAACCAGCTCTTCAAATCAACACAAAACGGTATTTTTCAGATGATAAAATCAAATTCAAAACCAATTACAACATTAAATAAAAACATACAGAATTATCGAGGTACTTAAAAAATTGTTAAAGACGATGTAAAAGCCAGAGATAAAAACAGCATCAAAGACTTACTTGCATACAGAAGACCTGGATCCAACCCCCTACAGCAACATATGAGTTCTTCAACTCTGCTAGGAGTTATTCCAGACTACAAATCCAGTAGTAAACTCAGAACACAGTTGGGTGTGACCCATATCCCATGCATACTTTTACCCCATGACATAAAGAAAAATTAACAGACTCATGGATATAGGTACAGCTAATTATCAGGAAAATGCAAATCAAAATGACAATGAATTACCACCCCACACTTGCTCAAATCACCTATAAACATATGTAAACAATAAGTGCTGACAGAGATACAGTAAAAAAGGAACTCTCTTTAACTTCTGGTATGAATGTTGGTTAGTTAATCCTTTTGGGAAAATAGTTTCTAGATATCCCGGAAAATTAAAAATAGTGTTTCTCAGACCAGAGGTGTAGTCGAGAAAGCATGGCATTGGCTCTGCATGTGGTGGACCTGGGTTTGATCTTAAACTCCATAAACAGTTTCCTCAGTGCCACAATGAATGATCCCTGAGTACAGACCCAGCACTAATCACGGAAACAATATCTAGAGCTTTGATATCGTCCTGCAATTTCACTCTTGGCCAGTTTTGAAAGGACATTTGCACAGCTATATTTTCCACAGTATTATTTACATTAGCAAGGTCTAGAAATGAACCTACTTGCCCAACACAGATGAGTGAATTAATTGCTTTATAGCTATTATAATATTACATATAAAACATACAGCGGTGATGCAGGCAGTTAGAGAGGTAAGAGCCCCCATATAGCAATGGAATTTTTTGGAGGTAATAACCAACTAAACCTGAGGCAGTCAAAATCTAAATCTACCTGGTGAGAACAGGAGCTAACGCCTGATAAGAACTATAGGCTGGACCCATTCTCCATGAGAGGCTCTGGCAGGAACAAAGGGGGGAAAATGGAGTTCCAAAGATCATTCCATCTCTAGCCCCTTGGCAATCAGCTCAGTCACAGACTCAGCGAGGAAGAAAAACTCCAAGTGGGGAGGCCTGGAGAAACCCTTTGAAAGCCAACCTGAATGAAGGAAGTGCACAAATATGCTTCCTGAGCCCATGTGTTACTTGTGTCCACATGGCCAAGCACATGAGCAAGGTGCCTGAGCAACTGGGTCACCTGCATTTCCCCGCTTGAGATGTGTCCTGGGGCTCTCTGCCTTCAGAGAAGTCCGCGTTCTCTCTTGAGCATATTACTCTCTCTCTTTCCCTCCCTCCTTCCCCTTCCTCTAAACCTCCAAATAAAGTCTTGTTTGCTTCCCTGTTCATCTTCTACTGAAATTCTTATTGAGAGGAAAGCAAAGACTGCGAAGACCTGGATAAGACCGAGGACTGGTATTCCTCTCCTGTAAAGAGCAACTCTTTGCTCCAGCCTGAGTTCATGGGTCCCGAAAAAAGGGGTGGTGGGAATTAACTCCCATGCCGGGCAGAACAAGTGATGTCAGGTGTGGTCTGGTAGCTACCTAGTAGGGCTGGCCGGACTCTGTCCAAGACTGCAAAGTGGGCTCATCACACGCTTTATCAGTCCTAGCCTTTCTGGCCAGAAACTAAGCTAACTAAAGTGAATAGAAAATAGAAGACAAACACCAGATGATCTCCTCTTATCTGGAGTATAAATAAACAATACAAGGGCTTAGGCAAGCTCTAATTAAAGCAAATACTGAGATATGGTCAATAGAAGTGTGTTCTGAGGATGCTAAAAGGTTGGCAGGAGAAAGGATTTGGGGATAATAGTGGAGAGATCTTGGCACTGTGGTGGAAGGTGTGTTATGTAGTAGTGCTAGAGTTTAATATACTATTGTACTATTGCCAAAATCATCATGTATAAATAAGCAAAAGTTCCAGTTGTTACACTTACAATATGGTAATTTATAACTACTGCTTAAACTAAAAACATTTATTTACTTTGTATTTATACTAAAACATGTTGGTCTTTATGAGGCATGCTTATTTCTTATTGAAAATTTTAATAGATATTTTCTGTGTTATTTCAATTGCAGTAATGTGTGAATGGCAGACAATTCCTACTGTACTGAAATCAGAATTTGTCCCCAAACTCATTTCAGTAGATACTGTACATTGTCGAAAATTACATCATTTTATTTATTATTACATTTGGACCAATTCAGATAACTTTTGTGCTGCCTAACCTGTCAAACTATTACATCAAAATCTTCCTGGATGTGCATATTGAATGAATAAATTAGTAAGAGATCTACAACAACAAAATAAACTAGAACTAAGACCATATTTCAGCTATCTTTAATAAGTTTTTCAAGTTATGAATGCACATATATCATCTATACTTGAATATGTTTCCTATAAATATTTGTACTATTATATGTTTGCTTCTTTAGTAATTCTGCTTCCATCTTGCCATAAATACCAACATATAAATAGCTTGTGCTTTGTTGTCAGGAAATTATTGCAGTTACACTAGAAGAAACACATCAGAATTCCATTTAAAAAATTTCCAAAGACAGTATAACTTTTTTTTTGCCTTTTTTGGCGGGTCACGCCCAGTGATGCACAGGGATCACTTCTAGCTCATGCACTCAGGAATTACTCCTGGCAGTACTTTGGGTACCATGTGGGATGCTGGGAATTTAACCCAGGTCGGCCACATGGAAGGCAAACACCCTATCTGCTGTGCTATTGCTCCAGCTCCTAGACAGTATAACTTTTATGTTTATATCTGAATTGATTTAAGTCTTAATATTGCATAGGCAACGATGTGTGACTGGTTTGTAAAGGCAGTCTCTGAATTTTATCTTATTATGTGTCATTATACATGAATGACAATTATTTAGTTTATGGTCAGAAAAAGTCAATGAAATTTTATTAATAACCTGAGATTAAATTTGAGAGATATATCAAGAGAATTTTAAGTTATTTTTGACTAATATTTTCGTCCTCTTTATCTACTCATTGACTATCTATCTACCTCTAATACTGATATCCTAGAGAGTATTTTCATACTTTACAGTGGTGTTAAAACTGCCAGTTGTCTTATATTTATTTCTTGAGCTCTGAAATATACCATTCTCAGAGGTAACACATTTTCACTTTAACCTAGACAAACTTAGTTGTTTCAGCATTAGTATGGAAGGAATGTGATTTTACTTTGACTTATCCCATGATTATTGAGCAATAGAACCAAGTATGGTAGAATAGTAATAGTTCCGCTAATGAAAATAACTTTTAAAAAGTACCCTCCATATTTCATTTTTGTCTATAACTGCCTTATTGTGACTATAGAAGATGTGAGTATCCAAATTAATAATGCAAAGACAAGTATGAAGAATTAACAATTAATTTCTAGCTATTAACTTTTTTCCATCTGTTGGAACTTAGGATTTGTGGTATATTGAGGCAGTAATTTTCTTTAATCAAATTTTAACCTGAATAGATGCATTTCTTGTTTACATCGTTCCTTTCTCCTGTGAAATCATGGGATTCTGCAGAGAAACTAAGCTATTAAAAAGTGAATTTACCACTTCATAGTTCATGGTTGGCCTTGTGGCCCATTCAAAATTGCCTACTCCGAAAGGATTGAGACTCATAGACCAGGGAGTGATGGGTGTCCTTATTATATCCTTACTGAGTTTATTCACTAATTTTACATAAAATTTCATACAAAATTAAAAGTCAAAAGTGATGTTAAAGTCATAATTTTCATATACAAAGCATATTCAACATCACACACTCTAGTCCCTTTCTGGTAATTTAAATAAATTATGAATCAGTGTTCCCAACTTTATATTTATCTTTAAAGAAAATTAGTACTTCCTCTGAGTTCAATCCTACAAAACTTTCACTACTGCACTGTACTGATTTACACTGATGTACCATATTTGTCACTATCACTGTCACTGTCCTCCCATTGTTCATCAATTTGCTGGAGCAGGCCCAGTAATGTCTTCATTGAGAAAGTTGTTTGGCATATCGAATACGTCACTGGTACCTTGTTGGGCTCTCTGAGAGGGGCGGAGGAATCGAACCTGGGCTGGCCAGGTCGGCTGCATGCAAGGCAAACGCCCTACCAGCTGTGCTATGGCTCCAACCCACTGTATTTGTATTGATCACTATATATATATACACACATATTGATCACTATATATATAGATCACTATATATATATATATATATATATAGTAGGTTATGACCCTCCAGAGGATTTTTTTGTTTTTTATTTTTTTGAGATGAAGTAGAAGAATTTTCAAGGAGGTCCTTACTACTCTACCCACCATATTATGAAAGCTTTAGGGCACAACTGAAAGGACTATTTCAGGATTTTAACCCGATAAATATGCTTCAGCTTGCTAAGTAGTAATTACATGAAATTTGTTACAGCATTCTTCACTGGTGGAAGAGAAGAAAGAATATTTCAAAGTGGTTTTATATAAAGTATAGCTTACTTGTTTTAGCAAGATGTTATCAGTTGCCTTTCACGTGGTCGATCCTGGTTCAAATACCTGGAATGACAGATGGTCTTCTGCACATCACTAGGTATCACTTCTCAGCACAGAGCCAGGAATATCACTTAATACTGCTTTATAGGACACAAATTTTCATCCAATATACACCCCAAAATAAGCCTTCAACTTTTTGACAAAGGCTGAACCAGCTGACATTTTAAGCAATGATGATGATTCCTCCTTGACCTCATCCCACCAACACTGATTGTTTTCATTTTGTCTTAATATATGCCATAATCGCACTTGATCACTTCACTTGACTTCCCGTTAATCATTGATTTGCTCGAGCGGGCTTCAGTAACGTCTCCGTTTGTCCCTGTGGCATGCTAGTGTAGTTCAATGGCGTGTATTTGTTCTAGGAACACAAAGAGCCTCAAACCTATTGTTCAGGATTTAGCACATTATCACTGGTGTGAAATAATATCTCACTGGTATTTTGATTTTGAATTTTTCTGACAATAAATGATGCAAATGCTTTTGTATATTGCCATGAGCCTTCATGCAATTTGCAGTAACTTGGATGGATCTGGTCAGAAAAATGAAGATATTTTCCCTTCTCAGAGGGAGAAGGGGAAATAAAGGATTCTCTCCTCTACTGTGCTATATAGAGACAAAAACCTGGGAGCTAAACAAATAGCCGATATCAAATAATAACAAATTTATTTCCTGGATTCCAGAGCTGAAATTGGGAAAGGGAGAAGCTGGTGGCAAATGAACAGGCAAAGTAGAATATAAAGACATTGTGATGGAGGATATTGGACACTTTGGTGAAGATGAGGTGTTGGAAATGATCATCAAGACCATAAATTTCGGAGAGAGACAGACGGGGGGGGGGGGAGAGGGAGGGAGGGAGGAAGGGAGGGAGGGAGGAAGGGAGGGAGGGAGAAATAGAACCAGAATTAAGGCAAAGTGTCACATCTATCTATGTGTGTGAGCAGGGTTCCATCCCTGGTGTTAAGTATGGTCCCCTCAATTAATGCTAAAGTGTGATCCCTGAGCAGATTCAGAATTTGAAGCAGAGAACTGCTATGTGTGGCCCAAACCACTTCAAAATGCATAAACTCTTTATTTTAACCCTATTGAAAACGTTTTACTTTAACTACAACAATAAAAATACTTTCAAAGTGTAAATAAAATGAAAAAAAACTATGAGATAGGCTTATAAACAGAGCAAGAGAGAAAATACTGATAAATAGGAACATAAACAAAAGGAAAGACACTATGAAAGTTAATATTAAAAAGAGAGGGGGTGCATGTAAAGAAGTATAGGTGATAACCTTTAAGCATCTGTGTCATAAGCCATAATGCCTAAAATGAGAGAGAGAGGTAGAGAGAGAAGATCGGTACTTGCCATAGAGGCAGACTGGGGTGGGTGTGGCCTGAAGGGGTGGGAGGGAAACTGGGGACACTGGTGCTAAGTTACAATGGTGGAGGGATGAGTGTTGGAACATTGTATGACTGAAACACAATCATAAAAAGTTTTGTAATGCTCTATCTCATAGTGATTTAATTAAAATTTTTCTTTTTGTCAAAAAACATTTTATAGATTCAATGTACACATAACCAGTTTTTTTTTAGTCTCAAAAGAACCCCTGTATCCAAAAGAAACAATACAATAAAAGAGAAAAATTTAGGTGGAATTATAGTTTGCACTTTAAACCATAACAAAAAGTCATAGTAACCTAAACAGCATGGCACTATAGTTGAAATAGACATACACAAGACAGTTAAAAATTACTGAAGTCCCAGAAATAAGATCTCACACAGATGAATAGGTCATTAATGGTCAATTAGACAAGAGTAATTTGAGAAAGGAATCTCTTCAACTTGATCACTTGCTAACTTGATATCCCATTACTTATCAATTTGCTCAAGCGGGAGCCAGTAACGTGTCCATTCATCCCTGTTGTGTGCTAGCATAGCCCAATGGCATCTGTTCATTCTATGAACACGAAGAGCCTAAAACCGATCGTTCAGGGTCTTGACGAAGAAGTCTGACCATCTGGTAGGTGGGTGGCCACGCAATCTTTTGAAGTCGCGAGGAATCCAGTCGGTCTGTAATGGCTCTAGTCCAGCGGTCATCTTCAAATCTCATTACGTGTCTAGCCCATCTGACTTTTGATGCTTTGGCAAACGAGACAGCACCCCTGATTCTTGAGCATTGACAGAGGTTGGAACTTCAGGTTCTTTCTCTCATTTGAATGAAGCGTGATACTCCAAGCATAGCTCTTTTGATTTCTCTTTGAGAGACCCGAATAGCATTCTCATCCTGTTTTCACAGGGCCAAGTCTCTGAGGTATATGTTAATGCAGGAAGAACAGTAGAATCGAAGAGATGTGCTCAGAGCTGGATGTTTTTCGTCATCTTAGTTATTTCTTTGATGCTCTTGAAGGCATTCCAAGCCGCTCTCTTCCTCCTGCTCAACTCAGGTGCCAGGCCATTCGTCATGTTGACTTCTCGACCTAGGTACACATAACTGTTGCATTCAGAGATGGTCATTCCGTTGAGAGTAAATGGAACATCAGGAAAAAGATGGTTTCTTATGAACATTGTCTTTGTGAAATTCAGCTGTAATCCGACCATTCCACACTCATGGTCGAAGTGAGTCAGCATGTGTGCCACTTGACTGATGTTTGGTGTTATTAGAACGATGTCATCAGCAAAGCAGAGGTGGTGTAGTTACTGACCATCTATCTTTACTCCCAGGCCTTCCCATTCCAGTCATCGCATCATGTTCTCGAGGGTGGCACTGAAGAGTTTCAGAGAAATAGTATCACCCTGACAAACTCCTCTCTTGACATCAATGATCACTTCTTTGTAGAATGGGGAGATCCTGATACAGTTCACGGAGGATACTGATGTATTGAGTTTGAATGCCCTGATTGGGTAGGACTTTGATGAGTGCTTCCATCTCAACAGAATCAAAGGCCTTCTTTAAATCAATGAATGGTAAACAGAGCAGCATATTGAACTTTCGAGAAACCTCAATGAGCTTGTTTATCATGTGGATATGGTCGATGGTGCTGAATCCTTTTCGGAACCTGACTTCCTCACATGGCTGTCCTTCATCTAGTGTTCTGCTAATCCTATACAGGTTGACTTGAGTGAACAGCTTGTAGATGACAGACAGTAGGCAGATTGGGTGATAGTTGCCAATGTCGTGGATGTCTCCCTTCTTGTACAGTAGTATAGTCCTGCTGATTTTCCACTGGGGTGGAACCTTGCATTCAGACAGGTAGTATGTGAAGAGCCGAGCCAGTGTATTGATGCGTACTGACGGTAGGCTCTTCAGGTGTCCAGATCTGACCTTGTCTGGGCCAGGTGCTCTTTGTTTCTTTACCGACCAGATGGTGTGTTGGATTTCAGAAGGGAGGACTTTGGGAACGACATATCCATAATGTGGAATTTGGTTTTGGGCAGTTGGATGTGGCTATTAAAGAGATCTGAGTAGAAGTCATGAATAATCTTCTCCATTGCCCTTCTGGAAGATGTGAAAGATCCATCAGGACATCAGAGGGCAGTAATCTTGGTCTTGTAGTTGGTGAAGGACAGT
This sequence comes from Sorex fumeus, assembly GCF_029834395.1. NCBI lineage: Eukaryota > Metazoa > Chordata > Mammalia > Eulipotyphla > Soricidae > Sorex > Sorex fumeus. The sequence goes on from NW_026606188.1 coordinate 8,762,507, forward strand.
TGGGCATTTCGAATGTTTTTCCCAGTTTCTGCTGCATCTATCAGCACTGCTGGTCTTCTCTCTTTGAGGTCTTCTCTGCACTGCTTTGCGAGCTCTGACGTTCGCTTGTGGTTACCTGCGGCATGCACCAAGCCATGTTGTTGAATAAGCTCAAGATTTTTCGAAGATAGTTTTTTTTTATGGTTATCTCTCTCTTGACATTCCTCGCACAATTATAGGTGCTGAACCAGTCAATTGTATTCCTCGTTAACTTTGTCAATGACAGCATCTTCTCATGTTGCCGCAACAGAGCCAAAGAACTCCCAGTTGGTGGTCATTCTGGGAGTTCTGTTCTTAAACTTTGCATTTCTTTCTCCCTGCTCTGTGAAGTAGAATTTTGCACAAGGAGATGGTGGTCAGATCCCATTTGGAATTTTGGGATAACAGCGATATCAGTCAGGCAAAACCGTCAATTTAATATGATGTGGTCAATTTTGTTGTAGAACCGTCCAGCGGGAGACTCCCATGTCCAATGTTTAGATTCAGCCTCCTAGAACTCTGAGTTATCATAGATGGTCTTGGTAGACATGATGAACTCAGACAGTCTGTCACCCTGTTCGTTCCGTTCAGGCCATGGGTCCCAATGTGGAGTTCTTTGCCTAATCGTCTCGGTCCTATCTTGGCATTAAAATCACCGACAAAATGGGGCTGGAGTGATAGTACAGCAGGTAGGGCAGTTGACTTGCACGTGGTCAACCTGGTTCTATTTCCAGCATCCCATATCGTCCCCCAAGCACCGCCTGGAGTAATTCCTGAGTTCAGCACCAGGAGTAACCCCTGAGCATCGCTGGGTGTGACTAAAAAATATTGTATTTATACTTATGTATTTATAAATACATAAATCCTATATATTCATTTAATACATACAAGTCCTTATTATTTTATATTCTGTGAAATTATCCCTATTTCTAACCATGATGTTGAATATTGGATACACATTCCATAATATACAATGTCAAGATTAACATAAAATTTAAATAAGAATGAAATATATGTTACCAGACAGTAGTTATTTTTTTCCTTAATTTGACAACATTTATATAAAAATATCACATAGTTGGTTAATAGCAAATTCAACATATTATTTTATGAGACAAAAATTCTGTTATTTTCTTGAGCTAAGCAGAAAATTCCTCAAAGGTTAGTAACTGCAATATAAGTATAATGTTTTCTCTCACAACAAGTAAGATCTGAAGACACAATACTGTGTATAGTTATAAAAGGTACACTAAGAATATTAGCTTTGATCAATTCTAACAAATTTTTACATAGTTAAAATATTTTTACATTGGGGTAGTTCCAATTTAACTATAAATGTCATATCTTAGACTTAATTTTTGTGAGAAAATTATGCTTTAAACCCCAAATTCTAGTAATTATGATTATTTCACTCCTTGATTAATATAAAGCTAATATTTGATTCATGTGAATTTTGTGTCACTCAAATAATCATTAATCAGTAAATATAGTATAAGACAAGAACAGTGAAGAATATATAAAATGAATTTTTATGTCTAACTATAAACCAGAAAAGCTTAATTACGCATTCTTATGTCTGTCATTTTTTTGCTAATGCATGCATCAATTTTTATGAGAAACCAATTCTACTTTCACAAATGATTATTTATCTCTATAATACAAAGGGAAGAATTTCAAACATGTATCACAACATTGGAGATCAACAACACAAAGCTATCACCTTATTATTATTATTATTGGTCCTGGCAATATATATTTTAAATACTATCAAAAAGTGAGGTGACAAGCAGTAAAGATTAGCATAGTATTTTCAATTAGTATTTTAATTATGTTTTGTGAAGCCTTGTGATACTTTTTAGTTCTTAAAAATAATGAGGAAAATCTTATCAAAATTGCATACTCCTCTGGTTAGCAATTTATATGATAAAGCACTTTGATCTACAAATGCATTACAAAAACCCAATCGTCTCATGCTGTTCCTGGAAGTCAGTAATAGGACACAGACGTGATGCTATTAAAGCAATTCAATACTAGAATATTAGAATGTCTACTAAAATATCGCAAATGAGTACTGAAATCTTCTAATATACCGATAGGATGTTAGAATACTGTAGTAGTGTTTCCTTTTGTTTTACTATTTAGGTAGTGAAAAATATGGCTACTGTGATTATATTTATTTATACAGACTCCAAGCTTATCCATATACTAGAGACCCAGAGACTATTACATTTTACATAGTATGTTTTTTCTTTCTTAGAGGTAGCTTGATATTTTGATATGGTTTTCACACTATACAAGAAAAAGTTAGTTTGCAACTTTATTGTTCATAATTGAGTGACTGGAATAGTAAATCAGCTAATTTACTAAACTATGTCAAAATATTTCATGACTCAAAAAGTTAATTTTGTCTTTGGGCCACACCTGGTGTTGCTCAGGGCTTACTACTGGCTCTTTGTATGGATCACTTGGGCAGGGCTCTGGGGACCATATGGGGTGCCGTGTATCGAATCTGGGTCTACTGCAAACAAGGCAAGCACACTACCCATTGACTCATCTCTCCAACCCTCAAAGAAATAAATTTTTAATGTTAAATATTCATAGAGCTATGTTTGCACATGTAAAAGTGTATTTACGTTGTTATTGACTATTTTATTGTGGTGCTGGGAATGGATTCTACATCTCATGTATTCCAGACCCATGCTTTACTGGGTGGTATATAGCGATGCTAATGTTGAGGTCTTAATATGAAATTATTATATCACTTGAGGTTGAAATCCTTATTTAAAGTGAAATTTAATTTAATTCATCTATCAGAAAAATTTCTCTCAATTTGCTTCAATTTCAACACAAGTTATTTGGCTACAACAAAATATTTCTAATTTAAATTTGAATAAACCAAGTTATTAATATGCACTGTCTTTTTAAAAACTGAAATAAATGTTTTTAAACCTAAATTAGAAGTAAATTCTAAAATATTACTAAGCAATTCGGACAAAGGCACTATATATTTTTGAATACTCACAAAGATTTTCATGATACTTAAATTATGGAAAATGAACATATCTTAGAAATTAAATATCAATGAAATGGACAGTCAAAGTAATTATTGTTGATTATTTGTGATTAGAAAACAAAATAAATTGTTTTATTGAAATGGCGATTTGAAAAAAATACATAAATCTGTGTAAATGATGTAAATACAGTGTGGAATACTGTATGTCATTAGAAAAAATATAGTACAATTTAGCATTGTAGATACAGTAGAAAGTTATCATTATTAGTATCACAATCTCCTATAAAAATAATAGCCTTTGGTCATTTCTGAAAAATATCAGAACATTTCCCCTGATAAAATTCATGAGCAAATTGGACAGGCAAGCTTCTGAATGTAGGCTGAGACGGTTGTCATACTTCTAATAAAAACTTAATGAAACTTGAAACAACCTCATAAGTCCATATGGACTAAGGTTATATTACAATATTGTTTCTGTGCTTATGTCAGTCTCTCATCTTGGCTTCCACAAGAATAATACATCAGTGTGACATGCCCAGTGGCAAAATAACATTTCTGTGGATATGAAGAGTATTTATCCATTAATTTTTTGGTTTATTTAAATCTAAATTAGAAAACCATTGAACGTGATTTTTTATTACTCATAAAGTATTCAAGAATTTTTATTCAAGTGGAAGCATCTACATAAGCTCATTCCCTTCTCAACAACACACATTTTCTGTGTATGCAATGAATAGTGTTGTTCCTTCCTAAGCATCAGATACCAGGGCAATAGAAGCCACTTGTGTGGCTTACCAGTTTTTTCTTTTCATTTCAAAATATATCCTGAGAGCCTAAGATAAATTTTCTATTCTATGTGAATAATAATAAATCCACTTTCCCGCTGTGGGCCATTTTCACAGCTTTCTCTCCTATAATTAAATGACCACCAGTAAGCATATTGCCCATAGAAAATAAACCATTTTCCTTAATACCCCTTTTAGCAAACATGATTTTTATCATTTCCCTTCCATTTTACTGACACTTTAAATAAATTAAGGCAATTTTTTCTTAGCCCTATTTAATCCTCTTTAAATACTTAATTATCATCAATAATCTCTATTTCTTGGTGCAAAATCATTGTTGAATAGATGTGTCAAGTAATTTTGATAAAATGTGGCAATGCAGCCAAAAAATAAATGTGTTTTTTTAAACTATTTTTGAACAGCAAAAAGGATCTGAATCAGTTTATCTGTCCAAACTCCATATACTGTGAATATATACAATTTACACTCTGTTAATTCAATAGTCTATGGCATGATAACATTTTGCCACAAGATCAAAACTATATTTTATACATACTGTGTTGCCAAAAAAAGTTTCTACAGATACACTGAATATGTAAAAATCATTACAAAGTTAGCCAAAACTATTGAGAATGCGGAATTAAAGACTTTCTCTTAGATGCTTGAGGGAAGAAAGTAACTTAAAGACAATGGGGAAATTTTTTGTTCCTTGAGGTTTACAACACTTCTATGGCAAAAACATTCATGATCTAAAGAGAGTCAGATCACTTGTAGTGGAGATATACACACACATACTCAGAGAGAGAAAGAGAGAGAGAGAGAGATACAGACAGACAACTGTACAGAGACATACAGATAAATAGAAATGCTTAATATGTATATCCATTTAAGTACTATTATGAGAGTAATAGTGTCAGATCAAAAACACTGAAGAACATAAAGAATCAATGCTGTCATAAGAGATGACCATAGACAACAGGGCTCTTATAGAATTATTATGGATATTTTACTATGCAAACTAGAGATTACAATAGTGATGCTATTTGATAGTTCTATACTGATGCCTTGGCAATAAAAATAACAACTCAGATATAATATTTAATCAGTTAAATGCAAATACTATCCACATATTCTTTGTGTGACTTGTGCCTTTAAGTGGATCATTTACGTGTAATCTTCCCACTACAATTTCTAATTCTAGAAAATATTTAGACCAACTTTTTTTCATGAAAAATATTCAGCAAATGTTATGATGAATTGATAAAATCAATTTTTGTTATATTTACTTATATTGATCATTTGATTTTAAACACATTTCAAAACCCCTCTAGTTATGTCCTCCTGTTTCAAATGCTATAAGTTTTGTTCAGAGTATTTTATAGATTAACATATTTGAAGCTTTATTCTCATATTTAAAAATTGGAGATATCAATCTGATTTCACACTTGTTTGGTTAATTAAAAAGTGCTTATTTATATATATGTATATATGTGTTTGTGTGTATATATATATATATCCCATCTTCAAGCTCATCAAATTCTCTACGTATATGCTAGAGGGAGCTATTGGAAACAAATCTCTTCAGGGTTATCATTATTGTTTTATTTTCTTAACATAATTAGAAAATCATTCTAACTGTATTTACTTTTCTGGCAATCATGTAACAGCCCTTTACTGGTGGTCTGTGGGTTCTGTACTGTCCTTATGAAGCAAGAAAGACTTCTCACTTTTATGTCTTAATATTTCAGAATTGTCATCATGTCTCAGAATTAAAGAAAAAAATACAGAAAGCTACTCATTTTGTGTGTGACTTTTTAGTTGTTACTCTACTTTGTTCCTTTTTCTCTTAAGTCACTAAAAGGTTGGAAAATAGAAGGGAATTTTAGAGTTGCACAGACACATAAATCAAGACTTCAAATTTAATGGTGAAATAGTATTGTGTATGAATCTAGAGGTTCTGATGAAGGGTTATTTCAGTAAACGTTGACAGATTGACAGTAGTTGCTTTGTAGATGTAGAAAACAAGCACTCATATAAAATTGTTCTTTTAATGGTAGAAAGTTTTAAGAGAAAAAAATTCTCTGGAGTAGTGACTTTGTGCCACAGAAAATAGTTCCTGGAAATTTCATGTGGCTATAATTGTTATAAATTTAAAATGTGGAAAAAAGGGCGAGGTAGTATAAAATATGTTCCCTTTAAGATTTTCTTTGTATGTAATTTTTACTATTTATTTCTCTATTTTCTCTTCAGGCAACGTATAATTAAATAGAGATTAACAAATGTGTGCTTTTAGTTTGATGTATTAAAGGTATTTTGTTTAATAAATCAATCTTAGGCCATACATCTGCGAAAATTATGGCCAAATTAGATGTTTTCAGGAAAAGAGCAGTAAAGGTATTATTATTTTTCTTTAAGATAGATTAGTTGAGTGACCAAAGGAAAAAAAGATAGCTGTTTTTCACAGTGTATTAGTCATATCTTCTAACATTGTTTAGTTGGAATGTATTTATTTATGATCCTTCATAAACATAATCTACGTTTTATTTGAGAGGTTGGCCATACCACGTCATTCTCAGGGCTTGCTCTTTTCCCTGTGCTCAAGGTTCATTCCTAGAGATGCTTGAGGGAACTCACTGTGTGCCAGAGACTAAGTCAGGGTTTTATGCATGTGTGGCAAGCTCACTAACCCCTCTAATAACTTTCTTGCTGTCCATTTCTTTTTTTTTTCTCCGTGTGACTGACTAGTTTTCTTTTCTTTTCTTTTCTTTTTTATTAGTGAAACACCATGAGGTATAGCTGTAGACTTACAAATTTTTGTGCTTGGGTTTCAATTATACAATGATCAAATAACCATCCCTCCACCAGTGGTACTACATGGAAAGTATCGTGTTAAGCGAAATGAGTCAGAAAGAGAGGGATGGATACAGAAATATGGCATTCCTCTGGGGAACATAAAGTAACAAAATAGGAGACTAACACCGAGGAGTGGCCGAGATTAGTACCAGCAGTTTTGCTCCATGGCTTGGTGTCTATTTTTTTTTAAGTTGTTCTGTTTCCGAGCTAAGCCATGTAGCACTCATTCCTTACTCCTATCTCTACACTCTGCTAGCACTCCTTGAGGACTCAAGGGACCTTATGAACAACTGCAGATTGACCTGGGTTTGGTGTGGCATGCAAGGCAAAAGCCCTCCCCCTATAATAGCCCACTTACACTCAAACAGATCATTTCAATAAAGAAAAATAATATATTTTATAGGGAAGGTATAATACGGTTAAAGGTGAGATTCCCTCTACAGTTTTAATATTTAATTTAAAGTTTCCATTTAAAAATCACTAGCTAGAAATTGATAGCAATTCTATATTCCCCTGAATTCTATCTATATTTATAGAAAGAAATATAAATTTTAACAGGACACAACAAATTAGGCTTGAATTCTTTTTTTCTTTTCTTTTTGGGTCACACCTGGCAATGCTTAGGGGATACTCCTGGCTCTGCACTCAGAAATTACTCCTGGTGGTGCTCAGGGGACCATATGGGAGGCTAGGAATTGAAGCTGGGTCTGCCACATCAAAGCAAACACACTACCCACTGTGCTATTGCTCCAGCCCTAGGCTTGAATTCTTAATTTATGAGTATGGAATCAAACTAAATTCTTCAAATGCTTTTTTTTTTTCATTTTGAGTCACACGTGGAGATACACAGGTGTTACTCCTGACTCATGCACTCAGGAATTGCTCCTGGCGGTGCTCTGGGGAACATATGGGATACTGGGAATCAAACTCGGGTCAGCCATGTGCAAGGCAAATGCCATACCCGCTGTGCTCAACCTGCTTCCCTCCAAGGGGCCCCGGCGGCGAGGACAGTCAGGCACGGGGGCAGGAGACTGCACTGTTCTCTTCCGGGAGCTGGTTTTTATAGTCTCTGAGTCTTGGCTGTTGATGGGGTTACATGGTGCCAGGGGGCCAGTTGGTGGGTGTGACCCCCGCCTACTGGAATTTGGAGGATCTGGGTGGAGGATGCTCGGCCCAAATCCGAGTAGGCTTGGAGATCTCGGCCCCGGAACCCGCGTGACTTTGTCCCTTTGCCAGTACCTTCATGTGTGCGGAGAGTGGTCTCAACATGGTGGTGGCTGGTCCTGGAGGTCTTTGGCTGCCGGAGCCCTGGTCGGGGGCGGGGGGGGGGAGGAAAGCTCAACCCGCTCCCTTCCAAGGGCCCCCGGTGCGAGGACAGTCAGGCGCGGGGCAGGAGACTGCACCGTTCTCTTCTGGGAGCTGGTTTTTATAGTCACTATTTTAAAATTGTTTTACTTTAAAACTTATGTCAGAGCATATGTTGTATGGTTATAACCATATAAAATTTTGATGATAAAATTTCAATGAAAAAAATCACACCATAATGAATAATGAATCCTTAGTGAATGTTCTGAAATGATTAAATTTCTCTGTAAATTAAATGTATGTTACTCTGTAAAATTCAGAAATAATATTTATATTCGCAAAGCTCATGACTTTAATAAACTCTCATCTAACCAATGAATTCTTTTGAATGCATATTTGGAATAACTCTCTAAATCCAAGAAAAACAAAAAGAACATCTTGAAAACAGAAAAAAGAAAGCATTACTGAAGAAATAATAGGAGGAACTAGAAAACAGTGATTTATATCTTTCAAATGTTGAAAGCAAATATAAAACCATCTTTGGCAACAATAACTTTTTCCAATTAAAAACACCAAGTAACTTAAAAAATTATAGCTATTAATATTGCAATAATCCCAATCTAACAGTATAGAGACATTGCTTAAATTTAGTAATTTTCTATCAATTATGAGATTAATAGACAATCACATTGGAATCAAAAAATAAATAAAGGTTACTTGGTAAAAGGTAAAGGTAAAGGCCCTCCCGTTGTTCGTCGATTTGCTCGAGTGGGCCCAGTAACGTCTCCATTGGAGACTTTGTTGTTACTGTGTCTGGCATATCGAATACGTCACGGAGAGCTTGCCGGGCTCCCCGAGAGGGGCGGAGGAATCGAACTCGGGTCGGCCATCTTGGTTGCGTGCAAGGCAAATGCCCTACCGCTGTGCTATCGCTCCAGTATGATCGTGATCTATAATATCATAGTTAACCATGGCTACAGATAGAAAACCAGATGAAAGTACTACAAACAGTGAACAAAAAATAAAGCTGGAAATAAGACCCTGAGTTTGACACCTGGCACCACAAAACAAAACTGAATAAAAGTAACTTGATACTCATTCTTACTCAGATACTGGTAACAACAACCAAATAAGTGTATCAATCTGGAGAAATAATAACCAGTAAATCCTAAAACTAGCAGAGGACAGAAAGAAGGAAATAATAAAATATGGAAGATGTCAGTTATAGAGTTTTCCTTTAAAATATATAGAGACATATATATGCATGTATAGCTTTTTTCATATAACACCATATCATATCCACTGAACTGGAGGCATAGTGCATACCATAGGTGAAACAATTGCCTTTCATGCAGCCAACCCTGATGAGATTTAATACAGTCCATATGGCCCGTTGAGCACCATCAAGATATATCTCTTGACATGGAGCCAGGAATAAGTCAGGAGCAACTCTGGGTATGCCCTTAAAAATCATGATCCCTTAATAGCAAAAAGACTATTATTCAAAAAATAGGAGAAAGAATCTCAGCATGTCAAATGAAAATGTATTATAGGATTATCAGTATAAATAAAATATGAATGAACCTAATAGCCTATGTAGAGTAGAGCCTATATAAAGATCATCTATTAAATAATGATTAGTTTCATCTTGGTCTTCTTCAAAGGTGGGGTTTATTCATATTTATATCTTCAATTTATCCATTTATTCATTTTAGGGTAACATAAATGTGCTTGAAATATAATAATTATATTTTGTATGCCATACTATATAATTTAAAATACAAATGTAACCACTATATTGTAAAACAGAAAGTCTAAAATGCAGTGATGTTACATCAGAGCTCTTGCCTCTTCATCCTCTGAACCTGCTGTCAATGCCGTGAAATAGTGGGCAACTTCACAATCTTGCTCTGTGGCGTATTCTTTTTCAGAAAGTACTTACTCCAAATAGAAGCTAAGATTTTTTTCCTCATAATTTTTTTTCAGTCTACCTGGGAGAAATAATAGTTAACGTTCATATCAGAAGAACCTCGTTTTCAGCATTACCTAAATATACCCTTCAGCATAGATTTTTTTGGTTATATCTGTGCATGTGTTTTTGCCAATATCTCATCAACCATCATTATCTTTCTTTGGAACTAATTCTGAAATGACAGGATCAATGGAAATGCTTATTCTCTTTGCACATTTTCTCAGAGGAATTTTTAAAAGTTACATTAATTTTTCAGAATAAATAGGATCAGGAGAAGTTTCATTACACTTGTAAAGATATCTTATGGTAATAATGGCATATGCACAGATAACTGGCAACACTTATTACTTAGGACTATATAACTTTGTAAAGTAATAATATTTGGCGAAATGGCTAACATTTTAATTATAGTAAGTTCAACTGTATATCATAAGCATTTAACAATAAATCACTATTTTATATGATTGCATAAGTGTCAGGAAGCACAATATGAGGTTTTTAATCATATTAGGTTGGATATTTTGGGGTGAATGGGGCACACACAGCAGTCTCAGGACTTTCCCCTGGCTCTGCGCCTATGCATCACTCTTGCCAGACTCAGGCATCATATTGAGGGGCCAGAGATTGAACCCTAGTTGACTGTGTGGAAGGGAAGCACTCTGCCTACTGTATTATTGCTCCAGCTGCTCAAGCTACGTTTGAATGTCTCTAAAAAAGGTTTTATTATCATTAAAAATTGTTATTGATTAGAAACTTTTACCATTTTAATCCTTAAATTTTATTTATGTTTTATCATTTTAAAATATATAATGTAGGGTTTTGCTTAGTTTTTTTTTTTACCTTTTTTGGGTCATACCCAGCAATGCTCAGGTGTTACTCCTGGCTCTGCACTCAGGAATTATTCCGAGCTGTGCTCAAAATATAATATGAGGGGCTGGAGAGATTGCACAGTGGCTAGGGCGTTTGCCTTGCACTCGGGAGACCCAGGTTCGATTCCCAGCATCCCATATGGTCCCCTGAGCACCGCCAGGAGTAACTCCTGAGTGCAGAGCCAGGAGTAACTCCTGAGTGCAGAGCCAGTAGTAACTACTGTGCATCGCCTGGTGTGACCCAAAAAGAAAAAAAAAGATCATATGAGATGCAGAGGGAGTGGAAAATGGGTTGACTGTGTGCAAAGCAAATGCACTCCCCACTCTTCTATCGAGCTCGAGCGGGCCCAGTAACGTCTCCATTGGAGACTTTGTTGTTACTGTGTTTGGCATATCGAATACTCTTGGTATCTTGCTGGGCTCTCCGAGAGGGGTGGAGGAATCGAACTCGGGTCGGCCATGTTGGCCGCTTGTAAGGCGAACGCCCTACCCGCTGTGCTATCGCTCCAGCCAGGAGGGCGTTCGCCTTGCACGCAGCCGACATGGCCGACCCGAGTTCGATTCCTCCGCCCCTCTCGGAGAGCCCGGCAAGCTACCGAGAGTATTCGATATGCCAGACACAGTAACAACAAAGTCTCCAATGGAGACGTTACTGGGCCCGCTCGAGCAAATCGACGATCAACGGGAGGGCCTTTACCTTTACCTTTACCTTTACTCTTCTATCACACAGGTTAGATTTTAAACTGTGTTTGTCCAGGATATTTTGGTTCTATATGCATTTATGTATTTTATTTTTTAAAAAAGGTATCACTATTCACTTCTCTTTGATGCCATTACATAAATTAGGGTTACCCACATTTCGCACTGTGGGGTTCAGCTCTCATTTCTGGCAGCCCAGGTGGCAGTGTTCATACACTTGCCTGTGGTACTCACCAACAGTTGGTTGCCCACGTCTTTTCCTGTGTCTGGAGAACCTCCCTGTGGTGCTTTGGTGCTTTCTATGGTGTTCACGTTCATTCTTGCCTGCACTGCACTTCCTGGCCACAGCGCTCTCAGGTCTCCTTAACTACATACTCTCCAGAGTTGATCCTGTGATACTAGCTGTGACTCAGCCAAGATTCCTCGCGGCTCAGACAACACAGATGCAATGCTCAAAGAACAGAACAGCCGGAATTGTACTTAGTGCATGCTACAGCACCAAGGATTGAATTAAAAACCATATGGGCCCCTATCACTATATAGATTAGGGACGTAGGGCTGGGAAAAACTAATTATATAATGGCTCCTCTGTTTTTTGGCCACACCTGACATTGCTCAGTTAGTCCAACCTCTGCACTCAGGAATTACTCCTGGAGGTAACCAGGGGATCATATAAGATGCGGGGATTCTTAGATTGAGAAGCAGGGCTAAGAAAGATTATTGAGATAATGTCTTCTCTGTTTTTTTTTTTTTGTCCACAACTGGCAATAATCAGAGATTATTTGCTGCTCTGTTCTCAGGGATGACTCCCAGCAGTAATCAGGGGACCATATGAGATGCTGAGAACTGAATCTGGGTAGTTCATGTGGAAGGCAGAACTCCAACCCACTCTACTATCTTTCTGGTCATAAATAATGTCTTGGCTTTGTTTATTAAATGGAAAATTCAATCTTAAACAATAGGAGTTCATGTTAAAAGTGATTGCACCTGTCAATTACTTGAGTGACAAGAGTAATAAATCTTTGTGTCTGAAAATTGTATTAGAATTTAACAACCTTAATCATATTTTAATAGTGTTTCTGCCATTAAATATGCTACATCTAAAATGAAACTCTAATTTTTAGTCATCAAGCTCTTTAGGAATTCAGCAAGGTGCAAAATTAACAGGATGGAAAGTCTCAATCTCTGGTAAAAAGCAAGAAAATAAATTAGAACTTTCCTTTTGGACCTAATTTCTTGATCACTGGTATTAAAGGTAATGTCTTCTTTGTTGGTTTTTTTTTTTTTTTTTGGCCACAACTGGTGATAGTCAGATACTTGTTTACTTTTTTTTTTTTAAGTTTGTCATTATTTTGGCCATGCTTGGCAGTGCTCAGGATTTGTTCCTGCTTCTTTACTCAAGAGTCATTCTTGGTGTGTCTCGGGGAGCCATATGTGGAGCATGGGCACCCAGGTCTGGCACCCTGCGAGACAAGCAACTAACCTGCTATGTTAACTCTTCATTCCTAATATTAAACTATTAATCATATTTATATTACAACTGTGTATGCTGGAAAACTAGACTGTTACAAACTTAAAGGTAAAAGTTCAGTTTCAATATTTTATTCCTCATAAATTTATTTGAATGCATGAAGTAATACTACTCGAAATGGCAAGTCTATTTTTCTCTAAGAAACTTTTTTTTAAATCTCTTCCTCTTTTTTTTGTCTCTTCTGCTTGAGAGAACAGAGAAGGACAGGGTTTCGTCTTTACTATGTGATTTTTATGTCTGTAAACATCTGTAAAGTTGGCAGACATTGATTTAGTTCCATTTCTGCGACCGGAAAATATACCTTTAGCTGAACAAATGCACTAAGAATAAAAAAGATAAGATATATTGTTGTTTCTGGTTTTAAATGATTCACTCGGACAAAAATTAGTTTAAATGTTCAGATAAGGTAAAGGTAAAAGGTAAAGGCCCTCCCGTTGATCGTCGGTTTGCTCGAGCGGGCCCAGTAACGTCTCCATTGGAGACTTTGTTGTTACTGTGTCTGGCATATCGAATACTCTCGGTAGCTTGCCGGGCTCTCCGAGAGGGGCAGAGGAATCGAACTCGGGTCGGCCATGTTGGCCGCTTGTAAGGCGAACGCCCTACCCGCTGTGCTACTGGGCCCACTCGAGCAAATGTTCAGATAATTTGGTCTTTATTAATGTGAAAATTTCATGTTTGGGATGAATGAAATGATATCCTCAGCAACTTGGTAGTTACGCATGCTTGTTAGTGAGAAATCAGTGGCATAAAAATTCAGTGATAGTCTGGATAATGGATTTCTTGGGGTTTTGTTAATAATCATCCCATTTTACCCAGTGAGTCATGTTAATTATATAAATATAATAAACTAATATTTGAGATAGCTGCAGAACTGGATGAATTATAATTCTAAAGATTCAGCAATATTTAAATTCACCTGAAAAAGTTAATATTAGGATTCATGAAAGCAGCCTAATAACTATTAAACTAACGGTTTCTCTGTCTAACAAAGATTTTATAAAATGTAAAACAATTCAACATATTAAGAACATTGTATTTTAAGTGCCTGGGAGGTATAGCACAGCTGGTAGGGCCTTTACTTTACAGGCCACTGACCCAGGTTCTATTACTCCGTCCCTCTCAGAGAGCCTGGCAAGCTACCGAGAGTATTTCACCCACATGGCAAACTCTGGCAAATTACCCTTGATATATTTGATATGCCAAAAACAGTAACAAGTCTCACAAATTTTAAACATTTACAAAACAATCTTACATTTTAGTAAGAGATCATATTTTTCATAAGTGTATCATTAAATTTAAATTATAAAAGATTGACAAAGGATTTAATACAACTAATGATTTTTAAAATTACTTACACACAAATATATGAAAATCGTTTGAGTTAATATTAAAAATTGTGGTTGGGATTTGTTTTGGGGTCACATTTGGAAGTGCTCAGAGCTTAATCCTGGCTTTATGCCATAAGAAAAATCCTCTTGACGCTCCAGAGAGTCCATAAGGAGTACAGGGAGTCCAATCAGGGTTAAACTTCATACTAGGGCAAATGTTTCACCTGCTGTACAATGTCTCTGGGATGATGGATAAAATTTGGTGTAATATGAACAACAGAATTTAAATATTCAATTTTAGAGATTTTTAAATATATAAATACATATATATATACATGTATCTGTATAAGACCCATATATACACATTTATATTTATATGCATGTGTGTATATATAGCTCTCATTGGCCCTTAGGCCACACCTGAATTTAAAGGCCCAGGGTATTTCGAGCTGGTGCTCTGAAGACTTTGTGGTGCTAGAGTTTTAAACCCAAGGCCTCAGATGTGAAAGATGTACTCTTTGCCACTTGATCCCTATTCTAATATCCAGTCTATTAAAAATATTTTTTTAAAATTTTTTATTAGTGAAACACCATCATGAGGTACAGTTGTAGACTTACAAATTTTTGTGCTTGGGTTTCGATTATACAATGATCAAATACCCATCCCTCCACCAGTGCCCTTTTTCCACCACCACGATCCCAGTATCCCTCCCACCCACATCTCCCCTGTCCCACCCTGCCTCTGTGGCAGGGCATTCCCTCTCCTTTTGGGTGCTGTGCTTTTCAAAAGAGGTGTTGAGTGGCAATCATGTTCAGTCTATAGTCTACTTTCAGCATGCTTCTCTTCAGCATGTGTGGCTAGTCTCCAAGCCATAACATTTTTTTAATCACTTAATCACTTTGTTGTTACTTAACTTCCTGTTAGTCGTTGATTTGCTTGAGTGGGCGCCAGTAACGTCTCCATTTGTCCCTGTTGCGTGCTAGTGTAGCCCAATGGCATCTGTTCGCTCTGGGAACATGAAGAGCCTCAAACTGATCGTTCATGATCTTAACGAAGAAGTCTGACCATCTGGTAGGTGGGCGGTCATGCGGTCTTTTGACATCCCGTGGAATCCAGTCAGTAACAGCTCTAGTCCAGCGGTCGTCTTTAAATCTCATTACATGACCAGCCCATCTGATTTTCGACACCTTGGCAAATGAGACAGCGTCCCTGATTCTTGATCGTCGATGGATGTCAGAACTCCGGATTCTTTCTCTCATTTGAGTGAAACGTGATATTCCAAGCATAGCTCTTTCTATTCTTCTTTGGGAGACCTGAATAGCGTTCTCATCTTGTTTGCGCAGGGCCCAGGTCTCTGAGGCATATGTTAATGCAGGAAGAACAGTGGAATCAAAGAGATGTGCCAGGAGCCGGAGGTTCTTCATCCTCTTAGCTATTTCTTCGACGTTCTTGAAGGCGTTCCAAGCCGCTCTCTTCCTCCTGCGCAGCTCGGGTGCCAGGTCATTTGTCATGTTGACTTCTCGACCTAGGTACACATAGCTGTTGTTTTCGGAGATGGTCGTTCTGTAGAGAGCGAATGGGGCATCAGGAACGAGGCTGCTTCTCATAAACATTGTCTTCGTAGGATTCAGCTCTAGTCCTGCCTTTCCACACTCACGGTCAAAGTCGGTCAGCATTTGTGCTGCTTGGCTGATGTTTGGTGTTATTAAAACAATGTTATCAGCAAAGTGGAGGTGGTGTAGTTGCCGACCATCTATCTTCATTCCCATTCCTTCCCATTCCAGTCGTCGCATGATGTTCTCGAGGGTGGCACTGAAGAGTTTCATGTACTCCTGGTACATTTTTTTTTAATTTCATTTTTTTTTCTCTTTTAATGCATGGGATGTTGAACCATACTCAGCAGTACTCAGTTATTCGCTCAGGGATCACTCCTGCAGGTTCAGGGGACCACATGATTTCAGGGACTGAACCCTGGTTGGATATATACAAGGCAATCACCCTAACCTCTATACTCTTTCTCTGGCCCCAGTGCCTGATATATGAAAATGAAATAGTGTTCATTATATCTATTCTAATTATATCATCACAAAAATAATAGATAAATGTGGCTGCATTTTCAAATTTAATTTTAAATACCTACCAGTTAATATCATATTTAATCTCTAATATGCTTCAGTTTCCCTTGCGCATATATTTAAAATTACTTACATATCATTTAAATAAAGTAAATCTAATTCAGATAACATGGTGGATTATAGGTTCTTTCACTTTCTATTGAAACACTTATTATAAAATACAATAAGATGTAAATTTAAATACTTTTGAAAGTGAGGATATTAATGACAAACTTTCTGATTCCCTGCGGACTTTTGTCCTTCTAGGAAAATATGGTATCTTGTCATTTACTTCTTGACCAGATAAGGAGCATGATGGGTTTTTGAGCGATGATCCCTAGCAAAAATCAGGGTGCCTAGAGGCGACTTCCAGCAATGATTTATCAATTGGGACACAATAATCCAGTACTATGGCCTGAGAATGGGGGTGCTCTGGCCCTGTGGCACGACAGATCAATGCTTCCTATGAGCGATACTCGAGGTTATTTAGTTCTACATCTGGTAGTTCTTGAGGAACATGAGGTGCTCAGGATCAAAGCAGGTATTCCCAATTTCTATGCTCTTTCTCCTGGTCCCCTCAAAGGATTTTTAATTTTATAAAAATACACAGCAGGTAGGGCGTTTGCCTTGCATGCAGTCCATATGGCTGACTGGAGTTTGATTCCTCCACCCCTCTGGGAGAGCCAGGCAAGCGACCAAGAGTATCTTGCCTGCATGGCAAATCCTGGCAAGTTACCTGTGATGTATTCAATATGCCAAACACAGTAACAAGTCTCACATTGTTACTGAGCCCGCTCAAGCAAATCGATGAACAACTGGAGGACAGTGACAGTGGCAGTGATAAAAGTCTTGGGGCTGGAGTGATAGCAGAGAGGGTAGGGCGATTGCTTTGCACGTTGCCAACCCAGGTTCGATTCCTCTGTCCCTCTCAGAGAGACCGGCAACTACCGAGAGTATCCCACCCGCATGCCAGAGCCTGGAGAGTTCCCTGTGGCATATTCAATATGACAAAAATAGTAACAACAAGTCTCACAATGGAGATGTTACTTTTGCTCACTTGAGCAATCTAATGAACAATGGGAGGACAGTGCTACAGTGCTACATATTAAAGTATTAAGAATGTAAAAAAAGTAAAAATGTCTATAATTTTCAAATAGCTACACTTTAAAATAATCATATGAATGTGTATTTTATTTTTAGTGTGTATTTTAAACTAAAAATCTCAATTAAAAAGGTTCTAGGTTATACTTCCAAAATCTAAAATGAAGAGAACACACTACACATTACATGGCAATAAAAACATACAGTCCAATTATTTTAAAGTATGGACAAAGAATTTGGATAAGTTTACCACCAAAGACATAAAAATGCAATAAAAACTAGAAAAAAAGTGTTAAAAACCATTTCACATCTGTAAAAATAGCCTACATTAAAACTTTAGAAATAGAAAAAGTTGGTAAGTGTATGGGGAAAAATAATTCTTTACACTGCTACCAGAATTAAGCCCAGAGCAACTTCAGAAATTGCCTCCACACCAAAATCACCAGAAATCCTGGAAGTGAAAATCACTCATGATCTTGAATTCTTAAGAATTTACCAAAGTTTGTGAGGTTTTTGGGTCACATCCAGCTGTGTTAGGGGTTTAATCCTGTCTCTGCAGTCAATCATCACTCCTGACTGTGCTCTCGCAATCTTGTGCAGTCCAGGGTATGAATCTGGGAGAGAACAAGAACGGCAAACCCCTTGCCAACTTTACTTTCTTTCCAGCCCCTTAACCAAAGTGTTTGAAAACACCAACATAAAATAAGACTTTTTATTTAAATAAGTCAGAGGTTGAAGATAATGATAGGGTGTCACTCATATGTGTAATATAAATCATCAAAGTCAGAACAATAGTTCAGTGTATTCAGACCTTGCCTTGCACACAACTGACCCATCTGAGTCCAGGGTATGGAGTAATAATTGAGTATCACCAGATGTGCACCCCTAAACAAATAAACAAATAAAAACAAGGTACAAATGATTTTTAATTAACTCACTATCATTACATTTGTTTTTCTATTAGCAATGCAAACCAAACAAATTAACTTAAACGTAATTTATAATATCTCCTTAAGTTTTTCTTTAAACATAGATACAATTTAACTTGGTAATGTAATTATAAAAATATGATTTTTTTCAGTTGCATTTCCTATAAAGTTGGCCAGCATTTGTGCTGTGTGGCTAATGTTTGGTGTTATAAGAACAATATCATCATTAAAGCATAAGCGGTGTAGTTGCCAACTGTCTAACTTCACTCCCATTCCTTCCCATTCCAGTCATCACATGACGTTCTCGAGGATGGCACTGAAGAGTTTCTGTGACATGGTATCACCCTGCCAAACCCCTGTCTTGACATCGATGAACACTTCCTTGTAGAATGGTGAGATCCTGATAGTGAATCCCTAATACAGCTCACGGAGGATTTTGATGTGTTGAGTTTGAACGTCCTGTTTGGCTTGAGCTTCGATGACTGCTTCAGTCTTCACAGAATTAAAGGCCTTCTTTAAATCGATGAACGTTAGACAGAGCAGCATCTTGAACTCCCAAGAAACCTAAATGATCTTTGTTACCGTGTGGATATGGTCAATCATGCAGAATCCTTTTCAGAACCCGGCTTGCTTGCACTGTTGTCCTTAATCTAGTTTTCTGTCAGACCTATTAAGGGTGACTCAAGTGAACAGCTTGTTGATGATAGATAATAGACAGATCAGGGATAGATGCCAATGTTGTGGATGTCTCCCTTCTTGTACAGTAGAACGATCCTACTGGTTCTACTAATGAGATGGAAACTTGCATTCAGACAGGTAACATGTGAAGACTCGAGTCAGTGTATTGATGAGTACTGTTGGCAGATTCTTCAGGTGTCCGGGTCAGACCTTGTCTGGGCCGGGTGCTGTTCGCTTCTTTAACAACGAAATGGCATGTTGGATTTCAGAAGAGAGAACGTTGGGGATGACATATCCATCCTGCGGAATTTGTATGTGGGCAGGTGGACAATGCTATTGAAGCATTACAAGTAAAAGCCATGGATAATCTTCTCTATTTTTTTGGAAGATGTGATAGATCCATCAGGACATTGAAGGGCAGTCATCTTGGTCTTGTAGTTGGTGGAGGATAGGCTGGTGTTGCGAATGCTTTTCCCGGCTTCTGCTGCATCTGCCAACACTGCTGCTCTTCTCTCTTTAAGGTTTCCTTTATCGCTTCTATGCACTGCTTTGCGAGCTTGGATATTAGCTTGTGCTTGCTTGAGGCTCACGACCAGTCACACTTGCAAATGAGCTCGAGAGTTTTTGAAGACAGGTGTCTTTTTGTGGCATTCTCTTCCTTGGCATTCCTTGTACAATCATGGAGATGCTGAACTAGTCAATCATGTTTTCTGCCATTGTCGTCAACGATGACATCTTCCCATGTTGCCACAATAGTGCCAAAGAGCTCCCATTTGGTAGTCGTTCTGGGAGTTCTTTTCTTGAACTTTACAGCCCTTTTGTCCTGCTCTGTGAAGTAGAATTTTTCACAAAGGAGACTATGGTCTGATTCGGTTTGGAATTTTGGGACAACAGAGATGACAGTCAGGCAAAACTGTCGATCAAATAGGATGTGGTCAATTTTGTTGTGGAACTGTCCACCAGGAGACTCCCATGTCCAAAGTTTAGATTCAGCCTTCTGGAACTGCAAGTTACCATGGATGGTCTTGGTTGACATGATGAACTCAGACAATCTCTCATCCTGTTGTGTGCATGAATAATGAAAATATCTGCTGGTTCTTCTCCATCCTTTAATTCCAAAATGGAATTATTTTAAATCATTGAACAAGTGATTGAACATAATATCTGTCTATTTAAGGACCATCTAGTGAGTGAAAAGTGATATCAGATACTAGAACAGGATCCCAAAAGGTGAATTTTATGAATAGCTTTTCTTTAACCTTGGGATGTCAATTTAACCTCACTGTTCCTTATAACCAGGCCCATATAATTAATAATGCAAGGTTTACTATTTTACAGATGAATGTACTAATGCATAATATACTTAATATAAGCATGTTATAGAAGAATATCTTAAAATAAATATAAATTTTTAATTATGCTCTAGTTTAACACAGATTGACACATAGGCTATATGTTTAAATATAAGAAAAATGCTTAGAATTTTAATACCACTATTTTTTGTAGGTTTTCATCATTACTCTTTTGGAGTTTTATGTATCTTCATATTTCACATTATTGCCAATTATTAATTATAGACATAAGTATAATCTTAATATCACTGATTAAAGCAAAATCTAGGCAATATGACCTTGTAGTTCATTTTCATTAAAGCCATAATTTGAAAAACAAATTGTGCTGTAGAATTAGCATACACATAATTTCTCAAAGATTCTATATATTTATATAAATAGTGAAGTTAAAGGCAGAAAGTATACTAAAATAGTATGATTCAAAATCAGTTTAACTGCAGCTACTTTCCTTAAGCAATTGTGGAAATGATCCAATGGTCTGAACCCCCAAAATGCAAAATTTATTTTTGAAATGTTTCATCTTATCTGCAAATACCAGAAATGCACACAGAATAAATCCTAGTTACATCTGAGCATTGGTTTATTTAAATTTACGTATGTCAAGAACCAAGAGACAAATTATACCACTTCTCTGCTTGCATGCTTCATGTCTCCAGTATCTAAATTTGCCTGAAAAATCTCTGCATAAGTTCTAGAGAATCTAGTAGAGTGGGTTTTTTTGTTTGTTTTTCAATAAATGATATATTGAAGGGTGACTCATAATGAAGAGTGTTTTAATTGGTTAAACTTTTCATTTGGGAGTATTTGTGAATCACGTAGAAAAACTCAGGACATAATGCTGACTCTGTAATTGCTATTACTTCTGGTGACATTACAAGGATCATCTGTAGTGCTGGATGGAAGGTGGGTGAGTCGCTTGCAAGGTAAAAAATACCTCACCTGGTGTACTATCTCTCTGACCCCATGAAAATTTCTTTAATGTAAATTTCCTTGTCTCTGCAGTAATGGTTTTGCTCTAGTAAGCTGTAAGTATTCCCAGGAACAACGTTTTTAATACATGAATTGGTGATCGTGATGCAACCTATACAACCATTATTCTAGATATTCTGGCTCAAGGTCTCATATTTGCTGGCCAGAGTATCTAAAAAATGCATGCTCTACTGTGGGTAAATCTACTATGGGTAAATTTCCAGTGACCCTTGGCCAGTAACTTTACTTCCCTCTCTAACCTGTTGACAGCCAGAGATTTTTAACAACCCTAATCACAGTATTATTTCTATACCCAAGTTTCATTCCCAGCTGTGAATATTTCCGTCCATGCAGTAGCAAATCCTCAGTCTTATGACTTATGTTTTCAGTTCAATTCCTTAGTCTTATGAATATATTGGGTCCTCCAAAAAATCCAAAAGCAGAAAAAGAAGAACAGAAGTAAAAGTTCATAAATCAGTTATTTCTTGAATAGCCAATAGCTATCTTACCAACTGGCTATGTCTATCAGTTCTTTCAACTCTTTCCCACTAGGCCAAATAAATATCTTTAACTACTTCATTGAATCTTCCTCTTACCTTGCCTCTTCTTCTCCTATAAGGTCTATTTTCAAGATAAAAAAAACTCTATTCCATTTGAAAACTCAGTCCTTATCAGTTGAGTTGCATGGTACACTGACTCATCTGTTTCTTAGGTTCTTATTTTTTTTCATCATTGTGACCCACAAGAGCATTCCCTCAGAAAGTTCCAAGGAACATATTGACAATTTGTTAGTAAGCATTTCACTTGTGGTGCAGAGTAAGGTTCTTGCCCAACACGCAACTGATCCAAGTTCCATTCCAGATGAGCCCCAGGAGCAAAAATTAAACACAGAGCAGAGAATAAGTCTTCGCACTGCTGGGTGTGCCTCCCACCCCCAATGGAAACAAACAATTACATATTTTTTGTTTAATTATTTAAAAGACAATGTCTCCTACTGCTAAGAACACATTAGTCCAAATGAACAGCTGTTTCAAACCCTTAAAACAATACTATAGGTAGGTCCTAGTGTTAATTATGCATCAGGTACATAAGATGAGGTATCCAATCAGGATGGAAAAAAAAGCAAAAGTTGGATGCAGATCAAAATCATAGCAGGAAGAGCATTTACTTTGCATATAGCTAATGTGGGTTCGATCTCTGTTATTAAATATGGTTGCCCAAGACTCACCAGAAGTTATCCCAGAGTAAAGAATAAGGTGAAAACTCTGAACACTTCTGGGTGCCCTCCTCCATCTGAAAAAATTATATATATTTTTTAAAAATGTTAGAGTTGGAAGCAAATTAAAAATTTGTCCAATAATAGTTGAAATAATCATGCTGGACAAGAACTGAATGTTGAAAGAAGGTAAAGAGATATACATAATAACCTTCCAGTATCTGCATT
This sequence comes from Sorex fumeus, assembly GCF_029834395.1. Lineage (NCBI taxonomy): Eukaryota > Metazoa > Chordata > Mammalia > Eulipotyphla > Soricidae > Sorex > Sorex fumeus. Next base: position 8,785,468 of record NW_026606188.1, read on the forward strand.
GCAGACCACAATAATGCCCAATAGAAGAAAGAGCCAGCCAGCCAGACCGACAGACAGAGACAGAGACAGACAGAGACAGAGAAAAGTTCCTACCATAGAGGTAACCTGGTTGGCATTTGTTGGGGGATAATGGAAGGGAAATTGGGGACCCTGGGGACATTGATGCTGGGAAATGTACATTGGTGGTGGGACAGGTGTTGGAACACAATGGTTGTAACTCAAAGATGAACAGATTTGTAATGGTATGTCTCATAGTGATTCAATTAAAATTTTTAAAGAGATTTCAAGATTTTCAAAGCAAAGTTACACAAATAAAAATTTAAAAAAACATTTAAAAGTTCTGAGACAAAAGTTTAAAAGTTCTGCAGAGTTCTGAGACAACAAATAGAACAATATTTCCAGATGCCATGTTTAAAGTATCTCTAGATGAAAAGCTCTTGTGGGTCACATTTTCTCTAATGGCAAGTATTTATAGAAGTATCCAACACTTTTCATAAGGTTTTTCTGTGAACAATTATCGGGGAATTCTATGAAAAGTTAATGTGAAAATTACAAATGGCACTTTCATTGTTTCTGAAAAAGTTTAGATTTCTTTGTTTTGTTTTGATTTATCTCTTATAATTTGCTAAATATAACACCTTCCATCTCCACCTAAGCTGCACTAAGATTTCATCTTCTCTTACAGTTACATTACTCAAAATTTTTATATCCATTCATCTGCAATTCTTGGTATGGAACTCAGTACTGACATAAAACAGAGGTGTGCAGATATCTTTTATTAATTAATATTTTGTGCTTGTCAGTAAAAGCTCTCTTTGAAGTTTTTTGAGAAATATTCATATGGTTTTCCATAGAAGTTGAGCCAGAGATTCCCCCAGTGCATGAGGGTTTATGTTCCACCACATTCCTTCCAGAACCTATTTTCAGTCTTCTTGATGTAAGCCATTATCCTTGGTATGAGATGATTCCTCACTGTCATTTTTTACATGACTTTTTGTTTTATTTTTAAAATGTTCTTTATATATACATGTATATTTTGTAGTAATATACCCTGTGCTACAGATTTTACCTATCATGTATTTAGAGAGTTTTACCACTAATAGGTGAATTACATGCATATATACTTGTTCAATATTCACCAAGGTAGCTGATATAATACCTGTTTTAGGAAGATTTCTTAGAATGGGAGTTAGGCTGTCATTATTTTTAAGTACTTTTTTGGGATTTTCTTTTATTTTATTGGGGTTTTATTAGCTGGGATTGAACCTCATAACCATTTTATAGAACAACACTGATGTGAATGACCTATAATTTGGGAGTGGACTAATGCTATTTAACTCAGATTTTCTGTGTACTTTGGTATAATCATTACTCCAATTATCCTCACTGTCATTTTGATGTGCATTTCCCTGCTAGTAAGTCACAGTAACACTTATAGTTCATATAACTATAGTTCAACTGCATGTCCTCTTCAAAGAACTATTTATTTTCTCTCCCTGTTGCTGGAGGAAATTTTTGTCTTCAGTTGTTGATTTTTATGAGTGTTTCCTATATCCTTGAGATTATTCCTATGTCTGATGTGTTTTCTGAGAATCTTTTCTCTCTTTCAGTAAGGGTGTCTTTAATTTTAGCCTATGTTTCTTTGATCATTTTCAGACATTTCACATATTGAGCTGTAATATGTATGATTATAAAAAGTAAAAAATTAAGTAAAAAATGTATTATTTCCTCTAGCAGACACAGCCAACAGTGTCCTTCTGGGTACCCTGAGCACTTTGTGCATATTTCATTATGTGCGGACAAGGTGGTTAGGAACCTTTGGGGTTACAGTCAGTAGTATATTGGGAACACTGGGGAACCTGAACATTCTTGAATGGACATGAAGAGAGTGGATTCAACATCTTCAATGTACTAGGAATGTACTTTGGTATTTGAGCCCCAACCTAATGCGGAAAAAATGAAAGTCTCTAGAGAAACAAAGCCAAAAAGCAACCAAGAGGGTCATCTCAGCTATTTTCACTATTTATAGAGTCTTGATAGAAAACTCCTTCACAACTGAATCAAGATAAAGCATGTATTTGGAAATAAAGTTTTAAGAAACTAACAGGAAAGAGAAGTAAACTAAATTTTTGTTAACAATAAAACAAAATCATGAGTTATTTTGCCAAATATTTTCTCTTACATTACATATATGAAAGAATAAATATATATTTTTATCATTTGGTACTCCCCAGAGTTTTGCAGCGAGAGAAAAAAAATCAAGAGTCTAACAAAAAAAAAAAAAGAAGAAAGAAAGAAATAGAGAAAGAGAAAGGAAGAAAGATTGACCTTGCTTTCAAGTGGCCATGTAGGGTGGTGGAAGGGGGATTGAGATCTTGTCCCCTGATGGGAGTAAGATACTACTAGCATTTTCATTTGTATTCTGGCTCACTGGGAATGAATCAGATTACAAGAAAAATTGTCTTCCCCTTCTGAGTTCTTCAGAGGTTGGAGAAGTTATTAGATGAGCAACAAAAGCTCTAAACGTTTTAGGCTTGTTTGTCCTTTCTCCCTTGTCACAGAGAGTCTATGTTTATCTGGTTATACCCATCACAGTGCTCCTGAGTCACTCCCATTCCTTTGCTTATCTGTAACCTCTTTGTACTCTGCTTCCACAACTGGTCTATAAACTGTATCTCCTAATCAGACTCTTATCTTGTGAGGTCAGATCCTTCTAAGGACCCTGTACTTGTGTTGTAATTTAAATATTGCCTTTCTCCTCTCCTTATGTCTTTTGTATAGTTTCTTCAGAATAATATTCTTTTTGTATTGACACAGGAAGACAATTAATATTATGCTTTTGTAACTGGGGAGTTAGTTGACTTCTAATAATCTTTACTCCTGGGCATCTACTTTCTCGACTTAAGCCTCAGTTTTCTTTAGTTTCTAGCGCCCCCAAAGCAGGATCCCGACAAGATACTGGATGAACCCAGGGCATGCTGTGAGCTACCCTGGCATTGAAATGGGTAGGCCAAAGTGCCACAATACTTAACTATAAGAGTATGGTCATGGACAAATTCTTTCATGATCCGAAAAGTAAAGATGAGATTAGGACCCTGCTAGGGCCAGGACAGACAAACCTGGCCTGAGCATTGTAGTCTGAGATCTATGGTGAGATGGCCTCAGGAAAACAATCCTATAAGCTTAATGTATCTCTTACTGTGGCCATATAAAATGACTAATATTATGAATGTTTATATGTTTGTTGGACTAAGGAAAGGAGAAGCACACCCATAGATGAAATTCCGCTCTTGGGTGGGACATCTTACTGAATGATACTTTGTCCTAGAAAAAGCTTCCCCTGAGGGAAGGATTTTACCTTTGTTGATTGTGTGACTACACCTACCTGTAGTCATTACCCCAATCCCTCATGCTTTGGGATTTAACTAAGACTATAGGAGTGGGCTGAGGGAGGCAGAAGCAGGAAGGAAAAGTATGAAGGAGCAGATCAAAGAGGAGGATGAAGGATGTCAGAGAAGGGGAAGATAAGGGGGAGAATCAGGAGAACCCAGAAGGAGAATCAGGAGAGAATAGAGATGAGATTGAATAAACTACAATTGAGACCAACCAGCCTGGCCCTCGTTTCTTCCTTCGTCCACCCATCGCCATTGGCCTCCCTGGCACGGGGGAAGTGCATGAAAATGCAGGCAGAGAGAGCAGCGAGCGAGAGCCTGGCTTTCTTATTTATTTTTTGAATATGCACAGAAGGATGGAGTAAAAAGAAAGGACTTGTTTACTAGGAACATTTCTACCTCTTGTATACATGGGAGAGATTAGGGAAAACCAAGTGACACCAATACCTTATGATGCCATGTTTAAATAGCTTAGATACTTTTTTTTTTAAACTTTGATCAGTGAATTTTATTTGGTGTACTTTTTGTTTGGGGGTGCTCAGGACTTCCTATTGCATCTGGACTCAGGAATTACCCCAGGCCATGCTTTGAAGAACATAATAGTTGTTGGGAATAGGACCTATGATGACTGTATGTGAGGGAAACTCCCTACTAGCAGTATTAACGCTATGGTTCCTTATTTTATTTTTTAATTAAAATAGATTTTATTTTTGGAGTCAAGATGGTGCCAATGCTGGTTGAACCCTTCACACTCTCCTTAACTGGGCTCACCATCTCGCTCTGGGTGCCAGGCAGCTCAACAAACTGGGCGTGGAGTTCCGCATGTGATATCTGCTGGAGCCCTGTGCGTGGTTCCTGCTGGACATCACTGACTGCTTTGCCAGATTGAGACAGAGTGTTGTTGGAGGGGTGAGGAAGGACCACGGCAGTGGGCAGTGGCCGCAGCATCACTGCCTCCCCCAGCTGGGCCAAGTCATGACACCATCTAACGTGGAGCAGCTATAGTGGACCTTTCAGAGAGTTTTCCATTGTGGGTCTCTGTCCGCCAACCACTGAGTGACTTGGGACTCGGAGCAGGTATTTGACCTGGCACAGACCCTATGCAATGGGATCTTCCTCTGCCAGTTTGACAGCCTCCTGGCACACTCCATCTACCTCAAAGAGATCAACCTGGGGCTACAAATGCCCCAGGCGCTGCCTAGAGATGCAGGCTGGTGCTGTTGTTCAGCATACAAATTGTTACAGCAAGCCAGTCACAAGGAGCTTACATTTGGTAGACTGGGAACACCTGCAGACACTTTTAGAGTGGCCCCAAAAGCCTCCATCTTCCCCCGACCCAGAGAGCCAGGCAAGCTATGGAGGATATCCAGCCTGGACGGCAGAACCTCGCAAGCAACGTGTGATGTACCAAATATGCCAACAATAGTAGCTAAAACGAGTTTCATTTCCCTAACCCTGAAGGAGTCTCCAGCTGAGTTGGGAAGAATGAGAGGGCTCGTACTAAGCAGACAACGCACAAGTCAACAGGCAGGAAGGCACCCTGCAAGCAGCTGGCCAGCAAGTCGGCCTGTAAAAGAGCTCACCAGCCATGGGGTGAAGAAGCTGCACTGCTACTGGCCGGACACCATGGTGCTACACGAGATCAGCCAGCTGCCATTCCAGTGGCTGGTGGGCTGGTGCTAGAGATCATGCAGGACTTTAAGATCGACCTGCGCTCCCAGAGTTGGGCCGTAATGGTGCTGCAGGAGGCGTGCAAGGCCTACTTGGTGGAGCTCTTCAAGGACATCAACCTCTGCGCATTCCTTGCCAAGTGTGTCACCATTATGCCCAAGACATCCAGCTGGCGTGCTGATCCGGGGAGAGAGCATAAAGTTTATGATGCTAAAATTTCAGGGCTGGGACAAATGGAGACGCTACTGGCACCCGCTTGATTAATTGATGATTGACGGGATGACAGTGACAGTGACAGAGATTCTGTATTTTAAAATACTATTAGTAATGGTTTCTCTTGCATAATTTCAACACCACACCCGTTTTATAGGACACTGGGAAGAATTATGAGTTCAGTTATAAAGATTATCAAAAAAGGTGCTACAAGGCAAAAATATATGTCACCACTGAATAAAGGATCAGATCTTCTTTGGTAAAGCAGGAAGATTCCCAAGGAAGAGATATATATGTAAGGAAGTTTTCATTCTACCTTTAGAGGTCCTTCCTTGAATTAAATGTTTGATGTAGACAAAATTGGAGTTGTGTATTTTTCTTCATTAAAATGCTAATGGTTAGAGTGCCCCGACTTGAATGTGTAGAGAATATTTGAAGATTAGACTTGCTTATATTTACTGAAATAACATATAAATTTATTACATTTACAAAGTATTCTTCATTAATTTCCGCTTCAATAAAATAATTTTAAAATAATTTTAAATATTTCATTTGAAAGTATAGATCTTGTATACCATCAAGGCATATATACATTTAAATTTAATTTATTTTTCAAACATTTTGACAAATGAGTAGAGTTACACATTGATACACAATGTTTGTCAAGATAGAGGTAAATGAAAACTGAAGAAAAATCCTTGAGCTGCACCAAGTAGATTTTTCTTTTAATAACAATGGCATTGTATGTTTTCATTGTTGTCATGTAGATTTCCATCTGTAAAATCAGATTGCAATCAAGTGTTATTGGCATGAGCCTTGTGAAACTGTTATCTTCTGTGGGAGTCATCTCTCTTTAAGTGAGGATTATGCTTACAGGAACAACATAGAAATTTCACCAACATCTTTCTGAATTCAGTATTCAACTTCAGTTTAGTTTTCAGCACAGCTATTTGTCTTAATTTTCACAGTTTATTCTTATCTGTTTTACCCATCAGTATATCAAAACTTTTTCTCACACTTCCATATTCCAGTTCTTCTGTCTCATACTCAGACACAATGATGAACTTTCTTCTTAATAATTTTTTTAAACACTGAAAAATGTCCAAGGATATACTGTATAATGTCATACATAAAAATGAAGATACTGACAATTCCATCTAAAGATTTTTTCTGCAATAATAAAAGTAATATTGAACAATTGTTCTTAACTTTTTTGTTCTCGGTACTTCATTCTTCCTACATTCAAATTGTTCTACAAATGAAATGCCAAATATGTGACTTCTACTTCCCAACCCTTCCTCTCCTCTCTCAATCTATTTCTCTCTCGCCCCTCATCATTAAGTTATGACCTAAATATTACAAGAAATATGTCTACTTATTACCAGATTAAAATTATTTTTGTAGGCTTTCTCATTCTGATATATAATTATCATTTTAGTTTGTATACTGCTTAGTATTACTCATAATTTATCAGTTCTCAAGTTAAACCACATTTGAATTTTGCCACAATTTAGCAATGTAGACTATCTTTTTAAGTCCCCACAATGTGCCTTTACATAAAACCAAATGCTCTTAATTTCTTAGGGATTTTGAGACTGCCCCCTACTATATTCAATTTCTTCTCTTTTTACCTTATTTCTTTAATTAAAAAATCATGTGGGAATCAGAATCATGCTAAAAGTAGTCTATAGACCAAACATGATTGCCACTCAATGCCTCTCTTGCAAAACACAGAAGAAGAGAGAGAGAACAAGGGGCAATGCCCTGCCACAAAGGCAGGGTGGGACGTGGGGGATGGAGGGTGGGGGGATGCTGGGACCCAAAAAGAAAAAAAAATCATGTGGGAGATATATTTTATATGTGTTTTAGATCTCATATATTTTATATAAGCAGATCAATTATATGTATGTTTGTAGTTATCAAATACAAGTTAATACTAATAATTATCAACAAATTTCCTAAAGACAGAGATTGCATTACTTTACATTTGTCAACAATTCAGTTTTAGCTCATCATTTCAACTGTACTTTGATAATATAAAAGCAGACATATATATATATATATATATATGTAAATGACTGTTATGAGGTCTAATGAAACTATGTGACAGTAGGCAGGTCAAATTTATTCTAATGGTTATAATATGAATATCTGTTTACTATAATATTACAAGTAAGTATTTGTGTTTAAATTGCTAAAATAATCAAAACTATGATCATTGAGACCAAAGTCAGTTCCTTTTATGTCATTCCTGGTGATGAAAACAATAATTCCACTACTTTCCTGGGTAAAAGTACTACATTGCTCATAATTTGATCTAACCTTGAACAAGGCCCACAGAATCTTAATTTGGTGTCAAGATTTTTCTTTGTCTACATCTGTTTGTCATTTTAATCTTCTAAAACTAATTCAACGTTTTGATAATTACTTTTAAATTATTATCTTCGTTTAAAATCTTGATTTCTAAAATTTTAACTTACTTTTTTATCACAGCATATAATGAAAATAGATTTGTTTTATATATATTTGTTTTATGTCTGAATGCAAGGTTCAGTCCCAATAGAAAACCTGGAGGACCGTTCAACTCTACAAGAAGGGAAATATCCATGACATTGGCAACTATTGTCCAATCTGCCTGTTGTCTGTCATCTACAAGCTGTTCACTCAGTCATCCTGTATAGGATTGACAGGACACTAGATAAAGGACAACCACGAGAGCAAGCCAGGTTCTGACAAGGATTCAGCACGATTGACCATATCTACATGGTAACCAAGCTCATTGACGTTTCTTGGTAGTTAAAGATGCCTCTCTGTCTAACATTCATTGATTTAAAGAAGGCCTTTGATTCTGTTGAGACTGAAGTGGCCATCAAAGCTCTAGAAAAACAGGGCATTCAAACTCAACACATCAGGATCCCCCATGAGCTGTATTACCGATTCACTACCAGGATCTCACCATTCTACAATGAAGTGATCATCCATGTTAAGGGTTTGGCAGGGTGATACCCTTTCACCGGAACTCTTCATTGCCACCCTTGAGAATGTCAAGTGATGACTGGAATGGGTAGGAATGGGAGTGAAGATAGATGGTCGGCAACTATTTCAACTATATCACCTCTCATGTAACAACACCAAATATTAGCCAAGCGGTACAAATGCTGGACAACTTCCACTGTGAGTTTGGAAAGGTTGGACTACAGCTGAATCTCACAAAGACAATATTCATGAGAAACGCACTGGTTCCTGACATTCGATTTTCTCTCAATGGAACAAACACCTCCGAATGCAACAGTTATGTGAAATTAGGTCGAGAACTCAACATGACAAATGACCTGGCACCTGACTTGAGCAGGGGAAAGAAAGTGGCTTGGAACGCCTTCAAGAGCATCGAAGAAATAAGTGAAAGGATGAAGAACCACTGGCTTTGGGCACTTCTCTTCGATTCCACCATTCTTCCTGCATTTACATATGCCTCAGAGATCTGGGCCCTACGAAAACAGGATGAGAATGCTATTCACGTGTCCCAAAGAGGAACTGAAAGAAATATGCCCGGAGTATTATGCTTCACTCAAGTGAGAGAAGGAATCCGGAGTTCTGACCTCTGTTGACAATCAATAATCAGGGACGCTGTCTCGTTTGCCAAAACATCCAAAATCAGATGGGCTGGACACATAATGCGATTTGGATATAACCACTGGACTAGGGTCATTACCAGCTGGATTCCACAGGATGTCAAAAGATTGCATGCCCACCCACCTACAAAATGGTCAGACTTCTTCGTCAAGACCCTGAAAGATTGATTTGAAACTCTTTGTGCTCCTGGAGCGAGTAGACGCCATTAGGCTAAACTAGCACGTGACAGGAACGAATGGAGATGTTACTGGCGCCCGCTAGAGCAAATCAATGAGTAATGGGATGTCAAGTTATCAAGTGATCAAGAGATATTTGTTTTATACAAACACTGTCACTGTCACTGTCCTCCCGTTGCTCATCGATTTGCTTGAGCAGGCCCAGTAACGTCTCCATTGTGAGACTTGTTGTTACTGTGTTTGACATATTGAATCCGCCACAGCTAGCTATAAATAAGCTCTTAATAAATAAATTAAATTTATGCATTTTATAAATGTAATGATATTTTATGTATCCATATAAACAAATAGATTAACACAAAACTTTAATATTAATCAACAATATTTAATTCATTTGTAAAAAACCGGTAGTTGGAGTTTCTAGAAACATATCTATTTGTTTGTTTGCTTTTTGTGCCACACCTAGTGATGCACATGAGTTATTCATATCTCTGAACTTAGGAATTACGCCTTGCAGGTGAGCAGGAGACCATACGAGGAGCCATTTATATACAGACATGAAGTGCCATATGTATATGAGGTGATATGCCACTGTCCTCCCATTCTTCATCGATTTGCTCGAGCGGGCCCAGTGACATCTCCATTGGAAACTCAAGCAAGAGGCTCAAGCAAGTAAGACAAAGTAAAGTGATCTTAATTGGAAACAAAGGAGTCAAAAGTTGCCTATTTGCAAATTGCATAATAAAAATAGAGAAGTTCTTTGAGTTCATAAAAAAGCTACATGAAATAATAAACCATTACAGCAAAGTATCCAACTAAAACACACAAATAATAATTCTAGCTTCCATCTTCACATTCTTAAATGCAAATATTGAATCAAAGGAGAAATATGTCAAAGTCTATAATATCTGAAATTGTGTTAAAAAGCATCAAATATCTTGGAATAAACTTAACAAAGGCTATGGGAGATCTATAAATCCCTTAAGAAAGAGATAGAAGGCTTTAGGAAATAGAAAAATATTCCATGCTCAAAAATTGGAAGAATAAAGGCTATTAAAATGACTATCCTACCTAAACTGTTATACAGATTCAATGCATCACCACCCAAAGTAAGGTGATATTCTTTAAGGACCTAAAAACTTTAGTAATAGAGTTTGTGTGTAATCAGAAATATTTCCAAATACCCAAAGCCATAATGAATACATAAAAAACTAGGAGTAATATCATTCCCTAACTTGAAGCTATGTTACAAAGCTATAGTGGTAAAAAAAAGCATTATATTATAATGAGAGACTCTCTAATTGGTACGTCAAAACTGAACACCCAAGGATAAATTTCCTTGGGATATATCTATGGACAAAGTAACTACTGAGTAGAGGCTCAGAGAACTTAGAAAAATACGATAAGGAAAGTAAGTCAGAGGACTTAGGTGATATTGGTAGTGTGGGAGAGTGGTATCATTATATATCAAATCCACACACTCAACAGTTCTAAGCACAGGAGATCCAAACTAAAACTACCAAACTTTAAAATATGCCTGTGAAGATGGCAGGCTAGATGGGATGGGTGGTAACTTGGGAACACTGGTGGAGTGAAGTTGATATTAGTGGTTTGACATTGGTGCTGGAACACTTTATGTCTAAAATTTAACTATCAATAATGTTATAAATTATGCTTCTTTAAGTACATAAAATTAATAGAAAAGAGGCTGACAAAGACACTCAATAAAGAAATAAGTCATTTTATTATGACAACCCAATCACATGACTGAAAATTCCAAAATATTTTCTTCACTAGAAAAGAAAAATATACACCCATCAAACAACTATACACAATTTCTCTAACGCCACAGGCTATGGCAGTCACCAATATGTTTTTATTAGTATTGAATTAATTTGTCTGGATATAAAAATATTGGGCTGGAGTAATAGCAAAGCAGGTAGGTCCTTTGCCTTGCACATGGACGACCTGTGCTTGATTTCTCTGTCCCTGTTGGAAAGCCTGGCAATCTACTAAGAGTACCTCACCCACATGACAGAGCCTGACAAGCTCCCCGTGGTGTATTCGATACATCAAAAACAGTAACAACAAGTCTCACCATGGAGACGTTACTGGTGCCCAATCGAGCAAATCAATGAATAATGGGAGGACAGTGCTACAGTGCCATATACATATTATGAAATAAAATATGTAACTTTCTGTAAGACAAATTTTACATAGCTGTATAGAAGTTGCTTCACATTTTCACATGTATTTGTCCTGGTATGGGGAAACTCTCGTTAGTATTTTGCTCCAAACAGTGGGCCTTATTATTTTTTAAATGTATTTAAACAGCATTATTTACCAAGTGTATCATGATACATTTGTTATCAGCATTCAATATGCCAACCACAACTCCCACCCTTGAAACCTACCCCCCAACATTGTCTCCACTTTCCCAGCTACCCCTCAAACCTGACACTGTAGCAAGCCCAAAATAATTTTTATATTTCTTTCTACCATTATATCATTAATAAGGTAAAAGGTAAAGGTAAAGGCTCTCCCGTTGATCATCGATTTGCTCGAGCGGGCCCAGTAACGTCTCCATTGGAGACTTTGTTGTTACTGTGTCTGGCATATCGAATACTCTCAGTAGCTTGCCGGGCTCTCCGAGAGGGGCGGAGGAATCGAACTCGGGTCGGCCATGTTGGCCGCTTGTAAGGCGAACGCCCTACCCGCTGTGCTATCGCTCTGAGCGATATCATTAATAAAATTATAAAAAATACTTCAGTAAAGGAAAATTTGATAATATTTACAGAGGGAGACAATAAGTTCTTATCTTAGGGTTCACTAAGCTGTTGTTGCCTCTTGAACCCTCTGTGTTAACGCTTTTGTTAGTGGAGCTTATTTAGCTTCTACTTTAAACTCCAATCCAACCTGATGTTCTTTTACTGGGATGTTAGTATTTAGTTACTCCAGAAATTCCAAATTATATAATTGGGAAGTGAGTTTACACGTAGCAATAGTGGGGCGTGAGGGTGTGATTGCTAGGGATTCTGGAAGTATCTGGTGGGTGGAAGAATAAGGTCACCCATCCCTACTCCTCAAAGGCCTGAAGTTTGCAGTATCCCAAAACTCAGTGTACCTAAACATTTTGGGCAGTTTTGAATCTCTGTGGATCTCAGTCATGAAGGGTGGAGTCCTGCCCTAGTACTGATGGTTTGAGCAAACTGTGTCACCTCTCATTTCTGGGAATGCTGGATATTATTTACTGGGGCTTAGTGGGTCATATGGCACAGGGTTAAAAACAAAATCTGCATGTGTGCAAAAGCCATATACTCCACTCCCATCTTTAATGATTTTAATGATGGATGCAATTATTCTCAATAAGACAACTTGAGGTCATTTTTTTCAATACAACAGAATGTGGCTCTGTAACAAAACAGGTCATTGAATAAGCAATTAAGATTACTGGAATATGGTGGAAACTTAACCCACTAGTAAGCTTATCAGAAAACAGTACAAAAGCATGAGAAAATAATTATATGTAGCAACATAAAGAGTGAACAGGATTATGTGACCACAATTAAGAAATGGCAAATATTTCTGACAGTGTGAATAGACAAGAGAAAGGCATGGAACTCATTCTCTGATAAGTCGAAAGGGCATGGCCCTGCTGACCTTTGAGTGTCAAATTGAATATAGTAAAGATAGAGAATTGGTTCCTGTTAAATGGAGCCCTCCTTGTTTATGATGCTGCAATAAGGAAGCCAAAAAAATAATATAGGTTTTGGTGCTGAAAAGCACGGTATTTCTATACAAAATAACTTTATGTGTGTCAGTGACTTAGGGTTTGAATAATGTTGGTGACCAGCAGCATTTGAAAGCACATTGTGGAGAAAGCATAAACATCTTTGAAGAAAGTCTTTGTGCAATAGTTTAAGTGAAAATTCTAGGGTTACTAAGGTGAAGGAATCTAAAGTGAAAGAAGTTTATATTGTTAGGTAAAGGTAAAGGTAAAGGCCCTCCCATTGTTCATCGATTTGCTCGAGCGGGCCCAGTAACGTCTCCATTGGAGTTTTTGTTGTTACTGTGTTTGGCATATCGAATACATCACGGGTGGTTTGCCAGGCTCTGCCATGTGGGCGAGATACTCTCAGTAGCTTGCCAGGCTCTCCGAGAGGGGCGGATGAATCGAATTCGGGTCAGCCATGTTGACTGCGTGCAAGGCAAACGCCCTACCGCTGTGCTTTTTTTGTGTGTGTATTGTTAGGGAATAAATATATAATTTTATTCAATATATAATAATTATATAATTTTATAATATACATTATGGTATAATTTAGTATAACATTTGTAAATTATCTTATAATATAATTTTATTTTATAATCTATTTAATTGTTAGAGAATATATAATTATACAATTGTATAATTTTAAATTTCTGGATAAAGTACTTTGGATATAGGAAAGGAAATATTGTATAACATATATCGTGTTTATTGAGATTGTAAAATTAATTAAAAACTGCTGGCTAAATGAGAGTTACTTGATAACTTGATCACTTGACATCCTGTTACTCATTGATTTGGTCATGCAGGCACCGGTAGCATCTCCATTTGTTCCTGTCACATGCTAGTGTAGCCAATGGCATCTGCTTGCTCCAGGAACACAAAGATACTCAAACTGTTCATTCAGGGTCTTGATGAAGAAATTTACATGTCCAGCCCTTCTGATTTTGGACGCCTTGGCAAAGAAAACAGCGTCCCTGATTCTTGATCGTCGATGGAGTTTGGAACTCCGGATTCCATCTCTCACCTCAGTGGTGTGATACTCCAAGCATAGCTCTTTCAATTCCTCTTTGGGAGATAGTTCTCATCATGTTTTTGTAGGAACCAGGTCTCTGAGGCATATGGTAATGAAGGGAGAATGGTGGAGTCGAAAAGATATCCCCAGAGCTGGAGGTTGTTTATCCTCCTAGCTGTTTCTTTGATGCTCTAAAGGCATTCCTTGCTGCTCTATTTCTCCTGCGCAACTCAGGTGCCATGTCATTTGTCATGTTGAGTTCTTGACCTCGGTATACAAAACTAATTCATTTGGAGATGAACCTTCTGTTGAGAGTGAATGGAACGTCAGGAATGAGTTCGTTTCTCGTGAAGATTGTCTTTGTGAGATTCAGTTACAGTCCGACCTTTCCACACTCACTGTCGAATTCAGCCAGCATTTGTGCTGCTTAGCAAATATTTGGTGTTATTAGAATGATGTCATCAGCGAATCAGAGGTTTTGTTGTTGCCAACCATCTATCTTCACTCCCATTCCTTACCATTCCAGTCATCACATGATGTTCTCAATGGTGGCACTGAAGAGTTTCGGTGAAATGGTATCACCCTGCCAAAACTCTGTCTTGACGTTGATGATCTCTTCTTTGTAGAATGGTGAAATCCTGGTAGTGAATGGGTAATACGACTCATGGAAGATTCTGATGTGTTGAGTTTGAACACCCTGTTTGGCTAGGGCTTCGTTGACTGCTTCAGCCTCAACAGAATCAAAAGCCTTCTTTAAATCAATGAACCTTAGACAGAGTGGCATCTTAAACTCCTGAGAACCTCAGTGAGCTTGGTTACGATGTACATATGATCGATCATGTTGAATCCTTGTCAGAACCCGGCTTGTTTGCATGGTTGTCCTTCATCTAGTGTTCTGGATGTTCTATTCAGGATGATTCAATCTAGTGTTCTATTCAGGATGACTCAAGTGAACAGCCTATAGAAAATGGACAGCAGGCAAATCAGCGATAGTTGCCAATGTCGTGGATGTCTCCCTTCTTTTACAGTAGAAGGGTCCTGCTGGTTTTCCATTTAGATGGAACCATGTATTCAGACAGATAATGTATGAAGAGCTGAGCCACTGTATTGATAAGTACTGACAGCAGATTCTTCAGGTGTTCGGGTCTGAACTTGTCTGGACCAGGTGTGTTTTGCTTCTTTACCAATGAAATGAAATGTCAGAATTTTGGAAGGGAGAACTTTGGGAGTGACATATCTATCCTGTGGAATTTTGTATGTGGGGAGGTGGACGTGGCTATTGAAGAAATCCTAGTAGAAGTATGGATAATCTTCTCCATTGTCCTTCTGGAAGATGTGGTAGATACATCAGGAAATCAGAGAACAGTCATCTTGGTCTTGTAGTTGGTGAAGGACAGGCGGGCTTTGCGAATGCTTTCCCTGGCTTCTGCTGCATCTACCAGCACTGCTGCTCTTCTCTCTTCAAGGTCTTCCTTTATCACTTCTCTGCACTGCTTTGCAAGTTTGAATGTTATCTTTTGGTTGCCTGATGCTTGCGCCCAGCCATGTTGATGAATGAGCTCGAGGGTTTTTAAAGACAGGTTTCTTTTTGTGGCTTTTTCTCCCTTGGCATCCCTCACCCAATCATGGAGGTGCTGAACCAGTCAATTGTGTTCTTTGTCAATGTTGTCAATGACGGCATCTTCCAATGTTGTCACAATAGTGCCAAAGAACTCCCAGTCGGTGGTCTTTCTGGGAGTTTTCTTAAACTTTGCAGCCGTTTTTCCCTGCTCTTTGAAGTAGAATTTTACATGAAGGAGACAATGGTCTGATCCTGTTTGGAATTTTGGGACAATAGTGACATCGGTCAGGTAAAACCATCGATGAATGTGATGTAGTCAATTTCATTGTGGAACTGTCCACCAGGAGACTCCCAGGTTCAACGTTTATATTTGTCCTTTAGGAACTGTTAGTTACAATGAATGGTCTTGGTCGACATGGTGAACTCAGACAGTCGTTCACCCCGTTTGTTCCATTCTAAGCCATGGGTTGAAATGGGAATTCTTCGGCCGACCTTCTCAGTCCTATTATGGCATTAAAATTACCGACAGTGATCTTGTAGATGGTGTGGTCTTCTTTATAGAACTTCTCCAGCTCTATGTAGAACTTCTCAATTTCTTCTTCATTGTAATTGGACGTCGGTGCCGGTGCGTAGGCAATGGAGATAGAAACTGCCATCAGTGAGCCACATCTATTCAAGTGTAATATTCTGATTTAGGTTGTTAGGCATTCGAATGAATCAGTGCTCATGACCAAGTTTGTGTTGACAAGGACACCGACATCACCGACGCCTCTTTTGTGTCATGTTCTGAAGAATAGTTATTCTCCAATGTCGAAAATGGCATGATTTGATCAATGCCTTCTCGTCTCAGTCAGACCACTGATGTACTTGATCTCCTGCACGTGCACCATCAGGTCCTCAATGGATGCTTCCAATGCCACCGTACATGCATTGAACGTACAGACAGTCATTTTACTCCTTCTTCCTTTCGGCAGCCTACTTCAGACCTGGGATTTTTATCAGTCTCTCCTTGCTTATCCTTCTTAATTTCCTGTATTGGGGGCTCTTTCATGACCAGTGAAATGAGATTCATTTTATTTACTTTTTTTGGCATATCAAAAATGCTATGGAAGGCTTGTCAGGTTCTGCCGTGAGGGTGGGGTACTCTCAGTAGTTTGCCAGGGATAGAGGCTTTTATGGCATCCTCTAATCACCCTTGCAAGTGTTCCCATGGTTCAAACCATATTTGAACCCTATCAAATACGGTGCAGTAATAAAGAAAGTGGGCATTAAGTGTCTTATAATGTCTCTCGCGGCCGCGAAGCATGGAGGTGGCTGGGTAGTGGACGTAGTGGAGGTCGACCAATGAGGTATTTATCAGGCTCCTTCATTGTGGGTCTTGTGGGTGTGATCCCTGGTTATCTGGAGATTGGTGGAAGCAGGCAGAGGATCTTTCTTTCAGGGTCCCATTGAGTCTGGAGTCCAACATCACAAAGTTCCTCTCTTTTCAGAACCAGGTAAAGAGAGTTACTTATGCTTCTAAATTCCAGAAATTAAAAATTACAGTACATACACAAATTTTTCTACTTATAATATTCAACGATTCTTTATTAGATCTATGAAAGAAGTAAGTCCTTATATAAAGCCAATGAAGAATACTTCCATGCTTTGGTTTAATCTTACTCTCATGTTTTATTTTTACTATATTTTATTTTGATACACTTATTTAACCAGTATCATCTTTATTTTAGAGTCTTAGTTATTTGATAGAAGTTTTACTATTTAAAATAATGTCCTAGGACTTTTTAACTCCACTTTGTCATTATATACAATCCTTTTCATATATTTTGAATTTTATTTTTAGAATTTTTAGAGAATCTTTGAATCTATGTTCATCAAACATAAAAACAAACATAAGTATCACTTCACTTATATAACTTATCACCCTGTTTATCTTTGATTCACTCCAGTTGGTGCTGGTAATGTCTCCATTCATCCCCATCATGTGCTAGTGTAGCCCAATGGCATCTGCGCCCTCCAGGAACATGAAGAGCCTGAAACCATTTGTTCAGGGTTTTGATGAAGAAGTCTGACCATCTTGTAGGTGGGAAGCCACACGTCCTTTTGACATCCTATGAAAATCAAGTTGGCAACAGCTCTAGTCCATTGTCTCTAGATCATATTACGTGAAACATAATAAGTAATAAAAAACAAACATAAGTAATAAGAAAAATAGAAACGTAAGTAATTCAACATTTTAAACTAAAATTTGGAAGGTCAAAGAAACATGAAAGGAGTGAGTCGCTTTTCTTGCCTGTGGCTGACTCAGTTTGATCCCTCGGATTGCATATAATTCCTGAGTACCACTATGAGGAAGCCATGAGTATTAAGGGAGTACGCCAGTTGTACACCCCTCAGAGAATGACACAGGTGGAATAAAAACTATTAGAACAGTCAACACTATATTTCACACCATTTGAAATTTTGAGTATCAGTTCTGCAAAAACTTACTGAGAGAATGAGTTAAGTGCTTCTGAATTACATCCTTGATAAAGGACTAATATAAAATATTTAAAACACATTTAAAAGTAAAAAGACAAAACAACTAAGCAAAACTGTGCATAATTTAATTTAAATAATTTATGAATGCATTTAATAATTTCAAAAGAATATGTGTGAATCAAATATGTACTTGCAAATGCTTATTATCTTTAGTCTTTAGGAAAACACAGAACAAAACACATTCACAGTAGTAATTTAGTGAGCATGTGATCATCGAGTTATAACTTTCTTGGATTTTCTGTTTGGCTAAATTTTAATGAGAAGATTTCAGGTTTTAGTCTCCTTATACAATTCAATTAAATTTAGTCATCAAGAAGAACATAACATATTTAGTACTTAATTACTTTATAATTGGGTGTTATAAATTGGCCCAATTTTCCACCTTCTCACCTTTCTGTTTATGATTTAGCCTAGTATCTTTGAGTAAGCTAATATACTGTTATATGTGAGTTATATAACAATAAAAGAAAAATAAAATAAGACCATTCTGCTTTATCTAAAAACTGCTAAAATAGTGGCTTATATTAAAATGCCTTGCCATATTATATAGACTATTGATCATAATATAGAGGCATAAGCCCTTGGGTTGGACAGTTAGCAGGATTATAATATGCAGGAATATATTATATATAATTATGCATATTATATATAATTATTTAATATAATTAGCAGGAATATAATGTTAGAGGCACTTTAGAAAAAGTTAGATGAGTTTCTTCTTTTTCCTTCTTTTTCCTTCCAATTAAAAAGAAATCACAACTTCCATATACAGTTCTTTGTTTTTTAAGGTTATCAAAGAACTAGAATTATAAAGTTCATACATGCCCAAATGTCCCTAGTAGTCTTTCTATATTTTATTTTTAAATATTTTATTTTTAAATATGTGACTCCCAGGAATATTGGAAACTCTGGGGTCACCGTAAAAATCTGTGTAAGTTACAGGACTGGATGAAACTACTTAGGGCTAATAAATAAATTATTCTATGTTCACAAAATGTAGGGATTTTCATCAAAATGAGAATTATTTAAACATTTGACAAATAGATAAATTTTAAAATAATGTTGTATGAATGACCTCTGACATAAAATAATTAAAACTGCACTATTTACCTTCAAACGAAATCTAGGAAATGCAAAACAGTTCTTTGAAAATTTATTCAGAAAGAGCATCAGTGGTTGCCTGGAGACAGGTAAGGTTTTGGGGGAAGACTTTGTAAGGAGTTGAAAAGAGAGATTCTGAATGGGCATGAGAAGACTTTAGAGTGATGTATGTGTTTAATGTCACTGGTGCAGTAATGATTCAAAAATTATATAAATATATTAACATACAAAACTATTTTAATTGCATATTTCATACAATTAAGTTCACCCTTAAAAGAGAAAAAAGAGAGAACAATGCATATACTTTTACATTTGCAAATGAACATATTACATAGAATATTTTCTAAGCTGAGACACAAATGTATTTTTCAGAGGGAATTATGACTTCAGTTGGCATAGTAATAACAGCTCAGTGCACTTTCTAACTAACTACCAGTTAATTACATAATACACTGCCATATAAGACATGAATTTCAGTGGAAATCAAATTCTGGAAGCCATGTTTCTTTCCCTTCTTTTAAATATAGATTCTTGGTCTATGATGGATAGTTGGATATCTAGTATTTAGGTATCTAGATGTTTATCTAGGTATCTAGATGGTTGATATATATTATCTGTCACATGAGCCCTTGCTGTCTCTCATTACACAAAATTTAAAGGTCTCTCTAGGTGACAGGATACAGGAAACACTAGCTGGATAAATGAAAGTCAAAGATCCTAGATAAAAGGGCCTGACAATGTCACCCCACAGCACTAAATAATCAAACACAAGTTAGAAGGGCAGGAAGAGGGTATTGATGGAGAGCAGGTGCTCTGAGTTTCCTTTTTCAGGTTCTCAAAGTGGTTTTCAATGTCTGGGTGTTAAACAGAAACTGACTCAGTGATTCATTCTTGGCCCTTGTGGCAACTTAATAATATGGTACCGAAGCATTTAAATCTATTAAGGGAGGTGAATTGAGAATGAATTTCCATACTCAAAGCAAAGAGCTGCTTCTTAAATGAACGGCCTCTGACAGGGTCTAAAATTTGAATAAAGACATTATGAAAAAACAAACAACAAAACTCTATATATACCCCTGATATTAAGTTTATTGTGAGACTTAACTCTTCTAGATGACCTTGATTTGTACATCATTTAATTTTAACCAGTTTCCTTTTATTAAATCCCTTGCCTTCAGTTCTTTCCTTGCTATTATGTTTTCCACTTCACCCATCTATTGCATATTTTTTTTTCTGTAACAAATATGTGGGTATCTGGAAGCAGATAAAAATGTTTCATAATTTGTACACTAAAAAATTCAATCCTGCAAAATGTTAATAGTTTTCATCATAAATTTCTTATAAATATGCAACCATGAAAACTAAAATGGAATAGATATTGAGGTATATTATGTTTCCTTTTATTGTGGCACCAAAGATCTACCTTTATGATGCTGTGTCTTTATATAAAATAATGAATACTTTAATATATGCTCTAAACATGACATTTTAGCTCACTTCTCATGTAAACACAAACTATCTCTATCCACTGATAGTGAGCTCTAGTTAATTGCAAACCCCAGGAAGAACCATATTTCACCTTTATTTTTCCCACACAATAATATTTAAATGCCAGCAATATGCATCTCATCTTTCAGCTAATCCTATAAATATTTTCCCAAGAACATCCTAGTGACAATACCTGGCTCTTTCATTACTAAATTGTCTTGTTATTGTTTTTACTAAGTTGTCATTTTTTGTCTTTAATAAATTGTCTTTACTGACAGTATCAAACTGTCCTGTTGAATCTATAACTGTTAGAATCGTATTGGGTTCCATGACATAAAACCATGCATCAAATCTCTTGTTACATGACAGCTGCTATAGTAGGTGATTTATCTACATATCTCTAAGATTGACATCAGTTAATAAAACAAGGAGTACTGCACCTGTTTAAAAACAAATAATTGAGCTAATCTTGGTATGATAAAGGTCACAAAAGAGTGAATGCAGAATTTTCAACCACTATCTGTATATTTTCTCACTAATCAAAGTGAATATCATTTTGTTTTTCCGTATACAAAGACAAAATTTTGTATCTAAAATTTCAACCAAGAGTTTTGTGATGCTGACTATAAATTACCCAATCATAGCTTTAAAATTAACTTTACTTTTAACATTAATAAAAAATAAAGGAAGATATCAAAAAGATTACATAAATTGTTTTAGCTCTAAATAGATTTCAAAAAAACTCGGGCAAGAGATATAATATATGTTTCTCGAAAACTCTCCCATTTTATTTTACTATTTACCAGGATTAGATTGAATTATTTTAATAGAAACCAAAACAAAAGGTAGACAATTCATTGGAACTAATTGAAAACACCAATCTTAGTTTCAAAAACACAAAGTATTGTTTTATTGTAATACACTCAGCCGTTACACTCTGTAACATGTCCAGAATGACAAACCCAGAATGATTTATCAACCCAAGTTACATGAAGTCTTCCTAAGGTTCTTATCTAAATAGGAATAAAATTTGGAAATTATCTATTTCAGAACCTCATCCATTTTTCCACAGAACCTTCACCTATGCACTTCCTACACCTACAATATAATTAATGAGCATATTATAATTAGGTTCATAAAAAATTCATTTGAAGCCAGACTTTGAAACTGAAAAGTAAAATTAAAAAGAAAAATAAGATAAATTGCACTCAGCCAGAGTCTCTTTGCTTGGTGGTCAAAGAGTCTATTCAAGGTAAACAATGAATATTGGTTAGCTTGGGTTCAGTGCAGCATTTGATACCTAGAGGAAAATAAGCAGGTTAGTGAATAAAGCAGTAGTAACAATTCTGAAGAATGAAATTGGTAGATTGCAAGTGACAGGTTCAATTACTGGTCCGTGGACCACTGACACATCTGCCTTAAACTCTGAGAAATGGGCAGTGGGAAAAGGATGAATAACTCTTAAGATTTAGAGAAAATATGTAACCACTCAGGCAGAAAATTAGCAATTACATTTTGTGCCATCAGTAATAACTATTTCAACAAAGATCTTAGGTTAACGTCAGACTGTGTGACGGTATATCAACCATTACACCTGTGTTCAATCAGCAACCACATCCCTCAATGTGATAGTGAGCGGCTTAGTTCAAATGTGTCCTGCCCAGTGATAAGCAAGATGGCTGACATCTGATCCTGAGGCATTCAGAAGCAATTTGCTTCACCGTTTTTGAGACTGATTACTGAAAAGAGAAAATTTGTATCAAATTTAGAAAATTGTGATTATTTTCTTTACAACTTTTCTTTTCATTTTGCTTTTCATATGTCAATAAAATTACAAATTACATTTCAGATATAAGACCAAAATTATATTAGTGGAAACTTTTGATAGTGATCTCTTTAGAATTATAGTTAAGAAAAGCTTACAATTAATAAATGTAAATTCATGGTTTTAATACATTAGAGTAAAGAAATAAGTGAATAGATGACCACCTGAGATTCTTTAGTATTAATCAGTAGTTAATGTAGCATCTCTGCAATAAAGCTGTTTAATAGATATTATGTACATAGAGAGAGAAAAAAGAGAGAGAGTGTGTTGTGCGTTTTGTGTATGTGTGTGTAAAGCAAGTTAGTTTGTTGACTTTTACTTAGATATGGGGTGAGGAGAAAAGAAAAAGAAACAGAAAGGAAATTGTTCAAAGGAGGGCAGGAACTCGAAGATCAATCTGATATAGCCAGTATTTTTTTTTAAATGATGGTAACTGAAAAAACACGGAATAGTTTCTAATTCCTTTCTCACTGACACTTGAATATAATAAATTTAATTAATTATACTTGGATCCTATCGTCTAGTGCTTTTACCTCTATAATATGCTAAACAAAATTTACTGAAGAAAATTAAGTTTTAAGAAGAATTAGATTACTAACAAGTAAACAAATGGTTAATCAAAAATTATATAACTCTCCACTGTCTCCCATGTTATTCTGAGGACTTTAGAAGATGCAAGAATATATATGTAGATATATTATATGTAATAATATATGTAATTTTATATCCACACATATATAATATATATATGTACATATATATATAATTATCTCAGTACCCTCCTTTCCTCTATTTTTGGCTCCTCTTTTTTTCCTGGCTTTTGAAGTGTTTCTGCCCCTTCCTTATCCTTTCATTGTTCAATTTAAGACTCTATAATGACAGGAAGGGTTTGAATGACTACTTCTCATTAGGGTCTAAATGATTGATTGATTCTTATACTGCCTTTCCGGGGCATTTACATTTTAATAGGGGATAATTTGTTCATTCATGGGGAATGAGTTCTATAATGGTTTCAGTTCCTACTAGGGTAATAGGACTGTGTGAGGAGAACTTGGAAAAGGGGAATCTCCCTTGTTCGTTTTCAATAACACACCCACTTGTCCACTATTTCTTAAGAGCTCAAAAGTTTATCTTATGAGGTTCTAATATCTCCAAAGTTGGATTTAGTTTCTCTATAGTGTAAATGACTTTCTGGAAGTAATTTAAACATGAATATGAGAAATATCAATATTTTATTAAGGGAATCTTTTTGTTGGTTTGTTCTTGGGGTGCTCACAGCTTCCTCCTGACTCAGCACTAAGGTATCACTGATGGTGGACTCAATAGCAATATGGGGTGCTGCGCATCTAAACTGGATCAGCTGGTGCCCCGGACTAGATTGTTGACACTGATAAGTTGACAAGTTCCTTGTGAATGTAATATCCTTTTGGTTCTACTCATTAAGGAAATCCTGAGCACACATCAGTCATGAAATGAAAGTCTTTTTTTTCCTTCCCTTTCTTCTCATATCCCCTTCCATCTTCCTTCCTTCCTTCCTTCCTTCCTTCCTTCCTTCCTTCCTTCCTTCCTTCCTTCCTTCCTTCCTTCCTTCCTTCCTTGATCACTCTTGATGAGCTTGGGGGACCATATGGGTGCCAGGGTTCAAACTGAGCTGGGTACATGCAAAGCAAGCACCTTACCCATTTCTCTATCTCTCTGATCACCAATATTTAAAAATTCTGAAATTTATTGAATTCATTGTAACACTGTCATCCTATTGTTCTTTGATTGCTTCGAGCAGGCCCCAGTAACGTCTCCTTCATCCTAGCCCTGAGATTTTAAAAGTGTCATATGCGAGGCTCTTTCAGGGTCAGGAGAATGAGACCCATCATTGTTACTGGTTTTTGGCATATTGAATACACCACCATGGGAAGTTTGCCAGACTCTTCCATGTGGGCAGGATACTTTTGTTACCAGGTTCTCCAGAGTAAGAACTAGATAATAAGATGTTGCATGGCCACGTGTTTCCGGGAGCAGGGTTTTATCGTCTCTGGGTCTTGGCCGTTGATGGGATTACACGGCACTGGGGGCAGTTGGTGGGTACATACTGGAAGATGGGGGATCGGGGTGGAGGAGGCCCCAGTCCCAATCCAAGCAGTCTTGGAGATCTATACCCCAGGTCCTGCACACCTGGGTTCCTCTGCCAGTTCCTTCATGCGTGAGGCTCATCTGAACGTGTGGAGAGTGGTCTTAAGCACTCTCCACTTATTGAATTAAAAGACAAAATTATATGCATATAGCAACAAATGTAACCAAATATAAATATGAAGTGCAGCAACACACCCTAATCAACCATCCTTCCAATACTATATGTAGAGCTCATAGTACTATAATAAATAGTTTTTATTCATATATTTTATGTCTTCAGCTTCAAGAGAAGAACGTTTTTCCATATTGTCTCTAACTATTCAACTCTAATACATAAAATCTAAAATGTACAATAATAATAATAATAATAATAATAATAATACAATAATTGCAGCTTCCCGGTTTTGATTCCTCCATCCCTCTTGGAGAGCCTGGTAAACTACCGAGAGTATCCCGCCCACACAGCATAGCCTGGCAAGCTCCCTGTGGTGTATTAGATATGCCAAACACAGTAACAAGAAGTCTCACAATGGAGATGTTACTGGTGCCTGCTCGAGCAAATCAATGAACAATGGAAGGACGGTGCTACAGTGCTACAATAATCCTATAACTATGTCATGAGATTTCAAGAACATATTTTGGGTAGTTTTATTTTGTCTTAAAACAAAATTTATGAATTTTGAATGACTTAAAGTTCTGGAAAAGGGAAATACATCAAATGTACTGACTTGTTAGTCTCTATGTCACAAAGGACTATATTTTAAATTACACTATTTTTAATATCAATATAGTTTTATCATTTCAATTCCTATAAACTATGACAGCCACAGAATTATTAATAGTTATATAAAGCATTTTTTTATTTTCTTAGTTTTTTCATATGACATTGAAAGAGATAAAAGGTTATACACAAATAGTACATTTAATATTTTAGAGAGTATTTCAAAACTTAATGTGTTTTTCCCAAGCTTAAGGAAGAATCAGTTAAGAACTATACAGAGATATTCCTAATGCCTTTTAAGGTATATTGAAGAACCTAGCCACATTTCATGTAAGTGAGATGATCTTACAAATATTAGTAAGCACTTTATAGAATATAACCTCATACATGCCGAGGTACATTTGTTATCTGCTACCAATAAAAAAATTTAAAAAATTGCATTTTACATGAACATTATATATAAATTAAATAGATACTTATTGAATCTAAATTCATAACTTTCCAAGAATTTAGGATTTTCAGTTATAAGATACTACTATTATATAATTATTTATATAATTATAATTTAATATTACAATATTATAGTACCAACTTTTATAACCAAATAATCCTAAAACCTTGTAGTTTAGTTGATTTAGAATTACTATTATGTGGAAAATGGCCAAAACGTATATAGAACATGAACTAAAGAGCCTTCAGTTTAGGCTCATGGATGGCATGAAGACCAGGACCTGTCATCATAGGTGAACCCTACGTAATAGCTATCACCAGGAGTGACACAGTGACATAACCTTGGGGAAAATACGTATATTTCTAGTAATATAGCTCTTGTTCTGAAGCAAGAGATGGGTTCTGACCTTGGGAGATTAACACAGTGAATCTAACACGTTCCTCCATCTGTGCCAGAAATTACTCTGGGAGTTTAAAGGGGGTTCAGGTAGTAAAGCACTTTCTTCGTGTGTGTGAGACCCTGACTTCTCTCCAGAGCATTGTTTTTGTTCTACTCTCCGTTATCTGACCTTTATTGTTTTGTTTTGTTTTAGTCACCATAAAGTAACAAAGTTATTGATTATTCATGATTGGGTTTAAGGCATACAATATTTTAACACCAATCTCTTCACCAGTGTCCACAACCCTCTAACGAGGAGAACCTTGAAATATTTATAATCTTTGACCCAATTTTATATCTCTCAAGAATTTATCTTCAGATATGATACAAAAAAGTATTTGGTAGAAGATTGAAAGAAAATTTCAAATGTTGATTCTTTATAAATTAGTTGAAAATCTAAAATAAGGAATGCTCATGTAAAATATAATAGCTCTATAAGAAGAAACAATGCAAAGGTAATTCTGTTTAATAGTATATTGGGGGTATATTATAATCTGTTCAATGTATCTTAACAAAATTCTACAGGTAAAATAGAAAGGTTGGA
Source organism: Sorex fumeus (assembly GCF_029834395.1). Taxonomy (NCBI): domain Eukaryota; kingdom Metazoa; phylum Chordata; class Mammalia; order Eulipotyphla; family Soricidae; genus Sorex; species Sorex fumeus. The sequence goes on from NW_026606188.1 coordinate 8,812,134, forward strand.
GCGATAGCATAGCAGGTAGGGTGTTTGCCTTGCACGCAGCTACCCGGGTTCAATTCCTCCGCACTTCTCGGAGAGCCCGGCAAGCTACCTGTGACCTATTCAATATGCCAAAAACAGTAACAAGAAAGTCTCACAATGGAGACATTACTTGTGCCTACTCCAGCAAATCGATGAACTACGGGAGGACAGTGTTACAGTGCTGGTATAATATGAAGAATCACATGAAACCTCATTAAGTCAAAAAAGAATTGAATAAAATAAGGATAGATGTTATAAATCTTAGGGACCTAACTTTTATAAATAAAGCCACAAGTTGGCAAGCATTAATGACAAAATAGTAAGCGTGATTTTTTAAAAATTTGCTATATTGTTTTATATGAGTTAATGTAATGAAATTATCAAAATATTTATCAGTATATGAGTGATATAACATATTGCTGTACTATACAAGTCTGTGAAATATTAAAAAGAATCAAAGGTGCAGGCAGAGGAATAGTACAGATGGAAAGATGCCTGTCTTGCATGTGGGCAACCCTTGGTGAATTTCAGATGGTCCCCCAAGTCACCAGGAATAATCCCTGAGCACAGAGTCAGGAGTAAGCCCTGAGCATCACCTGATTGGCTCCCTAAACAAAATAATAATAATAATTAATTAAAAGTAATGGATAATTTTTATATAAAATAAAATCAATGAATATATTCAAACAAACAAATGCTGTCCTTCCGTTGTTCATTGATTTGTTGGAGCCCAGTAACGTCTCCATTTTGAGACTCATTGTTACTGTGTTTGACATATTGAATACATCATGGGTAGCTTTCCAGGCTTTGCCATGGGGGCGAGATATTCTCGGTAGCTTGCTCGGCTCTCCGAGAGGGGTGGAGGAATCAAACCCTGCACGGCCGGGCTGGCTGCGCGCAAGGCAAATGCCCTACTGCTATGCTATCGCTCCAGCCATGAATATATTCATGAGAAAAAAGTTCAAGTCTTACAGTGGTATTTCTAATATGTCACTAATTTAAAAGGAAAATCAATATGGGGATGTATATACTATGTGCATGTGCATTAATTTACATGAACTATTGACAAGAATAATTTTCTTTTAATTTAAATTTTTGTAAATTTCGTTCCTGATGCCCCATTCGCTCTCAACGGAACGACCATCTTCGAATGCAACAGCTATGTGTACCTAGGTCGAGAAGTCAACATGACAAATGACCTGGCACCCGAGCTGCGCAGGAGGAAGAGAGCGGCTTGAAACGCCTTCAAGAACGTCAAAGAAATAGCTAAGAGGACGAAGAACCTCCGGCTCCGGGCACATCTCTTTGATTCCACTGTTCTTCCTGCATTAACATATGCCTCAGAGACCTGGGCCCTACGCAAACAAGATGAGAACGCTATTCAGGTCTCCCAAAGAAGAATAGAAAGAGCTATGCTTGGAATATCACGTTTCACTCAAATGAGAGAAAGAATCCGGAGTTCTGACATCCGTCGATGATCAAGGATCAGGGACGCTGTCTCATTTGCCAAGGTGTCGAAAATCAGATGGGCTGGTCACGTAATGAGATTTAAAGACGACCGTTGGACTAGAGCTGTTACTGATTGGATTCCACGGGATGTCAAAAGACCGCGTGGCCGCCCACCTACCAGATGGTCAGAATTCTTCGTCAAGATCATGAACGATCGGTTTGAGGCTCTTCATGTTCCCAGAGCGAACAGATGCCATTGGGCTACACTAGCACGCAACAGGGACAAATGGAGATGGAGACGTTACTGGCGCCCGCTCGAGCAAATCGACGACAAACGGGAAGTTAAGTGATTAAGTTATTAAGTGAATTTAAATTTTTGTATTGAATCACTGTGAGATCCTTACAAAGCTGTTCATTAACCAAAATGTTTGAAAACAATGTTTAAATGAGGGGGCTGAAGTGATAGCACAGAAGGCAGGGCGTTTGCCTTGCAAGGGACTGACCCGGGTTTGATTCCCAGAATCCTATATGGTCCCCTGAGGACTGCCAGGAGTAATTTCTGAGTGCAAAGCCAGGAGTATCCCTGAGCATAGCCAGGTGTGACCAAAAAAGCAAAAAAATGTGTTTAAATGAGAATACTGTTTACCTTAGAATTTATAAAATTGCAGTAAAATATTGAAATAATTTAATTGAAATAATTGAATATTTTAAAAATACAGATATAATTTCACATTTATTTAATCACAAAGTTTAATGAAAATTACGTGAAGATAAAAATGTAAGCCAAAATTTGCATGTTTTCTTTTTTCCATTCTTTTTTGTTTTAGTCTAAAAGCAGTAATGAATTGTCTTTATGATACTACAATACATTAAATGTTGAGTGACATGAAACGTAAGTTTTTCAAATAAATTAATTGCATAAATCCCTTACATAATCATTGATGTAGATGGGAGAAGTATACATATAAACATTTTCTTTGCTAAAATAATAGTAATCAATGCAACAAAAAAGTAAATGGACCATGCCTTAAACTCCAGCAGCATGCCTCCCTGGGAGGGAAAGGGTATTGCTCCCTTCTGCCTTCCTCCCCTCCCCCCACCCCCAGCAACAAGGTGGCCACCGCCTCAGAGCTTATTGGAAAGCCAGGTATGAGCCAGCAGTGAAGGGGGAACTGCAGTCTCATGGTAAGTTGGACGGTACTGGCTCGTCCTTCACACCCTATCGAAGTCACAGTTTGTCACCACGAGCGGCTCTCCGGCAAGGCCATGGCTCCAGAGACAAAAGGACTTAGTCCAGAGCCCGGTAGCTTGTGGCAGAAAAGTGAATGGACCATGCATTAAACTATGGTGATGGTGCCATGCCTCCCTGGGAGGGAAAGGGTGTTGCTCCCTTCGGAGCAGCAAGGCGGCCGCTTCCTCAGAGTTTATTGGAAAGCCAGGTATGAGCCAGCAGTGACAGGGCAACTGCAGTCTCATGGGAAGAGGGGCGGTACTGGCTTGTCCTTCACGCCCTACAGAGGTCACGAGTTGCACCCCACAAGCAGCAATCTGGTACAGCCATAACACCAGATGTACAGAAACCAATCTCCTAATTATCTGGCTGTTTGCAGAAATCCAAAATCGTGCAGCTGAGATAGTGGCCGCATGATATTATATGATTCTCATAACTAGCTACAGAAAACAAAGTATTTCACAATGCCTTTTCAGCAATTATTATTGGGGGGGGATTCTAAACAATAATGGTGCATCTTTTGTTGAAATGTTGAATGTAATCAATGTAGAGAAGAGTTAAGTGGAAATCATCTGCCTCACAGACATTGGGAGGGGTGGGAGGGGGGATATTCGGGTTCTTGGTGGTGAAAAACGAGTACTGGTGAAGGGAGAGGTGTTTGATCATTGTATGACCGAGACTTAAACGTGAAAGTTTTTCCTACATTGATTGAATAAATAAATATAAGAAGAAAAATAAATAAATAAAACTATGAAAAAATAAAGTAAAATAACAGTAATCGTATAATAAATAAACAGAAGTGACTGTTTAATTCTTAAAGATTAATCAACATGGAAAAGCTATTATAAAGTTAGAATTCAAATTTAAAATCTGACCACTCTTCTCAATCCAGGGAACTTGTAAATTAATCCCCACTTAGATAAAGGTGTTAATAAAAAGGTAAAAATTATATTGAGGTCAAAACGTGAAAAGCAATCTCAATATTCAGGGTCTATCCAAAGCCTGAAGTAAACGGAAGGAAGACGGCTGCTTCTGTATATTTAACAATATAAATTGAGCTGTTTTAAATTGCTTATGTTATAAAACATCATGTAGTCTCAGAATAGAATGCACAAATTAAAAGACAAAAATTTACCTCATATGTTAGATAATTTTGTACACCAAATCAAAGCATGTTGTAAAATTTCATGCTGTAAACTCATAATAATTATTTTACTTTATTTTATTTGGTTTGGGGGACATACCTGGTGATACTCGGAGCTTATTCCTCTGTCATGGTTCACTGCTGGTGAGCTCAGGAACCCTATGGGGTTTGGGGGATTCAATTTGATCTTCTGCAAGCATAGTAAGCACACTGTATTATCTTTCTGGACTAATGATAATAAATTTTAAAATAAATAGAAGAATATATATGTATATGTATATACATACACATATACACAAATATATCTATATATTTTTAATTTAATCTCCTAAAACAAAATTTTGGTAAGCTATTTTTACTTTTAAAACTAGGAAAAGAGGTCACAGAACCGGGATCCTCTTTCCCTGCCTGTCTTGGAGGTCCGGCTTCGGTGCGGAAGAAGCGTTCAGCCTAAGGACCACATGGAGGGTGCTGGAACCACAGATCCCAGAGGAGGAAAAAAAAAAAAAACAGGTTCCAAAAAGAGCTGAGATCACCGGCAAGTTCCAGATGAAGTAGGTGCCGCATCCCGCCTCCCCCAGATGGAACCCCGGTGACCAGAAGCCTCTACAAACACAGCTCGAGTATGCGGGAACGAGGACTTTTTCTCAAAACCGCACGGCCGCATAAGCGGCCGCGCAACATCTCTCTATATACAAAGTGATCAATGAGAAGTAAACCACCCAATCTTTCTCCCTGAAAATGAGAGTTAAGTTTGGAGCACGGCCACAGCCCCAGAAACACAAGGACTTAATGCAGAACCCAGCAGCTTAGAGCAGAAAAGTGAACGGACGATGCGTTAACTCAGGCCATCATTTCTGCCCAGAGGGGAAAGGGTGTTGCCCCATTCGCCCTCTCTTCTCTGGAAAGAAGGATGGCGGCCGCATGGGAGCCTTGTGGACAGCAGGTATGAGCCGGGGGTGTGGGGGCGACTAAAACCTCACGAGAAGGGGGGTGTTCCGGTCCGTCCTTCATGCCCTACTGAGGTCACCAGTTGCCCCCCACGAGCGGCTCCCCAGCACGGCCACAGTCCCAGAAGCACAAGGACTTAATGCAGAACCCAGCAGCTTGGAGCAGAAAAGTGAAAGGACTATGCGTTAATCCAGGCCATCAAGTCTGCTGGAGGGGAAAGGGTGTTGCCCCATTCTCCCTCTCTTCTCTGGAAAGAAGGATGGCGGCCGCATGGGAGCCTTGTGGACAGCAGGTATGAGCCGGGGGTGTGGGGGCGACTAAAACCTCATGGGAAGGGGGGCGTTCCGGTCCGTCCTTCACGCCCTACCGAGGTCACCAGTTGCCCCCCACGAGCGGCTCTCCAGCACAGCCACAGCCCCAGAAGCACAAGGACTTAATGCAGAACCCAGCAGCTTGGAGCAGAAAAGTGAAAGGACTATGCGTTAATCCAGGCCATCATGTCTGCCCGGAGGGGAAAGGGTGTTGCTCCCTTCCGCCCTCCTCCCTCTGGAAAGAAAGATGGCGGCCACATGGGAGCCTTGTGGACAGCAGGTATGAGCCGGGGGTGTGGGGGCGACTAAAACCTCATGGGAAGGGGGGCATTCCGGTCCGTCCTTCACGCCCTACCGAGGTCACCAGTCGCCCCCCACGAGCGGCTCTCCAGCACAGCCACGGCCCCAGAAGCACAAGGACTTAATGCAGAACCCAGCAGCTAGGAGCAGAAAAGTGAACGGACTATGCGTTGATCCAGGCCATCAAGTCTGCTGGAGGGGAAAGGGTGTTGCCCCATTCGCCCTCTCCTCTCTGGAAAGAAAGATGGCGGCCACATGGGAGCCTTGTGGACAGCAGGTATGAGCCGGGAATGTGGGGGCGACTAAAACCTCATGGGAAGGGGGGCATTTCGGTCCGCCCTTCACGCCCTACCGAGGCCACCAGTCCCCCCGCGAGCGGCTCTCCAGCACGGCCACAGCCCCAGAAGCACAATGACCTGATGCAGAACCCAGCAGCTTGGAGCAGAAAAGTGAAAGGACTATGCGTTAATCCAGGCAATCATTTCTGCCCAGAGGGGAAAGGGTGTTGCTCCCTTCCGCCCTCCTCCCCCTGGAAAGAAAGATGGCGGCCACATGGGAGTCTTGTGGACAGCAGGTATGAGCCGGGGGTGTGGGGGCGACTAAAACCTCATGGGAAGGGGGGCGTTCCGGTCCGTCCTTCACGCCCTACCGAGGTCACCAGTCGCCTCCCGCGAGCGGCTCTCCAGCACGGCCATGGCCCCAGAAGCACAAGGACTTAATGCAGAACCCAGCAGCTTGGAGCAGAAAAGTGAATGGACTATGCATTGATCCAGGCCATCAAGTCTGCCGGAGGGAAAAGGGTGTTGCCCCATTCGCCCTCTCCTCTCTGGAAAGAAAGATGGCGGCCACATGGGAGCCTTGTGGACAGCAGGTATGAGCCGGGAGTGTGGGGGCGACTAAAACCTCATGGGAAGGGGGGCGTTTCGCTCCGCCCTTCACGCCCTACCGAGGCCACCGGTCCCCCCGCGAGCGGCTCTCCAGCACGGCCACGACTCCAGAACACAGAACCAATTTCTTAACTATCTGACTTTCAGTAGAAATACTTCCAGGGTCAATAGGTAAAATAGCAGAAATCCAAAACCAACATTTAATTCTTGAACCCAGCTGTAGAAAGCAAATCACTTCACAATGCTTTTACAGCATGTCTGATTTGGGGGGGGGGGTAAACTCTAAATAATAGTGGTGAATCTTTTATTGAAACAATGAATCTAATCAAAGCAGATAGAGTGTTAACTAGAATTCATCTGCCTCACAGGGACGGGGAGGGGTGGGGGGTGGGGTTTTATTGGGGTTCTTCATGGTAAAAAATAAGTATTGGTAAAGGGAAATGTGTTTGATATTTGCATGACTGAGACATAAACCTGAAAGCTTTGTAACCTTTCCCACAGTGATTCAATAAATAAATAAATAAATAAATAAATTAAAAAAATTAAAATAAAACTAGGAAAAGAAATTAATAGATATATTATTATTTCCATAAAAATTTTGTAGACTATAAAATAAATGGTTTCTTAAGTAGAACTAGGAAGCTATTGGAGATACTGAATTTTTGAACAATATTTTTATTTAAAATTTACATATAAGATAATTTTTGTGGATATGGCTAGAAATTGTGTTAATAAAATAATTTAGAATATTAATTTGGGAACTGAATGGACACAGTATATAGTTATCTTAACTGCTGTACTATATATATCTGGTTCAAGTTTTCACTATGTTAATAAAATTATAGCGGCCAACATGGCCGACCCAAGTTCGATTCCTCCACCCCTCTCGGAGAGCCTGGCAAGCTACCGAGAGTATTCGATATGCCAGACACAGTAAAACAAAGTCTCCAATGGAGACGTTACTGGGCCCACTCGGGCAAATCAACGATCAACGGGAGGGCCTTTACCTTTAATAAAATTATATGGACTGCGGCTGGACCAGGGTTCAATTCCCAGCATCCCATATGGTCCTCTGAGCACCACCATGAGTGATTCCTGAGTGCATGAGCCAGGAGTAAGCCCTGTGCAATGCCGAATGTGACCCAAGAAGATAATATATATATATATGGATTAATTTTGTGAGAATAGAGAAATGTATTTTAAAATGCAATTTAACTATATGTGCACCAAAGTTCTACGACAAATTTTCAAATTTTATATTAATTATTTTAAATAGAATATTAGGTAAAATTACTTTGACTTTTTTTCAGTTACCCATTTCTCCCTGGTTCAACATTGGAAAATTGTATTATTGTGAAAATTCATTTATTTCTTCTAAATTGTTCTAATTGGTCGAATACAAATGCTCTTAAAAATTACATACTCTTTTATTTATTTGAAACATCAGTTTTATCTTTTATTTAATTTCTGATTCATTTCTTTGTTAGTTTTCCCTTTATTTTTTTCTTAATGAGCTTAGTGAGATTATTATTTCTGAGAACAAAGTCAATGTTAGCATCTCAGTGGACCCAAACCAACATATCACTGTATCACTTATCACTGTATCACTGTCATCCCATTGTTTATCGATTTGCTCGAGCTGGCACCAGTAACGTTGCCATTCGTCCCAGCCCTGAGATTTTGCAGCCTCTCTTAACTCGTCCTTCCCAACAGTGTTGTATTGGAAGGTCTTTCAGTGTCAGGGAAATGAGACCCATTATTGTTACTTTTTTTGGTATATTGAATATGCCACAGGGAGTTTGCAAGGCTCTGCTGTGCAGGCAGAATACTCTTGGTAGCTTGCTGGACTCTCTGAGAGGGAATGTAAGAGAATGCAAGCATGTATGGTAAAACAACTTTATGAAATTATAAAAAAACAACATTTTTAGCTAACAGATAAAGCATTTGAATCCTATTATCTAGCAATATTAATAAAAATACTTAAATGAGAAATTTTGAAATGTTTTTAAATGATTTTAATGTAATTTAATATAATCATGTTTTCTTTAATTATCTGTTTCTTGCACAGTTATATACAATTGGATTATATTGATAAAGCAATTCAATTGCCTTTTTCAGTAAAACTTATCAGAACTCTTTAATTTTAAGAATTCAGGTAAGTTGGTTTATTGACATGAATATAGTTACACTGATTCTTAATTATATTCTAAACAAACACTTCATCCGCAATTTATTTAGTGTTAGGTCTTATCTAATGGAAGGAACACTTAATCACCCTGGTTATATTTTTTAATCTCTTTTGAGTCTCCAAGCATATTATTTGGGAATATTTAATATTGTATGGCAAAGTTTTAAAAATATTTTATGAGAGTATAAAAGTAATGTAAATGATATTAAACTGGAAAATAGTATTTAAGTAACTTAGTTAATTTTTCACTTTTATATAGAGTAGAGCAAAACAAAGATATTATTTTAAAAGCTTGAGAAAATGAGCTTAATATCACGATTTACAGCTCATAAAAATGGTTTTAGGATATTATTACAAGTCAGACTAGTAATTATCATAGCTGTTAAAGAAAAATCCTGAACATTATAATGCCAAATTGTCACATATCAATGTATAAAATTGCTAGAGAATTACAGAATGAAAAATCATTGCCTATTATACTTAAATTATTTAAACATTAGTCTTAAATTAACCTTTCATTTAATTTAACTCTGAGACAACTTACCAGTACTCCTTAAAAAATTTTAATTATTGAGGCCAGAGACAGTACAATAGGTAAGGCATGTCTTGCTTTCACCTGACCCAGGGTTGGCTTCCGGCCTGCAGAAGTCATTTGAGAACCATGAGGAGTGATTCATGAGCAAGGAGCTAGGGGTAAGCCCTAAACACTGTTGTTAATGCATCTCAACAACAAATAATACACTGCATCAATCTAAATGTTTAGAAAAAATATTTTTAGAAAATGCCATATTATTTATTGTTAGTTAAATTGACTATTATTTACATTATTCAAGGTTACAAAATATCGGTCAAAAATTAAAGTAATTAGAGAAGCATCTAAATTTAATCTAATATAAGACTATTTGAATGAGCTGATAACATGCTTTTCTGGCACACAATCGAGATAATTAAATCTATAAGCCATGGTATACCAAGTAAATTCAAGAGGAACAGCAATAAGTATAGACAGAGTTGTTTAACAGAATAACAATAATAGAAACATGATGGAGAAACAAATATTCAGTACCAGTTAAAAGATTTTATCCTGTGACCGCTCAAAAACATACTCAACAACCTCAAAATCTGTACCCAGGAATTTTCCCAGCTTTCTTTTAGCTTCTCTTTAAATTAGCTTTCATATTTAAAACAGAAACAATTGAATGAATCCATCTTTGCTTTAAATTGCTAACAAGAATCTCATTATCCATGAAGTCTAGTGATTGTATTGCAACTTAAGTCAATATTCTAACAACTCAGTTTCTTTTAATTTTTCTTTACACTCCTCAATATTCTTTCAATTTCTTCATGAATAGCTAATTTTTAGCTGGTTCCTGGACTCTAATGCCTTATACTTACTTGAATTGTGCTTGACTGTGTTTGTATTGTATAAAGTTTTGTTTTGCTGGTGGTCTGCATTGTTTAAAGAAGACACTTAAAATTATAAATCAGTAGATGTTTATTTAAGAATATCTTAGGAATCTTTTCACTCCTAATAAAAGTGTACTTTAGTTTATCTAATAATTGATCAAATTTCATAATTTATAGATGTAAATGACACTATATTAGATAAGAGTTGCCAAAAGCCCAAAATTTAATAATTACATTATGCAATTCAGTAGATGATTGTAGTTTGTAGTGTGATATGGAAGGGCTAAAGTTCAGTCTCTGCTTTGCTCTCCTTTTGCTTCTGGACTAAGAACTGCTTTATCTGATATATTGTAACAGTGATGGCAATATTAGAAACACGAACAGATACTAAGCAGCGTGAGCAGGAAAGCAGCCAGAAGCAGGAGTTCTGGGCTGCCCTTTTTGGACAGTGGGCAGAGATGAATAAGTCATAAATCATGAGTCATGATTCGGAACAGAAGGACAAACACACCTGTTAATAAATGCCTCGACAGGACCTTAAAGTGATGCCAGCCAAAAGGTCTCCCCTCCGTGTCCCAGGTCGCATCTTGCCAGCATCAGTGAAACTCAGTGTACTATGGTGAAAGAACCAACCGAAAAACTCCATTCTTGTGCCATTCTTTTCTTTTGTTTCACCATTACTGCAATTGCCAGAAAAAGTCTTCTATTCCCCAGCTTTGGCCAACAAATTTAGTTAACTCCTTGTTGTGGTCTGTCTTGATGATGAATGATTAAATTTTGCTTTCATGCCTAAAGATGCTTTTAGTGATTGATTAAGCAAATTCAATTATAACCATAGAAATCATGCATATTATTCTCGTTCCCATAGGAAGTTCTCCTTATGAAAATGAAATACCATCACAATGGTACTAGACTGACGGTGAGTTTTTCCATTTCTGTCCTGTCTTAGTAAATTCTACTGAAAGGGATGTCTCTAACACTAAAAGGAAAAAAAAGAGAGAGAAGAAAATAACAAATGAACAAAATCTATTATAGATTGGTATTTCGTTTCTCAATAAAATTATCAATTGTTTATGGATCATTATACCTAAAATCACTGATTAGAGAAACATTTAATTTACCAACTTTTTAAGAGATAGTGAAATGATCAAGGAGAAATGAAAATCCGTATATAGAATAAAGGTAAAGGCCCTCCCGTTGATCGTCGATTTGCTCAAGCGGGCCCAGTAACGTCTCCATTGGAGACTTTGTTGTTACTGTGTCTGGCATATCGAATACTCTCGGTAGCTTGCCGGGCTCTCCGAGAGGGGCGGAGGAATCGAACTCAGGTCGGCCATGTTAGCCGCTTGTAAGGCGAACGCCCTACCGCTGTGCTATTGCTCCCGGCAAGCTACCGAGAGTATTCGATATGCCAGACACAGTAACAACAAAGTCTCCAATGGAGACGTTACTGGGCCCGCTCGAGTATATAGAATAAAACCTAGTGAAAGATTTTAACAAATCTCTTTTAAACATAAGCAACCTGTAACATAGGAAGTAATGTGATTGGCTGGAAAACACTCCATGATTACAAGAAAACTGCCAGAAATTATGGGAATTTAGTTTACTTCTTTTACTATAACAAATATAATTTACATAATCCTGTTTCAGGTAATCATTCTGTAATTTATAAAGCTAAAGCTACAGTTGTTTTTTCATTATGTGTAACATAAAGCAATCCACTGGGTGTGATTTTATTTCTATTTGCTACTAATTAATTTAAGCAAAATTTTCTATTTCAAAAATATATTCCTAAAGAAGCTAAATGTTTTAAATGCATATGTACTTAAAACAAAAGTGGTGAACATAGTTTTTATATTTTCCACTTATTACTATGATTATTGGGCTGGAGCGATAGCACAGTGGTAGGGCGTTCGCCTTACAAGCGGCCAACATGGCCGACCCGAGTTCGATTCCTCTGCCCCTCTCGGAGAGCCCGGCAAGCTACCGAGAGTATCTCGCCCACACGGCAGGGCCTGGCAAGCTCCCCGTGACGTATTCGATATGCCAAACACAGTAACAACAAAGTCTCCAATGGAGACGTTACTGGGCCCGCTCGAGCAAATAGACGATCAACGGGAGGGCCTTTACCTTACCTTTACCTTACTATGATTATTATGATGATAATAATTTTTATTTCATGGTACATTTTTTTAATTATTAATTTTAAAAAAGCAGAACTCTGTGACCTCGGACTCCAGGCTCAATGGAGTCTGGAACAGATTTCCTCTGCCTGCTCCCAGAAGCCTGGTGGACCTCCATTACCTCCACTACCTCCACTAGCCAGCCGGTGACACGCTCCAGGACACTTTGCAGATACTCAGGCCGAGATTCATGCATGACTGAAGCCCCACAGAGCGAGGGAAGTGGAACTCTGTGACCTCGGACTCCAGGCTCACTGGACCCAGGAACATAGATCCTCTGCCTGGTCCCAGCAGCCTGGCAGACCTCCATGACCTCCAATAACTTCACTACCCAGCCGCCCACATAATCCAGGACACTTTCCGGACACTCAGAATGAGACTCACAGATGAGTGAAGCCCCACAGAGCGAGGAAAGCAGAACTCTGTGACCTCGGACTCCGAGCTCAACGGACCCAGGAACAGAGATCCTCTGCCTGCTCCCAGCAGCATGGCAGACCTCTGTTACCGTCACTACCCAGCCACCCACACGCTTCAGGACACTTTCCGGACCACATTGTGGCCCCGCGACACATCATAAAATACTTAATACAAGTTTACCACAACATACTTGATTGCGTTGAAGTATGGTTTTAACCATGGCAACACCTGCAAGGACAATTATAAGCCACCCTAAAAGCTTCCCTCTCGGAGAGCTTGGCAAGCTACCGAGAGTGTTCCGCCCACTCGGCAGAGCCTGACAAGCTATACGTGGTGTATTCGATATGCCAAAATCAGTAAATACAATGCGTCTCATTCCTCTGTCCTTGAAAAAGCCACCACTATGGAAGCGTTAAGATGGATGAGGAAGGAGTGGCTGATAAAATATCAGGGCAGACCTAGGCTGCCCAAATGAAGAAGGACAAAAATGACTGTCTGTACTTTCAATGCACGTATGCTGGAATTGGATGCATCCATCGAGGACCTGATGGTGCAAGGGAGAAAGATCAAGTACTACATCATTGGTCATTGGTCTCACCACGAAGAGAAGGCATCAGTCAAATCACGACATTTTTGATGCTGGGGAAGAACTGTTCCTCAGAACATGCGAGAAAAGAGGCATCAGTGGTGTCGGTGTCCTGGTCGACACGAACTTGGCCATAAACATTGATTCATTTGAATGCCTAACAACCCGAATCGGATGATTACACTTAAATAGATGTGACTCATTGCCGGCAGTTTCTATCTTCATTGTCCATGCACCAACATCCAATTATGATGAAGGAGAAGTTGAGATGTTCTATATGGAGCTGGAGAAGTACTATAAAGAAGACCACACCTTCTATAAGATCATTGTTGGTGATTTTAATGCCAAAATAGGACTAAAAAGATCAGCCGAAGAACTCCACATCGGGACCTGTGGCTTAGAATGGAAAGAACATAGTGAGAGACTGTCCAAATTCATCATGTCGACCAAGACAACTCAAGGTTACTCACTCCAGAAGGCCTAATCTAAACATTGTACATGAGAGTCTCCTGGTGGACGGACCACAACAAAATTGACCACATCACATTCAATTGAAGGTCTTGCCTGACCAATGTCGCTGTTGTCCCAAAATTCCAAATGGCATCACACCACCATCTCCTTCATGCAAAATTCTACTTCATAGAGCAGAGAGAAAGGGATACAAAGTTTAAGAAGAGAACTCCCAGAACAACCACCAACTGCAAGCTCTTTGGCACGATTGCAGCAACATGGGAAGATGTTGATAACATTGATGAGGAATATGATCAACTAGTTCAGCACCTCAATGCTTGTGCAAAGAATACTGAGAGAGATAGCCAAAAAAAGACTACTGTCTTGGAAAACTCTCGAGCTCATTTGCTAACGTGGCTTGGCACAATACTCAGACAACCGCAAGCAAACATCCGAGCTCGCAAAGCAGTGCAGAGAAGCTGTGAAGGAAGACCTCAAAGAGAGAAAAGCAGGAGTGCTTGCAGATGCAGCAGAAGCTGGGAAAAACATTTGCAATGCCTGCCTGTCCTTCGCCAACTACAAGACCAAGATGATTGCCCTCTGATGGCCTGATGGATCTATCACATCTTCCAGAAGGGTAATGGAGAAGATTATCCATGACTTCTACTCAGATCTCTTTGATAGCCATGTCCACCTGCCCACATACCATACCGAATTCCGCAGGATGGATAAGTCATCCCAACCTTCTCCCTTCCAAAATCCGACACGCAATTTTTCAGTAAAGAAGCAAAGAGCACCCGGCCCAGACAAGTTCAGACCCGAACACCTGAAGTACCTGCTGTCAGTACTCATCAATTCACTGGCTTGGCTCTTCACACACTACCTGTCTAATGCATGGTTCTGTCCCAATGGAAAACCAGCAGGACTGTACTACTGTACAAGAAGGGAGACATCCAGGACATTGACAATTACTGCCCAATCTGCCTTTTGTCTGTTCACTCAAGTCATTCTCAATAGAATTGGCAGAACATTTGATGAAGGACAACCATGCGAGCAAGCTGGGTTCTGAAAAGGCTTTAGCACAATCGACAATATCCACACGATAACCAAGCTCATTGAGGTTTCTCAGGAGTTCAAGATGCCACGCTGTCTAACGATTATTGATTTAAAGAAGGCTTTGATTCTGCTGAGACTGAAGTGGTCATCAAGGACCTAGCCAAACAGCGCATTCAAAGTCAATACATCAGGATCCTCCATGAACTGTATTACAGATTCACTACCATTCTACAGGGAGGTGATCATTGACGTCAAGAAAGGGGTTCAGCAGGGTGATACCATTTTCACCAAAACTCCTCAGTGCCATTCTCGAGAACATTATGTGATGACTGGAATGGAAAGGAATGGAAGTGAAGTTAGTTGGTTGGCAACTACACCACCTCTGCTTTGCTGATGACATTGATCTTATAATATCAATCATCAGCCACATGACACAAATGTTGGCCCACCTCGACCATGAGTGTGGGAAGATCAGACTACAGCTGAATCTCATGAAAACAATGTTAATGAGAAACAGTCTCATTCTTGATGTTCCATTTGCTCTCAATTGAACTAACATCTCCAAATGCAACAGGTATGTGTACCTAGGTCGAGAAGTCAACATGACAAATGAAATGGCACCTGAGTTGCGCAGGAGGAAGAAAGCGGCTTGGAATGCCTTCAAGAACATCAAAGAAATAGCTAAGAGGATGAAGAACCTCTGACTCTGGGCACATCTCTTTGATTCAACTATTGTTTCTGCATTAACATATGCCTCAGAGACCTGGGTCCTAAGAAAACAGGATGAGAATGCTATTCGGGTCTCCCAGTCTCCCAAAGAGGAATGGAAAGAGCTATTCTTGGAGTATGACACTTAACTCAAGTGAGAGAAGGAATACAGAGTTCTGACCTCTGTCAAGAATCAGGGACATTGTCTTGTTTGCCAAGGCATTGAAAATCAGATGGGCTGGACATGTAATGAGATTTGGAGACAACTGCTGGACTAGTGCCATTATCGTCTGGACTCCATGGGACGTCAAAAGATAGCATGGCCGCCCACCTATGAGCTCGTCAAACTCTTTGACAAGACCCTGAACAATTGGTTTGAGGCTGTCCGTGTTCCTAGAATGAGCAGACACCATTGGGCTACGTTAGCACATGACAGGGACGAATGGAGACATTACTGTGCCTGCTCAAGCAAATCAGTGAGTAACAGGATGTCAAGTGATCAAGTGATCTAATGATTGCCAAAATTTTCTTGTAATTCAAGTTTCATTAAATATTGTGATACAAATTAAGGTTTATGGGTTGTGCAATAGTACAGAGGGTAAGGTGTTTGTCTTACAATCAGCTGAACCTGAGTAGATCCAGCCCCTCATATATCTTTATAAGTAACCAAGAATGATCTCCTATCAGAGTCAGGAATAAGGTCTTGGACCTCTATAAGTCCCCAAATAGGGATAATAATAATAATAACAATACTATTTTTAACTAAAAATGCAGCATGTGTGGTAAAATTTATTGAGTTGTAGCATGTACAGTTCAAGTTCATTAAAATTTATGTTGATCAATTTACAAAATATGTCCTAAGTTCTTTACATGGATTAAAAACTATTCCCAAGAACTGGGGAGAATTTTATAAATACACAATTCAATTTATAACTACATAATTAATCTTAATAACTTCTTTTCCGTCCATTGCTCGAGCAGGCACCAGTAACATCTCCTTTTTCCTAGCCCTGAGATTCTAAAAAATGCCACATTCAAGGTTCTTTCAGGGTTAAGAGAATGAGACCCATCACTGTTACTGGTATTTGGCATATGGGGTATGCCACGGGGAGTTTGCCAGACTCTTCCTTGTGGGCAGGTTACATTTGGTAGCCTGCCAGGTTGTCCAAAGCAAGAATGAGATAATAAGATGTCTCTTATTCGCGGCCACGCACTTCTGGGAGCTGGGTTTTATATTCTCTGGGTCTTGGCCGTTGATGGTATTACACGGTGCGGGGTGGTGGGGGTGGGGGCAGTTGGTGGGTGTGACCGCCACCTACTACACATATTATGGAGTAACATTGTCTCTGTAATGACCTTTCCTGACTATATATGTTCTTTCCAACAATGTTGCTGTGAATTTTGACATAGACGAATCGCTAGTACATTTATATATAGCTTTTTTTAGAGAGATGGAGCACTGGTAGTGCTCAGTGGCTTCTCTTAACTGCTTGGGGGGGGGCATATACTTGCGAGGATTTGAGCCATTGGCACACCTGTAGCCCATGCAAGACAGTTCTTTCCCTTCTATACTCTTTCTCCAACCTGCATTACTCGATTTAGTACTGAATAGACATTATTGCATGCATTTAAGTTAATTAAAAGCCTTGAACATGACAACGATACACATCAGTGTTATATATATATATATATGTATATGTACATATATATATATATGCATGTGATTTTGTAAGTGCATGAAGAAGGCTTCCCTGCATTTGCTCACATACTAACACACTAAAATACTGATGTTTCTCTACATGTGACGACTCATGCTAACTGTTAAATCATGCCAAATATCAAAATTCATAACATTTTTGGAAACAATAGGAAAGATATGATTAACCAAAGGTAATGATAAAAGAAAATGATTCTATAAAATCATAGTGAAATAGGTCATTAATGAGAAGGGTCCCTTGAAGATCGTGATTGAACATGAAATATGATTTCAGAATTAAAACTATTTGAAATAAGTACTTTAATTGCATATCATACTATTATTAGTCCATATAAGTAGCACACACGGTACATGTAAATAGAATCAATCTTTAAATTAACCAAAAAAGGGATTTAACAAAAAAAGGGATTTTTCCTCTGGGCTGGAGTGATAGCACAGCAGTAGGGCATTTGCCTTGCGTGCAGCCAGTCTGGCTCAGCCAGGTTCAATTTCTCTGCCCCTCTCGGAGAGCCTGGCAAGCTACCGAGAGTATCTTGCCCGCATGGCAAAGCCTGGCAAGCTACCCGTGACATATTCAGTACACCAAACACAGTAATAAGAAGTCTCTAAACACAGTAAGAAGAAGTCTTAAAATGGAGACGTTACTGGGCCCGCTCGAACAAATCGATGAACAACGGGAGGACAGTGTTTCCCCTGAAATTTAAATAGTGAAAATTTTACTTTCAATGCATCATTCACTATTTGTTGCATTTTATCAATTCATGCTTGGTTCTTTGGCTAAACAAATAAGTGTTCTCTATCTTATGTTTCCTATTCTTTGCTTCCTTTTATATATACTAATTAAAGAAATATACAGGTTCTCCCATTCAAACAGAAACAAATCCTAAATATGGAAACAAACCTTATATTATTCAGGTTATCAAAAGGCACTATAGCACTGTCCTCCTGTTGTTCATCAATTTGCTCCAGTGGGCCCAGTAACGTCTCTACTGTGAGACTTGTTACTGTGTTTGGCATATCGAATATACCACGGGGAGCTTGCCAGGCTTTGCTGTGTGGGTGAGATGCTCTCAGTAGCTTGTTGGGCTCTCCGAGAGGGGCGAAGGAACTGAACCTGGTTCGGCCAGCTAGCCACATGCAAGGCAAAAGCCCTACCACTGTGCTATCCCTCCAGCCAAGGGTAGTAGTGTAGGATAACACTGGCTTGTCCTTTCTCCCTTGCCACAAGGAGCTTAGGTTCATCGGGTTACACCTATCACAGTGCTCCCAAGTCACTCCTATTCCTCTGTTAATCATTATAAGGAAATGGCCAATGGGAGAGTTCTAAATGCTAGAGCACATACTCTGAATGAAGGCAGCAAAGGGTATCTGATTCTCCCAACTGAGTTGGGGATGAACCTTCAAATTCTGCCAAACAATCCTTAGCCACACAAAACATTAAATAATAGAGAGAAAAATTACTTCAAGTTCGTAATGGTACATTGCATGTGGCAATTGACATTTTTAAAAATGATTTGTATTAAACCATTAAAATACTTTCCCTGTGTCTATGGGAAGATTGCATTTGAAATATAATCAATTCCCTTACCCTTTATGAATTTTGCCTTTCATTCAATGACTTAAATAACATA
This sequence comes from Sorex fumeus, assembly GCF_029834395.1. Lineage (NCBI taxonomy): Eukaryota > Metazoa > Chordata > Mammalia > Eulipotyphla > Soricidae > Sorex > Sorex fumeus. Next base: position 8,830,768 of record NW_026606188.1, read on the forward strand.
ATTTAACTGACACAAAGATGATCAATCTCAATTAATACCCCAAATATATGATTTTACATTTCAATTCATTCTAAGGCTTTCCGTTTTTCACCATTGAGTAAGATTTTTTTCTGTGGGCTTGAGGTGAATGGTTTTAACTATGTCAAGGAAATTTCTTTCAGGCACCACTTTATGAATAGTATTTGAATGGGTTTATATGAAAGAAATCCCCAACAGTGAAATTTTTGGATCATAAGATATGTGGTTATCTAATTTATAAATAACAGTAAATCATTTTGCAATATGATTGCTATATTATTTTGAATCTCTTCTGGTAGTGAATTTATTATACAATATATATATATATATATATTTTAATTCTCAACATTTCTTACTGTTACTATTTGCTGTATGCAGGTATGGGAGAACTGGAAAACATGAGTTACACGGACGGTGCCCAGGCTCTTAGATCTATGGTCAGGAATCATTCTGAGGACATGTCAGATATGAATGGGTCCAGTTAGATGTTCTGTATTTTCTCTGATACTTGTTGCTGCTTTTCCTTTTTAACGTAGGTCAAACTGGACAGCACTTGGAACATAATGGACAAACCCGAGGGACAAGACTCAGGGTTATGGGTGCTAGAAATTTAAGTTTAGATCCATGAATTTCCCTAGCCCTTCTCACTGTTTATATTTTTTGAGGGGTAGGGGGGTTGTTGATGTTAGTTTTTCAATAGATATGTGGTGGTGTATCACTGTGGTCTTACTTGCACTCTCCCAAATATTATATAATAGTGAATACCTTTGTACATGATTTTTTAAAAAAATTATCAGTGAAACACCATGAGGTACAGTTGTAGACTTACAAATTTTTGTGCTTGTGTTTCAGTTATACAATGATCCAGTACCCATCCCTACACCAGTGCCCATTCTCAATCAATTACATTTTTTTTTAAATTTTTGTTAGTGAAACACCATGAGGTACAGTTGTAGATTTACAAATTTTTGTGCTTGGGTTTCAATTGTACAATGTACATGATTTTTTAGTGTATTTTTTTATTTAAATATTTGAATGCCATCAATATTTTGTTTTATATGCATTTGGAAAATATTTACTCAACTCTTTATACCTCATAATCTTGCATTTAAAAAGGGCAAGTTTTAATATTTAAAATTTTCTGTTTCATTTGATTTTTTTTCTCGTGACTCTTCAGTTTTGTAACAACATTTGTTGTTAAGATTTTATTGCTCTACTACACTCACTCAGCTCCTTTGTCATAGACTCACTGTTCATTTGTCTGAAGGCTTATCATTGTGTTCTCAGTTTTGTGCCAGTGATATGAGTCTACATTTATTTCAGTACTACATACTTTTAAATCCCAAGCTCTTGGTATAATTTAAAGTAAATAAATTCATTATTTCCCATATTTTTTTCGAAAAAAAATGGCTGTTTGTGTAGATTTTGGAATCCATACATATCTTAGTAGTGTTCTTATAAGTCCTCAAACAATGTCCTCAGAAGTTTGACTATAAGTGCGTTGAGTCTATATAATGCATTGAGTAGCATGGCCTTTTTGACACGATTAATTGTGCCAATATTTGTATAGAATTCTTCTCCCTATTTCTTGATATTCTCTTCTATTTCTTTCAGTAGTGACTTATAGTTTTCAACATATAAAGTTTTCATATCCTCCATTCAATTGATTATAAAAGATAAAAAAGGCACTCACCACCAACAGCTCACCAACACAAAGTTCACCACCACCAACAATAACAAAAATCACATTCAAAAAGTGGATGGGAGCAGAGATTGGTGGTGGACACTTTCTTGAAGAAAATGTGAATTTTGAGTATGAAAAGGTGCTCATCATGCCTTATCATCAAGGAAATACAAATCAACAAATAAAATGAGACCACCACCAGTGAAAATGGCATATATTAAGAGGTCTGGAAATATCCAATGTTGGGAACATGTGGTATAAAAGGAACCCTCATTCACTCTTGGCAGGAATAATGTCTACTCTACAGCAAACAGTATGGACTTTCTGAAAAAAAAAAAAAAGCTCCAATATGAACCAGAATTCCACTTCTTGGCACTTTCTCCCTCAAACACACTGTCACTGTCCTCCCGTTGTTCATTGATTTGTTCGAGCCGGCCCAGTAATGGCTCCATTATGACACTTGTTACTGTGTTTGGCATATCAAATACGTCACGGGTAGCTTGCCAGGCTTTGCCATGTGGGCGAGATACTCTCCAAGAGGGGCGGAGGAATCAAACTCAGGTTGGCCATGTTGGCTGTTTGCAAAGCAAACGCCCGACCTGCTGTGCTATTGCTCCAGCCCACTCCCTCAAACAAAAAACATTAATTTTAAAAGATATAAGCACTATTATGTTTATTGCAGTATTTATTATGATAGATTGGAAATAGAAACAACTAAAATGTTCAATGACGAGTGAGAGGAAAAAGAAGTTGAGGTATAGATATTCCGTGGAATATTACTTTGTTATAGGGAAAAATGAAATAGTTTAGCTTGCTGAATTCGGTTAGCACTGGAGTGTATAAGATTAAATAATATAAATGAAAGGGTTAATAAACAATATCAGGTGTTTCAATTCACCTGTGGTAGAGAGAAAACAGTGAAAGAGACTGTATCTGAATGACAAAATGTTAAACCTGGACCGCAAATGTCAGATTGTCCAGTCATTGAGGGATTGAGGGTAGGTTGGAGGGCATGAAGAGGTGGACATAGTGAGTCTAGTAGAGGGTTTTAGGTGGTGATGGAGTACAATGATTTAATATATCAGTGCACTATATGTTAACTCTAGTATAACCATGTTCCCTAAAGAGCCCTAGTGTGACCAGGTTACCAAAAGTATTACTTGAAAGTAGATAATAAGCAATTTTATTTAAGTCATTTTCATATCTTCCATGTCACAACTGAACACGAACACTACTTAATATAAATTATATTTTTAGCTTCTTAATTATGTAGGCTAGTTGTAATAATTTACAATGTGCTTCTCTATTAATTTCATGGTTTAAATTCTAGAATTTTTTGGAGAGATTATCAAAGGCAAATCATCTCATTATCAGCGGTGATTTTGTTCTTTGTTTAAACAATATGCTCTGATAAAACACAGGCCTGGAAATAGTCTGAGTTGTTTAAAGACATATGTCAGCCTCGTAGCATTTCCTTGGAAAAATCTGAAACAGTACGATGAATGATGGTATTTTGCCATTTTGGATCATATTCAAGTTTCAGAGTGTGTTTTGTCATTCATTTACATTTTTGTTTTCTAAGTAGTTTAGTAGCAATATTTGATGATAATATCATGTTTGATGATAATTTTGGAAAAATCCTTTAGACAGTTAAAGCTAATCATATTAAGATCTGGCAAGCAAACCATGCCTATGTTTCAGGCTATTGTGGATTCCCTGGAACTAAGATATCTTATACCCGTGGTGGTTTAGCTGTGGAAAGAGCAATGCATTCCACTTCCTTATGCAGAAAAAGACAGCTCTTTCTTCTGCTTGAGCAGGTCCACACTGTGAGCAAACTTTTAGCAGGGATCTACAGTCAAGCTTTAACTTGATGCTGTAATTTGATGCTGTATTTACACCTTTTGTGGAATATACTTGAAATTCACAGCATTATTTTGAGTCCTGTACTCTTATTTTGCAGTGGAAGTATGATTTACTACTACACCTAATGCACCTGGTAGTTTTTTATTTTTTATCAGATATCATACATTAAAATTTACTGTGCTGGGTGCTACCATTTTCATATTCCTATAAATATTCATGAGCATTACTCAGGGATGCAGTCATATTATATATTTGATCATTTTGGTGTTTGCTACATGCATTTTTGGTTATGGACAGAAATGTATTTAGTCTGGGACTAAAACTTGTTCCACTAGTGAAGGAAAACTACTCAGAATATTAGAAAACCAGATCACCTATAAATTGTGACTTTTTCCACTTGAGCAATTCTAAAGATACATTCTATTTAGTCTTCTGAGACTTAAAGATTTTTCTTGCTATTTCTTTCTGGAATATCTCTCTTTAAACTCAAGTGTCTTCCTTATGCATGCAACCTTATCCACTGTTTTTGGAAAATTCTGTGTGTTGGTCTCTGTCTCACTCTGCTTAGGGAATAGTCCTGATTGTAGTTACCAGACCAAATGCAGTGCTTGGGATAGAACCAGTCCATTTATATACAAGGCAAGTACATCAACCTCTCTACTGTCCCTTCAACCCTCAACTAATGTCTTAACTCTATTTCTTTCAGTGTATCACAAGGCATGTATGTTCCCCTAATTATTTGGGTCGCTTAGTATGTTTTTCTATATAGAACCCTCTGAAGCAAGACTCTAATTAGAGTGTATCAAATAATCAAAATTGCTAGCAGTTTTGAGCCACATCTATCTATTCCTCCTCCACACAAACCAATATATATATATATATATATATTCAATACATATACATATATATATATTCAATGGCACACGCTGAGCCAGTCAGTGTAGCATGCCTGCAACCCCGGGCATCTAAGGGCATCACAGACCTGTTATTGCTCAATCTCGGGTGGCTGAAAGCCACTTGTTCCTCTAAAAAGTTGGGGGATGCCGACCGCTCAGGGGTCACGTAACTAGTTAGCATGCCAGAGTCTCGTTTGCTATCGGATCGTCTGTACATTCAATGCACGTACACTAGCATCAGATGCATCCATTGAGGACCTGATGGTACAAGCGCGAAAGATCAAGTACGACATCATTGGTCTGACCGAGACAAGAAGGCACAAATCTCACCATGCCGTTTTCGACACTGGAGAAGAATTGTTCCTTGGAACATGCGATAAAAGAGGTGTCGGAGGCGTTGGTGTCCTTGTCAACACAAACTTGGCCATAAGCATTGATTCATTCGAATGCCTAACAACCCGAATCAGACGTTTACATTTGAATATATGTGGCTCACTGCCAGCAGTTTCTTTCTTCGTTGTCTACGCACCAACATCTGATTATGATGAAAGAGAAATCGAGAAGTTCTACATGGAGCTGGAGAAGTTCTATAAAGAAGACCACACCTTCTACAAGATCATTGTGGGTGATTTTAATGCCAAGATAGGACCGAGAAGATCAGCTGAAGAACTTCACATAGGGACCAATGGCCTAGAATGGAACTAACAGGGTGAGAGACAGTCTGAGTTCATCATGTCGACCAAGACCTCTGTGGTAACTCACAGTTCCAGAAGGCAGAATCTAAACAGTGCAGAGATGCGATCAAGGAAGTCCTCAAAGAGAGAAGAGCAGAAGTGCTGGTAGATGTGGCAGAAGCCAGGAAAAGTATTCGTAACGCCGGCCTGTCCTTCGCCAACTACAAGACCAAGATGACTGCCCTCCGACGTCCTGATGGATACATCACATCCTCCAGAACGGCAATGGAGAAGATTATCCATGACTTCTACTCAATTCTCTTCGATAGCCATGTCCACTTGCCGATATGCCAAATTCCACAGGATGGATATGTCGTTCCCAACGTTCTCCCTTCCGAAATCTGACACGTCATTTCGTCCGTAACGAAATGAACAGAACCCGGCCCAGACAAGGTCAGACATGAACACCTGAAGAACCTGCCGTCAGTACTCATCAATATGCTGGCTTGGCTCTTCACATGCTACCTGTCTGAATGCAAGGTTCCGTCCCAGTGAAAAACCAGCAGGACCATACTACTGTTCAAGAAGGGAGACATCCATGACATTGGCAACTATTGCCCGATCTGCCTATTGTCTGTCATCTACAAGTTGTTCACTCGAGTCATCCTAAATAGGATTGGCAGAACACTAGATGAAGGACAACCATGCGAGCAACCCAGGTTCCGCAAAGGATTCAGCACCATCGACCATATCCACACAATACCCAAGCTCATTAAGGTTTCTCAGGAGTTCAAGATGCCGCTCTGTCTAACGCTCATTGATTTAAAGAAGGTCTTTGATTCTGTTGAGACGGAAGCAGTCATTGAAGCCCTAGCCAATCAGGGCATTCAAGCCCAATATATCAACATCCTTCGTGAGCTGTATTGCAGATTCACTATCAGGATCTCACCATTCTACAAAGAAGTAATCATTGATGTCAAGAGAGGGGTGCGGCAGGGTGATACCATTTCACCAAAACTCTTCAGTGCCACCCTCGAGAACATCATGCGATGACTGGAATGGGAAGGAATGGGAGTGAAGATAGATGGTCGGCAACTATACCACCTCCGCTTTGCTGATGACATTGTTTTAATAATACCAAACATCAGCCAAGTGGCACAAATGCTGGCCAACTTTGACCGTGAGTGTGGAAAGGTAGGACTACAGCTGAATCTTACGAAGACAGTGTTTATGAGAAACAGCCTTGTTCCAGATGCTGCATTTGCTCTCAACGGAACGACCATCTCAGAATGCAACAGCTATGTGTACTTAAGTCGAGAAGTCAATATGACAAATGACCTGGCACCCGAGCTACACAGGAGGAAGAGAGCGGCTTGGAATGCTTTCAAGAAAGTCGAAGAAATAGCTAAGAGGACAAAGAACCTCTGGCTCTCGGCACATCTCTTTTATTCCACTGTTCTTCCTGCATTAACATATGCATTAACTGGATTCCACGGGATGTCAAAAGACCGCGTGGCCGCCCACCTACCAGATGGTCAGACTTCTTCATCAAGATCATGAATGATCGGTTTGCGGCTCTTCATGTTCCTAGAGCGAACAGAAGCCATTGGGCTACACTAGCACCCGACAGGGAAAAATGGAGACGTTACTGGCACCCGGTAGATCAAATCGACTATAAACGGGAAGTTAAGTGATTAAGTGATATATGTTCAATATATATACATATACATATATGTATATAGATGAATTATCTGGGGAATTGGGAGTAACACAGGAAAACCAGGTTTCTTAGAGATTTTGAGTTTGAAGAAAATGACAGCCACTCTGCAAGAAATCTCATTGTAACCTTCTTTCTGCTCCGTGTTAATAAAAACCAGACTCCTTCGGATCGCTGGTGGTGATAAGAACACTAAATGTTTCATTACACAATATTGTCCCTACAATTGGGCAATGGACTAGTTCTCAATGAAAAGACATCTTTCTCCTTAGTACTATACTAAGAACATACCCCCTGATGATATTTCCCCATCATATCCTACATGCAAGATGTGTGTGATAATATATTTTAATTTTATGTCCCTCAACTTGGCACTTTCATGCTTCCACATCATTCATAAATTTTCCTGAAGACTACTATGCATATAAAGTTACTACAACCAGTTATGTTTGTCTTAAAACCAGACCCCCACTCCTTCCTGAATCATAGTTTGCAGCTTCTTCTCAGAGACATGCTTTCTATCTCAATTGTTTACTTCTCAACATTCATCCTCCTTAATATTCAGCAATTCCTATGACTGTTTAGATGACGATAGTATTTAATTTGGTGGAAATATCATATGCAATAGTTGCTGAATAAACACCTACTGAATCAATGAATGAGTGACCTAATTCAGTTGGTGATTAAAACCTTCTTTAGGAATCAGTATAGACACATCTTATTATGCAAATATTCTTTAAGGAGCAAGAAATTATCACAAATTTTAATGTGTTTCTTATTTTCCTCACAGAGAAGAGATTGTATAGTGTTGACCTGTGAACTTGAAAGTAATTACCATAAAATCTTCTATATATACAACATATTAGGTTTTCTCAATAACATCAGGGATATATTTTGTTGCAGTATATTGTTGTGTGTATCTGTGTGTACAGAAAAATAGATAAATAAGAAAAAATAACAGAATTAGAATCATACCTGTTCAGAAGGTTAGTTAATTCCTTAGAACTTTGTACTGAGAAGGAAAAAAAAAGGTGAAAACCACTAGTGGGCCTCTCAGCATGTCAGACCATTGGTTTGCTTCCAAAGCAATTAATTCTCAGTGGGGTGCAAGCAAATTCATTAAAATAGAGGATTGTATTGCCTCTGAGGATTTGTGGTAACGTTAAAATCTTTTAGAAGAGTAACAGCTAAATGAGCAAGAAAAGTCAATTTTAACTTTTTCAGTTGTTCAGTTATAATTCAGGTTGATTCTGGGTAAGATATAATTATAGTAAAGGGTAAGAATTATTTTTATCTTTACAGGTGGGTGAGCTTACTGTAACATAAAAACATGTTTGTACCAATCTTTTATTTGATTCATGTCATGGACCAAATCAAAGACAAATTGATTAGATTCATCTCTTTAAAAAAAAAGAAAAAGAAGGATCTGAGTCAGGAAATGAGTTTATCTTAAGTTTTTTTTCTGAACCCTAGAACTTTTATGGTTAGCTCTAGATAGAGGAGTGAATTTACACCAGCAGGTGTAAATAGCTGGTTTCTTGGAGAAGTGTGTGAACATGGCTAGGCCTGGGGAGAGCAAAGAGGCATCACCAGTTTCTGAGAGGAAAAAAAATATTACCTAGAAATTTTTCTCAAAAGTTTTAAACTTTAGGAACAAAGATTAATATGAAAAGATATATGGCATTGAGATCACCGGGAAGTCTCAGATGGGGTAGGTGCCGCATCCCACCTCCTCCAGATGGAACCCTGGTGACCATGAGCCTCTACAAGCATATCTCGAGTAAGCGGGAACCAGGACTTTTACTCCAAACCACGCAGTTGCTTATGCGGCCGTGCGATATCTCCCTATATGCAAGGTGATCAATGGAAAGTAAATCATCCAACGTTTCTCCCTGAAAACCAGGCTTAACTCATATAGGCCACAACACCCAATGGGAGAGAGAGAACAAAAGGGAATGCCATGCCACAGAGGCAGGGTGGGATGGGGGGGAGGGATACTGGGATCCGAGGTGGTCGGATGGTGGAGGGATGGGTATTCAAAATAAATAAATTAATTAATAAAAAAAAAGATATATGGCATTGTGGGATATGATTGCAATTACATATGAAACTTCTTTTATTTCCCTTTTGTTGTAGGGGTTTTAGGGACTGCTGTGCTCAAGACTTAATTCTGGTTCTCTGTGTTCTCTCTGTTTATTCTATTGGTGCTCTCAGGACTAAAGAGGGTGCCAGGGATCAAACACTAGGTCAAAGTCAATGCTTTATCTCTTAAGCTTCCTTTCTGGACCAATATTTCTTTAAAAACCATTACAGAGCTATGAGAAAGTGTCTTTGCACTATATGGTCCCTGATTTGAATTTCTGGTTTAATTAGCACTGATTGTATCCTATAAGTATAACCTCAATTGCTATGGAATGATAAATTTCATTTTATGCAGAAACATGATCTTATGCTTAGTTAACAAATTAATGAGTACTATGCAACATTTAAGAGTTTAGTCTTACACAATTTTTTATATACTGTCATGTTAATTTTTTAATCTTATTACCTCAACTACTTAATATAGTAAATAATTGTTGTAATTTTGCTGTTCATAAAGAGAGACATACAAAATAAACAATCAGAACAAGGGAATGATAAAACCAAATAAAAACAATTTTTGGACTCCAACCACAAGTGGAGTTTACTTGTGGGGAAGGAGACAAATTGAAGGTGAAAGGAAGAGTTCAAAGGACTTTTGTAGAGAGTTATAAGTAACTATATTAGTGTGACTGTTTTGTTAATATTCGTTGAGGAGACTTGAACATGGTCCTCTAAATTGTACATTCATTTAAACTCATGTTATCTCAACGTACAATATACAAACAAAAAATACTAGCTTTTTATTTTACGGCAATAATATAAAAATTAGGTGTGTATATGTACATGTATATACGAGTGTGCGTGCATATAGATATATAAAACACAAATTTGATTCTAAATCATTATTGCAAATCTACTCATGACATTGTACCCATTTAATAAGGACATCTCCAGGCAAGTGTGGATTATACAGGCTTTCTCTTAGTATTCTAGGGGAAGACTGAATTACTTTGATGTCACTTAAAGTGATCAATCATTTAATCCTACTAGGTCTACTTCACCTTGGGGTCTCAAGATGAATTTATATGTGTAGAGAACTTGAATCTCCTTATCTTTCCTCCATGATTCAGTTCTCTCTCCTAGGCACCATCTTGTCCAATGCAGCTCTCCTTTTCTGTTCACGTGACAACTCTCTTCTAAAAATATCTTGGCATTTTTCTGCACTGAAATAACTGTCTCCTCCTGAAGTCTTCATCTTCCAAAGAAGTGTACAAGAGGGTTTTTGCTTCCTGCATTTCAAGATTTCAGTAGAAATTCTTTCTTATCCTTTCTCAAGTGACTCGATGCCGTTTTGTATATACAATGTGATATCCTTATAAGTATTTAGAGTCTGAGTCATTGTCACTGTCCTCCCGTTGTTCAACGATTTGCTCGAGCGGGCCCAGTATCGTCTCCATTGGACGTTACCGATCCGCTCATAATGGAGGCTCTTAATGGAGACTCCATTAGAGTCTGAGTAGGCCTTGGAAATAAACTGACCTATTACAAAAGCCAAAGTTTTTAAACTTTGAAAGTCATGATTGCATTGGTATAGATTCCATCAAACTTTTTCATGGATGCATGCTTTGTTGATATTGGTTCGGAGTCATTTTCCTCTAAGTTTACTTCATGATATTTCCAGAATCTAGCACAGTAGGGGCTTGATAAATACTTGTAGACAAAGTTAATGTGCATCACAATATCTGACCTAAGTTCTCACTTATGGTTCCCAAGACACTGCTGTTTAATTGCATTCAATTATCTTGGCCAGTGTCTACCCAAGCAAAATGAAATGGTGAGTCAAGCAATTGTCTTGCGAATGTGATCGATATAGAATGTCAATACAGATAATTAAGGTGCCCCCAACTCACATTTTCGTTGCTAAAAACCTTGCTTTTCACAAGAATTGTTAAGATAATTGCTTCAACTGTCCGTTATACTTTGCATCACAGACACAGGTCTGTAACTCATCTAATGGACCATGGAAACATCGAATGGTCAGGTAGACAGACCACCGCCTAGTTCATTCATCTGTAGTGCTTTTAGATAAATAATGCTGACTGGTGATGGAATGCAGAAGGGAATATCCCTTAATATGTCAGTTAGATCTGATGACTAATTCAAATTAAATTCTTAAGAAAAGGCTAGTGCAAAAATAATACCTTAACCATTTTTTGTCTTTCAAAGTACTAGGTGGTTTCCCATGTGAAAGGTTCTCTCCTTGTTATAGAAGTACACATTATTTTTCATCATAGATAGACTGCAATCAAATGTGATTGCATATTACCAAACTGCAAACTCAAATTTTGTTGTTTCTTCTTCAATGATTTGTATAAAAGGTATATTAGCTAAATAACTTGGTAAGTTCTCTATGTCATCAATTTTTCAGACACAATATGAATATAAATGAAGTATATGAATATATCTGTGACTATATTCTTTATATATGCCCAGTATGCATGCATGTTAAATGTATATACAGATATGTATGTGCATATATATTTATATATATTTTTTCTCCTCTTAACCTGTCTAAATCCAATCTAATTTTTAGACTAATCAAAAGCAGAGATTAAAGAAAGAAATATGTCATCCTACACTAACTAAATGTGGTAAATTGCTTTGTATCATTCTGCTTCTTCCCTACTAAGGTCACCTGTTAAGGACACCAAAGAGGGTCTTGGTTTTTATGTTTCTGTATTGTTATGTGTTTACCATTTCCTCAGGCCCAGAGATTGGCAATATACATGACAGTTAAGGAAAGACTAGCAAAGGATTAATTTGAATTGTGCAAGTAGCAAAGAGAAACATTCTGAACATTCTAAAATACAGCTCGAAGTATGACGATAGATGTTTTTTATGCTGTCCATCTGATAAGGAACAAACTTAGTTTAATTAAGACAAAATTCATTCTTCTTTTTTTTTTATTCTTTTTTAGAAAAGTAATCACTAATTATTGAATCAAGCTTTTGGAAAACTATAAACATACTACAACACTCGTTATGAGTTCTTTAACTTTAAATACTTCAAAGAAGCCCATTTCAAACCTTTGGTTGTCTCTGTATTTCCTTCTCTTATCATCACCTAAAAATGCAATAATTTCTGTAGACCATGTGATGAAAGTTTTTATTCCCTCTAGTGTTCTACTTATGCTCTCTAAGTTACATGGAGTGTTGTAGACAAAACTGAACTGAGGCTTGAAAAAAACGAAATAAAATATATGATAAAAATACTGAACGTATTTATTATCGTTTTTTAAAATGTATGTGACTACCCTAATATTTTGCAAACATATTTGTTTACTGTTGACCCCCTTCTCCCTCCAACACTGTTTCTATAGTAAGTCTGTATATTTTTGTGACTATGTATGGGCTTTTGCTCTGCTGAGCCTGGTTGCTTATAAAGATTTAAAAACACATGCAAGGATTTTCCTCCAAAAATACAGATGGGCTTCAATTTTAAAGAACTATTCTTTGAAAAAACGTTCACTTAAAATGAATTCAAGCACAAGAATCTTAGATTTAGATAATCGTTGAAACGTCTTAAAAACTGGATATGTTACTCCTTTGGTAACCAAGTTAAAGAACTGTTAAGGAAGAAAAGAGGAAGAAAGTTTCAAAAATAAATGGCAAAATTTGAACTTTTAAAGCACAAGTTCCCAATCTTAATTTTTTATTCTTTCCAGTAAATTCTCTTCTTATCATCCCCTGAAACCTAAGGTTACATTTTATTTTCACTCAAACAAATGCACATACTCAATGGTTTGAACAAATGCATATTTTAAAGGACTCCCTAATTCAGCCATAAAGTGATTTGTTTTTTTCACCTTACTATTTAATTTGTAAAAATTATTCCCAGAAATTTCCTTCAATGTGTAGTTTATTTTTCCTACATAGAGTCAGAATTGGATTTCTTGTTAAAATAATGGTTTTAAAAGTGCATGTAACACTAGGCAATGATCAGCTTGGCATAAGCCAGATCTTTCCAGTCATAAACACAAATGCTGTCTTTACTGACTGCTTTAAACAAGAGTCACTTTTGCATGCAAACAAAGCTTCACCAATGAAATCATCAAACAAAAGAGCATTTTATTGCTGCAAACTTTGACAGTTTATTACTGTCAAACTGCTGCTGAATGATGAAATGTGGGAGAGAGAAAATGTTATATCATACACTGCTGACTTTTTAAAAAGCCAGTGATTATTTATATTTAATGAAGTTTCATCTGTTGTTAAACTATAATTTCAAAAATGTTTTATTCGTCTAACTCTGTGTGGTTTGCTGTATTTAGTAACCAACTGTGTTTTTGAAGAAAGTAGTCTATTAAAAATAATTATGGGCCTAAACAACATACATGCCCTGAATATCAGATCATGCTTATTTTACCAGTCTAGGAAAACCCCAGAGGCCAGCTAGGCAGGGTTACCACCTTTAACAGAAGTAAGTGGTTTGTTCCCCATGACAAAATGCAAAGAAAAAGTCTAATTGATGTTTTCATCAGTAAATTAATGTAAAAATTTAAAATTGCACTCTGTAAAAAAAATAGACCAGCGGCTTTTAAAGTTGGAATTTTCATGATATAGTAGTCTGTCAAATATTTGTATTATATCTCTAAGAAAAGGCATACTGTTCAATAAGTTGTTTTATGTTGAAATTCCCTATATTGAGTGGATCTCATGATACAAATAAAAAATTGCTATAAATTAAGGCTTTTATTTATTACTCTTGAATACACAGAGTTAGAAAAGAAGGGGGCCAGATAAATAGTATGGTGGATATTGGCACTGGGCTTGTTTTCTATCCTGGTTTCAATTATGGGCCACTGAAATGCACCAGTATTAATCCATGAGTCCAGAGTCAAGATAAGGCCTGAGCACTACTGGGTGTGGGCCCCCAACTAAAAAGAACAGAAGAATATGAAGAATCTACTAATAATGCAGATTAAATGTTAAAAATAGTGATTTGCATCATAATAAATTAGAATATGTCCTTAGAACATTAGAAATTAGAAACTTTTATTAAGCAAAAACTAACTCCATGTCACAGAATAACAAAGAAAGTTACTATAACTTATCAATATAGCACAATGATTTTCTTAAATATTAATGTAAACATAATAACAACCATTATTCAAAACAGAAATATACTCAGACATTGCAATCATTATCACCGTGTTTACAACATTAAAAACAAAAAATCAGTGAAGGAATTCTGTGAGATTAAATAACTATGAGGAATTTACAATATAGTGTATTTGATAAGGGCTGGAGTGATAGCACAGAGGCGCAGTCAGCCCGGCTGAGCCAGGTTTGATAGCTCTGCCCTTCTCAGAGAGCCCGGCAAGCTACAGAGAGTATCTCACCTACCCAGCAAAGCCTGGCAAGCTAGCCGTGAGGTATTCAATATGCCAAACACAGTAACAACAATTCTCAAAATGGTTCCCTAAACTACCAAAAGTGATCCCTGATCACAAAACCTAGAGTAAGCCTGAAGAATCATCAGTTGTGGCCTTAAAACAACAATAGAAAAAGAGATTTTTCTAGTGAAGTTCCGTGTCTGCTGAGCACTGCTTAGAATAAGAAATTTTTAAAAATAAGTAAATAAATAAGCAAATATAAATTTATAAATGCACTGATAGATCTTAAATTCACTGATATAAATAAAACATATGTTACAAATGCACTGGCTTATAAAATTGGAAATGCATTGACAGATTTCAAGTCCCAACAAGCTCAGGGAGATTTGAAAGATAATAATAGAAAAAGTAAAAAGATTTAAACAAAAAGCCAACTAATTTTATGAAATTAATCATCAGTTTCTTCAGTTAATGATTGCATATCTAGGACAGTGGTAAAATAAAATTGCTCGAGGCAGGCCCTCCCGTTTATAGTCGATTTGCTCGAGCGGGCCCAGTAACGTCTCCACTGGAGACTTTTGTTGTTACTGTGTCTGGCATATCGAATACTCTCGGTAGCTTGCCGGGCCCTCCAAGAGGGGCGGAGGAATCGAACTCGGGTCAGCCATGTTGGCCGCGTGTAAGGCGGATGCCCTACCCGCTGTGCTATCGCTCCAGCCCTTAAAAATTAACTGGAATTAAAATTAACTGGAATTAAACATTTTTTAAAGTGAGAAAAAAGGGCATGTTGAAAAAAACGTTGATTGTATGAAAACTTTCTGTGGATAAATGTAGAGCATGTGGTAACCCATAAATTCAGGTGCAGAAGGAAACATTGAGGAATTTAAGAAAGTTGGGTAGTTAGGAGCAGAAGGAGAAAGATTTCTCTTTGATGAAATGTGTAGCTTAAACCCTTAGATTTTAGTAGACAGAAATGCTAAAAAGGAAATTGCATCATTAAAAAGTAGTATTTCCCTAACTCTTAAAATTCTGAGTATTTTCCAAGAAATGTTCTTTCTTTTCAGTTTTTGTAAGCTTTAAGCATTCAAGTCTGCTAAAAGTGGGGAAAAACAAGTTTTGAATGTCAAAGAGGAAAAAAAGGATACCTGGAAGGTAATTGACACTGAGACAAAGTTGGCTCAGTGGGATTTAGAATGCTCTTTATGTTCTTAGTTATTCATTTTCCCCACTACCAGCCAGAAAGCAGGAATGCAGTGACACTGCAATAAGGGGTCATTTCATACCCAGAGAACCCTCTCATTAAGTTTCAATTATTTTGCAAGTTTGTGAAACCACACAGTTTTCTGTGTTTCTTACATTCCTGACACATGTAGGTGGTTAATGTCTCTTCACATATGTTCCACAGCAGGACAGGGACTATTAAAAACACTTTGAGCTAAAGTTCTTTTTCAATAGAGCATGTAAATGTGATCCCTGATGGGTGGTGCTTCTATAGTCAGGATAAGAATCACTGAATCAAACCCTGTACCAGAACTAGGGGAACAGCATCAGAACATTTACTTATCTGAGTCTTAGTGTTAGTAAATGTGACAAATGCATCACACACAATGCTGTACCATAAGTGTGATGGGTACATGAATGTCTGACCTGAGTGGAAAGAGAGAGAGAGAGAGAGAGAGAGAGAGAGAGAGAGAGAGAGAGAGAGAGAGAGAGAGAGAGAGAGAAGGAGGAGGGGAGGGGAGGGGAGGGGGGAAGGGACGGGGGGGGGAAGGGATAGGGGATGAGGGGAGGGGACGAGGGGAGGGGAGGGGATAGGGGATGAGGGGAGGGGACGAGGGGAGGGGAGAGGAGAGAGGAAATTGCCTTTTAGATACTTAGTAGCATAAAAATTTGTAGTGTAAATAGTATCTAGATTCTGTAATAACTAAAAATATGATACTGGAGGAATTGGTTCTGCGTACTGAAGTTAGTCTTGAGAATCGTTGTACATCTGCTTCTAGAGATATTTTCCCCACTGGGTCAGTTTCTTCATTTCCCACAAATCTACCCCAGTTTTGACCGTAGTCAGCAGGAAATGGCCAGACATGAGTCAGCACTTTCTTTTGAAAAACTGACATAAAAGAATAAAAGAATTGGCAAAAAGTGGAAATATAAAGAATTCCCCTTTATATTAGAATTCCCAGTAAGAGGAATAAAAGTTTATTTCAGCAGGAAGTAGCTATTTTTTATTTGTTCTCCGGTTTTTATTTGGGGGTCACAACCAGTGGTACTGAGTTATTTCCTGACTCTGTTCTCAGGGGACACTCCTGATGGTGCTGGTGATGAAATAGTGTTTGTCTTACAGAAGACACACATCTTACCTCCTGGACCATCCCTCTAACCCAGCACCCAGTTTTAACTCCAGTCCCCAACTCATAGAAATGAGAGAAAGATCTTACGATAGAAATTGAAAAGGGAAAAAAAGATCAGTATTTGACTTGAACAAATAGTCCCTGTCCCAATGCTACAGAACACTATCACTATCACTATCACCCTGTTGTTCTTCAATTTCCTCGAGTGGGCCCAGTAACATCTCCATTCGTCCCTGTCACATGCAAGTGTAGCCTGATGACACATTGGGGGCTCCTTCAGGGTCAGGGGAATGAGACCATTCATTGTTACTGTTTTTGACATATCAAGTATGCCGCGGGTAGCTTGTCAGTCTCTGCCTTGCGAGCAGGATACTCTCGGTAGCTTGCCGGGCTCTCCAAAATGGATGGAGCCTTTTGGGGCAGCCTCTAATCACCTTTATAGGTGCTACAGATATGGTCAGTTTAACCTGGATTTTGTTTAGGTTTACAGAAAAGACGGTATATAACAGGCAACCAATCCACAAAAAGAATTTATTGGCCAATCTGGCACCCACTAGTCTACAGCCCACCTTATCCTCCAGGTCCTTTCATCCAAAAAGCCTGGAGCAATATTACAGTGAGTAGGCACTTATCATATGTTTATATATCGATATCTATCTATCTATCTACATATATATACACAGTTTTGATATATATATATACATATATATACATATATACATTATATATATATATATATGTATATATATATATACAGAGAGAGAGAGAGAGAGAGAGAGAGAGCTCTGGCAGCTGAAGACCTCCAGAACCAGCCACAATCATGCTGAGACCACTCTCCACATGCATGAAGGTACCAGCAGAGGAACAAAGGCATGCGGGTCCTGGGGCTGAGATCTCCAAGCCTGCTTGGATTGGGGCCAAGCATCTTCCACCCAGATTTTCCATCTTCCAGTAGGCAGGGGTCACACCCACCAACTGACCCCCTGGCACCGTGTAATCCCATCAATGGCCAAGACCCAGAGACTACAAAGCCCAGCTCCCGGAAGCGTGTGGCCGCATTTGCAGCTGCACAACATCTTATTATCTCATTCTTACTTTTGGACAACCTGGCAGGTTGTAACCTGCCCACACGGCAGAGTCTGACAAACTCCCTATGGTGTACCCAATGTGCCAAATACCAGTAACAATGATGGGTCTCATTCTCCTAGCCCTGAAAGAGCCTTGAATATGGCACTTCAAAATCTCAGGACTAGGACAAAGGAGAAGTTACTGGTGCCTGCTCGAGGCAATCAACAAACAACAGGATGATCATGATCATGATATACACACACAAAAGATGACCCTAACTGTATTTGTCTTATGAACTTTAGTTCAATTGTACAAAAATCACATAATTTAGATTATTTTCAAAAGTTTAATTATTTTTTTAGTTCTAGAATTTTAAGCCTCTATTTCATGTGAAATATCTTTCTGCTTTAGTGCTACAAGCATTAGGCACCCTCCTTATCTGCCAACTCTTTCAGTCTTTTAATTTTCTCCTGGCATTCACTTCACTGAATTTTTTCATTTACTGAAATTAAATTGATGTATGTTAAAGTACATACTTTAAAGTTTGTAATTTATAAAAATTTTATATCTCTAAAGATAATGACTTTTCTCACAAGAAGATAATAACTTTTCTCTTTAGAGACAAAGATGTCTTGTTCTTTTTATTTTCTGCTCTCTTTTCATTCTCCCTGTACATTCCCAGACTCCCACTGACCTGATTTTTTAAATTATATATTTGCATTATTCAGTATTTTTGCATTATTCAGTATTTTATGTGAATGGGAATGTTTGTTCAATTTATTTGTTTTTATCAGGCACAATTAATTATTTCAGTAGTCATCAATGTTCTTGAATGTATCAATTAAAGGATTGTTGTATTTCTGAACAGTATTCTATTGCATAATTATAGTAATATATGATTATTTATTCAGTTATAATAGAACTGAGAATTTGTGCTATTTACAGTTTTGAGATTTTGTTTGTTTTCAAAATGTGGGGTGAAGTGATAGTGCAAAGATTACTTGTTTTTGCACATACGGCACTTGTTTTACACATAGCCAACCCAAGTACTATCTCCGGCACTGCACATGTTGTCCAAGCACAGAGTTAGGGATAAGTCCTAAGCACCACTGAGTGTGACTGTACAAACAAAGAAGTACTTAGATAAATAAAGAAGTCAATTATATTGGTTTCATGTTGCTAAAAGTGCAGCAGAAGACAGGTAGTCTATTTTGAAAATGGATCAAAAAATGAAATAGTCAAAACATAATTCAGCAATGCATATTATTCACTATAACAGTAATATCATGCTATATGGTTCCTGAAAGTTGTCCTTTTACCAGATCTCACTGGCTGCTGGTAATAATGTTCCTATCCCTCTCTTCTAAAGTGCTCTTCCACTAGTCAAGCAAGTTCTAATCCACTCAAGAGTTACATATTCAAAACTTCAGAAAAATTTATTGTTTTTGATTGTTTAGTGAAAAAATATTGTGTTATTAAAGAATTTTAACATTGAATAATTCCATAGGAATGGGAAGGCAAACTTATATAATATAGTTATACTCCGAGGCTTTATTTAAAACAATTTGCACTGGGGCTAAGAGATAACACAGTGGGAAAGGCAGTTGACTCGCACACAGCTGACTCACATTTCTTTGTCAGCAACACAGATGGTCCCAGAAGCACCACCAAGAGTGATTCTGAGTAAAGAAGCCAGAAGTCAGCTCTGAGCATGGTCAGATATGACACCAAAAGAGACAGAACAAAACAAAAACAATAATTTCCACATGCATGTTAAGGAAAGAGTGACTACTATAGCAACTCCATGAATTTGGGGAAAGATATGTTGCTGGAAATGAGTGTGAATATTGAATAAATTCTTCTGCCTTTTGGAAGGAAAGAAAAGATAGATGAAAATCAATGGGGCCAAGGGTCAAGGAGCCTCAGGTACAAAGGTGATGTTAAGGATTGATAGAGCTAAATATTCAGACCTCAGAGTCAACAGCACTAAAACAGCAAGACCCAAATTTCAACAACCAGATTTAAAAGGTGCTGGTCTTTGTAGGGGTAGAAGATCGAACCTGGAAACAATTGTGGAGCAAAGTTGACACTGGTGGTGGGATTGATGATGGAACATTGCATGTCAAAATTCAAACCACAAATAACTTTAGTATTAGTAATTATGATTCATGGTACTTTAATAGAATTCTGAAAATAAAAGTTTACCTTATAGAAGGGCTGGAGCGATAGCACAGCGGGTAGGGCGTTCGCCTTACAAGCGGCCAACATGGCCGACCCGAGTTCGATTCCTCCGCCCCTCTCGGAGGGCCCGGCAAGCTACCGAGAGTATTCGATATGCCAGACACAGTAACAACAAAGTCTCCAATGGAGACGTTACTGGGCCCGCTCGAGCAAATCGACGATCAACGGGAGGGCCTTTACCTTTTTACCTTTACCTTATAGAAAGATTAACTTTTAACAAAGCAAAAACATTGTTCAGACAAATGTGAGGGGTAAATATCCTTATTTTAGATTATTTTCATCTTTCACAAGGCTCCTTATACCTGAAGATATGGGTGCTTGGAGAACATGTCCTCTTGCTGCAGGAGAAAGCTGGAGAGTGCACTTAGAAGAACAACAGGGAGAAAAGATTTCAGAGACAGACTTAAAAATGATGAAGAGATCACTTAAAATAATTCTACATAAAGATAAGAATTTCTGTTTCTTCTTTATTTGCAGCCATTTTGGTGGAGATAGTGAAGATGCAGATAAATATCTCTACAGGCAACTAGAGATACTTATTTGTCAAACTGTGTAGAACTTGTACTGTACTTACCCACACACTTAATATCTAAGATTATGAGATGTAGAAGATTCTAGACAATTTTCATACTACTTCACCTGTCATGAGAATATAAGTGGTTTCACATGTTGTACAGATAAAAGTTGTTTCCATAATTTTCTTGAGGAATATAATAATAATAATAATAATAATAATAATACACTACCTGCTGTAAACATTCAGAAAATATCATAAATGAATGAATTGTGCCATGTTTTAGAAAACGTCAATTCTATTCCAGTAATTAAAATGTTATTTTTCCTACGTTTTATAGCAATCTGATTGTAATTTTCTTTGCTCCTTTAATTTATATTTGAAAAAAGGAAAACAAAAACAGCTAAAACAAACAAAATCCCAACAATTCAACAGTAACCAATTCATGCTCAAGGGGATTTATTTTATAAATCAACTTTTTGTAAAATTCAGAAAGACTCATGAAAAGGATAGAATTTTTACCCTAGTGAGGGGAGATAAAATCTTTACTGTGGTAAAAATTAGTCGAAGGATACAGTATCTTGGTATGGGGGGCAGATTTCCAAGAGACAGTACAACAAGCAGGGCATTTGCTGAACAGCTTTGATCCATAGCGCCCATATGGTTCCTTGAGCACGAAACAGATGTGATCCCTGAGGTCAGAGCTAGGTAAAGCTCTAAGGAACTTTCAAATGAGGCTTGCCAACAAATAAAAATCTAAACAACATAAACACACACACACACACACACACACACACACACACACCAACAAAAAATCAACAATGCCTCGGGGGCAGACAAAGAGGTCTGTTTTTCACTAAATCAAGTTTTTCATAGGAAATAAGATTACGATATTTCCATTTGTGGATATAGATTAAAGCCTTTATCTTTAGACACAAGTGCGATATACGAGGTATTAATACACTAGCATTGTATGATGTACTTTTGATGGTGTAGGCCAATGCAACAATAAATACTGAAGTCTGAATATGTTTGATCTATTTTGCTCATCCAGGTATGGCTAGACCATCACTATTATGTTGGGATACAGTTTTCTCTTTCAAGTGTCTACCAATTGGTGATGTCCTTTTCCTACAATGTCCATACTCCTGCCTCTGTTCTTTCTGGTGATGACTGATTTTTTTTTCTGTGTCTAAGGATTTGTTATTTGTTATTTGGTTGCTTTGTTTTTTTCTATATATCCCACATAGGAGTCGTATAATACAGTCTTTGTCTTTATATGAATAATTTCACTTAGCATAATATCATAAATTGATTCATCATGTAACAAATGGTAACATTTTATCTTTTTATAGGGAGTAGCTTCTGCTGTAGTGTGTTTATAGCTTGTGTGTGTGTGTGTGTGTGTGTGTGTGTGTGTGTACAACTACTAATTCTAACTTTTCTTTTGATTGAAGTTCTGTGATTCATAAGACTGTTAATGATGGTTTCCGTGTATGTATTACCAATGCCACATGCCTAACCTGTGTACTAACCTCCATGTCTCTGGGATCCCAATATTCTTCCCTTTTAACCCTCTCCACAAATCCATCCCTGTGAATCACTTTTGCTTTTGTATTGCCTTTGGCACCTTGTTGCTAACTTGCAAATTAACTTAAATCCCACATACGAGAGAGATCAGTCTTTACCTATCCCTTTCCTTGTCATTGAGTTCATCCATCCATATAGCATGATTTTGTTCTTTCATAGTATTCATAGTATTTCACTCTGTGTATATACCAAACTTACAGATCCATTCATCCATAGTTGGAAATTTGGGAAATTTTCATACCTTTGGCTTTTATTATAAATGCTACAACAAATACAGGTGTGCATATAACCTTCAGAATGAGTGTTTCTGTCTTTTGGGGATAAATGCCAAGAGTGGTATTGGTACAAAGATTCATTTTCTATGTTTTGTGAAGAGCTTCATACTGTTTTCCATGTCATGATCACATGGCATCCCAACCAAAAGTAGATGAGGGTTTCTTTCTTACTGCAACCCTGCCAACATTAGATGCTTTCAAATACTTTGATATGTACCCTAATCAGTGTTGTGATATGGTATCTCAATGTTGTTTGATTTCTGTTTCACTAATCATGGCTGACAATGAATACTTTTTCATCAACCTACTGTCCATCTGTATGTCTTCATTGGAAAAGTGCTCATTTACATACTTCATTTTTTAGACTTTTGTTGTTGTTGAAATAAAAGACAATTTCTTTCAAAATCAGTGTCACTGTCACTGTCCTCCTGTTGTTCATTGATTTTCTTGAGCAGGCCCAGTAACGACTCCATGGTGAGACTTTGTTGTTAGTGTGTTTGGCATTTTGAATATATCACGGGTGAGATACTCTCAGTAGTTTGCCAGGCGCTCTGAGAGGGGCGGAGGAATCAAACTCGGGTCGGCCATGTTGGATGCGTGCAAGAGAAAAGCCCGACTTGCTGTGCTATAGCTCCAGCCCTTCTTTCAAAGTAGTTCTTCAAAACTTCAAATACCGAGTAATTAACTTATAAAATGACTTGAAAGGTTTATACAGGAAAACTTAAATTACTTCTAAGAGAAATAGAGGAGAACACAGAAAATGAAGAGAGATTCTCTGTTCATAAATTGAAAGAATCAAAATCATGAAATTGACCATATCATTGTATTAAACATATTCAATACACTATGTATTAAAATTCCAACGACGCACCTCAAGGACTTGGAACAAATTATACTGAAATTTATGTAAAACCACAAAACTCCCATTAATCCCAAAGCAATTCTAAGGGAAAACTATTAAAAGTGTATCTTTTGGAAAGGTATCCAGAAGTGTACTGTGGCTTATAATGTATATATATTAATGTTTATAGGAATCAGATAGCTCTCATTTAAGCTAAAATGAGAGTAGTATGGTTGCTCTTAATTCACTGACTTGTATCTTGTCCTTATACTCTTTATACGACATTTTAACTGATACTTATAGAAGAATAACCATGTGCACAATGAAGATGGCCATTTATAACATAGTGAGACAGGTATGAGATATCAACCCATCTTAAATTTTGAACTTCTAATTTTCTCTCCTTCCTTCCTTCCTTCCTTCCTTCCTTCCTTCCTTCCTTCCTTCCTTCCTTCCTTCCTTCCTTCCTTCCTCTCTTTCTCTGTCTCTTTCTCTCTCTCCTTCCTTCCTTCCTTCCTTCCTTCCTTCCTTCCTTCCTTCCTTCCTTCCTTCCTCCCTCCCTCCCTCCCTCCTTTCTTACTTTCTTCCTTTCTTTCTTTCATCTGGCAGTGTTCAGGCCTTACTTCTAGTTCTTTGCTCAGGGATCACTGTTGGTGGGTTCCAGGGATCACATAGGGTGCTAAGATCAAACCCAGCTCAGCAATGTGCTCTATCTGCTATACTATATCTCTGTTCCAGCACTTTTCTTTTTTCTTTAAAGAACACACATTTTAGCTTACTAACAAATTTTACCAGATTATTTATTTACTAGATTAGTTAGGGAAGTGAAGGGATGAAATAAAATAGATCATTGTAATGCACCTTGGAAAACTCTTAGGTCAGATGTGGGAAATTCAAATTAAAAGTAGAGGAAGGATTTTTCTCTACTTCCTTTGTTTTCCTTCTTTATTTTTCTTTAAGTCAGAATAGGACTTTTTCATTGGGCAACACCCCATCCATTTCAAGCGATGATAGACTGCTGGTTCACAAAGCCTCAGAGCCAGCCCGAAGCAATCGTTATGCATTCTCAACATTTATTTCAGGAAGAAGCATTGGGTCTGTCAGGCTTGATAGTCTGGGATTTATCTGACTGACTTCATGATCTGACTCTGGGGCATGAATGTTCTTCTGAATTCCCACTTTGTTCTTAAATCCTACTCACTCTTTAATGTTCAGTTCATTTCCTTTCCTCATTGACTCATACTATTTTTAAAGACAGTTCCGGCTCGTTTTGATTTACCGATTTATAAAATTTCAATATATTTAAAGATTTAAACCCTAATTTGTATTTCTCTGAAAAGAGACCATATGTTTACTTCCCTAGAGTATATTAAACATATATCTAATAGGTAGTAAGTGCTTATGTTTTCTGATTAAATAAATATTTTTTACAGTTTGTAAAATTTATTGTTTAATGTGTCATATTCAGAGATATTTTAAAACCGGTGAATTTTTTAAAAATCCCTTTTAATATAAAAGAAGAAAAGTGTGCTGCAACTGAAATTATTTACTGACCACAGAAAACGAATACAGAGAATAGAATCAAAATAGAGTAGAATGTATTCCTGTCAGATTAATTTTGGAAGCAATTGTATGGAAAATTTTCTGTGATTTTTTTAGAACATAAATTTAACTCCTTTCAAATTTAATATTAAAAATGTAAATATCTGTGGAGAGTGTATATATTAAATTTTTTGCAAAGTTCGTTCTTAACTGTGACAAAAGTTATGCAAGAGGAGTTGCTGAAAATGAAGTAGAGTTAAATTTTTTGAAAACCAAGAATTAATTTCCACATAGTTATATTTGCTCCTAATACATATAGCTTCAGGAAGTGAAGAAAATTGGGGTCTCAAAAAATAAAAGTTTATGGGGCTAGAGTGATAGCACAGCAGGTAGAGGGTTTGCCTTGCACGCAGCCAACCCAGGTTCGAATTCCAGCATCCCATATGGTCCCCTGAGCAACACCAGGAGTAATTCATGAGTGCAGAGCCAGGAGTAACCCCTGAGCATCACCGGGTATGACCCAAAAAGAAAAAAAAAATAGATAAAGGTTTATGCATATGCCTGGTGTTTCACTGAAAAGAATCATACACAATAGTTTTTTCCTGGAGAAGTTCTTCTAGAAGAGTGAAATGTTGTAAAAAGGTATAGGTGAAAGTCATGACAATTTCCCCCCCAAATAAAGGAGGTTTGAAAGAGAATATTTGAGAGGAAATATATTTTCTTTAGAAAACATGTTAAAAATGAGGTAATTATTTAGTTTCGTAGTAGCATAAGGCAATAGTTATTAATTGAAGCAAAAAAATACCTGAAAGTATTAGATGAATGAAATGAAGACTAAGGCACAGGTGTCAATTACCAAGTGGATGCAGGTATGCCCCTAATGTGAGCAAATAACTTCTCAGGAAGTATGGAGAGACTGATCTTTTTCAGCAGTTTTAGGAAATGTTTTTCCAATCATTATATGGACACTAAATTGACTAGGCACAGACGCTCCAGGAAAATAGGACAATGCCAAATTTATATGTTCTTAATTAACTTATACAAATTAATACACCAAACCAAAGCAAACCATCGTAATGCCCAATTGGAGAGGTATCTAATTTCTATAATTACTGTACAAAACTATTACAATACTGACTTCCTCAATTCATGCAATGAGAAAGTAAATATCTCATGCAGTAAATGCATAAAAAATAAAATAAAACTAAATAGAAACTTCAATTCATTTGTAAGAAAAAAGAAACACTGGCAAAATTAGTTACATCAATAAAGTTATATATTTTGTTTGTAACTATCAATGTGTACTATGGTTTAATATAACAATTTCTAAAATGGGCGGATTGGGAGATAGTTGCCAATGTCGTGGATGTCTCCCTTCTTGTATAGTAGTACAGTTCTGCTGGTTTTCCACTGGGATGGAACCTAGCATTCAGAGAGATAGCATGTGAAGAGCTGAGCCAGTGTATTGATGAGTACTGACGGCAGGTTCTTCAGGTATTCATGTCTGACCTTGTCTGGGCCAGGTGCTGTTCACTTCTTACTAATAAAATGTCATATCATACATAGATAAGAGGACTAAGAACCTCTGGCTACGGGCACATCTCTTTAATTCTACTGTTCTTCTGCATTAACATATGTCTAGAGACCTGGGCAATACGAAAACTGGATGAGAACGCAAAGAGGAATTGAAAGAGCTATGCTTGGAGTATCACGCTTCACTCAAATGAGAGAAAGAATTCAGAGGTCCATCTCCATTGACGGTCAAGAATCAGGGATGCAGTCTCATTTTCCAAGGCATTGAAAATCAGATGGGCTTGACACATAATGAGATTTGGAGATGACCACTGGACTAGAGCCAGTAACGACTGGATTCCACAGAACGTCAAAAGATCATGTTGCTGTCCACCTACGAGATGGTCAGACTTCTTCATCAAGACTCTAAACAATGTTTTTGTTTCAATGTAGGAGTACTACTATTTATTCAGCCACTCATTAGCTGATTGAATTGGGCATAAATGCCACCTTACTTCTTTGTTCATTTTTTAAAATTTTATTTATTGAATCACAGTGATAGCAGCTACAAAGCTTTCAGGTTTAAGTCTTGGTCATACAATGAAACACCCATCCCTTCACAAGTGCCCATTCTCCACCACCAAAAACCCCAGGATACCCCCATCCCACACCCTCCCCCTATCTGTGGGACAGATGATTTCCACATTACTCTCTCTCTACTTTGATCACATTCAATATTTTGACACCAGACCAACAATTATTATTTGGGATTTTACCCCAACACTCAGATCTGCTGAAAAGGCAACAGTAAACATTTTTTTTCTATTTCTGGTTAAGTATAACATAATGATATGGTGTGGCAGCAGTAGTGGCCGCGCAATTTTGAAATTCCAAAATTTTAACAATTAAATCTGGAGGGATTTCTGCCAAAACCTGCTGGATTCTGAGATTTGTTCCGGAGTCTCTGGGATCATGGCCATTTAGCAGCTTGATCAAGAGCCAGAAAGGCCATTCTTGGGCGGCAACTTGGGGTCTCGTTGGGGTGGGGAGGAAAGGGCTGGCTCCATGCCCATCCTGTGACGCCCCACGTGTCTCGTCACTGAGGGCTCAAATCTGACTGTCCAGTGGCCTCTGGAGGTTGGCAGATACCAGGCCGCCAGGGGAACAAGCCAAGGCACTAAACCTAGTCCCACCTGGGTTAACCCAGCGCCAGTAACCTACTGCAGGGACCTGATGCATTTCTGCCAAAGGCCATTGGGTTTTGAGATTTGTCTGAGTCCCTGGGGTCATGGCCGTTAAGCAGCCTGATCAGAAACCAGAGAGGCCGTGCCTCCAATTATACAGCTGAACCCGAGGTTGTTTGTGGGTATGTCTCCCACATACCTAACTTTTGGCTCTTTACTTTCTTGGTAAACTTTGCCCCAAGGTTTTGGGGTCTGGCCAAAGGCACAGCAGCAATTTTATGGTATCTGGAAGCGTGAAGGTGCCATCAGGTTGATGATGCACTTGCCTCACAGATATAGCTTGACCTGCTGGTGGCACCATTCGCCCCCTGAACAATGGGTTTGAGGATCTTCCTGTTACTAGAATGAGAAGATGCCATTGTGCTACATTAGCATGCAACAGGGATGAATGGAGACATTACTGGAGCCCACTTGAGCAAATCGATGAGTAACGGGATGTCAAGTGATCAAGTGATCCTACAATGGAGCAATAGCACAGAGGAAGGCTGTTTGCCTTTTGGGGGGTTGGTCTGGCCGAGCTGGGTTCGATTCCTCCTCCCCTCTAAGAGCACCTGGCAAGCTACCGAGAGTATCTCGCCCGCACCACAAAGCCTGGCAAGCTACCCATGAAATATTCAATATGCCAAACACAGTAACAACAAGTCTTGTAATGGAGATGTTACTGGGTCCACTGGAGCAAATCGATGAACAACTGGAGGACAGTGCTACAGTACTACATACTTTATGTTCAACATTTTATACTTATATACATATATATGTGATTTGGTTGACAGTAACTGTACACAAGAGGAAAAAAAGCCATCACATATAAATATTTTTCATTCTATTAGAATTGATATCATCTGAAATGCTATTATAAATTAATATATTAACAGGAATACATTTCCAATAAGTAGATTAGATTGGCTCGATAGATTGGCACTG
The DNA here is from genome assembly GCF_029834395.1 of Sorex fumeus. Lineage (NCBI taxonomy): Eukaryota > Metazoa > Chordata > Mammalia > Eulipotyphla > Soricidae > Sorex > Sorex fumeus. The sequence continues at coordinate 8,859,202 of NW_026606188.1, forward strand.
AACAAAATAATACACAGTGTCCTCTCTGAACAAGATAGAATTAAATAAGAATCAATAACTGAATAAACACTGGGAAATGACAAATACTTGGACGCCAGACAGCAGACTCATAAATTTAGAAATTGTACAAAGGGCAAATCAATCTTTCATGCTTCCAAGACTGAATCAGGAGGCAAAAGAAAACCTGAACAGAACAATTTCAAATAAGGAAATAAAAGCAATTATCAAAAATATCCCCTAATACAGAAGTCCCTGTTCAGATGGTTTTATAAGTTTAACACAATTTTCATGTCATCCTATTATCGACCATTTTCAAGCAGAAAAAAATAGAAATTTTGAAAAAACATTTTATGGTATTAATATCACTGTATTAACAAAAGCAAACATATACAGCAGTAAATAGATAAAACTGTAGACCAATTTTCCTTGTTGACACAGATATAAAAATCCTCAACAAAATATATTAGCAAATCATATTCAATAATAAATCAGTCAAAAATATAATCTTGTATAATTTATTTAAAAGGCACAAAGATAATAAATTATCAAAAACCTTTGACTTATTTTGTTCATTTATCTTTTGCCATTTCTTTAAGTTTTGTTGGTACGAGCAATATGAAATAAATTTGTTATACGCCTACCAAGAGGGCAGGCTGGGGATAGCAAGATGGGCATGCTGGTGGAGGAATTGGAGTAGCAATATTGTATGACTGAAACAATTTTATAATAAACAACTTAGCAAATCATAGTGTTTTAATTAAAAATAAATATATTGTAAAATAGTGCAACGATGATTCTACTTACACAAATTAATAAGTGCAATAATACCTTACATCAACCAAAGATAAACATCAGATGATCTTGTCATAACAGAAACTTTTTATCATATCAAAATAATTTTCATGACAATGAAAAACACAAACTGGACTAGAGGCAAAAAAAGCAGGATTAAGAAACTTTCCCTGCTTGACTTGTTCAACATCTCCTTCTGGTGAGATATTTGGTGCCTCCTGAATATTATCAGGATGATTCCTGGCCCATACCAGAAGTAAACCCAGAGCACAGCAGTGTATGTCCCTTCAAATAAAAAAAAAAATGAGCAAAGTTACATATATAAGCATTATAAATGATATATATAAGAAATTTGTCATGAAATTGTAAACAAGAATGAATAGCTAAAAAATATATTCTAAGATTGACACAGATGAACATATTCACTACCACAAATATAATTCAACATCACGTTGGATGTCCTAGTCATAAATGTTAGGCAAGAAAAACAAGTAAAAATCATCCAAGTCACTGTTTTGGTAGAACTTTATGATATTTTTATACTATTAAGTGTAGCTCTGCAGCACTATCCTCCCGTTGTTCATCGATTTATTTGAGCGGACCCAATAACATTGTGAGACTTGTTACTGTGTTTGACACATCGAATATGTCACGGGTAGTTTGCCAGGATTTTGCCATGTGGGCAAGATACTCTCAGTACCTGACTGGGCTCTCTGAGAGGGGCCGGAGGAATTGAACTTGGGTAGGTGGACTGGCCGCATGCAAGGAAAACACCCTACCTGCTGTGCGATAGCTACAGCCCATTATTAATTGTAAAAACTAAAAATAACTATTAAAAACATATCAATACAATAAAGCTACACAATCAATAGACTAAATGCCTTTTGCATATATTTTTTGTTTGTTATTTGGGGGCATATTTAGCAGCACTCAGGGCTAACCACTGGCTCTGTGCTCATGGATTTCTCATGGTGGGGATCAGGGAATCATAGGCAGTGCCTAGTACTGATGCCTGGGTCAACTCCATGTAAGTTAATGCCCTGTCCTTTGCACTATCTCTCTGGCCCCTGTTGCAGGTCTCTATGGAAGTAATCATGTATAACAAAAATTTAATTCTCATGATAATAATATAAAATAATTGTCTAGAAGTAAACTTTATAAAAAAACTGTGAAGAACTTGTTCACTGAAAACAACAAATCACTACTTAAATAACTAGAGGGCAAGAGAGATAGCTGTTAGTGCGCATGTCTTTGTCTTGATCCCCTATTGCACTATAATTCCCCAAATATTGCCAAAAGTTTTTCTGAGCATAGAGCTAGGAACGAGCTCTGAGTCTATTTGGCATGTGTCTTCCCACCAAAATATGTTCAAAAAATATAAACGTATTTAAATATAGGAATTATAATAAAATAGATGATGATACAGGTTTATGTGTTGGAAAAATTAGCAATGCTAAAAATAGCATTCTATCCAATGATTACACATTCCATACAATCCCTCTTGAAATTCAAATAATTGTTTTTTTCTTTTTACTAAAGTGCTTTTATTTATGAAATATAATAGCTGAGGTGTAAAATGTGGTAGAAGAATTAAACCACAAAGTGAAGGAGATGAATTGCATCCCAAGTGGAAAGTGGGTCACCCGGAAATGGGAATACATTCAGTGACATTTGATACTGAAACTCACATTAAACCACAGAGATCCCAAATAGTTAAGTGCTTCTGAAACAAGAGAAGAAAGAAATATTCTCTCTCCTCTATTCAAGCTATAATAATCGAACTAGTGAACTAAAAATAGATGTGCAAGTAAGTTTAATATAACTGAGAGCCAAGAGTTCAATTCTCACATAGAGAGAGCAGATTTATGAGAAAGGAAAAATACCTTGATATGTTAAAAAGAGAATATTTTCAATACGATATTGGAAAACTGGATAAGTACATGCAAAAAATAAAATTATCTAGATAAAAATCTTATACCTTGTTTGAAAAGCATCTCAAAAATACACTAAAGATTAGAACACTATTCCCCAAACCATAAAATACATTAATATAATGTATACAAATTGCTCCACAAGTTTAGCTTCTGTGATTATCGTATATTCAACTTCAGTTACAAGCTGCAATTAACAAATGGGTTTCAATCAATATAAAAATCTTATAGCAAAAAGAAAAACTATCATTATAATTAGAGACATTCTGTGGAATGGAAGAAAGTGTTTATTCAGCATACATCCGACAAAATGGTTAAAATCCAAGGAATTTACAGAAATCAGCAAGGAAACAAACAAGATGAAGAGATAATGGAGAAAAGAGCTATAAAGTCCAACAAACACACAGGATCAGTAGCTCATGAAAAGTTTCTCCTTAATTATCAGGGAAAGAAAAATAAAAATGGAAATGAAATATCATGTCATAAAATGGCATATATTTAGAAGATTTGAATTAGCAAGTTCTCACTAGGATGTGGACATTTCCTTCTTATGTTGGGAGTTGGTTCAAACTTTATGCAAAAGAATGTAGATTTCTTACATTATTGCCAACAGACCACTTGTATACCTCCTACAAAATGAACAAACAACATTTTTTTCTTTTTGGGTTATACCTGGAAATTTTCAGGGGTTACTCCTGCCTCATGCACTCAGGATTATTCCTAGCGGTGCTTGGGAGACCATATACATGAGATGCTGGAAATTGAACCCAGGTTGCTGCATGCAAGGCAAATGCCCTACCTGCTGTGCTATCACTCCATCCCCCGGAGAAAAGAATTGTATGCATAGATTTTTCAAAACTGTTTTTGTGTGTTTGGGCAGCTACCTAGAAGTAGGACTGATAATATTTAAGATTTTTTTTAAACAATCCGAGTACCCAATAATTGGTAGGTCTATTTTTAAAAAATGTACTATGGGGACTTGGGTAAACGATAATTGACAGAAGTTTGAGAGACCTTATTTGTATATCTATGCTAATATTTGTAATGTCATTAGTCATTTGTAATGTTGTTAATCCATAAGAAAATGATTTCCTTAAAAATTAGGTCTTGCACACAGAAATTTCCCTCTCAGCACACACTGCAATCGTTGTGTGTTAAAATTGGTCAGAAGACAGGTTTGCTCTCCTCCATTGTTCTAGTTTTTTCTAGGCAAGAACAGCATTCTGGACTGGCCTGAATGCAAACTTTTGAATATCTTTTAATCTAGAAATAGATGTGAAGTTTCAATTATAAAATATCAATGACAATGATAGTAGCATCCGACTATACTCAAGTCAGTTATTCTAAATACTTTATTTGCTCATTTAGTATAGCTAGTAAATTTTAGGTGCATTCTGTCATTAAGTTCATTTTAACGCTATATATTTTGAATTCAAAGTTTAGCTGAATTATTTTTACTACCCTTGTGTGTATTCACAAAATAAGTGTGTGCTCTCTATCACCATGGTCATGAGCCTCTTCCCCACCCCAGTCTGCAGCCGCTGCTATCAGACACATGAACAAGGGAACAGGGCCACCATATTGGTTGGTGATCAGTAGCTGTTTATTCCAATCTCTGCCCCAATGTTTATTCCATTTTCCCCACACACGCCTGTTCCAATCCTACTGAGTCCTCCATGACAGTCTCACATTGACACTCATTTCTTTCTCCTGTCTGTCCCTCATGCTTGTCTCCCCATGCCCAGCTTCACAGCCTTAGTCTAGAGCCCAGCCTAATGGTAGAGGATACCAAATACACATAGGTGAGATAGCACAAAGTATGAAAGACTTTTCTTGTGTAAAGTTCTTCTAAGAAGATCTCCTGCTAGGAGATCTGCTCAAGGGTGTGTTTTTCATCTAAGGACATACTTCTCCTTTCCTTAGTCCATAGACAATCCTCGTAGATTTACTTCTTAATTATCTTTGTAGTCATTTTGTGTGGACAGAGTAAGAGATATATTAAGCTTATATTGTGGCTCTCCTGTGAACATCCCATTATAGATCCCAGACTCAGTCCTCAAGCCAGATTATTTCTTCCTAACCTTAGCAGGGTCATTGTACAGTCGCTTCTCTTTGGGTCATGATAGAATTTGTCCATGAGCATGCTCCTAGCTTATTATAAGTTTTATGGCACTTGGTCTGTCCTGTTTCAATGTCAGCATAGCTTATGCTTGCCCTGGGTCCATCCAATCCCTTTGTTGGGACCCTGCTTTTGGGATGCTAGGAACTAAGGGCAACTGAGGCTTAATTCAAGTAAATATGAAGATGCCCAGGAGTAAATATTATTCAGAGTCAATTAACTCCCAAGATAATTGGGCTTGATCTTTTCTCTGTGCTTAGGGATAAGTCTGGCAGTGCCCAGGAGGCTAATCTGTGATGCCAAGGATAGGACTGGGGACAAGCTGCATGCAAGGTGCCATGACCTGAAGCCAGGTATGGTCTCTACAATATCAGCTAATTTGTTTCTTCACCTATATGCTAATCCACAAAAACATATCATAATATGGAAAGTATTTAAATGAGTATGTGTGGCATCAGATTGGGTTCACCATTCTGAATTACTTTTTTGAGATTCAGACATGCTGGTATGTGTTTTGCTTCTTTTCTTTAATAGTTACATTTTATTCCAATCACTTCAATTTTACAAATGCAAATATGAAATTTGAGATGTTCTCTTAGGTTAATCAGAGTAGTTTATCTTATTTTATTTTATGTGATGCTCTTTATTCCTTTCTTGAGAAACCCTTAAATTTTCATTAGAACTAATATCCTCCTTCAATAAAACTATTCCCTTCCTTTCAAATTTTTTCATGAAGAGTAATTTTTAGTGAGTTTGAACCAGTTTCCTTTGTAGTGAAGATAGTGTTTGTTTTATAATATATGAGCCACTTCTACCAAAAATCAGGGTGATCTTTCATCATTCGCCACGCTGGACTTAAATATTATCATTATGGTATGATAAAAGTTAATCAAATCTTTATTTACACATGTGTAATTCTATGCTTCTGAAAACCTGTTTCAGTTGACTATTATTATTACTGTTTGATTTCCTCTGAAAATATCAAATTTTTTGTCTGACATTTTGCCTGATCTCTTGAAATCTCTCTTAGTTCTGTGAACAAAAATAGGTAGGAACCAAACTGTGAAACTTATGATGTTTGTCCACTAATCTCTTACATGTTCTCAGAACAGAGAACCCAGAGAGCACTGCCTACTCTCCATGTGTACTGATTTTCTTCCATAGTTAACTTTAGAGAATAATGTTTTTATAAACTTATATTGATAATACATTTTAAATGATCTTTCTCTGCCCATTGGTATTAATTTGCATTTAAAATATATATTTGGGGCTGGAGTGATAGCACAGCAAGTAGGGCGTTTGCCTTGCATGCAACTGACCCAGGTTCGATTTCCAGCATCCCATATGGTCCCCTGAGCACCGCCAGCTGTAATTCCTGAGTGCAAAGCCAGGAGTAGCCCCTGTGCATTGCCGGGTGTGACCCAAAAAGCAATAAATAAATAAATAAATAAATAAAATATATATTTGTTCATATATGTATGCATATTTAAATTTTGTTACCTTAAAAAACATTTGAAAAGAAATTCATAAAATAACGAATCTGTAAATTTATAATTTTTATAAATTATTGAATGTTTAGACTCACATTTAATTTCAAATATATTATTTCCAGTTAATTTTCAAAAAATACAAAGAAAATCTTACGTTCAAGAAGTATTAAGGTTGTCTTTATTCTCTGAACACAATAGTTCTAGTCTCTAATGTCTTTACATTTCCAGTCACTGATAAATAGCCAGAGGATTAATGTTTTAGCAAAAGCTAGATTGTCACTTTCAAAAGGAAACCTCTTCAAATCAAAGTATCTGATGTGTGCTGACTACAAAGTGAATTTTAAATCCACACCATGAAAAGGATAGAAGCTCTCTTTCCAGCTATTTTTGTTTATGCCAATTTGTACCAGTGTGTTATACACACAAAAATATTTATCTCCGTGTTGTGTATATACTTATATCCATGAATACGCATGAGTGGAGACAAACAGAAATTTTGTGTACGTAGTAGGGCTTACAAGGGAATCTTAATTAACATTTATAGAAATGAAATTAAACTGTTCCACATTTTAAAGTTATTTGAGTATCTATAATATAGTTACTATATCTCCTTATAGTATACAAATCAAAAAATGTGAACAGGTAAAAATATCACTTCCCAACTCTTGTTAAGGTTGAGGTTTTCTGGTGTGAATGCTTATTTCTCTATTACAGTTAAGTTAATATATTATAAATTTTTATTAGGTTTTCTATATTTTGGAAACACAAAAGTCTATACAGTGAACAAATAAGAAAAAATATTTGCACATAAAGAATGCACTGATATAATACGGAAGTGTGTTACCAAACTAAAACTCTTTTTGGCTACACCTGACAGTTTTCTTGGTGGTGGTCAGAAGACCATGTGTGATGCCAGGTCACACCTGGGTCTAATTCCGTGGAAGGTAAGCATCTTCCCTAAGCCTGTATCTCTCTGGCCCCTGAACTATCAATTTTGTTTTTCTCTTAATGCCCTCTTTCTAAGACAAAGGCTTCCTGCCAATGCCCACTGTGGAAGACTAAGCAACGACTTAAAGGGAGGTATTTCTAAAAGGATAAATTAATAAAGCATTCTGATTCTACTACTGTTCAGTCATAATTATTATGGAAATAATGGTCTGATTTTAAACCTTTTAGTTACAGATTTTTATCATTTATTACATTTATTCTGAGACAATATTGAGTTTCTGCTTTTCTAAAACTTTGAGTGATTAAACTTACTTTTAGAAATTTTTATTGATCTAGAAATCTGTTGTTTATAATATTAAGATATTGTCACATTTACCATAAAAAAACTATACTTCATAATGTTTTGTGTAATAATAAATCAGAGGAAATAAGAGTTTTGTTTGTTACTGCCACATTTAAATTCGATTCTGTGGAGACACCTCAAATGTTTTCAAATCCATTTTAAACAAGCTTCTGGGAAGTTATCAAGCTGTTACCTAATCTTATCCCTGGTGACTTAATTATCGTTTAACCAGAAAAGATTTGTTGATTTTTTAGATTTACCTCTTTCACAGATTTCTCTCAGTTTTGTGCCAATCCTTACAATTAACCCACTAGTATACATAAACTTTTGTACAGTTAACTCAAGTAAATGTGGAGAATTGTACATACCGAATAGTCAAACCAGAGCAAATAATTTTCAGAAACGATATATGATGCTTTGTATAATTTTACCGCTACACTTACATATATTATTTAAATTATTTATATTCAATTAAATTCTATTTACATTTTATATTAATTTTTACATGTTATAAAATATTATTTCAATGTATATTTATAATTTCATATTTAGAACTATTTTATCTTCAGTAAAACCGTTTTTAGCAGTGCTCAGAGGCTAGGGTCTCTTGTAGCATGTGAGTCTTGATTCAGTGACAATATTCAGTAATACTTGGTATTGCTCAAGCCCAGTGGTATTCTGGGGCCTCAGAGAACCTGTGAACAAACTGAAACTCACATAATTGATATTGCTCTCTAGTTATTTAAACTCTCTTCTAATTTCCAATATTCATTTTTCCTAATGTCATATTACAATTTTAGCTTTATGTTGTACGTCTACTGAAGGATTCACTAAAAATATACTTTTAACCAAAAAAAGAAAAAATGATATATTTAGAAAATGTTTAAATAATTTTGCATTAATCATAAAACAATATTACATGCAGAATAATATACTAAGTATCAATCAATTATAGTTTTACCTATTTTTGGTCAATTTTTTAATTAGCTCTTTATTTATTTTGTCTTCTTATATAAGAATATGGCACTCCTCTCTGTGCTCAGTGTTTATCATTAGCCCTCTGCTTAGGAATCACTCCACATATGCACTCTGGGCACCTATGTGACATAAAGGATCAGAATAGGAGTCAGGTGTGTGTGTTACAAACACTTAAACACCCATAATATCTCTCTGGTCCTGAAATTAGCATTGATTAGACAAAGTTATGATTCTATTGTAACTATTGAACTACTGGACCAAATTACCAAAATTAAAACTTTGTATCTGAAAAATAAACCCTCTCTTAATGATATAAGAATTCAAAAAATAAAAATGCAGGATATAGGGTGAGGAATAAGCAGCTACCCTTCTAATCAATCCACCTATCCACAGGATTCTTTATAGAGGAGCTAGGAAAGAAATGCTGGGAAAGAAACACTCTTAGGCATGGGTGGATGGATATCTAGCTGTTGCTGTCTATAAAGTCAAACATCTGAGAGTGAGTCAATGGAATCTCCAAATAAGTTCAGTCTTTGTCATTATTTGCATGGTTTTGGTATCAAATTTAGGAGGTTCTGGAAAGTCACCCACTGGTACTTGGTCAGCTGCCAGAGTATATCATGGACAGCGTGACAGGAGTTAGGGCCAGCAGGACCACTCCTTGCTGTGTTTAGAAGCTCTATGGCTTCACTGTTGGAGCTCTGTACCTCATACATGACCTAAAGCTGTGAGCTATCTCTTAAGTCAACCTGTGAGACAATAGCTGAAGAGATTTTAAATAATGGAGTAGAGTTCAGGGAGTGCAAATTTTTAAGATAAACCTGCTCATTACAAATCATGTTGGTACTATCGAGTAGAAATGACTATAAGTATTGTTTTAGAAACATTCATATATGAGTAAATACTGAGATAGCAAAGAAAACATCTGAACTTCAGCAGATCCAAAAAACTGTGAAATACAGTTGCAGTTAAACAGTAGTACATAAGCTCTAGGGCCTTTGTTTCATGATGTGAGAACCAAGCCATGGTTTCAGAGGGCTAATTGGAAATAGGAATCTCCATATATGTATATATGGCAGCAAACGTATTAATTGACCTGACATTCAGTGAACTATTACTAGCATTACTGAAATGTTACTATCAGTGACAAGGAAGTCAATTTAAAATTAAAGCATAAAATCAAAGCTCAATCTCACAAACAGAAAGGACTTCTGCAAAACTTTTTATTATTTAGAGATCTGTTACATATTTAGTTACATAAAAATCACAAGTATGCAAGACCCAAAATCTCTTATTTTATAAAGTCAAACATCTATATAATTAAATAATAATCGGATTGGCAAAATAGTGTGCTTATCTCAATTTTTTAATGTAATGAAAAGTTGAATGATTGTACTTATTTATACATGAACCAAGTCTCTCTTTATATAAACACACGTATGTATTTATATGTGTGCATATGTATAAATATATTTCTTATTGTTAAAATTCCATTGGTGTTTTCTCTGTCACTGGCATCCCAATATGTAGGGCAGTGTTTATTTACTCTCAGAAATGAGGTTAAGGGACTAGAGCAATAACACAGAGGGTAGGGCATTTGCCTTGCATGTGGCCGACCCAGGTTCGATTCCCAGCATCCCATATGTCCCCTGAGCACCGCCAGGAGTAATTCCTGAGTGCAGAGCCAGGAGTAACTTCTGTGCATCACCAGGTGTGACCCAAGAAGCAAAAAAAAAAATTTAAAAAAAGAAATGAGGTTAAAGTTTGCTTTTATATCATTTTTATTGAAGGTCCTGCACCCAGCAGAGCTCTGAGAGCACTGTGCTGCTAGCCCTGATCAGCACAGTCCTAACGGGCAGAGTTCAGGCTCCAGCTGCAGCGCCAAGCCCTGTGGGCGGGGTGAACATCATAACATAAAATACTGGGAAACAATCTCAGTGCCTCACACCTACTAAGCATATGCTATGACACTGAGTTATATCTCCGTCCCTGAGTTCATAGTTTTCAAAATGTTTATGATTCTTTAATAGGCACTTTCCTGAAATATCTTGAATCCTAACCCTTAATGATAGTTAGCTGCTAAAACAATTATTTAAATATACAAAGGTCAGATCCAGGGATAAGTCACATGTGAATATGAGGGACTTGCTTCGAGGGATGTAATCACAGAGGAATTCATGGGGGCCTGGTGGAAACATTGCCCAATATAAGAGCCTCAAAATCCAATGAACATAAATCAAGAAGGCTAACCAAATTTTTATTTTTATAGGCTTATCATGTCCTAGTGTTTTTAAGAGTGTAAAGATTTTAACTGTAGGTTTTAACACACTTGCTTGTATTCTCTTATATATATTCTCTGTCCCTCTCGAAGAGCCTGGCAAGCTAACGAGAGTATCCTGCCTGCATGGCAGAGCCTGGCAAGCTCCCCGTGGGTATTCAATATGCCCAAAATAGTAACAATAATGGGTCTCATTATAATATTTCTTCTAAGCCAAAGATAAAATGTTGATTAAAACACCCAAAAGACTACATTAGCTATGAGAAGCTTGATATGTTCCCCTATATAACAGTAAAACAAAGAAAAAAAAAGAAATAGTTAGAAATAAATAAATAAATAAAACTTAAAGACATAGCAGAGGAGAAGGAGGTGAAGAAGGGGAATGAGAAGAAAGAAGAGAAGGAATTGAGAGAATAGATATGAAAAGACATTAAATAAAATAGAGGAAACTGACACATAAAAGTTGACACTGGTGACAGGCTCAGCGCTGAAACATTGTATGTCTAAAACCCAATAATGAATGACTGTAAGTCATGGTGTTTGAATTTTAAATATTAAAATTCAGAAAAAATAAAAATAAAGTATATAACTATAGAACAGCCAGTAAATAAAATATGAAAAAATAATTCTTGTCTTGCTACTAGGGACAGAAATATTTATTTTTCCTACTCAAACATTGAGTCTTTGCTGGTGCTGTGGAGCCTAGAAAACATTTTTGCCAACAAATCTATAGGAAGAAGAAAAATTTTCTTCTAGTATTTTATTAGCTCTTCTGGGCACATGTGAACTTGCTGTGCCTCCCATACCGTTCAGAGTTTTTTTTTTTAATCTACGAAGCAAAGGGGACACTAGTAAACAGAATAGTCTCTCACTCATCAGTGGCAATTTACTTATTGTAAACTTCTACATAATAGGGGACAATCTCTGTCTTTCCCTGCCCTGCCATCCAGTATGTTTTGAAAATGTTGTCAGTGGATATTCATGAGGAAAATGCTTAGAATTTTATAAAAAAAAAAAGCTTGTTATATCTGGAGTTATTATTTAATAGTGGATTGTTTACCATGAGGGGAAATTTTCCCTTATTCTAAGATAAAGACATATCTTACAGTGTCTGAAGACATTTGTAATGTTCACTATTTGTGCATTCTTACTGACACCTAGAAGACAGGCAAAGTGAACTGATAAATATATTATAATGTGCAAGACAACTCCCTGAAACATAGAGATATCCAGATCAAAATGTCAATAATATTTAGGTTATAAAGTCATATCCTAAATTTACATGCTATGGGTTAAAATTTTAGCAAGTATTCCTCTTCTCCAGATATGCTCAACATAATACAGTTCAATAATTCTTTAGAGAAGCCTGATCCTTTTTGGATATTAGCTTTTGTGTTTGCTTTAAAATTTAAAATGACAAGAAATTTCATTGTTTCATTAATTATTTTAGGGATAGAGAGAGACTTTATATTAGACATTTTAATTAGAGATAAAATTACATTACTATATTTATTTTTCTCACTCTTTTTTGGGGGGGAGGTCATAACTGGGATTGATCAGTGGTTAGTCCTGGATCTATACTCCAAAATTATTCCTGGCAGTGCGTGGGGAACCAGATAGGATACTGTGGATTGAACCTTGGTCTTACATGTGAAAGGCAAACACTCTACCCATTGAACTATCTAACTGGCACTCTTTCTAATGTTTTGGTGAGTAAATACCTAGAAGAAAATACAATGGTAATTTTCCTAATATGAAGGCTATTGAATTCCATTCCAAATGTAAAATAATCCATTTTATTTGAAGATGAGCATCACAAATGTATGGATTTTTCTTTCCAGTAGCTTATGCTTGTATTGTTCATGCATGTTCTTGTGTGTGTGTGTACATGTATTTGTGTGTGTGCATCACAATCTTCAATTAAACAGTACTTGACACTTGATCACTTAATGTAATCAGAAATTTATGATCATAGAATATTGTTTTCCATAAATTATTTCAATGTTCTTATTCACTAGCCTATCATAAAAACTCATCAAGAAAAATTGATGTTCAATGGAGGCATAAAATCTGTATTAATATAAGAAACATATAAGATAATATTACTTGTGATGATTTAGTGCAAGAATGTCTTAGCTACTGGTATTGGATTTGGTACTGGATTTGCTTAGATGTGGATGGGAACGAAGATGTGTCTTTGGAACAGAGGGAAAAATAGAAATACAAAATTAGCAGTTTTCTGTTAAAATTAATAATTTACTAGATAACACAACTATGTTGGCAGCTTAAAGTACTTTAAAGTAAATACCTTTTAATTTTAAGGGATTAGGCAAGATAATTGATTTTCAAAACAGGAGACAAATTGGCAAATTCTTGTCCCTAGCATCAGATACCCTCATTAATTATGATTGGATAAAGCTTCATTTTTGTGCAAAATCTTTAATTCTACTGATGCAGGTGTTTGACAATTACATTGTAATCAATTTCAATTCCTCACAAGACTCTATCTTTTGACAAAGCATCCAGTCAAATGTGCTTAATATGAGCTAGCCCAGTGTGTGTGTGTGTGAGTGAGTGTATGTGTGTGTGTGTGTATCAGCGCATAGAATGTATTTCTACTGACCTAAAAAATGTATGCAAAGGGTCAAAGCAATAGAACAGTAAGTAAGGAGTTAGCCTTGCTTGTGGCTGACACTGGTTAGATACTGAGTACCCCGTAAAGTTCCCCAAGCTTGCCAGAAATAACTGAGAGCAAAGAAGAAGGAAGCCCTGAGAAACAGTAGATGTGGCCCAAATCCAAAATAAATTAAATTGATATCCAATATCTCAGCTAGATTCAAATATACACATTTTATATTTGACAATGCAGGAAATAAATTGCAAGTTTTGAATATCCGGAGTTAACTTTTAAACTTGTTTTCTAATCACTATTATGCCTTTGATGTGATAAGTATTGTAACATTAGGGAAAAGTAGAAATCAAAAATATTTCAAAATCAATACATTTTACTTTATGGATCATATGGAAAAGGTATATGTTCTTATTTGTGAATAAGTATCCAATTTGTTTTATGAATTGCATGATAATATTCTTCATTTCAGTGTCTATTCATGATATAAACAAAGCTGAGTTGTGCACATTTGACAAAGTAAGAGATGAGGAAATATGTAACCAGTTGAGTGATATCTAAAATTGATGCTGAAAGGCTTTTGAATTGAAGATAAACATTTTTATTTGAAAATATCAAAATTCTTTGGAAGTTCCAAACCTTATCACAATTGGAGCAAGAAAAATATTAAATATGGTCAAAACTTAGTACAGTCATATGGGCTGCAGTGTTTCTAGAAAATAATATATTCAAAGAGGACATCATGGTTTAGTTTCTTTGACTGCAAATGGCTGCTCTCACAGATCACACATACTGTGCCAGAGGAAAATTAAATTGAATTCGATTTTGCTTCCATTTATTTGCAACTAGGGGACAAACTCTGCACACTCATAACATTTTATCATTGAACCAATAACTAGAACTCTAAAGTAGTTAAGGCATCTTGTAAAAGTCAAAAGGTTAGTAAAGGGTTTGAACCTGAATAACACAGCACTCTTTCAATCTTTCAGTTCAAAACAAACATAGAAGACACTGTAAGCTCACAGAGAGAAACATTGTTTTATTTCTCTGGTGTAGATAATTCACCTGACCTGTTTCCTTCACCTCTCTCATTTTATATAAATAGAGGACTCTTGTCACCTTCAGATGCTCTGTGCTGTTGGTCTATGAGACCATTCTGTATTGTAGCCTTTCCACTGTACTATGTAACTGGAGCATTTTTTTTTACTGCAATTCCCCCAAATGTCGCTGATACTGCTATTTGCCATAAAGGCTTATAGAAAATACCAAAATACATTTATCAACTTTTATCATGAACTACAAATCAGCATGTTGAATTATGAAACAAATATGTGTTATTAGCCTACCATGTATTAGTTGATATTATAGGTATTAGTTGCAAGTGTGAGCTTCAAGTCTCTACCTACACCAGTATGCACACAAACACAACAAGTTAACAAACACAAGGATCTAAAAAAAGCATTACAGATTTATAACATTGTTTTACTTAAAGCTGAATTCAAAGTTCTGATTTAACATGAGTGTCTGAGTATTTATGTGTTGACAGTCACCTTTAGAAAATTTAATATTAAAATTGTTATAATTTTTTAATTTCTTTACATCAGAAAACATGGCATATATTATTTTTAGCTCCCGTTGTGTATTCAATATACCAAGAACAATAAACAAGTCTCACAATAAAGACGTTACTGGTTCCCATTCAAGAAAATTGATGAACGACATGAGGACAGTGCTACAATGCTATTTTCAGTCTGAACCACACAAAAAGTGTTCTGTCACATCAGTGTTTCCCTTATTCCATAGATATGCCTCCCTAGTTTCACTATGTCCTGTTTCTTTGGAATGCAAAGATTATAGGATTTCTGCTGGAGCTAAAGAAGATAGATGTAAAAGTGTTTGGGATAAAATACAACACTAAATGCAAAGGTCTGATATGGTCACTTGAGTATAGCCTCAATACAAGGCAACCCAAATCACTAAATAATTTTTTACTTATTTTATTGAATCACAATGAGATAGTTACAAAGTATTCACTCATACAATGTTCCAATGTTCCAGCACCCTCTCTTCACCAGTGTACATTTTCCACCACCAATGTCACCAATATCCCATTTCCTTCCTGGCACCCCAAACCCAGCCAGCCTCTATAATAGCACACTTTTCTTCTCTCTGTCTCTGTCTCTGTCTCTGTCTCTGTCTCTCTCTGTCTCTCTCTCTCTCTTTCTGTCTCTCTCTCTGTCTCTTTCTCTCTCTCTCTTTTCTTTTAGGAATTATGGTTTGCAATACAAGAACTGAAAGATTATCATGCATGTCCTTTTACCTCATTTCAGCACTCAGTTCTTGTTCAGAATTATCATTTCCAGCTGTCAGAGTGGTCTCTTTTCTTTCTTAACTTTCCCCCACTTTGGCAAGCTTTCAACCATGGACAATACCTTCTGACCCTCGTTCTAATGTGTTTGGGTATTGTTCTCATAATTTGTGCTTTTTATATAAATTTTTGAAATTTTTATATAAATTTTTATATAAATTTTTATATAAATTTTTGAAATTTATATAAATTTGTGCTTTTTATATAAATTTTAGATAAATTTTTGACTGACCTGGCTTAGATCCCCGCACCCTATAGAGTCTCCTCACATCCTGGAGAGACAGGAGAGACAGGAGAAAATAAGAATACTTACAGGTGTGGTTCCAAAAATAAGAGAAATGAAAAAATTTCTTTCTTTCACTGTGAATATTAAAATGGATTTGTCTATGCAATTAATGCAAGCACTGTGAAGAGTCAATGTATGAATGATTATGTAGCACTTATCAGTCCAAATGCAGGAAAAATATTGTCCCCATAGGACAACCATGATCAGCATATTTGTTTTTCAGACACATAATTTAAATAATTATCTACATTTAACTATTAAATACTTCACAAGTATTTGTTGATTCGTTCTGTAGAGGAGTCACAGGACTATAACTGTAATTCCCACTTCCTCTCAGCAATGATCAGTTGAGCCTAAAGTATTGCTTAGTTGTAGAAAACATACTCTCTATTGCTCAAAGAGCATACTGCCCAGCGCCTGAGGAAACTTTATTTTAATGATTTAATGACTTCTGTACCTCTGTTGTTTGTAAAATGGCCTAATTTTTTCATTAAATTGGCTGAGGATTTTAAGAGAGAGCTTTGTATTCTCTGAATTCTTATGTCACTGGATATCACTACTAGACTGGATATCACTCTGACCTCACTTGATGATCTTGCATGATCTTGCGTGCTCAGGCTTTAACATTTTGTGTTCCAGAAAGACAGACTGACAGACAATGAACTGGGTAAAAAAAATATATGTGAACATATATGTGAACATTTATGCAATTGATTCATCAATCTGACCCTTCAAAAATGGCAGGGAGAAAAGTGATAGACTGAGAAAAAAAGAACAGTCCCAAGGGCAAAATTTGCTCAGTCAGCCAATTGGAACTTTGACCACCCCCTTTATCAGCCTGACCAACCAATTTCCTGCTTGTTATAAATGGGTCAAAAAAAGTGCTTTAGTTGATAATAAGCCAGCAAAATGAACTATGACAAAGTTGTTGGAACCTAAGGTGGTCAGATGCTACCATTTTACGGTCAAGACTAGTTCTGAGGCAGGGAGCTTGTGTTTTCCTTACATGAGGATAGGCTGCCTTAGTGACACATTTCTTCATTCCTGATATTAAACTTGCTGCCTTCTCTGCTTTGATAATCCTATTTCTTTTGCGTCCTGCAAAAAGATGGAACTGCAAACTGGTCTGGTAATACAAATTGCCATTCACTGGCCAAGCTTCTCCACGTTATAGCTTATACTCAGTTCACGTGGTGTTAGAGAGGTCAACAAGATGTTCCTTATTTAAACTACCTAGTTGGAAGCTCCTCCAATGTTTTAGTAAGCAACCCAAAGAAGAATCTTTGGGCATCGATGTAGAATTTCCCATATTTCCTGATTGCCAGCAATAACCTATGAAAAAGGATGGCTCCTTGGCAAAATTTTTCTCCAGGTATAACACCTTGGCTTCTCCCAAGGGGACTCTACCTCCCGCCCCCCCAAGTATATTGGTCTTTACTCAGAGGCTTATTGGATTTGGACCATCTCCACCAATGACCTCTTGCTTCCACCGCGGGCATTCCTGGGCGGACCTGGAGTCGGGCAGACCCACAGCTGTATGCCCAAGCTGAACCTTAGTTCTATGGTCTTAAAAAAAAACTCTGCTCCTTGGAAAAACTTCTGCCTTTCTTAGCTTGCTACATCTTCCTTACGTTTTACTAATTTGATGCTTTTCTCACCTCTCTTACCTGCCTTTTACCCCTTTTTTTTTCTTTCTGCCTTACCTCCAGCTGCCTTCATTAGCATTTCAATTGACCTCCAGCTGATTGTCTAGTTAGATAAGACTGGGTGGGGGAAGGATTTCAACCTGGTACTAGTCCTCCATGGAATCACAGGCAGCCCACTCCAACTCTGTGACTTGGAGGGCTTTAAGAGTGCCAGGATCACGAAGCCACAAAATCAAAATCACGCCCAATAGGAGGACCCATCAAGGTGCTCATGCACACACACATTCCACACAGAGGTTGTTGCATTGCTCCCCCATCCCCCTCTAGAGATTTACCTCCACAACAGATTTTCCAGATTCCTATATTTTCACCTTCTAGAAGAACTTGAAAAAGGGAGATACTTAATCCTCTTTGAAGCTCTGGAAAAACTCATTTATGAGCCCATCTGGCCCTGAGATTATGTTCTTGGGGAGTTTTTTTGATCACTGTCCTGCCTCTCAGGCACTGGGCAGTATGCTCTTTGGCTCCTGATTAAGCAGATTAATGACCATGATCCCAGAGACTCAGAAACAAATCTCAAAACCCAGCAACTTATGGCAGAAATGCATCTGGACCACATACAAAGTGGCTGCCACCTCAGATCTTATTGGAAAGCCAGGTGTGAGCTGGTAGTGATGGGGCAACTGCAGTCTCATGGGAAGTGGGATGGTACCGGCTCATCCTTCACGCCCTACCAAGGTCATAAGTTGCCCCCCACAAGCAGCTCTCTTTCATGGCCATGGTTCCAGAGGCAAAAGGACTTATTCCAGAGCCCGGCAGCTTGCGGCAGAAAAGTGAATGGACCATGAGTTAAACTACGGCACCATTCCTCTCCATGAGGGAAAGGGTGTTGCTCCCTTCCACCTTTTTACCCCCCGGCAGCAAGGTGGCCGCCGCCTCAGAGCTTATGTAGGTAAGCCAGGTATGAGCCGGCAGTGATGGGGCAACTGCAGTCTCATGGGAAGGGGGATGGTACCGGCTCATCCTTCACACCCCGTAGAGGTCATGAGTTGCCCCCCCACGAGCGACTCTCCAGCATAACCATAACACCAGATGCACAGAAACCAATCTCGTAATGATCGGGCTCTTTGCAGAAATATAAAATCATTATGTGACATTATACCAGTTATAGAAAACAAAATATTTCACAATGCCTTTTCAGCAATTCTGATTGTTGGGGGGGGGGGAATTCTAAACAATAATGGTGCATCTTTTGTCGAAATAATGAATGTAATCAATGTAGAGAAGAGTTAAGTGGAAATCATCTGCCTCACAGGCATTGGGAGTGGTGGGAGGGGGGTATATAGTGGTTCTTGGTGGTGAAAAATGAGTACTGATGAAGGGAGAGGTGTTTGATCTTTGTATGACTGAGACTTAAACCTGAAAGCTTAGTAACTTTTCCCACAGTGATTCAATAAATCAATATAAGAAGAAAAATCAATCAATCAATAAATAAATAGCATCATAAAAAAAGTAAGGTGGAGTTCATGCCCAATTCAATCAACTAATCAGTGGCTGAATAAATAGAAGTACTCCTACATAAAAAAAAATAGAAAATACTTCTAACATTAAAGTAATCACTAGTAAACTGCACATATAACTTTTATGCCTAAGAGAGCAAAATAGCCCAAAAGAACTACAAATATTTTTAAATATCCCAGGACATTTTACAGTACAGTATCATTTTAGATTTTAAAATCTTGCTAAAAATGTATCACACCATTTTATATCATTATTAAAATTGTTAATCAAAAGTAAAATATCCCTACTTTTCAAAAATATAATAAACATGATTATATTGTATTAAAATGTTGGCTATAGCATACTAACAAAATTATACTATTAATAACACTAAAATAATACATGGATAATTTTAATTGCTTGGAATATATGATCCTCATTTATTCTCACTGGCTTAAAAGCCATGATTCGTGGTACTATTAATATCCCCAAGTGACTGAATAATTAAAAATAAAAACTTAAGAGTAAAATAATTATAGTATATAAAATTATTTTCCCCAATTCTAAGAATTTCAGCCAATGCTACATATAGTTATGGTCTTTAACTAGCCTCCTATATATGTCATTTTTAATTAGCTTTTAATTATTACAGACTTTTCTAACTGAACACACTGTGGAACATAGTAAAATCAGCAATTCACAGAGTTTCATTTCTGTTGATCTGCTTCTAATAACCATGGAATTAAGACTCTGATAGTCAAGTCTATACTATCATAATCTTTATCATGCACATGAATGAATGTTTATGTATGTTTCTAAATTCAATTTCAAAAATATACTTTCCTTATTGATGCTACTAGTTAAGTAAAATGTTCTAGATTTGAAATGATTATACTTTCTCTCTTTTTCCCCTAAATCAATTATTTTCACTTTGTATTTTCACTGCTTATTCTATTTCAAAAAGAAGAAACATACAAAGTTAAGCAAAAAGAAAAAAAATGTATCATTATATACTTGACCATCAGAACAGGGAACAGGGAAGTTTGTGTTTGTATTTTTCTGGCTAGGATTTATTTTCTACTTTCTTGATCTTTTTTATATATTGTCTCAATATTGAGGATTTTGAGTAACTTCCATTTCATTGATCACCAAATACAATATGATATATTTCTAAGTTGTTTTATTAAGTTTATCTACTTAAAGTACTTAGAGGTTATTTTGTTTTCTATGTTTGTTTTTCATCAAAGTTGATTTATGCGGCTTACACTTACAAAATTAACTCCTCAAGGTTACTTACTGTGTAAATAAGGATACAGTAAACATCATCATAAAATGGACCTCTTAAGCTGTTTCATATTCAACTTGTCAAATCAATGTACCGTTGTGATCAAATGATTAAGCTCTTTACTATAATACATAGGAGTATGTTAAATAATTACACACACACCATGATAGTGTGGTCTTTAGGATTTCTAAACTCTACCCCCAATTAGTGTGTGTCCTTGAAAATTAATTTCTTTCTACCTCAAATTCTTTCCATACTTAGCACAGACAACAATGATCTCTGAGGGCATGTTGTCTTGTAAAGCTCTGTGACTATTTTTTTTCCCTACAATTATCTTTGGGATGGATTTAGCATGAGGAAGGCAAAGTTCCATTGCAATCTTTATGTAAATAACCTCATATTAATTTTAAAATTAATTTAATAAGTCTCTTAGTTTCTGGGGTGCTTTTTTAAAGTAAATATTCTTTGAAGAAGACATGTGTTAAAGATACTTTTAATAGAAAAGTGGTAATGTATTTATTTGTGTAACCTATTAAATCTGGCGGCTTCTTATCAATTATGGGTTTCAAAAACCACTTTACTGCTACCAATACCTAGAAAAATGATTAATAATTTCAAAAGGATTATAAACTAATTTTCCTCCAAATTTCTTTATACCTTTCAAATACTTGCTACTAAAAATTGATCACTATGAGGCTGGAGCGATAGTACAACAGATTAGGTGTTAGCCTTCCATGTAGTCAACCTGGATTAAATCTCCAACATTGTTGAGAGGTCTCCCAGGGTGAAGATTCAGTGTAGAGTGAGCCCTGAGCATTTTCCAGTATAACAATAACACCCACACCCACACCCACACACACTGTATATATATATATATATATATATATATATATATATATATATAGTGTGGTATATATATGTATAAATATATATATACTATGAATGTGAAACATATTTCCAAGGAAATAATGCACTATGACAAGTATTTTAGTTCTATAAAGGATGAAGGAGTCTTTATGTCCAGTGTCTTATTCTTACTTGGCAGCTCTTCACTTGCTGGCTGGATGGCTCAAGGGCAAGCCGACCAAGTTACTTTTGTGAATTATGCAAATATTGCCAGGACCCTGGAGAAGGTAATGAAATCTTGGGTGCCAACTACTCTCCAAATGGAAAATTCAAAGACCAGTATATGTGAAACACAATTTATTCTTTGTGAGCAGTTGGAAACTTAGTAGTAGAATGCTGGAATATGTCATCTTGAAGAGTCTCTTCGTTTTAGAGAAATTGCCCGAGAAGTGGCAATACTTGCCGAATATATTTGCCTTACCATTATCCGAAAATTTTCACTTACCACGCATAACATAGTAATAATAGTGCTCATAGTGATTTAATTTGAAACTTAAAAGTCACTAAATTAATGTGACTCATGTTGTTTTGAGAAAGAGCAAGATCTGGATTGTTTGATAGAGTTAGGCTCGAATCACAAAGTCACTGCTCAGTGGCTCTGTGGGACAAGATTCTCTGTCCTTTTAATCCGTTTGACAGTGGAGTGGAATTGTTATAAAATAATTTTCTAAAATGAAGTAAGGCCTTGCTAGACTTCAGTTCAGAGCAGACGGAAAAGGATTTGTCTTCAGGTGCAAGTCCTGATTAGCCTCAGATGCCTGGTGAAGACCTTCATTCACCTTGCTGAGACAGTGCTTACACCTATATGCTTAGTCTCTTCTCAACTGTAAGTTGCAGCATTAGCAAATGAAGCATTTCACAGAGTCAAATCTCATGCTTAGAATAGCTCAAGATTTACATAATCAGTTCAAGAGAACTCATTCATTCTATCATATATGCTGTTTATAATATAGCGTTCTACTACTGCACTCATTTCTCTTATCCATAATCATTTCCTCAAAAGTAATATCATTGCATACGAATTAAATTATGAATTAAAAGCTATCTCATATGATATGTATAAACAAATCATAGTAAAGACTATTAAACATGTATCTATATGAAACTTTTTTAGAAAGTATTTTTGGGCTGGAGTGATAGTACAGCATGTAGAGTGTTTGCCTTGCATATGGCCGATCTGGGTTCAATTCCCAGCATCCCATATGGCCACCTGACCACTGCCAGGAGAAATTTCTGAGGGCAAAGCCAGGAGTAACCCCTGTGTATCGCTGAGTGTCACCCAAAAATTAAAAAAAAAGGTATTTTTAAGCATGTATTGCAAAGATTTACCTTAGAACATTTCTATCACTACATATCTTGTGAACAACGAGGGGGGGGAGTTATTTCCATTTATAGACTGATTTCAAATGAATTTTTTCCTCTTCACTACATTTTAGACAAATATATGACTCTCCTGAATCTTGTTTCATAAGGTTAGCATTACTTGAACCTTACATTAAACCCATTACATACCACTTTTCCTATACAGTGATTTTTGTCTTCTATTTCATACAACTTTGTCTATGAATTGTAATTTCTAAGTATTTCTTCAATTTAGTGATCTCACCATTTTTTTCTGTAAAAATTATAAGTTAATTTATTAACTTGCCTGCATGGCAGAGCCTGGCAAGCTACCCAAGACATATATGATATGCCAAACACAGTAACAACAAGTCTCACAATGGAGACATTACTGGGCCTGCTCGAGCAAATTGATGAACAACAGGAGGACAGTGCTACAGTGCTACTATATATAAACAAAAACAAACACTGTCCTCCCATTGTTCATTGATTTGCTCGAGCGGGCCCAGTAACATCTCCATTTTGAGACTTGTTGTTACTGTTTTTGGCATATTGAATACATCACAGATAGCTTGCCAGGCTTTGCCATGTGGGCGAGATACTCTCGGTAGCTTGCCGGGCTCTCTGAGAATGGCAGAGGAATCGAATCTTGAACCCAGCTCGGCCAGGCTGGCTCTGTGCAAGGCAAATGCCCTACTGCTGTGCTATCACTCCAGATATATATATATATATATATATATATATATATATATATTCAAAATTCTTTATGGCCATCTATTTTAATGCCAATATTAAAAAAAGAAAAAAATTACTGGTAAGTGCTAAGGGTTTCATTTTAGCCTTTCAAATACTCTATAAGAGCAAACTAAATCTAGATGGCAGTTTAACTGTAAGAATTCCTTACAGTTTAGCCTTAAGGTGCAAAGAACAGAGAGAAGTATAAAAAGTAAATCTGAGTAGGTGATTATAAAATATCTAGAATAGAGGTTTAAAAAATTATATTTTTCATTTTTGCTTATAAAGAGCTGAGTTAGGATCTCATATCATAGAGGAGTCTTAGGGTTGCTATATGAAATAGTTTGTTTTCTTTGTAATCATGTTTTAACTATGCAATGTACTGGAAATCACATTATCCAATGAACAGATATTTTAATTGAAGCTAAATTTAGTAATCATCAATTATAAGAGCACAAAAAATTATAAGTTTAATTGGGTGACAGTGACTTAATTCCTAATGGGAAACCAAATAGAAAGCAGTCATTGTATCCATATTTTATTTTTAATGAAGGTTTAGAGGAAGTATATTTTCCAGAGAATATAATGTTATGATTTATTCCTTCAATTTTCAATTCTTCAATGGACCTTAAGCTCTTCAGTGTTAACTATACCAAGGTATTGTTTTGAACAATGTATAAAAATACAGTTTTATATAAATTTAAAACAAGTATCAGATTTATTGATCAAATAAAAGAAGTGATAATGAGATAAGTTCGAAAGAGAACTTGAGAGAGTATATATGGGCTGTAAAATAAAAAGTGGAATTATGTCTAACTCTCAGATCAATAGAATAGAAATGAATGCACAGAAAAAGATCTTCAGGTATACAGACAAAGGATCCAGGTAAATGAAGTGGAACAAGGAAAACTTCTTCAGCAAATAGTGCTAGGGAATTTTGTTAGTCAAAAGAAAAAAAATCTAAATAAACTAAGATTCCTATAGTTTACATACACAAAAATTAATTCAAAATGAGTTTAAAATTTCAGTGTTACACTTGAAACCATAAGCTACAATCATGAAAAATAGAGCTCTATAGTTCGAAAGTTACGTTTAATATTTCAATGCCACTGGCAAACCAAACAGAAATAATCACGAAAAATGAATGGGATTTCATCTTTAAGAAGGTTTTGCAATAATGAATAGAATAAAAAGACACCCTCCAGACAGGAAAAACTATTTGCTTGCCACACATTCACAATGGTCACAAGATTATAAAACACTTAAAAACTTTAACAACTTTGTCAAATCACATAGAGATGAGCTGAACAGACATTCTCAAAGAAGACATACAAAAGGCTCAAATGTATAGGAACGAGTTTTCTTAAATCACTTATCATTGGGAAAATGCAATCAAACAACATTGAGATATCCTCTAACACAGTGGAAAGGCACACACACGCGCACGCACACACACACACAAACACACACACACACAAAGCAGAAAAACAAACAGTGCCAGCTGAAATCTGAGGATAAAGAATATTTTTCCACTGTTGATATGAATGTTGACTGAGCCAGCATCCATGGGAAATAATATAGATAGTGTTCAAAAATTTTTGTAAGCTTCCCTATGACTCAACAAGACAGTTCATTTATTGGCATCTCTCTGAAAAGCCCAATGATGCTATTTAAAAAATATATCTCTGAAATCCTATTTTCTTGCCACGCCATTCACAACATCAAGGTATAGAGACCAGTGCAAAACAAAGATAAGTGAAAAGAAGATGCTATCTATATCTGCATGGACTACTCTTTATCTAGAAGAAAACATGTAAACCAGCATTTGCTTCAGAGAGAATATTATGTTGTATAAGATCAGTCATAAGAGAGGGACAAGTACAGAATTAACTCTCTTCTTTGTGAGATACAGGGAAATATAGTAATAATATTTTCAATGGCATAGGCCTTGGAGAGTTGGTCCTCAGAGAGAGTTTGTTGGAGGGAAAAAAGAGGATGAGGCAGCGAGAGGGGGTATGGAGACCCTCGTGAAGGGCTGCTGCTGCTGAATGTGTTTTTGGAATATTCCATATCTAAAAGTTGATTATCGTCAGTATTTAATTTTTATCTGTTCATTTGTTTGTTTGGTTTGGGGGCAATATTAGGCAATGTTCAGGGTTTACTCCTAGCTCTGCACTCAGAAGTGACTCCTGGTGGTGCCTGAGGGACCATGTGGGACGCAGGGGATGGGATAGAACCTGGGAAACCGCACACTGGCAAGAACTGTACCAACTGTATGATATCTCCAGTCCCTATTGTTAAAGGTATTTTAATCATGGTATCTGAATATTTTTTAAAAATAATTAAAAATGTAATATATCCTACAGGAAAATAAGGACAAATAATTTATAGCTGTTTCCTTACATGACAAATCAATACAAAAATTCTGCAAAGTTAACATTAATCCTCATAGGTTCACAACACAAGGTTATCTGTGAGTGTAAATACTTTCCTGAAATTAAGCAATCCTTGAATGTACCTATTAAATACTCTTTCAATATGGTATTGAAGGGGTAGCACTGTAGCACTGTCCTCCCGTTGTTCATTGATTTGTTCGAGTGGGCACCAGTATGTGAGATTTGTTGTTACTGTTTTTGGTATATTGAATATGCCATGGGAAGTTTGCCAGGCTCTGCTGTGTGGGTGGGCTACTCTCAGTAGCTTTCCAGGCTCTCTGAGAGAGACAGAAGAATCGAACCTGGGTCGACCACTTGCAAGACAAATGCCCTGCCCACTGTGCTATCGCTCCATTCACTGTAACATATATATAAGCACAAACCTTATTCTTGCTATTTAAGCAAAATAATATACTATAGAATAATGATCCTATAACCACATTTAAAATATTAATGATACATTTAGACTCTCTTAATTGGCCATAGCTATAAAATGTATATTCTGCTGATCTTTTTTGCATGCCAAATCATCAAATAAAATGTATAAATGAGAGATATTACCAAGAATCAAAACTACAAATAATCTCAAGATAGAGGGAATTCAGGGGTTAAGACAAAGATGATATATTCTGAATGCTTCCATGTATACCTAGTGTTTCCAGACTATTATTGTCAGAAAATCTAATATTCCAAGTTAAAATTCAAATTTAAGACACTTTTTTAGCACAGAAGATACCGGATATCACATAGAACATTTTTATATACACATATATTTCATTGTTTCCCTATAATTTAATCTGAACAAGACAGTTTAATTTGATTTTATTTTAAATGACAAGCTCACTAATTCTTTTGAATATTAGGCTAATATTTTCTCCCAGAATAGCAAAATTGATTTCCAAAGGAGAACTCTACTGTTTTTACTCTACTTCATATATCAGGAAACATTTAAGTTATATAACATCTCTGTTTTACTGACCGAGTTGTGTGACTTATGTACCATTCTCCAGGGAGGGCTGTCTCATAAATCCAATAATTCCAATTTTAGTTACAATAAGTAATCCTTTACTCATGATCTCCTGCTAAGACTTTCTATAGATAAGGTCTCTTCATCCTAGGAAACACTATTAGTCTATTTACCCAAAGGTCCAGTTGACAAGATGATTAGACCAGGTCACCTGCCCTCTTTCCCTGAGGTTTTACCCTACTAAAGGATATGAATGTATCTCAGACCAAATACTTTTGCAGCATCCTTACTAAGTACATTTATGATTTTACTATTTAAAGAGAAAAAATATATTATTTATACCAAAAATAAAATTCTAAAAATGTTCAACAATGAAAATTTCCCATGTTTATGTTTATATTTTTGTACTTTCAGGGGCAGTGAAATGAGACCCATTGTATTTACTGGTTTTGGCATATCGCATATGACACGGATAGCTTGCCAGGCTCTGCAGTGCGGATGGGATATTCTCGGTAGCTTGCCGTGCTCTCGGAGAGTGATTGAGGCTTTTAGGACTGTCTCTAATTGCCCTTTCAGCTGTTCCCATGGTTCAAACTATATTTGAACCCCATCAAATATAGTGTGGTAATAATGAAAAATGGGTATTAAGTGTCCTAAGATGCAGAAGCCTGGCAGTGGAGGTAGCAGAGGTTAGTCAATGAGGGATTTATCTGGCTCCAGAAAGGTGAGTCTTCTGTGTGTGATCCCTGGGTTGCTAGAGATTGGTGGAAGCAGGCAGAGGATATTTGTTTCCAGGTCCCGTTGAGTCTGGAGTCCAAAGTCACAAATTTCCGCTTTACCTGGTTCTGTGGGGCTTCACTCATATGTGAGGCTCAATCCTAGCTGTCCAGAGAGTGTCCAGGAACTTGGCTGCTTGGTAGTAGAGGTAGTGGAGGTCGGCCAATGAGGACTTTATCTGGCTCCAGCAGGTGGGTCTTCTGGTTGTGATCCCTGGGTCACTGGAGATTGGTGGAAGCAGGCAGAGGATCTTTGTTTTTGGGTTCCGTTAAGTCTGGACTCCAAGGTCACAAAGTTCCACTTTAGCTGGTTCTATGCTGCTTCACTCATGTGCGATGGTGGCTGGGTAATGGAGGTCAATATTTAACCCTGATTGAATATTCATCATTTTGGCTCTTGCCCTTCATCTCCTCCTTCAACTACTTCATCTCCTCCTTCCAAATGCAGTTGAACCTTTATCTCTTCATCTCTTCCTTCATCCTCCTTCATCTCTTCCTTCATCCTCCTTCATCTCCTCCTTCCAGTGCAGACGAATCTCATGAAGACAATGTTTATGAGAAATGAACTCATTCCTGATGTTCCATTCTCTCCCAATGGAACAAACATCTCCAAATGCAGCAGTTATGTGTACCTACGTCAAGAACTCAACATGACGAATGACCTGGCACCTGAGTTGTGTAGGAGGAAGAGAGCAGCATGGAACACCTTCAAGAGCATTGAAAAAATAGTTGAGATGATGAAGAACCTCTGGCTCTGGGCACATCTCTTTGACTCCACCATTCTTCCTGCATTAACATACACCTCAGAGACCTGGGCCCTATGAAAACAGGATGAGATGCTAATCTGGTCTCCCAAAGAGGAATTGAAATAGCTATGTTTGGAATATCACACTTCACTCAAGTGAGAGAAGGAATCCAGAGTTTGTTTCAACCCGTGTTGATGATAGAGAATCAGGGATGCTCTCTCATTTGCCAAGGCATCGAAAATCAGATGGGCTGGTAATGCGATTTGGAGACAACCACTGGAGTAGAGCCATTATCAACTGGATTCCACGGGACGTCAAAAGATCATGTGGCAGCCAGACGCGGAGAAAAAGAGCCACGACCAGCTGCTGAGAGGCCGTGGAGCTAACAGCGACTGAGCCAGCAGAGCCACCTTCGTCGCTGCGTTCCCCATAGCAGCTGCCAAGGACACCCACGAGGACCATGACACCTCTGTGGCGAACGCAGATGAGTCCTATCATGAACCCCAGTTTGAGCCTATAGTTTCTCTTCCTGAACAAGAAGTGGAAGAAAAGCTGGAAGCTCTTTCGGTGAAGGACGGGAGCAAGGAGTCTGAAGTTGCAGAGACCAAGGAGAGCGCCAATGAGAAGCAATAAGTCATCTTCCCTTGTTTTCCTTCCGTCTTTCTTTTCCTTTTTCTGTTTTAAAATTCTGCCCTGCCCCTCTTTTTAGTTTGTTTTTATTCTGTTTTTTTTCAAGGGGCTTTATATAAAGAACTGAATTAAAAAAAATCATGTGGCTGCCCACCTATGAGATGGTCAGACTTCTTTGTCAAGACCCTGAACAAATGCTTGAGGCTCTTCATGTTCCTGGAGTGAGCAAATGCCATTGGGCTACACTAGCACGTGACAAGGATGAATGGAGACTTTCCTGGAGCCTGCTCAAGCAGATCAATGAGTAACGGGATGTCAAGTGATCAAGTGATTAAGTGATATTATATACTTAATAGTCAATTTAAAGAAAACATTATAAACGTATCCCCTTATTAAGAATTCTTTTTTATTTCACATATAAAACTTTGAATATGAAGAGAAGCTGCAGTAACTATTTGAAAGGGAACATTTTTTGCAGAAGTTTTATAGTTCAAAATGAACTATGTCTTCTATTTCTTTACTTTTGTTTATTAAGGTTTTGTTTATTCTTGTCTTTAATTTTTTGGTTAGGTTCTGTGGTTTATAATCCAGATAATGATGGCTCCCAATTTACATAAATTCTTTCATTTCTTCAAAATACTATTTATGCTGCAATAGGTAATCTAGTCGTTATTTCTGAAAATAAAGTGGCATAAATGAAAATAACAGGTCATTGGAATTGAGTTACACAGTTAATATATTGAAGACTAATATAAAAGCCATGGCCATATATGTAAGTAGAAAAATAACAATTCATCCATGGGTTTAAATAGCTGAAAACCATACATAATTAGAGACTCTAAAATTATTTTCAAGACTATGTGTTTTCATATTTTCTGTATTGTCTTTTTATATATTCACTTGCCAAAACATATAATAATCAAAATGCCAAAACTAAAGATAGAGAATTCTAAAATAAGACAAAATCAAAGACACCAGTAAAGAACGACCCCATAAAACCATCAATATATTGATTCTTAAGTGACACTAATTTAAGTCAAAGGAAATTGCATGATACATTAAAAATGTTGATTATCAAAGACTATAGTTTATATGAATTCTCTTGTATACTCTAGTCAAGTGTAGGACAGTTGACTTACCTGCAAAATATTCAAGTTAAGTCTCTGGCACCCCATTGAGTCCCTGAAACCTCACCAGTGTGATTGCTAAGAACAAAGGAGCCAGGAATCAGTTCTGAGCACCACGGTTTTTGCCCACCCAGCTTAAAAATAATTAATTAATTAAAATTCACTTATAAGTTAGGCTAATACTGAGATTCAATGTGTCATATAAACCCATTTAATAAACAATAAAGAAATCCATAGGTGTTAAACTAGCTGTGCAATGAATACTAAAGATAGCCTATGAATGGAAAAATGAAACATACAAAACAAATACAACTCCACTTGGAAGCAGCACGATACCTCAGAAAGAGAAAGGACAATCAAGTTGAAGTGCCTTTGGATGAATTTGAGATTTACCTGCTTTTAATTTTAAAAAATCAATAGAAAACTGAGAATTTCAGTTTCTGATCTTTGATCCGAGTTGTATTTCCAACATATATATCTGCATATTCTTTAGTAACACAAAGAACTTTGAATATTCAGACTAATAGGAAATTGTAATCCATCTCCTCTACTATCTCTAATTTGGTAATAAAGTAATATGCAAAGAGGTTCAGTTAAGGATTTCTCAATGTATACCTTCACATCTCTTCAAAGAAACAAAAAATCCAAGGTAGTGAATTTACTCATTTTCTGTGCTCTCCTAATCACTGATGAACTCATTCCTATAAAATACATCTTGACTATCTAAACAAAATGGATGACATAAATGTCACCAATACTTTCACATTGTTAAATGCAGCAATAACATCTCTGTCATCAGACTTTAGTTTTCCAAAAAGCATATGAAAACTTGTTTGATTGTATTCAATAGCATACCATTGCCTCTTTAAACTGTTTCCATTTGAATATTTTTCCTTCTATTTCAAATATTTTATGTAACTTCCTTTCATTTATTTGCATTTATGACGCATTATTATCTTCATTATATGGTTAGTAACTAAACTCCTTCCATTACATAATGTTCATTACACTCATGTTGCTATTCATTTCTTTTTGTCTTTGTGATTTCTGCATAGCATACAATTGTTAAATTAAAAACTATGATTTATTTTTACTCTGACACTAGCCAGATTTTCAGCTACACATAAATGTGTATTTTTGAACCTATATGCACCTATTTATAACTTTAACATAAATTTTATGCATATGTATTAAATGTAATTTATTAAATTATATTAAAATAATGTAGATTATGTCTGATTAAATTATTATAAATTATAAATATATTAATATTTTACTTAAGATTTTATATTTATACATATAAATGATGGTCCATTACATCGATATTTAAATATGTATTTTAATTACATAATCTCAAATTTATTTGTACATATAAAGATGGATCAGACTGCTGGTAAAGAACTAAAGCAGTATAGAAAGTGACTACTTTCTGTTTGTTTATTTGGGGGGTCACACCCAGCAATGCTCAGAGTTAATTCTTGGCTCTCTACTCAGGAATCAGTCCCTGTGGTGCTCAGGAGACCATTCGGTGTGCTAGGGATTGAACCCAGACCAGATGCATGCTAGGCAAGAACCTTATCTGCTTTACTTCTGCTCAGTCTGAGAGTAATTTATTGTATTAGTTCATCTCAGGGTCCACTTACTTCTCACAGAGCAACGTGGTGAGGGCTAGATTCTTACTTCCAGGTCTGTGCATTGCACTACAAGAGAGTCAGTGTGAAAATAGAACACCCATAGTTTATGGAGTTTCTGGCAAATCTTTGTATCCTTTTCTATAATGAGAAATTTATTCTTTCTTTTGAGTATATTAAAAACAAACATAAATATCTTGCTAGAGGAAGAAGTAAAGTGCTCCAAGTGTACTATCACAGACAAGAAAATAATCTCTGGGAAGGGAAGTAAGCAGGCTTTATCTTTATTTCTGAGAATATGACCCAAACAAGACTACACTCTCAAGATGTCAGGAGGAAAACATTCCTTCCAGCCAGCCAGGATGTCTGCTCTTCTAATTGCTCAGAGACCAATTCTACACACAACACACACAAACCCTGAAAAATCATGGAGAAATTTCCTAAAATAACATAACTGCATTTATTTTTTCTTTAATTTTCTTGTTTTCTTTTTGATATTTTTACAATATGCATACAGGTTTTATGATCACCATCTTATCCCAAGCATTCAAAACGTTTATCATAGCTTTATATTTCTAGAATAAGTGACCAAATGAATGAATAAAATAATTGTTTAAAATAATTTAATTAACGTTTATCATATTGGGTAGTACAATCATGTTTTTTGGTTTGATCCTGACTTTTTTAAAATGTATTTTGAAAGATTTTTTGTGACCTTAGAGTATTTATAGTTACTTTCTACAATGCAAGTATGTCTGATTCTATAAAAAGAAATAAATACTGCTTGAATTTCTTAGTGTTTGTGTGAATTCTGAAAACTTATTTGAAGTAGAACTATGTGAAAAAGGGATAACCATAAATTTTCCTCACCTCAAAAAATGTAAGACAGTCTTAATGGTGTAAGAAATAGTAGTTCGGCTGGCTAGTGAAGGAGTTGATTTGTGTCATTTTAAGAGAGAAGATGACATAAATTTTGGGGTGTTCAAGTTTTAACAAATGGAAATATAAGATCAAAGTGTCAGGGGCTTATTTTATTTAAGTATTCTCTCCTAGATTCTAAATGGATTTCTTTCTCTGGTGTTTTAGCATGTTCTTCTTTCATATGTGTGTAATGTATGCAGTCTGATCTCCTCTACCATGAAGGCATCCGTGTCCGTCATCTTGATCTTATGTTATTTTAATAGCCTATTTGGGGACTATATTAATAAAAGTAGCCATTTCTTTCATTGTTTGCTTTTAGAATTCTCACCTATGGATTGGGGTGACACAGTTGATGCAAATACTCGCTGTAATGTTTTTATAAATGTCATGCTTGTCGAATGCAACAAAACAGCATTAACAACTTGTCTAATGAACTGCTTTAGTTTCCTAAGTATAAAAGAATTTGTCATTTTTGTCTGGTAATATTCTGCTACATATTGGTACACTGTAAGTTGATTATAGAATTTCTATGATGATGAACTGCATTTGACATTAAAGTTTATTCTCTACTATAATAATTTAACTGACCTGGGTCAGGCTGTTTTCACTCGGGGCGCCCCAGAGTGGGGTAGCTTAAAGCCTTCCTTGCCCCAAGGGACCCAGCCCCGGCAGCCAACCTCCACTACCCAACCACTGCGACACTCCAGGTTACTTTGCGGATGCTCAGGCTGAGCCTCACACATGAATGAAATCCCACAGAACCCTGGTAATGCGGAATTTTGTGACCTTAGTTTCTGGGCTCAACAGGACCTGGGAGCAGAGATCTTCTGCCTGCTTTCCCCAGTCTCCAACAATCCAGAGGTCACACCCACAAGCCACTCCCTGCCTGCAACATAAAATCTCCTCATTGGCTGCCCTTCAGAACTAATTGGCTGCTTCTCCCAGAAGGGAGCATAAAATGAGGCTCCCACAACCATGCCAGCAGACTCTGCGCCAGGCTGTTTTCACTCGGGGCGCCCCAGAGTGGGGTGGGTGAGAGCCCTCTCCGCCCCAAGGGACCCAGCCCCAGCAGCTGACCTCCACTACCCAATCGCCGCCATGCTCCAGGCTGCTTTCTGGACTGCAGGGCCACAAAGTGGCCGCATGACACATCATAAGACACTTCCTGTCCATTTTACATCATTTTACTACACTATCTTTGATGGGGTTCAGATATTAGGAAACAAATTATATATATATATATATATATATATATATATATATATATACACACACATATATATACACGGGGAGTCTGGCAAGCTACCGAGAGTATCCCGCCCACACAGGCAGAGCCTGGCAAGCTCCCCATGGCATATTAGATATGTCAAAAACAGTAACTACAACAGGTCTCATTCCCCTGACCCTGAAAGAACCTTCAATCATTGGGAAAGATGAGTAAGAAGAATCTCAGGCCTGGGAAGAATAGAGACGTTACTGGCGCCTGGGTAAATTGATGAACAACAGGATAACAGTGATACAGTGATAATAATTTAAAAAATATTTAGTACAGGCCTCCAGAACAGCTTTTTTCAAAGTTGTTTTAATTTCCCTTGTCCTTTTGACTTTACAAATTAATTAATTATACTAGAGCTCTTTTTTTCTCTTTTAAAAGTTTTGTTGAGTTAATATAGCTTTATATGACAGAACTTTTTCTGGGTCAGGAGATAAAACAGTGGGATAGTACATGTCTAACTTGAGCAGGATAGCACGTGTGTAGAGCCCCTGAACCCCCTGGTTAGCCCTTATGGCCTGTTATTGTAGAAACTGAGCAGCACTGAACCCTGTTACCCTTACATTAAACTTCCTGCCAACACTTCACTTGATTATCACTTTGGAGTACCTCCTATTATGCCTTCAGTTGCAGAACAACACAAGGTTGAACTGACTGAGTTTAGTTTTCTGCTTGGGATTCATCGAAACTAAATCAATATATTCTTAAATTAATATTTCTGGAAATTTGAGGCACTAAGGGCTGGAGCGATAGCACAGCGGGTAGGGCATTCGCCTTACAAGCGGCCAACATGGCCGACCCGAGTTCAATTCCTCCGCCCCTCTCGGAGAGCCCGGCAAGCTACCAAGAGTATTTGATATGCCAGACACAGTAACAACAAAAGTCTCCAATGGAGACGTTACTGGGCCCGCTCGAGCAAATCGACGATCAACGGGAGGGCCTTTACCTTTACCTTTACCTATTATGCCTGTCCAATGTGACATGTCTCAGCAGCACAATTTCAAAGCTTTTATAAAAGATGGAGTATCACAACTTTTATGTGCATACTCTATGTGCCAACAGCCCTCTGCCAAACTCCACAACAGACCATCCTTCATTTCTCCCCCAAAGTCCACGCCACCACTTTGATATTCTCGCTGTCGCCTCACCATATGGTCAGAGTGCTAGGCCACGGAGTCCTGTGATTAAAGTGAAAATCTTGTTTTAATTTGAATTTGACTACAACCTTACTGAGTTTTGGGGCTGGAGCGATAGCACAGCGGGTAGGGCTTTCGCCTTACAAGCGGCCAACATGGCCGACCCGAGTTCGATTCCTCCGTCCCTCTCGGAGAGCCCGGCAAGCTACCGAGAGTATTCGATATGCCAGACACAGTAACAACAAAGTCTCCAATGGAGACGTTACTGGGCCCGCTCGAGCAAATCGACGATCAACGGGAGGGCCTTTACTTACTTTACTTACTATACATATAAGTAAAATAAATCCAGAACTTATATTTCATTCTTTAAAATTAGGACCCTATGAATGATCCCATTTGATTCTTACAAAATTGATTTAAATAAAAGTAGTACTTCACATTTTCACAGAGATTAACAGTATTTGTAGATACATGCAACATTTTTTACATATTCACTTGGTCTGAGGCATAAAGTTCTTTCCAAATTTATGACAATAATTCTAATAGTTAATATAGGTCTACATTAAATGTTCTCAAATTCTGGTTTCTGTGTTATTCAGTTCATTTTTTGATTTTTATTTTTCAGTTTTGTTAGTTCCTTATATATCCTGAATATACATCTTTGTCAGATGTATGTTACATAAACATTTTTTCCTTTCTAGCCAGGTGTCCTTTTCATTAACTGACAGTTTCCTTTCAGCTTCATAAAACTTCACTGGATAATGTTTACCTTTCTCTCCCAAAATACTAGAGATGAATCCCAAAGTCCATCGAAGAAGTCAATATTGTACAGTTTTATTTTGTCTCATGTGTTTTTCCAACTTAGATTCCAACATCATCTGAAATACATTGTGCGTTAATTTTTATGCATACTCTGTGATAGTCATCCAATTTCACGATTTTGGACGTGGCTCCTCAGCTCCACTTTTTTTATTTGTTTGTTGGTTTGTATGTTTTTATTTCTTGGGTTACACCCACTGACGTGCAAGCTCTGTACTCAGGAATTACTCCTGAAAGTGCTCAGGGAACGATATGGGATGCTAGGGATTGAACCCAGGTTAATTCGTGCAAGGCAAATGCCCAACATGCTGTACTATCATTCAGGCCCCAGTATCACTTTATAAAGAGGTTTTATATATTTTTTTAAATCCATGTTTGCCTCTTGGCTTCTTTTGTGCAACTAAACTGACCACAATTGAGAATTTAGTAATGGAATCTTAATTATATTCCACTGATATGTGGTCTATTTTTTTAGTTTAAAAACATTTTTTTCTCTTTGGGTCACACCCAGCAATACTCAAGGGTTACTTCTGGCTCTACACTCAGGAATTACTCCTGGTGGTGCTCGGGGGACCATATGGGATGCTGGATATCGAACCTGGTTTGGCCACGTGCAAGGCAAACGCCCTATCTGCTGTGCTATCACTCCAGCCCCTAAAAAACATTTTTTATCGAATCACTATGAAACACACAGATACCAAGTTGTTCGTTATTGGGTTCAGTCATAGAACATAAAATAAATTTTTTATTGATTTTTTTTAATTGAATCACCATGAGATACAGTTACAAAGCTTTCATGATTGAGTTTCAGTCATGAAATTATTGATCACCTATCTCTCCACCAATGCACATTGTCCACCACAAATGTCCTCAGTATCCCTCCTGCCATCCCCACTCTATCCCAAATCCTTCCGCTATGGTAGGTTCTTTCCTTCTTACTCTAATTCTCTATTTGGGGGTATCATAGTTTGCAATACAGATGCTTAGAGGCCATCGTGTTTGGTCCTCTATCTACTTTCAGCACACATCTCACATTCCAAGCCATTCCTTCAATCATCATTGACTTAGTGGTTTCTTTTCTATGCCAACTTCCTTTCCCCCAGCTCATGAGGCAAGCTTCCAACTGTGGATCAATTCTCCTGGCCCCTGTCTTTACTGTCCTTGGGTGTTAGTCTCATACTATATTATTTTATATTCCGCAAATGAGTGCAGTCATTCTGGCATACTGTTTTGATTGCTATGGCTTTCTAATATAGTTTGAAGTCAGGAAACATGCTTCTTTCTCTCCCTTTTGTTTTAATACTGTTATTTTGAAGTCTTTGGGTTCCCACACTTGTTATGGATCTTGGTTTTACACAACTGGTTGTTGCACCAGGGACTACATATATCATTTTAGTGCTTTCACACACTTAGTTATGGTGCTCATATACTTTGATTCAGTGTCTCTACATCCTGTGTTGCATTTTAGCCACAATTCCAATGGCAGTGCCTGAGATCAAAGTCAGGTAAGGAGTATTGTCCATAAGTACAGATAATATTCACCAGACAGGAATTTGAAAATTGAGCCATATCTCCTGCTCCCACTCTTCTTTTGTCCAAGTATTATTTTGTTTATTCAGGTGGTTTCCTGGGAATAACAATAAAATTTGTTCAGCTTCTTTAAAAAATTATACTGGGATTTTGATAGCAATTTTATTAAGTCTCTATCTTGCTTATAATGGAAAGTTCATGACAAATATTAATTTTTCCTGATAGGAGCATGGTATACATCTCCTTTTATGCTCTAGCAGCAGCATGTGCTCCAATTAACTATAGATACAAATATCCGTAACAAAATTTTAGTGAGTTACTTAACAACACATTAAAATGTTATTCATAATGACAAAGTGGAAGTTATTCCAGAGATATAATGATGGTTTAGCGTAATAAAAATATTTACGTAAATATCATATTAATAAAAAATTTTATCATTGTATTATTAAATGAAGAATCCTCTTTACAAGATTCAACATTGTTTTATGATAAAGGCAACAAACGGGATATAATGAACTTTATTAAAGTATACTAAAAGATATACATTTATATATGTATAAATTTCCATCTAATATTATGCTCTCTGGTAAAAGTTTGATAAACTTCCTTCTAATATCCTTACTACTACTGTTCAGAACTTTATTAAAAATCCTAAGAAGTGCAATTAGGTAAAAACATTTCATTAAGAGAGCCCGGCAAGCTACCGAGAGTATTCGATATGCCAGACACAGTAACAACAAAGTCTCCAATGGAGACGTTACTGGGCCCGCTCGAGCAAATCGACGATCAACGGGAGGGCCTTTACCTTTTACCTTAAATTCAACACATACTTACTTGTATTTAATATTAAGAGATAGTAAAACCGGGAGTATGTACAAGCAATATGATCATAAAAAGAAAAACCCAGGTGACACTAAAATTTTATTAGTAACTATAAACAAATGCATGAAAATGGAAAACTACAAAATTAAAATAAATAAAAGAAACATCTGCCTTTCTGTAAGCAAACAATAACTATAAGGGAAATAAATAAGAAAAATATCCCATTGATAATCACATGAAAAGTAAGTTAATATTTTAAAAATTTAACAAATGAGACAAAGTAATATTTAAAAAATTTAACAAATGAGACAAAGTGCTTGCAAACTTTTAAATGTTAGAGACTTTTTATAATACCCCAGTATGCATAATTATATACTGCTGAATTTTTTAATTTGAAATTTTGAATTTGAATTTTAGTGAATATTGAGGCTAATTCAGAATCATTTTATAGTTTCCCCTATTAGCATCTTTATTTTATAAATTCAGTGAATTTACTATTTATTAACTTTCAAATTATTTCAATATTACTTATTTTGTTAATAAATATACATTTATATATATCAAATATTTTTTACTCTGATTACAGTATATTGATAATCTGTCTTCTAAATTTTCATCTCCAAATTGCTTGTTTTCTGTATGCATAAATAAATTTGTATTTACCTGTTTGTTTATTTACATTTTATGTAAATTTGTCATTGTCATTTGTCAATTTTATGAAATGTGTCATTGTTTCTAAACATTTTAATGTGAATTATATGGCTATTATGCATTTGTATATATGTCAGTAAATTTTATTGTCAGTAAAATTTATTTTTTAAATTATAAATGTTATAAGGTTCTATTTTTCTTGTCAAATTACTCCATTTCTAAGCAAGAAAAGGTTGAATGAAAGTAGATATTACGTTTTCCGCCCACTTGCAATTTTAGAGAGTTCTAATAACAGTAAAAGTATCATTTAGCATAGAATTATTTAGTTATTTCTTACCCTTCCATGGGAGGTGGTCACTGTTTAATCCTCCTTTGGTGAGTGGGAAGGTCTCACCCGAGCGGTGTTCAGGAGCGTAGAGGCCGACTGGGGACTCGGGAAATCAGATTGGGGGTCAGTGTGAGTGCCTGAGGTCAGTATGCTGCTATCCTGGGCTAGTCCGCCATCCTGTAGGGCTCTGGGTTCGGGTTTCCAGCACTGCTCAGAGAATAATGCTGTACCAGGAGGATTGACTGTGGGGATTCCTCCCCACCTCACTATTGGACATTAAACCTAAGTGCTTTGGGCTTCATCAGTGAATTTCCTACTGTCCTCCTCCCAGAGAAGCCTACTGTGCTCTTGCTAGCATCCCAAATTTAGTTAAAGTTTATCTTTCAAATTTCCTTTGTGTTTTTTTTCCTTATTGTCTCAGTTTCCCAAGTCTGTCTTGATTCCTTACAAGCCAAGTTTTCTGATAATTTTGGATTTTGTATTTGCAGTGCTTTGTATTTGAAGTGTGGTGTATTTGTAACTGCTTTTCTGTTTCCCCTATGGCATTTTTATATTTTACTATAGAGTAATGTTCTTTGGTTAAACATAGAAAAACCATTGATGCTAAGCTCCTAATGTAGTTTTATTTCTGAGTCAGCAGGTCCTTGAAGATTGTAGAAAAATTTTGCATGTAAAGCACCTGCTGCTTTAAAACTTATAATTTATTGTATAGTTTGAATAAATGCTTCTAATTTCTTCCCCAAGGAACAGGTTCTTCAACCTGTCCCTTCTGTGTCCCAATCCTGAGGATGATTTCCTGATCATGAGCCATCGCTGTTCAGTCTCCTCCTGTATTCATGGGCCTGGTCCTGTCCCTTTGCGTTCTGGGTCCATCATGTGCTATCTACAGCATTGCACTTTGCCAGGGTTTGCTGCTCTGTAATCTGGCAGTGGTCTTCTTAAGGTAGTAGCCCAGCAGTTCCCTGTTTCGAGTTTTTTTCTTGTTCTCTAGTTACCTCTCCAGTGACTGACAACTGCTTCCTTCGTGCTTCAATGTGCACAACTGTAAGGTCTCACAGAGTAACTGCATGAAGACCTAGAATAAATGGCCTCATTGGGGTCAGCTTTTTTCAACCCTGAGAACCCTATTATCTATTCATACTAGCTACCTTCTTCAGGGTAATATATCAAAGAACCAATAAAAACAGCCAGATTTCCAGGCACCCTTTACCTCCCCTCACTCTGCTGTAATAACTAACATCTTCATCTGACTTTCAAATATCTTCACACCCACCCCCTCACCTCCATTGAAAGACAACACATTTCTTTTCACAAATAGTTTCCTTTCCATGTGGGCAAGAAAAGTGTAGACAAGGACAGACTTTGTGATGGTCAGAAAAATAGTGAAAATGATTTCACACATCAATAGGAACAGTAATAGAAATACATCAATTGGAACTTTGCTAGAGTCTTTCATTGTCCTGCTGAAGATGAAGACAAATAATGATGTGAATACAGCCCTTAGACTAAAATTAGAACCTGTATATCCAAGCAATTTAAAATTATCAGAACATATATGCAGTGAAAGATAAAGATTTTTGTGTTATATAATTGTAATTATTATATGTAAAATCAATAAGACCATTTGGGAATCATAACTGGGCAACCACCTTAGAAATAATCACTAAAGGCAAGACTAATGAATTACTGATAAAATTCATGTGTGAAACCTAATAAGAAACAGCAATCCCTTAGTTATTAAATATGAAGGAAAATCTTTAAATTCATAAGTTCAACTCATTTGGTGTACATCGTCTTAACCAAATAAGCATCATGAGTAACAGAAGCAACACACATTATTTACTTCTTGATGGGATATACTGTAAACACTACATAGCTACTATTATGTTTCTGTAGATGCATTAACTTAGTTCTAACGTAAAGTAATATTAGCCAAACTCAATTTCAGGAACAGTGTATAAAATAATTGTGTTGTACTCATAAAGAATGTCAAGTTGGGAAAAAGAAAATACAAGTTGTAGAATACTTGAAGCACAAATGAAAGAATTTAAGAGTTCGGATAATTAAATGTCCCATATAAAACTAGGTGAAAAAATAAACTGTTTTAAGAACTGTAGCACTGCACTGTCCTCTCATTGTTCATTGATTGGCTCGAGCGGGTTAAATAATGTCTCCATTGTGAGACTTGTAGTTACTGTGTTTGGCATGTTTAATATATCACGGGTAGCTTGCCAGGCCTTGCCATGCAGGCGATATAGTCTCAGTAGCTTTCTGGGCTCTCCGAGAGGGGCAGAGGAATCGAACCTGGGTTGGCTGGGCCGGTTGCAGGCAAGGCAAATGCCCTGCCTCTGAGGATATTTAAAAAATAAATAGGTGTATTACTGGATATTAGTTCATATAAAACTTAAACATGAAAATTTTGTCACTGTATCTCACAATGATTTAATAAAAAAATAAAAAATAAAGAATTTGACAAGAACTGTGGCAGTGAGCTGGTTATCTGGTGTGTCTCTGCCATTTACACCAAGAACTTGCCTGAGTGAGCCTCTACAAAACACAAGAGTGAGTCAACAAAGCCAACTTGCTCCAATCATCACAGCCAAAATGGTCAAAACTAACCAGTATCCAGCTGACCCACAGACATGGAAGCAAGGTCTATGCAAGATCAGCAGAACTGCATAGCCAGTGACTGACCCCACGGGTTGTGAGCAATGCAAGAATTAATGGGTATGATAAACACAAGAGCTGATGGCTGGCCCCACATGTTTGGGAAACATAAGAGCTGATGGCTGACCCCACGGTGTGAGCAGTGCTAGATTTCTTAGTAGCATATGTGACCTTGGTTTCTCTGACAGACAAAGTAAAAGTGGACAGAGATGGCAAAGCCTGGAAACCAGCGCTCTTAATTTGACATGCTCCAATGCTCCAAACTTTAAGATTTTGCTGCCTACAGTACCAGTGATAGCCTGATAGCCCATGCCACCTGTGTTTGGTCTGGAGCAATAGCACAGCGATAGGGTGTTTGCCTTGAGCATAGTCAGCCCACCTGAGCACGGTTTGATTCCTCCACCCCTCTCGGAGAGCCTGGAAGGAAAGCTATCGAGAGTATCTTGCCCACATTGCAAAGCCTGGCAAGCTACCCGTGTTGTATTCAATATGCCAAACACAGTAACAAGTCTCACGATGGAGACGTTACTGGGACCGCTCTAGCAAATAGATGAACAATGGGAGAACAGTGCTACAGTTCATATAAATATTGATACTCTGATATTGGTTATTGCACTGAATTTATTGATATCTGCTTTGAGAAATGTTTCTGGTGGTCTGGAAGATAGCATAGTGAGTAGTGAACTTGCCTTGCATGGGGCTTACCCAGGTTT
Organism: Sorex fumeus; assembly: GCF_029834395.1. Classification (NCBI taxonomy): domain Eukaryota; kingdom Metazoa; phylum Chordata; class Mammalia; order Eulipotyphla; family Soricidae; genus Sorex; species Sorex fumeus. The sequence goes on from NW_026606188.1 coordinate 8,901,952, forward strand.
AGTTAAAGGCATGACATATGGACCCAAACCACAACCCAGAGAGATCGCTGAGTGCAGAGCCAAGAGTAAGTCCTGAAAACCCAGATGTAGTTCATCTTTCCCCGAATAAAACAACAAAACCAAAATAATAATTTTAGGCATTAGAGGTACTATATCTTTAAAGTATGGTTTAGGAAAATGTGTCTGGAAAATCAATGTGATGATGAATATTGGTAAACTACTTATACTTGGACATTATTGGTGAAGGATATGGTCGAAATGTTAATGGAACTGTTTTTATTTTTGCAAATTTTTTTGCAAATATGACAGCTCTTTGAAGCCAGTTTAAAATTATTCTGCTTCTCAATAACATAGATTTTCTCTTGGGGCAGCAGGTTTATTTTTGCATTCTCTGTGTCTATGAATATGTGAGGTATGAGAAGATTTGAAACAACTCTCCTGAAATGGGCACTTAAATCATCAAGTATTTCAAAAATATTGTGGACATTTTCTCGTTACTATGTTTATTGTAAATTGCCAGCAGGAATTGGTGGCATACAATCTCTGAACTATCAAAGACCTTATTAAAGCAGAAGCAGTCGAGAAGCCTAGAGGCTAGACAGAGAAAAACAAAACAAAACAACATGTTCCCCATTTTCAAATTTACCATTTGAAGCATTTGTTTTCAAAACTAAAATGAGCAAAGGGGGATTGAACTAACAAAAGTAAAAGAGTTAAGGAATCAGAGAAGTGATTGGAACCCTTCCATGAAGATTAGAATTTAAGAAGATCAATTGAGATAATGAAATACAATGGGTGTTCTTTGATGTGTGTAAAGAAAGAATTGTGTTCAGGCAAGTTTAAAGAGCCCATGAATTGTAAAAATCAATCAAAATGCCTATAGGACAAGGAAAATAGCTATCAGTTGAAGTCAGCTCAGTACAACTATTATTCAAAATAGAACAATTGCTTGGCAAATATATACACATGTAGTCAATTCAGTCAAAAAATAAGCCCTGTAAAAGAAAAAATTCAATTTGTTTCTTATATTGTCTTTTATACAGAACAAATAGTGGTAAGCAGATACAGTGGAAGATACAGTGGAACTTCTCTCTCTCTCTCTCTCTCTCTCTCTCTCTCTCTCTCTCTCTCTCTCTCTCTCTCTCTCTCTCTCTCTCTCTCTCATCCTTGTTTCCAAGATTTGAAACTTCATGGGCATTGCCTGATACTGAATTAAAAGTAACATGGATCTTGCTCTCACTATCTTAACTGAGAAGTTTAGATTTTTAATCAATGTATTTTTTAACATAACAACAGTAAACAAAATGGTCTAAGATAGAATGTAGCTCATAGTAGGAAAAGTCCAACAGTGTTTAGAGAATGAACACACATGTGTCTGAAAGATATTTTTAAATGGATACCAGTTTCACGCATTTGTAGAACTAGAGATCAAGAGAATCTCCGTCACTATGTTCTAGGGCCGGCGCTGTTAATCATTGAAGACTGTTCACCAGGTCCACTTTCAAAGATGCACATAGAAACTGCCTCAAAGGGCACAACAAATAGCCAAAGACCAAAATCTCTGTCTATGGTTACTGAGAGTATGTTAAAATTAGAAGGCTTACATCTCATGGCAGGTGGGAGAGGTTGGGTCACACTCAGCAGTGTTTCAGGTCTTAATTCTGGTGCTGTACTCAAGGGCTACCCCTAGACTTGCTTAGTTCATCATCTGTGTTCCTTGGAAACAAAGCTAAAACATCTTGTGCAGGGCAAATGCCTTCAACTTTGTGTACCTATGGATGCACGTTAGTTATTTACATTAGTTCCTTCTCACTAAGCCTGCATAAATTTTATAATCATTATATCAGAATTTCAATGTTCTCATGGTACTTTTTGACTGTGCTGTTTAATTTTATATAGTAAATGATTATTTAGGAAATGAGTGAAGAGATAGAAAGAAGGAGAAGAGAGAGGAAGAGAGAAAGAGAATATCATAAATTTAAAGTAAGAAAAATCACAAAGTCCAAGTTGGAATAAAATCAACTTCAGGGGCTAGTGAGCCTCTGTTGTTTTCTTTACAAATATTGGAGACTTGTAAAAATTGATTACAACAATTCAATGACTTTTTTTTTAGCTTTAGGGCAATGTCATCAATTTATCATTGCTTATAATACCTTAATACATTATAGTAAATCTACAGCTGGAAGATATTATCTTAGAGTTGGGAATATGCCTTTCTGCTTTTTTTACACTTAAGTGTCTGTACTATGAAAACTGATAATAATTTGATAACTGTGCCTTTGCAATTAATATTTTTTCCTAACATTTTTTAGTATTGCTTACTTTTTAAGTTGAATTTTGATAATTTAACACTCATTTCTGCAAATTTTATTAGTAATTATAATTTTCTATTTTTTGATATCTATATTTTAATTTTTTCGTAGGTTTTGGAGAAACTGTTATTATTTTCTTGAAAGTCACTTCTGTGTACCCTTTGTCCCTAAATTGATGTTTATCCCCTCTGGACTAGTTTTCTATTATAGCCCTTTTGTCGTTATATACATTTTATAATTTTTATCTCATTCCAGGGAGTATGATATTGGGAGTTTCATGAGAACAGAATTAAATATGTAAAAGGCTTTTGATTATATAGTTATTCTAATTGTGCTAATTCTAATAAAAAACAATAGTTTTTCATCCAATTGTTATTTCTTCTATTTATTTTTGATAGTATCTCATAGACTTCCTGCATTTTGCACAAATTTTTTACTTATTTAGTTGAGTTATATCAATATATTTAAATATTTGAGTATGATTTCAAGAGGGACTATTCTTCTTAACTTCTCGTTTTGCTAATTGTTATAGCCTTTCACTTCATTTCATCATTTTATTATTTCTAAGCTCTAAAAGAGAAGAGAAAATACTTTAAATTCATTTTCCTTCGGAATCTGAAAAATCATTTTGTTAATATTAAATGAATATTTACACATTTCTCAGTTTAATTTGATTAAATTGTCCCTATAGCAACTGTCATGGTTATTTATAAAATCATTGACCATATGCAAATAAAATAGTTTTTTTATTGAAGAGAAGTATAGAAGTCTTAGAAATATGATCAATGATGTTGATTATTAGATAGAGGACTGATAATATCAAGTACGTATATATATATGTATATATATGGAATAAAGATGGAGGATATTTTATTTTAGAGATATGGTAAATTGTGTAAACACAAAAATACAGCAGCACTCTATCTCCCCCGCTGCCCGTGTTTGGTAGTCTCACACCAGTTCCCCCATCCTGGGGAGGTCGATGGCGATGGGCAGGTGAAAGATGGAAACGAGGGCCAGGCTGGTTGGTCTTAGTTGCAGTTTATTGCATCCCCATCTCCATTCTCCTCCGATTCTCCTTCAGCTTCTTCCTCCTCCAAGCTACTTCATTCTCCTTCTCTATCTCCCTTCATTCTCCCTCTAGCTCTGGAATCTGGATCTGGATCCCCTTTCTCCTTCTCCTTCTGGAGTCTCAATCCTGATCCCCCAACCAACTCTTACCTTCTAGTTAAATCCAAAGCATGAGAGGTTGGGGCTTCCACATTGGTGTGGTCACAATCAATAGGGGTAAAGTTCTTTCCCTCGGGGAAAGCTGCTTCTAGGACAGATTCTCATTAGCAGGTCGCCCCATCCTAGAGCAGAATCCCATGGGTGTGTTTCTCCTCTCCTTGTCCAACAAACATATAAGCATTCATAATATAAATCATTTTGTATGGATAAAGTAAAAAATACCTTAAGCTTATAAAATTGCTCTCCTAGGGCCATTTTGATCTCAGACTGCAGAGTTCAGACCAGATAGTTTTTCCTATCCCTAGAAGGGTCCTAGTCTTATCGTTACTTTTGGATTGTGACAGTATTTGCCTATGATCAAGCTCTTATAGTTAAGAATCATGGCACTTTGGCCTGGCCCATTTAGATGCCAGGGTAGTTCACAGCTTGCCCTGGGTCCATTGAGTCCCTCGTCAGGACCCTGCTTTTGGGGTGTTAGGAACTAACGGCAACTGAAGCTTAAGTCAAGAAAGGAGATGCCCAGGAGTGAATAATATTCAAAGCCAACTAAATCCTAAGTTACAAAACATAATATTAACTGTCTTTCTGTATCTATACAAAAAGGACATTGCTTTGAAATAAACTACTCATAAGACATATGGAGTGGAGAAAGGCAACATTAACTTACAATTTCAGTGTCGTAGAAGGATCTGACCTTACAAATTAACAGGTACTGATTAGGGGAAAAGCTGATTAGCTGGTTGGGGAAGAGAGCATAGAGAAGTGGTTGCAGATAAATGAAGGAATGGGAGTGACTCCAGAGCACTGTGATGGACGTAACCTGATAAACCTGAGCTCCTTGTAGCAAGGAAGAAAGGACAAAGCAATTTCATCCTACAATAAATGTTTTTTCGGTGTACGTTAAATAATGTAATAGCCAAGCAATTTATGGATGGATCATAAACCAAATAAGTCTATTTACTTTTTAGTTAATGAAAATTGAAATATATAATTCAAAATTGCTAGTAAGGTTGGAGTTGAATAGATAGCGGAGCAGGTAAGGATGATGCCCTGTATGCGGTCTAACTAAATTCAAACACCAGAACCACATATAGTTCTCTGAGTCTTATGAGGACTGATCTCTGAGTGCAGATACAGGAGTAAGCTGTGAACAGTGATGGGTATGGGACCTCTCACACCTTCACTTAAAAAAATGTAAAAAAAGGAAACAATTAACAAAAATTGAATTGACTATAGAACCTCAGGTGCTTTTTCAGTCTTACATTTCCCCAGTTATTTTATTTGCACCATGCACATAAGACTCATGCTTGAAACTTTTATGTGATTTCATCAAAGCACTTTCTGAATAATCATTTTCAAAACATCGGATAATAATATATTTGGTGAGAGAAAAAAGGCCCTCCCGTTGATCGTCGATTTGCTCGAGCGGGCCCAGTAACGTCTCCATTGGTGAGAGAATATTGGAAAAATTACTTAATACCCTGTAAGATCAAGAAATCTTAACTTTATCAAAAGCATGAATCTCCTTTCCGCCTCTAGAAGACATCTGTATGTTTCTCTTAAAATGTTGAGCACTAGCATAATGACTGGAACATAGTAGTTACTCTACTCACTTCCTTTTAACAAATGCTATAATTGCACTGTAGTACTGTCCTCCCGTTGTTCATCAATTTGCTCGAGCGGGCCCAGTAACGTCTCCATTGTGAGACTTGTTGTCACTGTTTTTGACATATCAAATGTGTCATGTATTTGATAGCTTGTCAAGCTTTGCCGAGAGGGTGGGATACTCTCGATAGCTTGCGGGGCTCTCCAAGAGGGGAGGAGGAATCAAACCCGGGTCAGCTGCGTGCAAAGCAAATGCCCTATCTGCTGTACTAAATGCTATAATTAATGAAAAAATATGTAAGTGTTTTATATGATAACCCATCTACATATGGATTTTTATCGTCTTTTCAATTGTTGGGGCTAAAATTGCACATAAACTTTTTATATAAGGCTAGAAAATTTGAAGACCCATTATATTAAATATAACTTATTTCTGCATGAAGTGTTTTGCTATAACAATTTTATTATTAACAAAGGGATGTAAGGTGTGATTATTATAAGCCAATTTTACCACAACATTTGTGATTTTAAAATATATATTTGAATAAATGCAAGGTTTTGTAATTGTTTTATAAAACTTGTGAACTCTCCAGTGAAAGTTCTAAAATACAATGTAGAAAGGTAAATAAATAAGATTTTGCAGGTGCTGGAGCATTAGTATAGAACTTGGAGCACTTGCCTTCCATGCAGCAAAATCCAATTCCATCCCCATGTCCCATATGTTCCTTCATGCACTGCTGCTGAAAGTAATTCCTGAGTACAGATCCAGGAATAACTCTGATCATTGCCTATGTGTCCCCAAAGATAAATAATAATAATAATAATGATAACTCAGTTTCAGTAAAGACTGTATAATATAATCTAAAATTAATTTCAGTCACACAATGTGCAAGTAATTTTAATCAATAATATCAATAATACTTACTATTCTCAATAATATCAATAATATCTCAATAATATCAATAATAGTTACTATTCTCTCCATAAACTAAAAATTCGAATAAATGCTCAAACAAGGTAAAGGTAAAGGCCCTCCCGTTGATCGTCGATTTGCTCGAGCAGGCCCAGTAACGTCTCCATTGGAGACTTTGTTGTTACTGTGTTTGGCATATCGAATACGTCACGGGGAGCTTGCCAGGCCCTGCCGTGAGGGCGAGATACTCTCGGTAGCTTGCCGGGCTCTCCGAGAGGGGCGGAGGAATCGAACTCGGGTCGGCCATGTTGGCCGCTTGTAAGGCGAACACCCTATCGCTGTGCTATCACTCCAGCCCGCTCAAACAAATAATCAAAAAATAAAATGTACACTAATTCTAAGGTTAAATTAATATACAAGAATTTAGTGTCCAGGGCTACAGAGAAAGCGCAGTGGGTAAGATACATGCCCTAACAAGCTCTCAACCCAAGTTTAATATTTGATATCCCACGTGGTTCCCAGAGCACTGCAAGGAGTAATTCCAGAGTGTAGAGCCAGAAGTTTCTGAACATTGCAGGGTTGTAACCCAACAAAGTAAAAAATAAATCTGTGAAGAATTTACTGTCTCATTGAGAGATATATTACAAAGACAGATTTGTTTGGGGTATGTTGCCTTGACTACTCTTGTTTATAGTATTTTAAAACATTTATTTGCTTTTCAAACCCAGAACATAAGGAAAAGGTACTAAATAGTTGTAAAAATTAGAGGGAGTTGCCTATTACATACTCATTTTCAATACATGTACTCTTTCTATTCTGACTCTAGTTCGATGATTGCTGTTTTAATAGAGGAAGTGAAATTTTGCTTTTTGTTTTTCTTTATTTTTTATTTTTATTTAAGCAGTGACAGAACTGTTTATAGGAGAGTTTTGGCATTCACTGTTCTAATTCCAAACCTACCACCAATGTTGCTGATCCTCCACCAATGAATGACTCAAGTTCTTCACTTGATCATTCCTCATCCCACCTCCTTGACAAACTCATTTATTTAATTACTTTAAAGTTTAAAATCTGATTTTTATGTTTTTATAGAGGCCATTTGGAAGGTGTTTATGAGTTACTAAAACTGATCAGGGTATACACTAAGAGTGCCAGGGTTCAAACATGGAACCCTATTTATATTTCCAGAATTGCCATTTTCTATAAGACACTGGAATTTTCTAAGACAATCATTTTAGCCACTGTTTCATTTTTAACTTTAATTGATGTATATGAATTCTATCTAATAGCTGTTTATGTGTGCTTTTTAAAATACACTGATTTTAAAATATGCTGTGGACCTTATGAGCAACCTAAGAGCCTGGGTCGCCAGCTGTCCCACTAAAAACACAAGAAGAAGAGAAAGAATATTCAATACTAGCACATGCTTTCTCCTTGCATCGAATATATTATAAATATCCTGACCTCCACAGTTTACAATACACTCTTTAAATGGGGGGCAGTCTAATGAAGCCCTAATTTGTCATGTATCATCAATAAAGTGAACTGTACCCACAAAAGGATAAATAAATAAAATGTTTAAAAATGCACACACAAAGAGAAAAATATATTCTACTTAAAAATTGTCAGTGAAAGAGTCATACAATACAGGGGGTTAACACACATGGTTTATGACCCAGCATCACATGGTCCCCAAGTACTGCTGGAGGCCACAAAGCATTCCCCTACTTAGCGGCTAGGAATTTTGACCACTTCTGGGATAGAACAGGGCCATATCCTTTGACCATGAATTAATGCAGTGTCCCATCTGAGAAAGAACCACCAGGAGAGAGTGAGATCCCATGAACTCCTCTTGAAGTCCAATTGACAGTGGAAATTAAAAATTCAACTCTTTTACTATGTCAGACTATATTGCTTCTATGTTCATGCCATAAAGGTATAATGAGTCATTTTTACACTATTTAAAACTACACTTTCCATAACTACAAATGGAAGGCAGTGTCTAAGTTCTGACATTAGAGTAAAAGATTTATATCACTTATAGAATATAAAAACTACATATCATGTTTGTTTCATTTGTTTAATTTTTTTTCAATTTTTAGTCCTACAGCATGATTGCAAAGAATATGGCAAAGTAAAGTGAACCATAGTTCAAATATATTTTAGAAAAGTTTTCTTCAGGTTAGAAAATAAACTTTCAACATTTCAAAATTTTGTTGTTTTTTTTGGTATTAAAAAATCCTTAACCAGTCATCTGGTCTTAGGCACTCATGTTTTTTCCAGATTCTGGCTATTGTAAAGAGTGCTGCAATTAACAAACAATTGCAGATGTCACTTCGACTATACTTTTTTTGCCTCTCTGGGATATATTCCAAGGAGTGCTATTTCTGGGTCAAATGGGAGATCAAATTCTAATTTTTTGCGAATCATCCATACTGTTTTCCAAAAGGATTGGACCAGCCGGCATTCCCAGCAGCAGTGAAGGAGGGTCCCTTTCTCGCCACATCCGCTCCAGCACCAGTTTAAAATAAGTTAAATTGCATTACCTGATTATTACCAGTTTAAAATAAGTTAAATTGCATTACCTGATTATTTTAATGATGTTGATTCTTCCAATTCATTCAAAGGTGATACATTACCACTCTTTCATCTTCTTTTCTTTCTTTCAGAAGTAAATTAAAATTTTCACTAAATAGGTCTTTCATTTTCTTTGTTAAATTGATTTTTAGACACTTGAATTTTTGTGACATGATTGCAAGTGTCTTAGAATTAAATTTTTTTCTCTTCTATACTATTGTTTACATATAAAAATGTATATGATTGTGTTCCATTGATTTTGTATTGTATTCTACAGGTTTGTCATTTCTAGCTCGAGCGGGCCCAGTAACGTCTCCATTGGAGACTTTGTTGTTACTGTGTCTGGCATATCGAATACTCTTGGTAGCTTGCCGGGCTCTCCGAGAGGGGCGGAGGAATCGAACTCGGGTCAGCCATGTTGGCTGTGTGCAAGGCAGACGCCCTACCCGCTGTGCTCTAGTGGTGTTATTAATGAAATATTTAGACAATTTAGATATTGTACAGCGGGTAGGGCGTTCGCCTTACAAGCGGCCAACATGGCCGACCCAAGTTCGATTCCTCCACCCCTCTCGGAGAGCCCGGCAAGCTACCGAGAGTATTCAATATACCAGACACAGTAACAACAAAGTCTCCAATGGAGACGTTACTGGGCCCGCTTGAGCAAATCGACGATCAACGGGAGGGCCTTTACCTTTACCTTTACCTTTTATGTGACAAAATCATATCACCTGCAAAGAGTAATAATTTCATTTCTTCTTTGACAATTTGGATCATTTGATATATCTTTTTTGTCAAATTGAAATAGTTAGAAATTTTAGTAATTAGATTGATTAATAGAAAACATTATTCCATCACAAGTGCTGATTTTAGAGGAAAGACTTTCCATTTTATCTATTTGGGATGACATTAGCTGTGATTTCTTGTACATGTAGGTCATGATCCTGAGATAATTTTCTTCAGTTCCCATTTTGTTGAAGGTTTTCATTGTGAATATGTGCTGAATCTTGTTAAATGCTTTCTCTGAATCTGTAGAGATGACGACATAGTTCTATTTTTCCATTTATTAATATGGAATATTACTTTAATTGAATTATAAATATTGAGTCTTTCTTCTTGTATTCCTAGGATTACTCCAACTTGATTGTAGCGGATGTGTTTGATGCATTATTTCCAGAGTTTTATTGAAAGTTATTGGATTTATGTTCATCAGTAATATTTCCCTGAAAATTTACTGTTTAGTAATGCCTCTATCACTTTGGTATCAAGATGTTTTTAATCTCATAGAAACTGGGAAAATTCCTATATTTTCACCTTCTAGAAGAACTTGAAAAAGGGAGATACTTAATCCTCTTTGAAGCTCTGGAAAAATTCATTTATGAGCCCATCTGGCCCTGAGATTATGTTCTTGGGGAGTTTTTTTGATCACTGTTTCAACCTCGATGATATTGTGTACTCATTGTTAGTATCACTGTTTAGGCTTACTTGAAAGATAGTAACACACTACAATTGCATTAGTTTCTTACAGGTTTTCGAGTTTAAGCATGGGGTTGCTCATAGTAATCTCATATGATATTTTGTGTTTCTGAAATTGCTGTTATAATTTTCACCCCATAAGACAGGATTCAATTTATCAAGGTTTTCTCTTTCATCTTCATTAAAATTAGGTAAGATATGTGCCAATCTTGATTTTTTTTCAAAAATTCTTGCTTTGATTTTTTTTTCCTGTGTTATTTCTGTATCGCTGATTTGTGGTTATATATTTATTTCACTTCTGCTTACATGGGATTTCTTAGCTTTTGAGGTTTTATGGTAAGTCATTTATTTGGGTCTGTTCTTATTTTTTTTTCATGAAAGCCTGTAATGCTATGAATTTTCCTTTAGATATTATCTTTGCTGTGTCCTGTAAGCTCTGGTAACTTGTGTCTTCATTTTCATTTATATACAGAATTTTTGTTTGTCTCTTTGTGGGCCATGCAGGGTATACAAAGAGCTTACCCTGGCTCTGCACACAGGGATGATCCCTGGTAGGCTCAGGAGACCATACGTGGTGCCAGTGACCAAACTTGGATCAGTCATATTACCCTACATACTATCTTATCTCTTCAGATCCAGAAATACTTTTTATTTTTCTTTTCATTTCCTTTATGACCAAGTGGTTGTTGATTATTGCTTAGTTTTCAGGTATTCGAGTTTGTCCTGGTTTTCAGTTTATTGTTGATTTTGATAATTAAAGCACTATAATTTGAGAGTATACTTAATAGACTTTTTATTTCCTTAATTTTTCTTAAGTTTGTTTGTAAATCAGCAGTTGGTCCCTCCGAGACAATAATCCACGTACACAGGGGGAAAACTATAGGCAGATTTGGGGTTTTGTAAATATGTATTAAGTCTGTCTCTTCCATTTTGTTTCTCTTTTGCCTGTTTCCTTATTTCTTCTTTGTTTGGATGTTCCTCTTATGGTGAGAGGATGGTATAAAAATCTACAATTAATGTGGTTTGTTGGTAGTTTCCTTCTAGGTTGATATAACAATTTCTCTAAAATCTAGTCACTTATTTTTATTGTATACATCAATAACTATTAAGTCTTCTTGATGCCTACTTCTATTATTACATACTAATAATCACTATATTCAATTAATTTTTTTAGTTTGAAGTCAATTTCACCGAATATGTAAGCATTTCTGCTCCAACATTTCTACATCTACCATTTATCTATATGAGAGTTTTTCAGGCTATTATTTAAAATTTGTGTTAATAATGCTAGTAGAAATGTGTCTCTTGGGGCTGGAGCGATAGTACAGTGGATAGGGCGTTCGCCTTACACGCGGCCAACATGGCCAACCCGAGTTCGATTCCTCCGCCCCTCTCGGAGAGCCCGGCAAGCTACCGAGAGTATTCGATATGCCAGACACAGTAACAACAAAGTCTCCAATAGAGACGTTACTGGGCCCGCTCGCTCAAGCAAATGGTCCCCCAAACAGCGACAGGAGTAATTCCTGAATACAAAGAAAAGAGTATACCCTGTGCATCGCTGGGTGTGACCCAAAAGGCAAAAAAAAAAAAAGTGTTTCACTTGTAAGAAAAATAGGTAGGGCTTTTTAATTTCATCCATTTATCTACTTTGGGTGTTTTCTTTTTTTTTTTTTTGGTGAATGTAGCCTATTGACATTAAATTTAAATAATATTTGTGATGATTTAAAACATCAGTCGTCTTTGTTTCTTTAATTGTAATCACTTGTAATCACTTGTCATCCCATTGTTCATCAATTTGCTTGAGTGGGTGCCAGTAATGTCTCTATTCATTCTGGTTGCATGCTAGTGTAGACCAATGATATCTACTCGGTCCAGGAACACGAAGAGCATTAAACCATTTGTTCAGGGTTTTAACAAAGAAGTCGACTATCTCGTAGGTGGGCAACGAGGCATTCTTTTGACATTCTGTGTAATCCAGTTGGTAACAACTCTAGTCCAGTAGTTGTTGACACCTTGGCAAACGAGGCAGCTTCTCTGTTCTTTGATCATCAATGGAGGTCAGAATACTGGTTTCCTTCTCTCACTTGAGTAAAGCATGATACTCCAAAGCATAGCTATTCTGATTCGGGTTTGGGTGACCTGAATAGCATTCTCATCCTGTTTTCATAGGGCCCAGGTCTCTGAGGCATATATTAGTGCAGGAAGAATGGTAGAGTAAAAAGATGTGCTTGGAGCTGGAAGTTTTTTGTTCTCTTAACAACTCCTTTGATGATCTTGAAGGTGTTCCAAGCTGCTCTCTTCCTCCCATGAAACTCAGGTGCCAGGTCATTTCCATGTTGACTTCTCAACCTAGATACACATAACTGTTGCATTCGGAGATGTTCATACCATTGAGAGTGAATGGAATGTCAGGAACGAAAGTGTTTTTCACATTGTCTTCGTAAGATTCAGCTGTATTCCGACCTTTCCACACTCATAGTCAAAGTCGGCCAGCATTTGTGCCACTCAGCTAATGTTTGGTGTTATTAAAATGATGTCATCAGAGAAGGGAAGGTGGTATAGTTGCCAACCATCTGTCTTCACTCCCAGTCCTTCCCATTCCATTTGTCGCATGATGTTCATGAGGGTGGCACTGAAGAGTTTCAGTGAAATGGTATCACCCTGCCGAACCCCTCTCTTGACATGGATGATCACTTCCTTGCAGAATCGTGAGATCCAGGTGGTGAAACCATAACACAGCTTGCAGAGGATCCTGATGTATTGAGTTTGAATGTCATGTTTGGTTAGGGCTTCGATGACCGTTTCCGTCTCAACAGAATCAAAGGCCTTCTTTAAATCAATGAACATTAGACAGAGCTGCATCTTGAACTCTCGCGAAAGCTTAATGAGCTTGGTCACCATTTGGATATAGTCAATCGTGTTGAATCCTTTTCAGAATGGAGCTTGCTCACGTCATTTTCCTTTGTCTAATGTTCTCCCTATTCTCTTCAGATTGAGAGGAGTGAACAACCTGCAAACGACGGACAATAGGCAGATCGGGCAATAGTTGCCAATGTCATGGATGTCTCCCTTCAGTCCTGCTGGTTTTACTTTGGGAGGGAAATTTACATTCAGACAGGTAGTGTGTAAAGAGCCGAGCCAGTGTATCGATGCGTACTGGTGCCAGATTCTTCAGATGTTCAGGTCTGACCTTGTCTAGACCAGGTGCTGTATGTTTTTTTACTGACAAAATGGCGTGTTGGATTTTGGAAGGTAGAATATTGGGAATGACATGTCCATCCTACGGAATTTGCGATGTGGGCATGTGGACGTGGCTATCAAAGAGATTCAATTAGAAGTCGTGGATAATGACTGATGGTACAAGTGCAGAAGATCAAGTATGAAATCATTGGTCTGACTGAGAGGAGAAGGCATCTATCACATCACGCCATTTTAGACACTGGAGAAGAACTGTTCCTCAGAACCTGTGACAATAGAGGCGTTGGTGTTGTCAGAGTCCTAACCAACACAAATTTGGCCATGAGCACTGTTTCATTCAAATACCTAACAACTTGATCGGACAGTTATGCTTGAATAGATGTAGCTCACTGCCGGCAGTTTCTATCTCAGTCATCTATGCACTAACATCCACCTACGATAAAGGTGAAATTGAGAAGTTCTACATGAAGCTGGAGAAGTTCTATATAGAAAACCACACTTTCTACTAGATCATTGTCAGTGATTTTATTGCCAAGATAGGACCAAGAAAGTCGCCTGAAGAACTTCAATTCAGAACCCATGGCCTAGAATGGAAAGAACAGGGTGATAGAATGGTAACCTAATGAATCAAAGTAGTCTGTATGGATGCCTATTTCATTTACTGTGTTGGGTATACTTTACCATTGTAGTTTAGTTTTTAGGGTTTCGTTGGAAATTTTTTCTTTGGAGGTAATACTTGCATTTCTCTTTCTGCTTAGAATTATATATCTATATTTTGCTAAAATCATTTTATTTCTGATGCATCTTGAAACTCTTCTACTGGGGTTGATTATGCTTTAAACTCAGAATTCCTATATGTGCATTTATGCCTTTGTCGACAATATACAGTACAAAAATAAACACATGATTTCTATCCTTTTATTAGACAAAAAACTTTTACTATAAACTGTAAAATAAATGATTAGAAACAATTAAGGGAGTTTTAAAAATATGAGTTAAGAGGCCAGTGTAGTGTTTGCTAAATGTATTATGAATGTTTATTTTTTAAAAAGTAAATTTGGTATGTGAACATGAATAAAAATTGAAAATCTGAAAATTCAAACACTTTCCAGTTATGCAAAAGTTTACTATGTAATAAAGATCTTCCTTGAATTTACATATTTTTAAAATTGAGTTTGAATTTCTGCAAATAGATTGTGCAGAGGGTAAGACACTGCCTTCTACGGAACAGACTGTTTGGATCCCTGATATCCTGTATTGTTCCCTGAGCCCACTAGCATTTCCTGAGTACAGAAGTAGGATTAAGTCCTGAGAACTTTCAGATGTTGCTCACAGATTTGAAAATAAAATTTACAAGAAGACCTAGGTGGTTATATGTAAAACATATTTTTGTGTAGTACTACCTTGTAAAAAAACTGGGAACAAGTCAACATTTGAATTAAAACATAATTTTAAAAAGTATCATAAGTTAAAATGACACCATAAGCAAATATTTGGGAAAATAAATACAGATTTTAAAACAGCTTAAGCATTTTAAAATACAACACAAAACCTGATGGTCATGAATGAAAGATTGAGAATGATTATTTCAATAAAGTCTAAAAGGCAAATCGCTATAAGCAAATAAAATATGAAAGACACATAGGGAAAATTATTTGCTGCTCATTGTGGGCAAAGTATTTATTATCTTAATATTCATGTTCTAAAGAAAGAAGAAAAATTCAAAATCTAATTTATAAAAAGAAGAAAATATATGCATGAATATTACATGGAGAAAGAAAGATAAGTGGTTCCAGAATATAAAATATATTCATGAGCACCGAGAGAAATTCAAATTAAATGACACAGAGACATCATCTTTTATCTAACAGATTAGGAAAAATACAAATTTTGACAACATAATGCCTGGCAAGGTTGTAGAGAAACCAATACAAATTTCTGGGATTTGGACAAGATGTTACAGTGCCTATGCAATGTATTTAGAATAAAACTATAAAGACATTTAAATTGTCTTAACAATTTGACTTTGGGAATCTGTTATACATATATACACATTATACACATTTTCAAGTATCATCAAAACTTTTTTTGCAGGATTGTGTGTAATTGTAGAGTGTTATCATTTAAAGCATGTTTATGGTCTTCCTGGAGCCTTGCAGTCATTGTCATGAATTGCCACTGGTGCCATATAAGCTCATTGACCAGTCGTGATTCAGAAATTCCTAAATAAATCTCGAAAGAGATCAGCATGTTGCAGAGATGTTTCTGGATTCTCACCAGGCTGATTCTCATCTGGGGTACCCCAGAGGGGGTCAGGTGGGTCCTCCACCTGCCCAGACAGAGCCCCGGAAGCCAAAATCTTCCACACTCCAATCAACGCCTTGCTCACAGCTGGACTCTACAGATTCTGGACAAATCTCATTCAGAAATAAATCTGTTGAAAAGATTAGGTAGGGGGTTTTATGACTGAAATCTCCGGGCACTCACGGAACCTGGGTAGGGTACTTGCTCCCATCTTTCTAGGCTTCCAGAGCCTGACAGTCGTGCCCATTAACTGCCTCTGGCTTCACATAAACTCATTAATCGACCATGATCCTAAGACTCATAAATAAATCTCAGAAGAGATTAACAAGCATCAGAGAAACTTCTAGACACCAAAGACACCATACAGTTAAAAATTTAACTCCAGCTATATCAACCGGTTCCAAATTTAAGAATATCTGAAGCTTCCATCCACATTTGCAGCTGTGCAACATCTCAAACTATACACTATTGATATATTAAGAGTAGCACACTACATTGTATCAGATATAAAGTAGAAGACAACCAATCTCAAATAAGAAAATATTAACACATAAGGCTTAGCCTGTAACAACATTAGTAATCTCTTATACAAGGGCTTAATGGTTCCAGGATGAGATAGAGCAATCTTCACACATTATTTTCTAAGAAAAAGTCTTTTGATCAATTTTAGCAAATTATTCATAGCAAGTAACATAAAATGAATTATTTTGGACCCACTCTTGGGCAGCCTTTGGTGGTGATTGAGATTTTGGAAATATTGGTGGTAGGGAGGTGCTATCATGGTGGTGAGATTGGTCTTGGAATATCAAATTAATAAATCACCATAAATTGCTTTATAAATATAAAAATAAAAAATATTTTTTAAAAAGCATGTCTATGCATATTATCAATAGGACACAGTGTTCCTATAATAATTATCACTCACAAAATAAAATACAATGCATCTCCCCAAATAATAACATAGAAATATTCTCTGAACAATATTGCAAAGGTACAGAAAAATTTTAGTTTATTTATAATTCTTCCAATCAGAAAGCTTTATCATTCTGTTGTTGAGTTATGCAAAATTCCTCCTTGATAGTAAGAATGAATAAAACTAGATTAAAATTAAATAAAATGTTATTTGCAGTAAAAGTTGAAGCATATCGTTACAAAATTAATTTGCATATGGACATTTAAAATTCTGGGATATTGTGGCTGGAGCGATAGCACAGCGGTAGGGCGTTTGCCTTGCATGCAGCCAACATGGCCGACCCGAGTTTGATTCCTCCGCCCCTCTTGGAGAGCCCGGCAAGCTACCGAGAGTATCTCGCCCACACGGCAGAGCCTGGCAAGCTCCCCGTGATGTATTCGATATGCCAAACACAGTAACAACAAAGTCTCCAATGGAGATGTTACTGGGCCCGTTCGAGTAAATCGATCATCAATGGGAGGGCCTTTACTTACTTTACTTATTGTATTATGTAAGGTCTAAATTTCCAGTGTTGACTCATATTGGGATTTTAAAAAACATATGCAAATGAATTTGTGTTCCATTTAGTTTGTTTTTTTGTTTCTTGATATCATATATAAATTTTGATTCAGATTCATAGTTTATGCACCTTTAATATAGATACTAGCTATATTATTCTATCAAATTTTCTATTTCTAACCTACATTAAATCATATTAAATTTTAAAACGTTTATAGCAAACAGTGTGGTAGAAAAAAGATAGAAGAATAATTAGAAAGTTGAATTAGATTAGTATAACCATTCTGCCATCAAAGTCATTCCTGATTATGGAGAAGCTGGGGAGAGGGAACAAACACCTGAGAGCATGCTTTGGATGAAGGAGACTCACTTTTATTCCCGTCACAGCATGGTCTCTGAACACTGAGTATAATGCAGAGAGCTGAGAATAGCCTCTAAGAACCATTGGTTTTATTCCACAAAGCTAAGCCTAAGCCAAATGAGAATAATTGTAGGGAAATTTTTTTTAAGTCATTTGGAAGCCAAAAGCATACTTCGATTCATTCAGTTATTTCTACTAAATTGTTTCACCTTAATCTTGAAGTAAGTTCTATTTTATTTTCAGATTTAAGAATGATGTAGCTTTGATCACATCACTTACTATAATGAAATGCATCTACTTTTTGTTCAGCATGGCCACATACAATAAATATTTCCTGTATTATGATTAACACCTGATTATGAAGAGATTAGACATGTATCTTTAATTTTATATTATATAAACTGAACCTTAAATTAGAAACTACTCTATTTTAAAATTTAATTTTGTCCTAAAATAATACTTCATTTATTAGACACTTATTTATTTATTTATTTATTTTGGAATTTTTTCTCTGTACTTTTCAAAGTCTTTTGCCAATGTCTCCATTGGAGTCTTTGTTGTTACTGTGTCTGGCATATCAAATACTCTCGGTAGCTTGCCGGGCTCTTCGAGAGGGGCGGAGGAATCGAACTCAGGTCGGCCATGTTGGCTGCGTGCAAGGCAGACGCCCTACCCGCTGTGCTATCACTCCAGCTCCAATTCAGTCAGGTGTATGCCAATGTCAGTCAGGTGTATGAGAACTTTCATTAGCAATGACTAATATCCCAAAGATATCTCTTATCCTACCAGGATTTTGGAAAGAAAAAAAAAATAAATTCTTCCTATCTACAATTGAAGATGTTAGTTGGAGAACATGAAATTCAGTGCAATCATTTAATAAAAATGAAACTAGTCACTCAAATTACTTCTTTGAATTGATGGTCACATGGTAGCTAAATATAAACCTCTTAGTAGATGTTGACAGAGAGGAATGCAAGAGTTAATATGTGCAGTTACAGCGGTGAAAGAGAATGTTTTATTCTGTATTATTATTATCACAGCTGCAATACTGAGAGCAGTCAGCCTCTGATTTTTGATAATCACACTAGTTCTTTTTACTATCCAGGTACCAGGGGTAATCACTTGAAATTCCAGAACAGAATTCCTGATAAAAAGGACAGCTTGCCATCAGTCTTGAAAATCACTAAACACTTCTTAGTCGTTGCCACTTAATTAAAGCAGCATCAGAAATAGTGGAAGGAAGTTGTTAA
Organism: Sorex fumeus; assembly: GCF_029834395.1. Lineage (NCBI taxonomy): Eukaryota > Metazoa > Chordata > Mammalia > Eulipotyphla > Soricidae > Sorex > Sorex fumeus. The sequence continues at coordinate 8,920,646 of NW_026606188.1, forward strand.
ATTACATTGAAGGAAAAATATTAGAGGAAAAATATTGCAAAAAAGCCTAGGTTTGTGTGAGAAAAGCATAACTAGTTATTAATTTATGAATCATAATACCCAGATATCAAAGTACTTTTTGCAACAATATAAGAACAGATCTTTGAAAAACAATAAAATATTCAAGAAGCTATTCTCTCTTCAAAGAAAATAGGTAATGCCCTTTTGATTTGATAAAGACAAATCTCTAGAAGCTCTGTGCTCCTTGAAAATTAACTCATTTACAATTTTAAATTTGTAGGAAATTTGTATTACCTTATATAACAATTGATGAATTTTAAGACAGTAAAAATTGCAATGTTTTATGCCCTATTCAATTTTGAATGAGTATACTTAAATCTTAATGACAGTATTTCCTACATCAGGTTTAAAACTATGCATGATAGTTCTACCAGCTTTCTGTAAATGAACTTGTCATATTTGTGCTCATGAAAAGAAATGCATTTATTTCCAACTTAATAAATTTCATTACTTTTAAATATGAAATATTATTGGTTCATTTTACAACTTTATTAAGAGAATAAAAATTAAAATGAGGTTTTTTTTCAAAATATATACACCGCCCTCTTGTTGTTCATCGATTTGCTCAAGCGGGCCCAGTAACATATCCATTTCGAGACTTGTTGTTACTGTGTTTGGCAAATTGAATATACTCTCGGTAGCTTGCCAGGCTCTCTAAGAGGGGCGGAGGAATCGAACTGGGCTTGGCAGGCTGTCTGTGTGCAAGGCAAATGCCCTACCCCTGTGCTATTGCTCCAGTCCTTCAAAATATAAACTAAATACATTTAACAATAAAATTATTTAACTATGTGTAGTTAGTGGAATGAAGTAATTCCATTCTATATGTAATAAATCTGGGGATGCAATGACCATTTTTTTTACCCAAATGGTAAAATGGCAAATTTTTGCTCTTATGGCCTCTAAGAGTATAAATTTAAAACATTACTTAGTAGTCTTAAAATAGAAAAGAAGTAGCTGTACTGACTGCCATTGTACATCAAATTACTATTTCACAGAATATAGTATGATAAAATATCTATTCAAATTGTATTTAACTTTTTCTCTAATTGAATGTTCAGGATGGGCATTAACCAATTGTTATGCACTCAAAGCTAGAGAAGTGTCAATGTCAAGGAGAAGATGGAGATGCTGGGAAATAAAAGACCCTTTCTTTTGGACAATACTGCATAATCAAGAATGCTCTCTTTTACCATCAGTGTTAAAACTCATCTACGTAAAATAGTCTATATTCCAGTGTTCAACTTTCTGACTTCTAGACCTTTAAAAGAGATACTCCTAAATAAATTTGGGAGAAAATTCAAAAATTTAAAATCATAATAGCATACATAATAGGATTTCTTTTTTATATTTTTTATTTTTGTTTGATTTTTAAAATCCTTAAAAAATTACATGTGTTAGTTTTACTTTGGATTTGGTAATAAGCAATATTTTCCCTGATGTGAATTCAGTTTTAGTTATAGTTTCTCTAATATTTAATGTGTTTCTCCAAATATAAAAAAAAAGTTGGGAATGTGAGGGTATCAGATAGGCCCCCAGTCTCATTTTTAAAATGTTAAATATTTAGGTGCTGGAGACATAGTGCAGAGGGTAAGACTTACAAGTGGTCAACCAGAAATCAATCCCCAGAAGCCACATAAAATTGCTGAACATCCCCAGGAGTGATCCCTGAGTGTGTAGTTATGACAAAGCTCTGCGAACCTTGAGATATGAACCCAAGACAAAACAAAAAATAAACAAAAAAGTCTTAACTTTCATTTATCTTTAGGGAAATTCAAATCAAGAGGATGGTCCTGGATATATGCCCCTAGAACCTATAAACATTTATTTAAAAGGACCTACATACACTATTACTCACTGAAGCACTTAGCAATAGTTAGGATATAGACTCAATGTAGGTATCCAGCAACAAATAAATGGATAATAAATATATGGATATCCATAATGCAATACTATGAAGATGCACGGCAGCATGAAATCGTGAAATTCACTGCGTGATTGGATGAAGCTACGCCATATTACGATATCATGTTGAGAGAAGTAAGTCAGAAAAAAAATATCAGCTAGTCCCACTTATCTGTGATATAAGGAGCAACAAGAGAAGGAAATAGAGACATCAAATGGGACATATTTCAATCACTCTGAAATCTGGACTATAGAAGTGAGAATTTAAAAAGAGGAAGAGGTGGGTGGAAGGTGACAGGGTTTGATGCCAGAGACCATGAAAACACTGGCGTAGTTGAAAGGTGTTTAATTATATTTAATTATATACTTAAGACATAGAAACAACAAAAGTGAAAGCAGGTGATCCAAAGTGCAATAATCAAACTTTAAAATGTATAAGTCAAGGAGACAGCCTGGGGAGGGGGGGTTGGGGGGGTGTTAAGTCAATGGAGATATTGTTGGAGAGTTAACTCTGGGGATGGAATAGGTGTGAGGAAACTGTATACCTGAAACTCAACTATGAGTGACTTTGTAAACCATGAATTCTGAATAAAAACAACAAATTATATAACAAAGTTAAAAATTCACAAAATGATGTGGCCAGTAAAATCTTAGTCTGATTGCTTTCATTGGCATAACCCCTGGTAAAATTATTGAACAGTCTTTGCTTCCCGTTAATGTCATTAACCTTAGGAAACTTCAGCAAGAAGATTAGTCAGTTAAAGCCAATGAAAGGACTGAAAACCAGACCTTGAGACAGTATTTGGTAAACATTCTCCCAGCCGTTCCACCTTCTGCTCTTGGTTCTTTCATATGACCCACATGTCCTAAGAGTTTGACCCTATTCTTGAAAAATGACCCCTTTTGGCTGGTGCAGTGATTCACAAGGATCAAAAACCTTTGGCAGAGAAAACTGAATCTAAGACATGATTACTTAAACTACTTTGCACCAATTTTACATGTGATTAAAGAAGTAGAAAACTATGTCAACATAAACTGTAGCACTGTCCTCCCATTGTCCATCGATTTTCTTGAGCAGGCACTAGTAACGTCTCCATTGTGAGCTTTGTTGTTACTGGTTTTGGCATATCAAATACGACATGGGGAAACTTGCCAGGCTTTTGCCATGCAGGCAGAATACTCTTGGTAGCTTGCCGAACTTTCCTAGAGGGGCGGAGGAATCGAAACCATGTTGGCTGCGTGCAAGGCAAATGCCCTACCTGCTATGCTATCACTCTGGCCCCAAAATAAATTAGATCACTTGACTTCCCATTCATTGTCGATTTGCTTGAGCGGACGACAGTAACATCTCCATTTGTCCCTGTCCCGTGCTAATGTAGCCCAATGGCGTCTGTTCGCTCTAGGAACATGAAGAGCTTCAAACTGATCGTTCATGATATTGATGAAAAAGTCTGGTAGGTGGGCGGCCACGCGGTCTTTTGACATCCTGTGGAATCCAGTTGGTAACAGCTCTAGTACAGTGGTCATCTTTAAATCTCATTACGTGACCAGCCCATCTGATTTTTGATACCTTGGCAAATGAGACAGTGTCCCTGATTCTTGATCATTGACTGAGGTCGGAACTCCGGATTTTTTCTATCATTTGAGTGAAACGTGATATTCCAGGCATAGCTCTATCAATTCCTCTTTGGGAGATCCGAAATGCATTCTCATCCTCTTTGCATAGGGTTCCAGGTCTCTGAGGCGTATGTTAATGAAGGAAGAACAGTGGAATCAAAGACATGTGCCCAGAGCCAGAGGTTCTTCGTCCTTTTAGCGATTTCATCAATGCTCTTGAAGGCATTCCAAGCTGCTCTTTTCCACTTGCACAGCTCGGGTGCCAGATCATTTGTCTTGTTGACTTCTGGACTAGGTACACATAGCTGTTGCATTCGGAGATGGTCAATCTGTTGAGAGCGAATGGGGTGTCAGGAACAAGGTTGTTTCTCATAAACATTGTCTTCGTAAGATTCAGCTGTAATCCGACCTTTCCACAATTATAGTCAAAATCGGCAAGCATTTGTACAGCTTGGCTAATGTTTGGTGTTATTAAAACAATGTCATCATCTAAGCAGAAGTGGTGTAGTTGCCGACCATCTATGTTCACTCCCATTCCTTCCCATTCCAGTCATCGCATGATGTTCTCGAGGGTGGCACTGAAGAGTTTTGGTGAAATGGTATCACCCTGCCAAACCCTTCTCTTGACATCAATGATTACTTCTTTGTAGAATGGTGAAGTGGATCCGTAATGCAGCTCATGGAGGATCTTGATGTATTGAGCTTGAATGCCCTGATTGGCTAGGGCTTCAATGACTGCTTCCGTCTCAACAGAATCAAAGGCCTTCTTTAAATCAATGAACGTTAGACAGAGCGCCATCTTGAACTCCCGAGAAACATCAATGAGCTTGGGTATTGTGTGGATATGGTCAATGGTGCTGAATCCTTTGCAAAACCTGGCTTGCTCGCATGGTTGTCCTTCATCTAGTGTTCTGCCAGTCCTATTTATGATGACTCGAGTGAACAACTTGTAGATGACAGACAATAGGCAGATCGGGTGATAGTTGCCAATGTCATGGATGCCTCCCTTCTTGTACAGTAGTACAGTCCTGCTGGTTTTCCACTGGGACTGAACCTTGCATTTAGACAGGTAGCATGTGAAGAGCTGATCCAGCGTATTGATTAGTACTGGTGGCAGGTTCTTCAGGTGTGCAGGTCTGAGCTTGTCTGGTCTGGGTGCTGTTCGTTTCTTTACTGACGAAATGGTGTGTTGGATTTTGGAAGGAGAACATTGGAAACAACATATCCATCGTGTGGAATTTGGTATGTTGGCAAGTGGACATGGCTATCGAAGAGATTTGAGTAGAAGTAATGGATAATCTTCTCCATTGTCATTCTGGAAGGTGTGATAGATCCATCAGGACGTCGGAGGGCAGTCATCTAGGTCTTGTAGTTGGCGAAGGACAGGCGGGCATTACGAATACTTTTCTCAGCTTCTGCCGCATCTACCAGCACTTCTGCTCTTCTCTCTTTGAGGTCTTCCTCTATCCTATCTCTGCACTGCTTTGTGAGCTCGGACATTCGCTTGCAGTTGCCTGAGGCATGTGCCAAACCACGTTGGCGAATAAGCTCAAGAGTTTTCGAAGACAGGCGTTTTTTTTGTGGCTATCTCTCTCTTGGCATTCGTCGCATAAGCATGGAGGTGCTGAACCAGTCAATCATATACCTCATCAATGTTGTCAACAATGGCATCTTCCCATGTTGCTACAATAGTGCCAAAGAGTTCCCAGTTGGTGGTGGTTCTGGGGGTTCTCTTCTTAAACTTTGCAGCCCTTTCTCCCTGCTCTATGAAGTAGAATTTTGCACGAAGGAGACGGTGTTCCGATCCAGTTTGGAATTTTGGGACAACAACGACATCGGTCAGGCAAAACTGTCGATTGATTATGATGTGGTATATTTCATTGTAGAATCGTCCACCAGCATACTCCCATGTCCAACGTTTAGATTCGGCCTTCTGTGAGTTTCTATGGATGGTCTTGGTTGACATGATGAACTCAGACAGTCTCTCACCCTGTTCGTTCCATTCTAGGCCATGGGTCCCGATGTGAAGTTCTTCAGCTGATCTTCTCGGTCCTATCTTGGCATTAAAATCACCCACAATGATCTTGTAGAAGGTGTTGTCTTCTTTATAGAACTTCTCCAGCTCCATGTAGAACTTCTCAATTTCTCCGTTATCGTAATTAGATGTTGGTGTGTAGACAACGAGGATAGAAACTTCAGGCAGTGTGTCACATCTATTCAATGTAAACGTCCGATTCGGGTTGTTAGGCATTCGAATGAATCAATGCTCATGGCCAAGTTTGTGTTTACAAGGACACCGATGCCTCCAACACCTCTTTTATCACATGTTCCGAAGAACAATTCTTCTCCAGTGTCGAAAACGGCGTGATGAGATTGGTGCCTTCTTGTCTCGGTCAGACCAATGATGTCGTACTTGATCTTTCGCGCTTTTACCATCAGGTCCTCGATGGATGCATCTGATGCTAGTGTATATGCATTTAAAGTACAGAGGATCATTTTTGTTTTCCTTCGTTGTTGCAGCTTAGTTCGACCTTGAGATTTTATCAGCCTCTCCTTTCTCATCCTTCTCAATGCTGCCATATTGGTGAAACCTTCAGGGTCAGGTGAATGAGACCCATTGTAATTACTGGTTTTGGCATATCAAATACACAATGGATAGCTTGCCAGGCTCTGGCGTGCGAGTGGAATACTCTTGGTAGCTTGCCATCCTTTCCGAGAGGGTAGAGGCTTTTGGGGCGACCTCTAATTGCCCGTGTAGGTGTTAACATATTTGATTCCAATCAAACTAAACTAAATTTAAAAAAAAAGATCATTTAATTGAGATTAAATTTAGAAAAAATAAGTGTTCAGAGTATTGTTAGACAATTTGTATGATCAGGGGATTAAAAAAAAGGTGAACTGAATTTTTTAAATTAATCTCTTGCTACCAGTGTAATTCTAAGCTAACTTCTCTGACATCAGATAATTATTTACCTTAATTTTACATCATAATGAATATTGCAATTCAGTTTCACCCAAGGCTTGTTTGTAAAATGAAAAAAAAAACTATCATTTGAGTTCATAGAATCTCCCTCAAAAATTTAATTAAAAGATACACTTCTAGCATCCACATATATTTAGGAAATTAATGTACTGAATAAAAAGAAAACTGCAAGTTACTTATATAACAGGTGATCCAACAAGAGAAATCTTATAATAATAATGGAAATTTAAAAACAGAGGGAGTAATATCAAGAATTATCTGAAACTGTCATTCTTGTCTTTCCCTTTAAAAGTTGTAAAAAAGGATCAGAGAATTCTCTTTTAACCATTTTTTTTCTCAAAAAATATCCCTAGCATTTTCAGTCAAGGTTAAGCTAGAGACTCTCCCTACCACATTGAATGAGGGTATCTTTTGTACCATATCTCAGTCAACTCTACTTGCTTACAGGCTTGTTGACACACATCATTCTCTATGGTGTGGGATGGTATCTCATTTTTGTTTTGATACATGTTTCTCTAAAAACACAAGATAATGGAAATTTTTATATGCCTTTAAGCAGTATATACATCTACTTCAGGAAATATTCAGTTTCTCATTTTTTGGATGGAATTATTGGTTTTTCACTTGAAACCTTTGAGTACTTGATGTCTCATAGTTCTTTTTTTCTTTAGAATTATTTTATTAAATCTTAAATGTACAACAACTTCTTAACTCTACACACACACTTAAATTTTTTAAAGGATAAAACGTTGTCTTATTGGACCATAATCCTGGTTAATAGCTTTTCAAGACTTTGAGAAAAATCTTAAAAACATTTTCACATATCACCTGAAACTTACAAATTTAACATTTTCAAAGAAGGAATGCTTCTACACTCTTACAAAGACCACTAGAAAGAAACAATTAAAAAGCTAAGAAACTGTCTCAAAGGCAATTTTTTTTACATTCCTTAGTTCTTTATGTGATCTAAAGTGCAGTAATATTTCCTCCAGCTCAGCAGGTTATTATTATTTTAGGCATAGTTCTGTTGCCATTGTGTTTTGGGGACCACATCTGAGTGTTACTCGGAACTTATTTCTGAATCTGTGCTATAGGATCACTCCTGGCAGTGCTACAGGACCACACTAGGTAACTGGTATCACATGACTATGAACTGTGTGTAAGGCAAGTGTCCTACAGGACCACTCTAGGTACTGGGTATCATATGACTCTGGACTGTGTGTGAGGCAAGTGCCCTACCCACTGTACTATAGCTTTGACCCTAAGGAGAGCATTGTTTTACATTTTGCCATGAAAATTTGATTTGAGGTAGTTCCTTAATTTTAATTTTTGATTTTCTCATATTTGCCGCTTGAGTCAAAACGCTGAAATCTCCTGGGTGTATATATAGTGAACATTATTTCTTCTGCTCATCTCAAGACATTTTATGGATTCTAGTAATCTCCTCTGATGGTCTGTAATCCACTTTGAACATTTTTTCAGTTTGTCTTTGGACCACACCTGGCAGTACTTAGGCCTTACTCCTGGCTTGTGGCCTTACTTCTGGTAGGCTGAAGGGGGGACCATATATGTGGCCAGATTCCAACACTGTTGGACTGCATGTAAGGCAAGTGCATCATTCAATCTACTCTCTGGCCTCATCTGATTCAACGTTTTGTACACAGTGTAATTTATGGATCCAGTTCCATTTGTTTAGGCATGTGGTGATCATATTTTCCCAGCACCAGTTTTGAAGAGACTTTCTTTGTTCTAATTAATGCACTGGAGTCGCTGGTCATAGATTAACTATCCATAAACTGATGACTTATCTCTGGGGTTCCAATGTTATTCCATTGTTCTGAGAGCCTATCTTAATTCAAGTACTATACCGTTTTTATTACTGTAGTTTTAAAATGCAATTTAAAATGAGAAAATATTATACATCGCATTTTTAATATCACAGAATTTCTATAGGTACTCATGAGTTTTATTGTTCCATAGCATTTTTATTAGAATTTTCCAACATTCTGAAATAATATCGTGGGATTTTCATGAGATATTCCATTGAGACTATACAAAGTTTATGGAAGAATAGTAATTTTGGGAATGTCAGTTCTTCCAAGCTTTGTTCTTATAGCTTTGTTTCACTAAGAATTGCAATGGAAAATAATTCTGCACATAGAATTATTTTCCATTGCAATTCTTAGTGGAACAAAGCTATAAGTATGATTCAGACATGAAATTCAAGTGCCCAATAACAGATGCACGGTTAGAAAAGTAACAGTATATATGCATAAGGGAATTCTATGCAACTATAAAAAAGAGAAACCAAGAATTTTGCCATAATTTGGAATGACTTGGAGGGTGTCATATTAAGTGAAATAATTAAGAGGAATAAGGATATATACTGATGGTCTTATTTATCTGTGGAACATTTAAGGATAAAGTAAAGAAATAGAACTTAATAACAATAATTATTTAGTCTTGGATTGTAAAACTGATTAACAAATATAAGTGGAGGCAATTAAGGAGACTGGAGACTGGATTAGAGGTGATATAGGGACTATAGTAGAGAATGATGGACATTTGGGTGGAGTAAAATTATACATTACATTGGGCTGGAGAGATATTACAGCAGGTAGAGCACTTATTGCTCAAGCAAATGACCCAGATTAGATCCCTGGAGTCCATTATGATCCTCTAAGCACTGTTGGGTGTGACACCCTAAATTAATAAATGAATATGGTAAATATAGCACTATTGTAACCATATCCACTAAGCAATACTGTTACTATTTTTTTAAAAAAACTTGAAAATTAAAAAGAATATGAAATCTTGTCATCTGCAAAAATGTGGATGAAGCTACAAGTCACAGGGTATTACACTTATAAAATATGTAAAAATTAGAAATACAAACCCCTATTGACAGATGATAAACTTTTTCGTGTAACTCTCTGTGTCATAATGGGTTTTCACATGATACTTAAATGAGTCATTTTTTAACTATAAAACTATCTGTATTTCCATGGATTTCATGCCATCTTAAAACTGAAAACTATTAAAAAAACCTGTATTTAATCCCAATTTCATCATTACTTGCCAATACTTTTTAAGCAGATATTTTAGCGAGATTATTTGATCTCTATTAGTTCATGTTTTATACATTTTTAGACAGACATATGTACACTATACATATTCATGTATACATATACCTTGTACCTTAGTTGATTTATCATGGGACTTAATGATTTGTGAGAATATTGGCATAAATGGGATAATACAGAACCTGATTGTGGTTTCTTCTATTTCTCCAGCTATGAAAGAACTGGAGAAAATAAAAATCAAATACATTTCTCAAATAAAAAATATCATTTACATTTTTCTCCATCTCATGTCCCAGCCTTTTACGTAAAAATTAGTGCATGTTTTTGTTAAGTTGATAATTGGAAATATAAGAAACTTATGAATTTTTCACAGAGAACACAGAATAAGATCATTCTAGTCACTCTGACATGAAATCAGCAGGATAAATAAAAATCTGTTTATGTAACTGTTACTCTGAGAACAGAATTCCAGAGGATTCTGACCACATGAGATTGAATATAATGTTGCAAACACAAATAATCATATGCTGGCACCTTACTCCCTGATATCAATTACTTTTTGTTCCCTAATGCTCTGCTAGAAAAGTTAATGATGTAGAATCTCTGTTTACCCCGTGGCAGTTTCCCTACTTATTTATAAAGTGGAATTATTGAGGTGTTCATAGAGTTAATTTTCCTACTCAACTTTCCTTTTCTATTGTGAAGCCTCTGAATCTGCCTTATGACAGAAATGGGAACAAATAACGAAGATGACATATTTGTTTTTCTACATATTCATCAATGCTGTTCACTCTTTAGTTTCCAAGACTTCACTGCTTTCCCAGTAATTGATGTATTGTTCACTAAAAGAAAAAGTACAAGATTTTATATATATTTTTCACCTTTTATCTCTTTCATTGGTTTTCTGGATTGATTCTCAGTTAATTGATTATACATGGTCTGCTGCTGATTTAACATTGTGGCTTTTTATAAAAATAAGTTGTATAACTTATCTCAATTGTTACTTGGAAACTTAATAATTTATCTCATATTTATATGAAAGATATCTACTTTATGCATTCTTTTTCGAGCTTGTTTTGCTCCTATCACTATTCATCTGTTTTATTGATGCAGTTTTTTCAGTATTTCTTAAAGGGAATATGTTTTTGGTTTCTGACTGAAAACATTGAAAATTTATAATGTTTTCTTTATTGGCATGGGTATTTACTCTTTCTTGTTCAATTGAGTAGTTTTAAAAAATTATATTCTTCTAATCCCCATACTGTAGTGTAATACCATTTTTCAAGAAACAATAACTTAGCTGATTTATATATTTTATAAGGTCTAAATCTCTGCTGATTAGTCTCTGCTTTTCAGGTAGACTATTCAATATGCTGATTGACTAAAACATGTACGTACTTGAACTTCTTTTTGTTATTTACACAAATCTGAATATATTTCCATTACAGCTGCATATGTCAAATTGATATTAACATTCTAATATCAGAATTTACCTTTGATTACCATAATTCTTTAAGTCAATTGCTTAAAATAATAATAGCATGTTGCTCTTCCTTTGACAAGCATAACTTGCACTTAGTCTCCATTATAAATCCTTGAGTTCATTGACTGACCTGTTGTTACCCCTGTTGAACTAGTCCCTAGCCGCCTGGTGTTGCCATCCTGTTAAGTAACCTCCGAATTCTTCTCCAGGAGAGAGGGCTTTAGAGACTTTGCTCCAGAGAGGGAAGGGCAGCGCCTAAGGGACGATGTATGCCCAGAATTTGCAATTTCTGCAGTTCACTTACCAGAATCTGTTGAATCATTGGCCCTCCATATTTTAGAGAAGCTCGGGCTTTACTTTGGGAGGTCTTTTCTTCCTCGCAGAGAGCTTCTGTTAATGCAATTGCCTACCATCCTCGCATCCATTTTCGCCACCCACTGCAGTGCTCTAGAGGCACTCCCAGTTCCTGATGCTCATGTTTATGTTTCTTTTGTGCCTTACTTCCCTGTGCCTGCTAATCGTTTATTGCATTGTTTCCCATTCTCTCCCTTTCCTCCAGCCGGCGCATAGCACAGATTCTATTTTCCTATATAAACGCTGTTTGATTTCAAATAAATTGTCACAGGCCATCAGCCTGTTGATCTGTTATTTTGTCTATCAGCTGGGGGAATGACTTTTGGTCCCAAGCACACTTGGAGATATTTCCAGCACAGGATGATGACTCTGACCTACAATGTGAAATATATACATATATATACATATACATAAAGTATCTTAACGTAAAGACCAAAAGTAGCATAAGATAAAATGCATATATTTATTAATTGGCACAGCGGTAGGGTGTTCGCCTTACAAGCGGCCAACCTGGCCGACCCGAGTTCGATTCCTCCACCCCTCTCGGAGAGCCCAGCAAGCTACCGAGAGTATTCGATATGCCAAACACAGAAACAACAAAAGTCTCCAATGGAGATGTTACTGGGCCCGCTTGAGCAAATCGACGATCAACGGGAGGGCCTTTACCTTTTTTACCTTTTACTAACATCAGAATCTACAAATGTTGAGATGTATAAGTTCAATTTTCACACATCGGTTATGGATTTTATTTTTGTGGTATGCAATATAAAATTTATCAGCAATGTTAGAAGTTTATTTGAATGTCATGATTATTTAGAGATTCTGTCTGACTTTCAGTTATTTACTGGCATAGTTATTGCCTTCTACTCGAGTATGAAGTACTCTAATCACTAGACTCGAATCATTAGAATATATTTTATCTATTAGGCACCTCCACTGTACACATATAATTAAGTGTCTAGTTAAAAATGGTCATATACATAGTTTGTCATTTGGATAATTTAACCAAAATTCTGCAATTAATCATGCTTTACACTAAACCAATTTGCTAACAAATATATTGCTTTTCATTTCTTTTGTTTTTTGGCACATTAATTGGTATTCAAAGCCGACTCCTGGCTTGCACACCAGTTGGGCTGGGGACCATATTGGGTGCTGAGGATCTATCCCTGGTCAGCCATGTATGTTCAAAGTGAGTGCTATGCCCTCTGTAATAATGCTCATCCCCATGCTTTTTCATACACACACACATACACATAAACTCACACACAGATATGCATATATATATTATAGATTTATTAACAAAATATTTTTAACTGGTATATTTTCTTTTTTCCATTATGTTCTATGACTTTCTCTGGACACTTCATAATTTGTTTATTAAAAAAGGTAGTAGAGCTATAAAAATAGTCATTGGAAATTTAGGCTTATCTGGAGAAACTAAAGGTGATTAATCAATTAATTAATGGGCATATATTTTACATAGATAATGATGTCTTTGTCAAGGGCAATAGCAAAAGAAAATAACCAACACAAAAATAAAATAAAGCATGTGGATATTTATCATCTTTTATTTTCCTTAAAGTGGAACTATTTTCTTAGAAGCTAAATTTTTATTAATTATTATGAATTTGACTATATGTTGTTCTTTTGGTGAGTTTCTATTCAATCAATCAGATTGCAATTATTTTCTCCTACAACAAGCTAGACAAACTCAGTGGTATCTGATCAACTAGAATAATTATAGTTTGTACTGACAGCCTTTAGTTATGTTTTCAGCAGAGTTTCAAAGAACAATTAGATATTTTTCTGGTAGTTTATCATTATTCATCCTTGTTTTAACTACCATTAACTTCTATAGTAAATTTCATTCTTTTAAAAATTTCTTCTTTTCTCTATTCTGAAATTTGGCCACTTAATGACAAAACCAGCTAAATATTAAATTATTTATATCCATATCAATATTAAAGCAATCAACAAATTTTATCACTTTATTATGTTACCAAAATACAGATGTAACATATGCAATCAATTTGAAAAACACTTGTTAGTTTGGATTCTGATCCAGCTCTCATTGTTCTTGGGATCTAACATCAGATACAATATTGAAACCAGTGGCTTGGAGGTGGAGAATCTACAGCAGGTAAGGCATTTGCCTTGGATATGGCTGAGCCAGTTTCAATCCAAGCAGCCCATATGGTTCCTGTGAGTTTCCCAGGAGTGATCCCGGATCCAGAGCCAAGACTAAGCCCTAAGTACTATGGTGTGTGTCAAAAAATAAATAATTAATTAAAGAAAGAAAACCAATAACAACAACAACAACAAAAAAAAACCAGCAATCTGAACATCAACTGAGAGTTGCAGTCATGGTTAGCCAATGCTATAGTAGTAAGTTTAGCTTTATAGTTATTGGGAAATTTAAGGCTCCAATACTGGCAGACATATCTCTTGACATTTCAAGTGTTTGTAACAGATTGTGTTCCTAGTTTGAGAGGGCTTTGTTATTTCCAGATACATAAAATCACGTGCTTACACATGTACATGAGCACCACATATTAGCTGACCTAGATGACTAGGATATCCCTGTTAAAAGCTTCTTGGATAGAACAGTGTCAAATTTGAACAAATCTCAAGAGTTGACTTGGGTACTAGAATTTTAACAGCAAGGCTACTCTTGCAAATTTTTAAGGGCCTTAGCAGTGACGTGGAATTTGGGATATATGAGTGTCCAGTGAATACCTTTGCACCAAGTATGTTTAGTCTTAAAATATGGAATTTCAGATTCCAGTGGTGCCTGAGCACCTAGAAAGGGTCTATGTCTACTGAGGTGTTTTAGAGGATCAGAGTCTGGTGACCATACAGCTGTCATGCTGCTGTTGCTCTCGCAGGTAACTTCTCCTTGAGGACAGGTACAATGCCTCAATCTCCGAGTCTGCCCTCTGGAGCTGGGTACTTTGCAGAGAGAAGCCTCAACATTAACCCCCAACAATTCATAGTCTCCCAAGCACTTCCAGGAGTGACCCCCCAAGAAAAAAGTCAACAATGTACCTTCAGTATTGCAAGGCAACTCCACCAAATTTAAAGTGCTTCATTTTAAGAGAACTCAACCTGACTTTTGTCTACATTAAAGTATATAATAGTAGATCTGTAGCTGAGAGATAGTTTTTGACATTCTTCTAAGATTTATTTACTCTTCTGTGGGTACAAGATAAATATTTTCTTCCTGCATCTGGAGAGATAGTTCTAAGAGTTTAGTGCATGCTTTGCTCCTTGGAGTTGCAGGCTTGATCCCTGGTGCATATTGTTCACTGAGCAATACCAAAAGCACTCCACCTTGAACATAGAGGTGAGAATAGCTCCCTGAACATGACTTCTTGTGACCTCCAAAAAATTGTCCTTCCTTTCTTCCTTTGTTTCATTTCGTTGATGATGTTATAACCCACTTAACGATGGGCTTTAGTTTTAATTAGACAGTTAATTAGAGATATCCTACTAGGTCTATTATTTATTTTAAGTAGTTAATGAAGTGATAATATTTTCTTTACATAAAAAAGTGGAATCACACACATAACATAATGTAAAGCATCTTACTTGCATATATAAAGGCTTCCATTCTATCCCCGTACTACACATGCACAAAATAAATGAAGAAAAACCATTTTATGTATAATTTATTATGATTGAAGTCTCTATACCAGTTGTGCTTATTATTATTACTATTATTCATAATAGAAATCAATATATAAAGTGTATCATTATTTAAAAAGCTGTTATATGACTTGATCACTTGACATCCCATTAGCCATTGATTTGCTCGAGTGGGCACCAATAATGTCTCTATTTGTCCCCGCTGCATGCTAGTGTAGCCCAATGGCATCTGCTCACTCCAGGAATGTGAAGAGCCTCAAATCGTTCAGTCAGGGTCTGGACAAAGAAGTCTGACCATCTCATAGGTGGATGGCCACGTGATCTTTTGAAGTACCGTGGAATCCAGTTGATAATCCCTCTAGGCCAGCGGTCATCTCCAAATCTCAATACATATCCAGCCCATCTGATTTTCAATGCCTTGGCAAATGAGACAGTGTCCCTGATTCTAGATCATTGACGGAGGTTTTGACTCCAGATTCTTTCTCTCACTTGAGTGAAGCATGATACTCCAAGCTTAGCTCTTTCGATTCGTCTTTGGGAGACCCGAATAGCGTTCTCATCGTATTTTCATAGGGCCCAGGTCTCTGAGGCGTATGTTAATGCAGGAAGAATGGTGGAGTCAAAGAGATGTGCACAGAACCGGAGGTTCTTCATCTTCTTAGCTATTTCTTCAACACTCTTGAAGGCATTTCAAGCCGCTCTCTTACTCCTGCGCAATTCAGGTGCCAGGTCATTCCTCATGTTGACTTCTTGACCTAGGTATACATAACTGTTGTATTCAAAGATGTTCATTCCTTTTAGAGCAAATGGGACATCAGAAACAAGTCCTTTTCTCATAAACATTGTCTTTATGAATTTCAGCTGCAGTCTGACCTTTCCACACTCACAGTCTAAGGCGGCCAGCATTTCAGTCGCTTGGCTAATCTTTGATGTTATTAGAATGATGTCATCAGAGAAGCGGAGGTGGTGTACTTGCCGAGTGTCTATCTTCACTCCCATTCCTTCTCATTCCAGTCATTGCATGACGTTCTCGAGGGCAGCAATGAAGAATTTCGGTGAAATAGTATCACCCTGCCAAACCCCTATATGTCGATGATCACTTCCTTGTAGAATGGTAAGATCCTGGTGGTGAATCCATAATACCGTTCACAGAGGATCCTTATGTATTGAGTTTGAACACCCTGTTTTGCAAGGGATTCAATGACTGCTTCAGTCTCAACAGAATCAAAGGCCTTCTTTAAATCAGTGAATGTTAGACAGAGTGGCATCTTGAACTGCCGAGAAATCTTAATGAGCTTGGTTACAGTGAGGATATGGTCGATTGTGCTGAATCATTTTCAGAACCCGGCTTGCTCACATGGTTTTCCTTCATCTAGTGTTCTGCCAATCCTATTCAGGATGACTCGAGTAAATGACAGACAATAGGCAGATTGGGCGATAGTTGCCAATGTCTTGGATGTCTCCCTTCTTGTACAATAGAATGGTCCTGCTGATTTTCCATTGAGATGGAACCTTGCATTCAGACAGGTAGTGTGTGACGGTTTGAGCCAGTTGTTTGATAAGTACTGATGGCAGGTTCTTCAGGTGTTCGGGTCTGAACTTGTCTGGGCTGATTACTATTTGCTTCTTTACTGACGAAATGGCATGTCAGATTTTGGAAGGAAGAATATTGGGGATAACATATCCATCCTTCAGAATTTGGTATGTTGGCAGGTGGATGTGACTATCAAAGAGATCTCAGTAGAAGTTATGAATAATCTTCTACACTGCCCTTCTGGAAGATGTGATAGATCCATCAGGATATTGTAGGGCAGCCATCTTGGTCTTGTAGTTTGTTAAGGAAAAGCAGGCATTGCAAATGCTTTTTCTGGCTTCTGCCACATCTGCCAGCACTGCTTCTCTTCTTTCTCTTTTTTTATTTTATTTTATTTTTTAATTTTTTAAAAAAATTTTATTTATGAAACACCATGAGGTACAGTTGTAGACTTACACATTTTTGTGCTTGGGTTTCAGTTATACAGTGATCAAGTATACATCCCTCACCAGTGTCCATTCTCCACAACCACTGATCCCAGTATCCTTCCCACTTCCCATACCCCCAATCCCACCATGCCTCTGTGGCAGGGCATTCCCTTTTGTTCTCTCTCTCCTTTTGGGTGCTGTGGTTTGCAAAAGAGGCATTGCGTGGCAATCATGTTCGGTCTGTAGTCTACTTTCAGCATGCATCTCCCATCCTGGGATGATCCTATCAACACTCTTTATTTGGTGCTCCCTTCTCTATCTGAGCTGCCTTTTCCCCCTAACTTGTGCAGTTGGTTTCCAAGCCATGAAGGAAACCTCCTCGTATTTTAAGGTCTTTCTTAATCGCTTCTCTTCACTGTTTTGTGAGCTCAGATGTTAGCTTATGGTTGTCTGAATATCTCTCCAGCCAAGTTGGCAATTGAGCTCGAGAGTTTTTGAAGACAGGCGTCTTTTTGTGGCTTTTCTCTCTGGGCATTCCTCACACAATCATGGAGGTTCTGAACCAGTCATTCATATTCTTCATTAATGTTGTCAATGATCGTATCCTCCCTTGTTGCCGCAATAGTGCCAAAGAGCTCCCAGTTGGTGGTCGTTCTGGGAGTTCTCTTCTAAAACTTTCCAGCTCTTTCTCCCCACTTCGTGAATTAGAATTTTGCAAGAAGGAGATGGTGATGCGATCCAGTTTGGAATTTTGGGACAACAGCGACACCTGTCAGGCAAAATCATCTATTTAATATGATTGAAGTCACTATAACTGGTGTGCTTGTATTACTGGGATATAAAATAAAAATATATTTCAATATTAACTTTTTATTGAGCATACAAAGTAATATATGAAACAAATCATTAGTAAAAGAGTAGTTATATATAATAGAAATTTTAGATGCATAAAGCTTAACTTCTTATAAATTTTTTAATGTTAAACCATTACATGCAATCATTAAAAAGTTACATTTGTAAGTCATTCAAACACATAGACTCTAGAAATCTTTATCTTGAGACTTTAAAAATCTCTATCTTGAGGAAATTTAAAAGGAAAAGGAATGTCAGTCCTTTAAGTAATTGCCATTTTAAGACAATCTTGCCAATCCCTAGACTTTTCCTTAAAGGGTTAGAGACCGACATCCACCCTTTCTAGTCCTGCCAAGAAATCTTTAAAAGGCAGCTGTAGAAGCTGTGAATCATTCAGGTCTGATACTGTAAATGGTAGCACCAACTGCTGGTTAGACCACCTTAAACCTGGAGCTCCATCCATAGTACTAAATTAGCACTAAGAATAATGAAAATAACAAAGAAACTTAAATACAACAAGGGAATGGACAGAAATTCAATTATTATATAAATCATAACTTCTGATGCATCCCAAGATGATCTCAGAGCAACTATCCTCTCACTGTTCACTGAATGAGAGAAATCATTTTAGAAGAAGAGGGAAAAAGAAAATCATTGGAACAAATATTCAGTAATCTCAGATAAAGGGTGATGAAAAAAATTAAAACCTTATTCAAACATAATTGAAAGAGCTCAAGTAATAGTATTAGGACCTAGCAACAGAGTGGTAGAATTTTGAAATCAATCAGTGTCCTCCTAGATAAAGCACAGAAAATAATTGATAAAAATGAGGTGAAAGGAAATGATTGCTCTTAATGAAAGGGGGTTTAAGATACTGAATGGACAATAGCAAGAGACACAACCCCTATATATTTGAATCCATACCTAGTGAAACACAATGAAGGGAAACATTGACTTGTGGAAGATATGAGTAGAGTACTTCTTAAGTCAAGGAGGGCAAGATGTACACTCTTGCAGAAGACAAGTTAAAAATAGAATATGTTCAAACAGAAAGCATCAAAACACATAGTAATCGAAATGGTAAGAGTAATAGAGAAAGGCTACATAAAGCAACTAGAGAAATGCAAAGATTAAAAATCAAGAGAAACTACATAAAATTAATTTAAAAACCTCTAACACTGTACAAGAAAGTGAAATGATATAGTCAAGAATTATATGCAAAGAAATTACAAACAGAAATCCTTCTTGTGGCCAGGCTTTGGGAGTCAAACAACAATTCTTAAATAATAACAGAAGAACTTTATTACATCCAAGCCCTCTACATAGAATACTAATTTGCCTCTTAAATGAATGTTAAATTGCAAAAGTGACCCAGACCCTAGTTGAAAAAATGGCATTATTTTTCACCATATCTAGAATTTGTTTCAATGCCAGTGGGTTGAACATTGTGCTTTCATGGACAGAATGATTGGGTAGATCAGGAAACCAAATGAAACATTCGCTGTTTACAAGGGAACACTAAAACTGAAAATAAACACACATTCAAAGAGGAAGAATGAAGATAATCATACCAACTAAGAGTAGACTTTAAAGAAGTGGGAATAGACATAATTTTTCATTCCAATCATTCTTACCTTAATTCTTCTTTCAAACAAAATATAACACAGTGATAACTGGATGTGATAATTAAAACCAAATTTTTTCTACTTTTTTGGTATTAAAATGTTTAGTTGCCAGAACAAAACAAAAGATATAACACATAACTTAATATTAAGTGAGGATGGTCTTTAGAAAACTAATTTATTTGATTATTTATTGATAAAGTGCTTATACATTATTTATTTTATATTAACTGGTATCTTCTCCTTGGGAATAATAAGTTCTCTGTAGACTCAGTTAAAATACGTTGTGGTTTTCAAATAAAAAAAATCAGTGCTAATTTCTTTTAAATGACTTTTGTAATGAAGAAATCACTTTGTAACATTTCAATTGCCTGCTCTGTTGTAACAGAATAGAAAAATGGGCTGTGTATATTTACATATAGATAGACTAAATATTAGACTACCCTATGAGACTATTGTAAATACAGAGTTGAAAGTGAAACAGAAAGATTTACCTCTGAGTATCTAATTCTCACTACAGTAAATTTAAACTCAATAGTAGTCTTAAAACAAGTATAATACACTCATTTGAAAGACTTATTATAGGTCTGAAAAATATAGACTTTGGAGATGTTTATAAATAGATACTTTACTTTCTTTTTTTCTTAGCCCCAAAAGGTAAATTTCCCTTGGATATTAGGTAATTCATTTAAGAAAATTGAATTACTTCAATGTATTCCTTGATCCTCAATAATTTAAAAATATTTGGGTGATGGGTGGGTTGTAGGGCTACTGGGTTCATTGGTGGTGTAGAATGGGCACTGGTGGAGGGATGAGTACTTGATCATTGTATAACTGAAACCCAAGCACAAAAGTTTGTAAATGTACAACTGTACCTCATGGTGTTTCACTAATAAAAAAAAAGATTTATGGATTTTATGTAATTAAATAGCAATGTTTGCATATAGCAGAGAATAGAGAAATAAAAAATAGTTGTAGAAGTCATCCTAAAAATGAACAATAACTAGATAATATTTTCTAACAAAAATGGGATTACCACTAATCTTATACCTATAATAATGCAGGTGTAGAGTGTCCTAAAATTATTTAGTGTACTTTCCCCTTCTCAAAAGTAAAACAAAATAGTAAAAAAAAAACATTAGACATCCCCTTGATCCCACATTGAAATTCTAGTTTTAAATCAAAGAAAAAGTGCCTTCCAATTGAGCTTGAGGTTTCAACTAGGAGTCTCTGGATGGGAGGTGGTGTCTTATACTATTTAATGTACATATTGGGTGTGTTGGCAGATTGCTTTTAATCAAAAATATCTTTAAGAAAGTACATGTCATGAGGTGGTAGAATATGTCATCTAAAAATAAATAATAATTTTTAAAATATATGTAGATAGACCTATATAAGAAGTGATAAATTATATATATATATCAAACTGTAATATAAAATGATCCTATGTATTCAGTTATTTCCTGGGAACCATGCAATATTTTTTATGGCCAGTATACAGGCAAGTATATAAATGATTCCATTTATACCACTCATTCCCTTTCATTTAAAGATAGCATCTTCAATTAAGATAGTCTTTATAACACTCAAAATAAACCATAAGACAACTTATTCAACAAAACTGAATATGAAGAAATATCTTGAATTATGAAAATAAGTGCATACTTCTATTGAAATTTACAAGCAAAAATTTAAAATATGTTTTCAGACCCTTGACTTTATAAACACACAGTATTTTTATAAGCAAAATTTTATAAAGATACAATGTATATAAAAATTTCTTTCGAGTGCTCAGACTTTTGAACTCTTTACTGAGTTTCACAAAACATCTTTGGGTTAAAGGGATCCATATGTAAAATATCTATATCTCAAATTTATTGTTCTACTTTGAACAGGTATATGCCACCCTTTCATTAGATGCTAAAATTATGAAATTTATGGGCTGGAGCGATAGCACAGAGGGTAGGCGTTCGCCTTACACGCGGCCAACATGGCCGACCCGAGTTCGATTCCTCCGCCCCTCTCAGAGAGCCCGGCAAGCTACCGAGAGTATTCGATATGCCAGACACAGGAACAACAAAGTCTCCAATGGAGACGTTACTGGGCCCGCTCGAGCAAATCGATGATCAACGGGAGGGCCTTTACCTTTATTTTACATAAATATTTTTACACAATTGTTTATACAGTTGATTTGCAGAGAATTTCTCAGTTCTTTGTCTTAACTAATTTAATTTCCATTTTTTAAAAGCCCATATTAAAGTATTAACTGAAGTAGCTACAATGAATGGTCAAATTTGATGCAAAGACATGGATAGCTGGAAACTGAACAATATTTGTTAAAGCTTATTCTAACCTATGTGATTGGCTTTTATAAATAAGGATAGCACTGCACTTTAGCACTGTCCTCCCGTTGTTCATCGATTTGCTAGAGCAGGCACCAGTAATGTCTCACAACAAATTGTGAGACTTGTTGTTACTGTTTTTTGCATATTGAATATGCCACTTGGAGCTTGTCAGGCTTTGCTGTGCCGGCAAGAGACTCTCCGTAGCTTGCCCAGCTCTCCGAGAGGAACAGAGGAATCAAACCCGAGTCAGCCTCATGCAAGGCTGACTTGCTGTGCTATCATTCCAGCCCTAAATAAGGATAATTAAAATTTATTTTAGGTTTCTAATTTTACGTAATGATTTTAACCATTATTTTTCTGAGACCGTATTGCATCTGTGACAAACACTTCCATATTTTTAGACTCTTTCTCTGACATATTCCATGTCAGCAGCGTTGGCATCTTAAAGATACACCTTCCATGCACAATTCAACCTTTCAACCTAATCAGTGGCTGAATAAATAGCAGCAGCACTAGTCCTACAAAAAAAAAAAAAAAAGATACATCTTCCTCACGGCTATCCTTCTTTCTTCATTCAAGTATTTTTTTTCAAATAAAATTTCCTTTTAAGTTGTTAAAGGTAAAGGTAAAGGCCCTCCCGTTGATCGTCGATTTGCTCGAGCAGGCCCAGTAACATCTCCCTTGGAGACTTTGTTGTTACTGTGTCTGGCATATCGAATACTCTCGGTAGCTTGCCGGGCTCTCCGAGAGGGGCGGAGGAATCGAACTCGGGTCGGCCATGTTGGCCGCTTGTAAGGCGAACGCCCTACCCGCTGTGCTATCGCTTTAAGTTGTTGGGATTTGATATTACGTGACCATATATGGTCCCCTGAGTTCCACCTAAAATGATTTCTGAATACAGAGACAAGAATAACCTCTTAGTATTTCTTGGTGTAGCCCAAGAAACTTCCACCTCCCTCTTCATCCCAAATCTCATTAATTTACTGTGTGGAATTGTTTCAAGTTGCTAGAATGCATGTATGTATACAGGAGACTCTGAAATTCTATCTCTAGCTCTATTTGCCTCCCTAAAGCAAGGATATAAAAATCTAAAGAACCTCAGTTTTAATTTCATAAAAACTACCTGGAATGGTCTTGGCACCTTGAACTTCTGGAAAGGCCTTTACAAAAAAAATTATCTATTTTAACATTTATGAAGTTGCTAAACTTTAGTATTGGAAGGCGATTTTGCCAGTTTTATCAGTTCTTGCCTTAGGAGTGGAGGACCAGGGTCAGGTCCATCCTGGGTAGTATTGGATCCTCTAGGCAGTACTTGGGATAGGGACCTAGACATTGAACTGACGGCCTCAAATCCTGATTTTTATATTCCTAGATAAAGAAAAAGAGATGAGAAAAAAGGATAAACTGTAATTGTCACTGTCACTGTCCTCCCGTTGTTCACCAATTTGCTTGCGCGGGCCCAGTAATGTCTCCATTGGAGACTTTGTTGTTACTGTGTTTGGCATATCGAATACATCACGGGTAGCTTGCCAGCCTCTGATGTGCGGGCGAGATACTCTCGGTAGCTTGCCGGGCTCTCCGAGAGGGGCGGAGGAATCGAACTCAGGTCAGCCATGTTGGCTGCGTGCAAGGCAAACGCCCTACCGCGGTGCTATCGCTCCAGCCCTGTAAACTGTAATTAAGGCTGGTAATCTAGTCTTTCAGAGTATAATAAATGTCTAATAAAACAAAATTACTTCATACTTGCTCAGAAAATAAGAATATACTGAACATGTATAAGCCAAAAAAAGTTAGTATCTCAGAAGTTAAAAAGATAGTAAAGGGGGTAAGGAGCCTTCCTTGCATGAGGCCTGCCTAGGTGACATCCCCAACAACTCATATGGTCCCCACATCACTTATGGACATTCAAATATGAGGATCCCCATTTGATCTAACCCTCCAGACCAAATAAATTGGAGCACGGAATTTAGGCAAATGGCAAAGGAGGGAGGATTTGGGCCGTCCCTGTCAGTTATTAGGACTTGCTTCAACTCTGAATATTTGCGAACATAATATATATGCAAATATACCTACACCACACAACATTAGATTTACATAAACATATAATGAAAAAATATTAAAGTCAAGATATTCAGCATATTCTTATTTTCTGAGCAGGAATGAAGTATTATTTTTTAAATTATTATACACTGAGAAATATGATTAATGATAAAATATATAGTGCTGAAGTACAAAATAACTGTCCCTGCTACCACCAGAGTCGCCAGGATTCTCCATCACTGTCCCTGTATCAACTCTAGGCTTATCATCATCCCCATCCTTTCCCCTGGGCTTGCAATTGACGATAAGGGTTTGATTATTTGCTAGTGTCTTTGACCTGTGTTTTCTCACTATATCTCACAGATTTATCTAGTGCTTGTAATCTCTTGTTTTTTTCACTTAGCATGCGAACCTTCTACTCCATCAGATCTGCAGCGTAATCTCCTTTTTCTTAATATATCTGTTTAATACATTACAGATTCTTTATTCAATTATCTGTCTTTGAATATTTAGGTTGTTTCCGTACACTGGCTACTGCAGTAAGCACTGCAATAAGCAATATGAATATTTTTTATGAGTAATGTTTTTAAAATTATAGATAGGTGCCAAGAAGCAAAATTGATTGTTCATGTGGGAGTTCTATCCTAACTTTTATGAAAAATTCACAAATTCCTTTTCATAGAGGCTGAATCTATGAGAACATTCCCACAATTGGCCGATAAGGGTTCCTTTGTTCAACTACATGTTTTTACCAACACTGCTTGTTTTGAATCTTTTTTAAAAAAACCATTCTCACTGGCGTGAGATAATTTCTTTTCCTTCCTTCCTTCCTTCCTTCCTTCCTTCCTTCCTTCCTTCCTTCCTTCCTTCCTTCCCTCCTTTCTTTCCTTCTTATTTTCTTCTCTTATTAGTTTTCCATGTAGCTATCCTTGTTTGCCAGCATGATTGGTCAAAGATGCTCCACTTTATGCACCAGCTCTTTGCCATCAATTAAATAATAATAAATCTGAAGATTTTTCTCTGGACTCCCAATAATTTTCCATTTATCTTTGATCATATATCTATTACAGTTGCATATTTTTTCTACTATAGTCTTAAAGAATAATAAACTTAGGAGATGAAATATCTCTTAAATTTTTCCTAGAATTTCTTTGGGTATTCATAAGTTTTATGATTTCATATGTAGACATTTTTTTGTAAGTCCTTATAAGAAATTAGTCATAATTGTGATGGGGATTGCATTCATCACAGATGATCCTTTAGAAATTGTAGTCATTTGGACAATGTTAATTTTTCCATTCCATGAACATGAAATACTATTTCATTTTCTAGTTTTCCTTTTATTTTTTCCAATTGTGACATGGTTTTCTAAATACGAATCTTTCATATTCTTTTTTTTAAATTTTTTCCATTTATTTTATTTTTTTTTACAGTTGTAGATTTACAATTTTTTGTGCTTGGGTTTCAATTATACAATGATCAGATACCCATCCCTCCACCAGTGCCCATTTTCCATCACCATGGATAATATCCCCCCCACCCCCATCCCCCCATCCCCCCCTGCCTCTGTGGCAGGGCAATCCCCTGTGTTCTCTCTCTCCTTTTGGGTGTTGTGGTCTGCAAAAGAGGCATTGAGTGGCAAACATGTTCAGTCCATAGTCTACTTTCGACATGCATCTCCCCTCCTGGGAGGATCCTCCAAACATCCTTTATTTGGTGCTCCCTTCTCTATCTGAACTGCCCTTTCCTCTAGGATACCCGGCTGGCCTCTAAGTTATGGAGTAATCCTCCTGGTGCTGATCTCAGCTATTCTTGGGTATTAATCTCATACTTTGTTACTTTATATCCCCCAGATGAATGCAATCTTTCTATGTCTATCCCTCTCTTTCTGACTCATTTCGCTTAGCATGATACTTTCCATATTGTACCACTTGTATGTAAATTTCATGACTTCATCTTTTCTAACAGCTACATAGTACTCCATTGTGTAGATGTACCAAAGTTTCTTTAACCAGTCATCTGAATCTTTCATATTCTTAAGCTGATTCCTAGAGACTTGAAATTTCTGGAAACTTTTAAACATAATTTTATTTTATGTATTTATCTTTTAGTTCATAACTTGAATAAAGTCATGCAACACATATTTGTGTATTGACTTCATAGTCTGCTACTTTCCTGTTTATTGTATTTATGTTTTTAGTGAAAGTATTTCAATTTCCTCAATGTATCATCAAGTCATATGTAGATAGTGATAATTTAGGGTTTTTTTTTTTACCAATTTGGGTGACTGTTTTTTGGTACTATTGCTGTGACAAATACTTACCAAAACTATAGTAAGTGCAATTGGAGAGTGTGCATATATGCCTGTGTGTAATCTCAGAGAGATATCTTTTGTATTTTTTGTCACTGAGTATACTACTTGCTATGATTTATTGCAAATGATCATTATAATCATGGCATATCCCTAGTATTTCATTACTTACTGTCAATGCTGGACCTGCGTGGACATCTCATGGCCCGGAGTTTTGATCTGTTCAGTGGGTTTGTCTGTCTATTCATGGGTCTCATGCTGCACTGCTGCTTGGCCTACGCAGATGTCTGGGACACTTGCACCCTGTGGGCCAACTGCGAAATATAGCCCACTCTCCTACTGTAAACATGAATATTATTCCACTGGATGAATTTTTCATTGGGAATAAAAGACTTTCAATACACTGCACTGTAGCACTGTCCTCCCATTGTTCATCAATTTGCTTGCACAAGCACCAGTAACGTCTCCATTGTGAGACTTGTTGTTACTTTTTCTGGCATACTGAATATGCCACGAGGAACTTTCTAGGCTGTGCCATGCGGGCAGGATACCCTGGGTAGCTTGTTCTCCGAAAGGAATGGAGGAATTGAACTCGGGTCAGCTGCGTGCAAGACAAACACCCTACCCGCTGTACTATTGCTCCAGCCAGCCCTATAATAATTGAACATTATAGTTAAGGAGAGGAAATAGTTCACTTTTATTTTTCCATAATTAGATGTCCAAACATTAATATATAAAAGCATATACTGGCAGAAAATAATTTGGCTGCTACTTCAAACTTCATAGTCATGATATATTACAATTGTCCACTTTTTATTCATTATAATTAAGAATGAATATTTCAAAATAAGTAAAGTAAAGGCCCTCCCGTTGATCATCGATTTGCTCGAGCGGGCCCAGTAACGTCTCCATTGGAGACTTTGTTGTTACTGTGTCTGGCATATCGAATACTCTCGGTAGCTTGCCGGGCTCTCCGATTCAAAATAATGGAAATTCAATTTTAAACTATATGTCAGGGCATTTCTCTTATTGAAAAATATGATAGGTAGTTCCCTGGGTTGTTGTGATGACTGATTTGACATGCACTTGGTTGTAATGCTTGCACACTCAGTCTGGTGCTCAGCCATTTGATATGCTACTTTTGTACTTGGCTCTACAGCTCCTGCACTTCACTCCAGTGCTCACATTGTACTCACGGTGCTTCTACACATCCTTTTTGGTTAGGTGGAGGTCACACTATCCATTGAATTTTTCAGACAGGATCAATTGAATGTGGTGTTAGGGATCAGAAATAGACAGTGCCATCAGGGTCTCACTTAACAAGTAGGGCAGTACCTGGTGCAGAATTTGTGGTCTCATACCTGCAAGACAGGCTACAGCTGCAGCATCTTCTTGTCCCCAGTATCCTATCTGCCATATGGTAAGAAATTGGAGAACATAGAGTTTTTTTATGTTAGTATAGATTCTTTCATTTCATTTCCTGTTCTATTGCATTTCTTTATTTTTGATGCCTTTCCAACTTTTTCAGGAGATCATTCACAGAAGTCTCTGTGTGTTTTGCCATGTCCTCTTCCATTTTCGTTGTGTGTATGTGTGTGTGTGTGTGGGGGGGGGGTTATAGCATGGGTGAGTAGGGTGGCACCGTGCACAACAGGCATTGTTCAGGGCTGACTCCTGGTTCTTCACTCTGAGATCACATCTGGAGGGACTTAGGGGACCATACAGGTGCCTGCCAGAGAAGGAACCCGTGTTGGAGTCGTACAAGGGCATTTATCCACTCACACGGGGCAGTGCTTAGGGTGTTTTCCTGGCTCTGTGCTACATCAATCCTGGTGGGACTCAGCAGTCCTTATGTGGCACCAGAAACTAAAACCATAACAGCTGTATGCAAAGCAAGCACACTACCACCCTACACCTCTATATTTTCTCTCTAGCCACTACACTCAGTTTATCTTAATTATGCACTGCCTTTACCTTGAAAAAAAACCTCTTCAAAATTTCTTTTAAGAGAGAGAAATTATTTGAGAAACTAAAAACTATGTTTTAAGTTTGCCCAATGACTCAGACTCAATCTATATACAAAGTACATATTTAGAAAACTATTATATAATTACTCTATTTTTGTTGTTTTCCACAAATTCATGTTTTTAGGTCAGATTGCATAAATTCTAAATGTGAAACTGTGTGACAAAAGGACAATATTTTCCCACTGATTTTTTAGCAATAGGAGAAAATGTTCCTTGGGCATATTATTATAGGACTGGTCTGTACATGTCAAGTCAACTACCAAAACTAAGCAGATTGTCTCTGAAATATCAAGTGAACGGTCATCATCATCTCATAGAAAATTCTGGAAATATAAGTGGACTCATATATTGAAAGCGTGTGACTAAGCTATTACATTTATTGCATTAAGATGGAAATGGAAGGACTGGACAATAGGGGATCCTCTCATTTAAAATATAGGGGATGCATATATTTAAATATTACACATTAATATTTAAATGGTTTGGATCATAGCACAGCGGGTATGGAGTTTGCCTTTCATGTGGCCTATCTGGCCGCATCCCTCTCGGAAAACCTGGCAAGCTACCGAGAGTATCCCGCCCACACACTAGAGCCTGGCAAGCTCCCCGTGGCATATTTGATATGCCAAAAACAGTAACAAGTTTCACAATGGAGACATTACTGGTGCCCGCTTGAGCAAATCAATGAACAATGGGAGGACAATGCTACAGTGCAAATATTTAAATAAATGCTGATACATTTATTTGGAGTTATTTTAATTATAAAAATCAATTATCAATAAGCATCTAAAATAATAGAAATTTGCATTTTCCGTCAAAGATATTTGTTAAAATCCACAGTTATACACAGCACATTTTTGGACTTTTTATGTACATAGGCATAGGTATCTAATTTTTACCAATATTCAAATTTGTTTCATATAAACAGATATTGTTATCTTATAAGAAAATAGTGCAATTGGAGAAAGGCACATCTAGGACTTATAGATTAATAGATACACATATGTAAAATGTTGTCAATATGTTGTCAATATGTAATATTCCATTCATTTCTTACTCATTGCACCCCAAGAACAATTACTGTCAATGCTGTTACAATTGGAAGAGTAGAGAATAAGTCATTTATATTTCAACCCTAATTTATTAAAAGTTTATGAGTGTCAAAAATGGAAAATAGAAAAATAAACAATTTAATTTGGAAATTTTGTTTTAGCTTTAATTATGCATGAAAAAGAGAAACCATAACCTTATAAACAAGGAAAAATGTGACCGAATGTTAACCTACTATAGTTTTCTACTTAAAATCCATGAAGAAGTTCTTATGCTGGTATATCTTCACAATCCTTTATTAACAGGCATGTGTACAAATATACAAATATATTTAATAAAACACATTCATTGATTTTAATAATTTAAATTAACTATTTCTAAGGGGCTGGAGCGATAGCACAGTGGTAGGGCATAGGCTTGATTTGCTCAAGCGGGCACCAGTAATGTCTCCATTACAAGCGGCCAACCTGGCTGACCCGAGTTCGATTCCTCCGCCCGTCTCGGAGAGCCCTGCAAGCTACCGAGAGTATCTTGCCCGCACGGCAGAGCCTGGCAAGCTACCCATGACGTATTTGATATGCCAAACACAGTAACAAGTCTCATGATGGAGACGTTACTGGGCACGCTCGAGCAAATCGATGAACAACGGGAGGACCATGGACCGTGACACCTATTTCTAAAATTCAATCTAAATACTATACTTGATCTTGGCCAAAAAGCCGAGAATTGAAATATATAAAACCAAGCTATAAAAACAAGCTCCCTGAAGAGAAGAGTGCGAAGTCTCTTGCCCCCGAGCCTGGCTGTCTTCCCTGAGGCCCCTTGGAGTGGGTGGGTTGAGTTTCCCCTCCCTGTCCTGAGCAGAGCCCTGGCAGCTGAAGACCTCCAGAACCCAGCCACAGCCGTGTTCAAGACCATTCTCTACATGCTCACACCAGCCTCACACATGAAGGAACTGGCAGAGTGCGGGATCCAGGGCTGAGATCTCCAAGCCTACTCGAATCAGGACTGGGCCTCCTCCACCCAGATCCCCCATCTTCCAGTAGACTGATAGTCACACCCACAAACTGCCCTCAGTGCCATGTAATCTCATCAACGGCCAAGATCTAGAGAATATAAAACCAAGCTCCAGAAACTTGTCTAGTTCTATTGTCTAGTTATTGGTCTAAGAGAACCCGGCAGGCTACTGAGAGTATCAAGAGTATCCTGTCTGCATGGAGAGCCTGGCAAGCTCCCTGTGACATATTTGATATGTCAAAACCCAGTTAAATTGATGGGTCTCATTCCCCTGACACTGAAGGAGCCTCCAATGTGGCATCATTGGGAAGGACAAGTAAAGAGAGCCTGCTAAAGTCTCGGGGCTAGGATGGATGGAGATGTTACTGGTGCCTGCTCGAGCAAATCAAAGAACAATGGGAAGACAGTGGTACAGTGAATCTAAATAGTGTCTTAAATCTTAGCCACTCATAGCTCCTTTTCATCCATACAGCACAGGCAAGTACTGTCAGAAAGATCTCGGATTCTTTACCCGTCTGATTTTGAGTTATGTTAGAATCATTATTTATTCAGAAATCTTTAACTGTTGTTAAATTTGACTCTATCAACCACTGAATTACTTGATCCAGTATGGCTTATTCAAGATCTCTTAAAAAGCTTAGTGTTAAATAACCATTCCTCAAACTTGATTTAGAAAACATAAACTTATACTTTATTAACTCAACTCTATTCTTTAATTCTTTAATTCTATTCTTTAATTCTTTTCTTTAATTAATTAATTAATTCTATTCTTTAATGTGCTTTAAATGATATTAATTAAAATCTCTATAGTAGACATTTTTTAGAAATGTGGATTCAAGAATTTTTCAAGTCCAAAGTCTGCAAAAGGATCATGAACAAAACCTGCCTTCCAGAAACTTAGGGAACAAGATAAAAAATGCCTTTGCTGACGCATTTAGGCTACTTGTAAATTTGTAATTTAGCCAATATCACAGAGACTTACCTGACTGTCTGATTTAATGGGCTCATACTAGACAGATAGATACTCAGGACATATGAGACTAAAGGGTTTGTGACATAAAATTAAGTATCCTCAGACATGCCCCAAACCAAGAGGAGGATTTCAGTAGATTTGAAAGCAGTCTAAAGATGCGGAAACAAGACCTTGAAGGGCAGGAAAAACACTGAGAATCAAGGTGACAGTATTGAGAGAAATCCCAACATTGAGCTCAGATGTCCTTCAGGCCAAGAAACAGACCAAGGGATGTGACGTCAGCAATGTGCCTGATTCCAGAGTATAGCTGTGGTGGCCCAAAAATTATGTCTCAAAATATGAGACATATTTTGATCAGAACATTTCAAAGAGGCAATTCTTATTTTGTGAAATTTTAATCTCTGGTTTTATTCTATCACATTAAGCATGAAACATATTAGCTAATATTTACAGAGTGTCTGATCTATACCAGTTCTGTACATTGCTTGCAAAGCCTTATAAATCACATCAATGGAATCCTACTGAAAATTAACAGTAATCTAGTATCTATCTACCTATCTTTTATTTTAGATAGGATTTGAAAATACACAAAAGGTATACAAATAATTAATGAAGATTACATAACTATTAAGTAACTGAACTGTGACTCAAACCCATATAGTCTCGCTCTTTTTTTGCTTCTTCCCACTGTGACCTGCAACATCTCAAATGCTAAGATTTTTCCCCTATTCTCCTTTTAGAAGAGATGGTATTAATTAATGATATTCTCTCTTAAATGGAAAAACAATTGGTTTTTATGTGCTACTTATAATGATTATTTTTTTAAATAGTTACAGTATTTGTTAGAGAAAAATCTCTCCAAAAGGATTTTTCCTAGATAGGTATGATCTGTACATATGCATATCATTTGGGGGAAGGGTGTGAATCACACCATCAATGCTCAGAGTTTACTCCTGGCTCTGTGCTCAGAGATAGCCCCCACTGGTGCACAAAGAAATATGGGAGTATGGGGATCAGACCCAGTTTAGCTGTATGCTAGCTATTCATCTTATCCACTGTTCGATCTCTCTGGACCTCTAATATATATATATATATATATATATATATATATATGGTATGGTCACTTTGATTCTTCCATTGTCTTCCTCTGTTCTTATTTTATTTACACATTTGTTTGTTTTTATTTAAACTCTTTCTTATATTCCATGAATAATATTGAATAATAGCAAACATGTATCGTATTTTCACTGAAATGACTAAATGCTTCCGGAAACATTAACATATATATGACAGGTATAGTGATTCTTAATGGTTCGCCAATACAGGCTCAAAGTCAAAAAGAAAAAAGGGAAAAAAAAGAAAATCAAAAGTTTATTAGTAGAAGAGATGAAAGTTAGGGTCAGCAGTATTTTCTAGAACTCAATTATAATTTCTGAACTCGAGCCACAGTACAGTGATAAGTTTCACCAATGACCCAGGTTTGATCCCTGACTTCGTAGCTGTGCTTAGATCCAGGATTAAGCTCTAAATATTTCCTGTGTCTCCTCCCAAAATACAGACAAGTAAACAAATAAAAGAAACAACAACAACAACAACAAAAACATAAAAAATGATCAGAATTTCTAATTTTATTTATTGTTATCTATTCCAATATAAATTTTTATTTTAATCTCATATTAGTTTCCTGACATTTTGCTAGCATATTTAAGGGTTTGGAAAATGAGTAAGATAAAAATAATAAAAGACATTTTCTCTAAAATTAATATATTTATCAAGACAATTAAATCAGTCTGAAGTTCATGTTATTTGAGTAATGATCCAGATCCCAAGTTTGTAATTAACAGCTCAATAATTTATTTTCTTCTAATTTCACCCACATTTATTTGCAGCCAATTTCATGTCTAAGTGTCAATATTCTTTAGCAAAAAACATTATAATACAATTATACATAGAAATTGATTTTTATATAAAAATTCTGTTATGGACTAAATATTATAAAATATATTTCTCAAGTGGTACTGTTCTGCATAGACACAGTAAAGTATGGCAGAAAGGAACAACTAATAGGGAGGAAGTACTCTGATCCAGTTCATCTCTATTGTGTTTCACCTCTTGATTTAGAAAATCAATGACATATCAGTTTAGTAGTCACTGATCCATGAGGTAATTGAACCTACTAATGTCTTCAGCATAAATCCTCTGAAATGGGCAAAGCAAACAGCCAGAAAATAAAACACATATTTTTTAACAATTTGTTCACAAATTGAAAAATAATTATCTTAGTTTATATTTCGGCAGGAAAAAAATCACTCAAAGGTACTAGGCTACTATTAAACACACTTTTAGAATATTAAGATTAGTATTCTTCCAAATGATTAGCTTTATTGAGCTGTAGATTATATTTATCTGTGAAATAGTATGTAGGCTTCTTACCCAATTATTTAAAAGGCACATTGAAATTCTGAATTTTAGCATTGACAACAGGGCACTTTGTTTTGTTGTTAAATATGGTGGAAATTATCCCCACTGCCTTTGTTACGCTCTTTTGAGACATCTTAACTAACTACGTAAGAATGGTTCTTTAGGAAAAAGATGTGGGCTTAAGTAAATACTAAACAAATTGAGTATTAACACACAGGGAGAAAGTAAGATTGATGATCTGACAAAACATTAATTAAAAGAAGGAACAGTGCCAAGATTTTCTTGTATAATTCAATTCCACATAATTCAAAGGCAAAATTAATTTACTGTTTCTTATTTGACAACAAAGCAAGAGCTTTATATTGATTATTTTTTTAATGTGTGCGCACATAGCATAGTAAAGCCCCATAATCGGAAACACAGTTGTTTATCTCCAGAGGTTTGCATTTAGATTCCAAAATTCCACTGAGACAATTAAATATTTTTTTAAAAAAAACAAGTTTGCACTTATTTTTATAGGTGTGTAGACATACGCAAAGGAAAATATCAATTTTGGTATTATTTCAGTAAAATTATCCTAAAACATTGGGCAACTTTTACTTTGAGCATTTGCGAGTTTTCTACAAATCCCTGTTGTGGGCTGATGGATTTTTTTTTAAGTTTGCTGGACCAAGAGTTAGCAGTTTTAAAGGTCAAATGCCATGAAATTTCCTACTACTGAGTCACTGTCACTGTCCTCCCGTTGTTTATCGATTTGCTCGAGCGGGCCAGTAATGTCTCCATTATGACAGTTGTTACTGTGTTTGGAATATCAAATACATCATGGGTAGCTTGCCAGGCTTGTGCTAATGCTCCAGCCCTACTACTGAGTGTGCTTAATAATTTACTCTTCAGAAACTTCCTTAAATTTATTCAATGAGACTGTCTTCCAAAAAGTATCTAAATAATTAATTTTCTTACCTATAACATGCAATCATTGTTTTTAATATTTAATTCTGTTTGATAAAATAAGGAAATATTAATTTTTATCTCAAATAGGGGACTGGAGCGATAGCACAGTGGATAGGGCGTTTGCCTTGCTCGCAGCTGATCCGGGTTCGATACCTCTGTCCTTTTAGGAGAGCCCGGCAAGCTACCAAGAGTATCTTGCCTGCAAGGCAAAGCCTGCCAAGCTCCCTGTGGCATATTTGATGTGCTAAAAACAGTAATAATACAATGGAGATGTTACTGGTGCCCGCTCAAGTAAATCGATAAAGGGAGGACAATGCCACAATGCTATTTCCAATAGGTAATTGTCCAGCATTAAAGTAAGTGCTCTTTAAGTTGGAGCTCCTCTCCTACTCCCTCAACAAGAGGTGGGCTATACCTGACCTCTGAACCTGGGTGGGCCTTTATTTTTGTCTCAACTAATAGAATACAGCAGAAATAAGCGATATTGGCTAATTTACACCTGTTTGCAAGTAAAGTCTAAATTTTCAACAGTAACTGAATTTGAGATATTGATCATTTTCGTTAAGTAGCACTGATTATAGTTGGAAGATGTAATACATCATTGAAATTTACTTTTTTCCCCTTTAACTATTAAAATGGAAACAGAATGTTAAAAAACAGAAAAATACTGTTAAGCTGTAATTTATTTGATTCTTGAGTCTGGCGCCTTAGACCACTCCGCCATCCTGACACCCTCGCCCGCACGGCAGAGCCTGGCAAGCTCCCCGTGACGTATTCGATATGCCAAACACAGTAACAACAAAGTCTCCAATGGAGACGTTACTGGGCCCGCTCGAGCAAATCGATGAACAACGGGAGGGCCTTTACCTTTACCTTTTGTTTGATTCAGCCATAATCACGACTAGTCTTGCATTTAGCTATTGTCACTTTATTAGGACTGACAAAGGCAGAGAAGCAATACCAAGAAGTGAAAACAGAAAGAAGAAAATTACTCGAATGTGCAGTTCTCAATTCCTAGTTGTTGATATCAAGTTCAAATGTTTGTTTGCTCTCAGGAAACTCCTCAGAAAAGTTACAAAATTTCAGATTTCTCCATACATAAATAAAGAGGGTATAGTGCCTTCCTTTAAAACACTATGAAAGGTGAAGTGGCTTAAAGGACTGATGATCATTAACTTGTGTGGAAATCATTCTTTGATGTTTGCAGACCCCTGATATGACCTGCCAAATCATGCCAAATAACACACAGACACATGCACATACACATATTAAGCAAACTTGTGTATATATCATATCATTCTCGATATTACTATAGGTTAGTGATACAAGTTTGCTTAGTGTGTGTATGTGCATGTGTGTGTTATTTAGCATGATTTGGTGTCCTCTATAATATCTTGCAGCAAAACCATCTCTGAACACAAAATTTGATGTTCTATTTATTTAATTTTTTGGTTTTTGGGCCACATCCTGTGGCACTCAGAGCTTACTCCTGCTCTGAGGTCAGGGATCACTCCTAGTGGGCTCAGGGGACCATATGAGATGCCATGGATTAAACCCAGGTCAGTTGTATACTAGGCAAGCACCCTACGGGTTGCACTGTTGCTCTAAGTTCTTGATTCTCTTCTTTTATTTTGAAAAAGTATATTGAAGCATTATAACATGATTTACAAAGTTACAGTTGGGTTTTGGACATGGTATGTTCCATTGTCAATCCCATCACTATTGTTTACTTCCCTCCACTAGAGTTCCCTGGTTCCCTCCCTTTCACCTTAACAATCATTCATTTAGCTTTGGTTGTTGGAGTTTGGATATCTTGTTTTCAGTGTTGTTGACTCTGTTGTTTGGATGTTTAATTATACTACTCTTTTACACCAAGGTAGTACTGGATCCTCTTCTTCACATCTATGCCTTTTTGTCCCCTCAATTTCTTTCTTCTCTCTCCTCCTCTGTGTAATCTGGGGCCAGGGTTGATCTAGTTCCCCCACTTTCAAACATTGCATTCCCTTATCCAATTATTGTATGTATCACACGTAATTGATATCATTCTGTATAATGAGACTTTTTAAAAATTTTTTTAAATTTTTTTAATTTTTCGGTCACACCCGGTGATGCTCAGGGGTTATTCCTGGCTCTGCACTCAGGAATTACCCCTGGCAGTGCTCAGGGAACAATATGGGATGCTGGGAATCGAACCAGGGTTGGCCGCATGCAAGGCAAATGCCCTACCCACTATGCTATCACTCCAGCCCCAATGAGACTTTTTTTGATTAGTGAAAATGTGTCTGAAGATTAGAGCTACTGAAGAGCCTCTAGGTCACTTGACTTGTGGAAGAGCCCAACTAGCTTCAATGCTGAGCAGGCCATACAATCCCCCAACAAACAAACCAACTCAAATATCTTGTCCTAATACAGATCTTTCAAGACAGTGAAGTGACTAAAGCAAACTTTCCAAATGTCCTTATTAATTAGTTGCCCAGAGGGGAGTGAAAAAGGAAAAGCAACCATTCCTTCACCCATTTTCCTGATCAAAAAAGAACAGTTACCCTTACAGGCATTAACCTCGTAGCACATTCTTCTCCACAAGTTCGGGCCACAGTGAGCATTTTGGAATGCCCAGGAGTCAGAAAGACTTTTCAAGATTCTTCTGAGTATCTCGTAGGCCAGGTACATTTGTCTTAGGTTCAGTCTATCTGAAGTTCAAAGCCAATGCAGCATTTATCAAAACAGGAGGTAGTCACACTGAAAAGAAAACCCAACAGAAACTTAAGTAATGCATTTGAAAAAAATTAACATTTTTTAGTCCAAATCAAAATACAGTTTAGGATTGAGTCTTATTTGAGTAATCATTAAGAAAGTCAGTCCCTGCTTTATATGTAAGCAACATCTGGATGCACATTTTATTTTTCCTGTTGTTTGTTTTGTTTTGGAGCCATATTTGGCTATGCTCAGGTCTTGCTCCTGACTCTAAGGAATCACTCCTGGCAGAGGTCTCAGGGATCATACGAGGTGCCATGAATGGAACTTGGTTTGGCCATGAAAGGCAAGTTCTCTATCACTGTTCTATCTCCTCAGACACAAATACATACAGCTTTTAAAGTTACTATGCACAATTTGGGTTTTTTTGTTATTATTTTTATGGTACTGAGATTTGTCTAACTCATAATGATATTGACTAACATTTTATAATATTTGACATATAAGTGACTAGTAAAATTTTTCTAAGCTGCATAGTATTTTGATAGCAATGGTTTTCATCATAAGTTTAAAGTTGGAGAACATTTGAAATCTCATGAAACTTTGAATAAAGAAAGACTATCCATTATGCTTCCCTTCAAACAATATTAAAATTCAGATTAGGTATTTTTTCTAGATAAAATAATACTCCATTTAAATAACTAAACATTATTTAACAGAATAAATGTAGGGACTATAAAGTTATTAAAAACTTGAAGCTAAAGTAAATTTTCCATCATTCATTGTCTCTTAATTTTTTTATTGTGGTACCATGATTCACATAGCTATTTATATTGAGTTTCAAGTATACAATGTACTAACAGCATTCCACCATCAGTATCAACTTTGACCCACATTGAACCCAAGTTTCCTCCCACCACTCTGGGGAAGATTGAACTCTGATCTCTGCTTGCAAGACATGCAATTTGACACTGTGCCACATTCTCAACCCAGGGTAAATGTCTTTGTTGCAGAGAAAATGAGCACTAAGTAAGTTGTGATGAAAGCAAATAAATCACCTCATGTTTTATTTTCAATGTTGTGTTCCCACATATCATTGATAACTTTTTTGCAAATAACATAATCTTATGATTGGCATGATAGTTATCAAATTCCTATTTAAAAAAAATTCTTCAATTTTTTAATAGCAATTATATATACTTTGTTTTATATTGATGGGCTGGAGCAATAGCACAGCGGGTAGGGTGTTTGCCTTGCATGGGGCCCAACCAGGTTTGATTTCTCCATCCCTCTCAGAAAGCCCAGCAAGCTACGGAGAGTATCTCGCCTGCATGAGAGAGCCTGTGAAGCTCCCTGTGGCGTATTCAGTATTCCAAAAACAGTAAAAATAAGTCTCACAATGGAGATGTTACTGGTGCTCTCTCGAACAAATCCATGAACAATGGGAGGACAGTGCTACAGACAGTGCTTTATATTGATGTTTATATTCATATATATATTAAATTTTCTATTTTCGTTGAAGTGATATGTGATATACGTTATGAGATGTGTTTCAGATGTACTTCATTACAGATGAATATCTCTATGTAACACTAAGGCAGCAATTATATAGAAAGCAATAAAGTTCAGATTATTGATTTGTTTTACTCAATTTACTCAACTGATATTATAGACTAGAAGCCTATTTTTGTTAGTTTCTCTATAAAGCACATAATAGTGTAATCATTTTATATTTTATGAAAAATAAAGTTTTGAAAGAAATTATTTAGGTATCCTAATTGGGCTTTTTCTTTTTCATGAAAACTGATCTTTAAAAACATGAGATAATTGCTCGATATATATTCTAGCATTTTAAATTTTTTCAGTGTTTGTCCAAATTTCCTAGCCATAATCATATTTTCAAAAATTTATTTATTATCATTTTTTTCTTAAAAGCACTATTTTGGGGGCTTGTGGACTTCTGCCAAATTATTTCATATTCAAGAATCAAAGACCAAACAAAGAATTGAGATGTGCCCTTATTTAATGAAATAGTTTTCGTACATAATGACATTTAAAAAAAACGCAGAAAAGAAATTTAAAGCATTAGTAAATAATTTAGATTATTTAAAATTCCTGAAGTTGATATCACTTAATCACTTAACTTCCCATTAGTCGTCGATTTGCTCGAGCGGGCACCAGTAACGTCTCCATTTGTCCCTGTTGCGTGCTAGTGTACCCAATGGCATCTGTTCGCTCCGGGAACATGAAGGACCTCAAACCAATCATTCATGATCTTGACGAAGAAGTCTGACCATCTGGTAGGTGGGCGGCCACGCAGTCTTTTGACATCCCGTGGAATCTAGTCGGTAACAGCTCTAGTCCAGCTGTCGTCTTTAAATCTCATCACGTGACCAGCCAATCTGATTTTCGACACCTTGGCAAATGAGACAGCGTCCCTGATTCTTGATCATCGATGAATGTCAGAACTCCGGATTCTTTCTCTCATTTGAGTGAAACATGATATTCCAAGCATAGCTCTTTCAATTCTTCTTTGGGAGACCTGAATAGCGTTCTCATCTTGTTTGCGTAGGGCCCAGGTCTCTGAGGCATATGTTAATGCAGGAAGAACAGTGAAATCAAAGAGATGTGCCCAGAGCCAGAGGTTCTTCGTCCTCATAGCTATTTCTTCCACGTTCTTGAAGGCGTTCCAAGCCACTCACTTCCTCCTGCGCAGCTCGGGTGCCAGGTCATTTGTCATGTTGACCTCTCGACCTAGGTACACATAGCTGTTGAATTCGGAGATGGTCGTTCCGTTGAGAGTGAATGGGGCATCAGGAACGAGGCTGTTTCTCATAAACATTGTCTTCATAAGATTCAGCTATAATCCTACCTTTCCACACTCACCGTCAAAGTCGGCCAATATTTGTGCCACTTGACTGATGTTTGGTGTTATTAAAACAATGTCATCAGCAAAGCGGAGGTGATGTAGTTGCCAACCATCTATCTTCACTCCCATTCCTTCCCATTCCAGTCTTCGCATGATGTTCGCGAGGGTGGCACTGAAGAGTTTCGGTGAAATGGTATCAACCTGCCGCACCCCTCTCTTGACATCAACGATCACTTCTTTGTAGAATGGTGAGATCCTGGTAGTGAATCCGCAATACAGCTCACGGAGGATCCTGATGTATTGGGCTTGAATGCCCTTATTGGCTAGGGCTTCAATGACCTCTTCCGTCTCAACAGAATCAAAGGCCTTCTTTAAATTAATGAACGTTAAACAGAGAGGCATCCTGAACTCCCGAGAAACCTCAATGAGCTTGGTTATTGTGTGGATATGGTCGATGGTGCTGAATCCTTTGCCGAACCCGGCTTGCTTGCATGGTTGTCCTTCATCTAGTGTTCTGCCAATCCTATTTAGGATGACTCGAGTGAACAACTTGTAGATGACAGACAATAGGCAGATCTGGCGATAGTTGCCAATGTCATGGATGTCTCCCTTCTTGAACAGTAGTATGGTCCTGCTGGTTTTCCTTTGGGACGGAACCTTGCATTCAGACAGGTAGTGAGTGAAGAGCCGAGCCAGTGTATTGATGA
Organism: Sorex fumeus; assembly: GCF_029834395.1. NCBI lineage: Eukaryota > Metazoa > Chordata > Mammalia > Eulipotyphla > Soricidae > Sorex > Sorex fumeus. Next base: position 8,961,617 of record NW_026606188.1, read on the forward strand.
GTACTGACGGCAGGTTCTTCAGGTGTGCAGGTCTGACCTTGTCTGGGCCAGGTGCTGTTTGTTTCTTTACTGACGAAATGGCGAGTCGGATTTCGGAAGGGAGAACGTTGGGAACGACATATCCATCCTGTGGAATTTGGTATGTCGGCAAGTGGACATGGCTATCAAAGAGATTTGAGTAGAAGTCATGTATAATCTTCTCCATTGCTGTTCTGGAGGATGTGATGGATCCATCAGGACATCGGAGGGCAGTCATCTTGGTCTTGTAGTTGGCGAAGGACAGGAGGGCGTTACAAATACTTTTCCTGGCTTCTGCCGCATCTACCAATACTTCTGCTCTTCTCTCTTTGAGGTCTTCCTTGATTGCATCTCTGAACTGCTTTGTGAGCTCGGACGTTAGCTTGCGGTTGCCTGAGGCATGCGACAAACCACGCTGGCGAATTAGCTCAAGAGTTTTCGAAGATAGGCGATTTTTTGTGGCTATCTCTCTCTTGGCGTTCCTCGCACATTCATGGAGGTGCCGAACCGGTCGATCGTATTCCTCGTCAATGTTGTCAACAATGGCATCTTGATATATTGGAAAAAATACAAAATTTATGTCAAATCTCTATGCTAAATAAAATATTTTATGCAAAATAAATCCTTTATAAAAATAGTAACAAAATGGCAATCTGTACATTTTATAAAACTAAAGTTTCCCAACTAAGTAAAAATTATTTACATGATTCTTCCCTTAATTAATTTTTAAAATGTTAATTTCAAAATGCTTCAAGTTTGAAAGATAAAAGGAACAACACAAGCCCACTATATATGCTGTTTGTATTTGAAATGTTCCAATTAATTAGTTTTCAACATGCTAAAGTATTAAAGAACCATTTCTACAGCCAAAACGTAGCACACAGTTGCATTTTCTAGGCAGTATTACTATTTAAAACAGCAATGAAGGAAATACTTTAGTTTTGAGTTTTATCTGACAAGTGAGAACAAACATCTTTTCTAAACATAACCTTATTGTACTGGCAGTAATAATGCAATAATAAACTGTCTAAGCTGGAGAATGCTATTTAAAGACTGTAGGTTTATTTTGGTTTCATAAAATGAGTAAACAAATAAAATGCTTCTTGATCTGTTGAAAACCTGAAGCTGAATTCATTGAAAAGATGTCAAGCAATGTGCAGTACAGTTTCCTTTATAAAAATTAAGAGTGGAAAATTTACCTTGATTCACAGCCAACATGAGATTTCCAAGACGAAATAAGTTAACAAGGAAGACAATGACATAAGCTCTTGTCTTATGCTACTTGATGGAACAAAAGTATACCACACTATCATTCTTAATAATAACTCTGCAGCTATGCAGAAAATACATTCTAAAAAGTGATAAGTTACAGCTATTTCAGTACACAAAATATTTTATCAGATTTACACATTTCATGTGTCATAAGAACACATTAAAACCAAAAATGTTTATCATGTTAAAGATACTACTGTTTTTCAATTTGAATGAAGAGCTGGAGAATTTTCTACTAATAGTATAACAGCAATTGACCATACCTTGGGAAGGGTTCATAACCAATTCTGTCACAATCATGTTTCTCATTAGTTAAGTAGTCAACCTAAAACTGGAATAAGTGATGTTGAATAATAGTGTGCTAGGAATCTGGCTTTCTGAATTTGTTTCAGAATCACGATTCTCAGAGTAAATAAATGCTTACATTTATATTTGCACTAATGTAATAATTAATTACCTTGCACTTCATACATTTCCAAGGAGTTTGGTTAATTAAAGGTTTTATTGTGTACTGTATTAGACTACTAAATGATGCATATAAATTTTTAAAAAGTGTAAACACTTTGTATTGTACTTCTAGAGCTTTCCTAACAAAATTAAAAATCATTTAGTCTTTATTTAAGTGATTACTTGATGAACTTGTTTGGAAGTTCAAGAGTAATGGTTTGACATATTGTGAATTTCAAGAACTAAATTTTGTATCATAGAAAATGTATGTTTGGCTCATGCATACAGTTTTTGTTTATGCCTTTGAAAAACATAATTATTTCATCTATATTCTGCATGATAATTGTATAATATGACGTACTAACCAGCATTTAGTAATTAGTAAATTCATCTAATAGTATTTTGTGGAACATTTGTTCTGCTGAAGAATTTAACATTCCCATTGACTGCACTCTTAAATGAAGCAAAAATAAGTTCCATTATGATTTAAAAAATGGGTTAATAACAGTTCAGTTTCATTATTTGTAGAGTAAAACTGCCAAGCTAGCTATCAGATTGGTGATGGGTTAACACGAAGAATACAAACAAAAGCGACAATGAGACTATGTTTACTGTGGCAGTAAAGGAAAGAGGAGAAAGATAAGGTTGCCACTTTGACTTCATTTTTTCCTCCTTGACATGTATGTACATGTTATAATTGTACAGAAGTTAATGGTATGAATGTACACGTAACAATGTCATGGTCACGGTCCTCCCATTGTTCATCGAGTTGCTCAAGCAGGCCCAGTAATGTCTCCTTCATAAGACTTGTTGTTGCTGTGTTTGGTATATCGAATACGTCACGGGGAGCTTGCCAGGCTTTGCTGTGCAGGCGAGATACTCTCAGTAGCTTGCCGGGCTCTCCGAGAGGGGCGGAGGAATCGAACTCGGGTCGGCCATATTGGCTGCGTGCAAGGCAAATGTCCTACTGCTGTGCTATCACTCCAGCCTTCGTAACAATGTATATGTTAATAATGAGATCAAATGATACAGGAACTAGAGAGATGATTAGCAGAGGGTAAAGAATACACCATGCACAAGGCAGAGCTAGGTTCAATTCCTGGCATGCTATATGCCCCTAGATCCATTTCAGGGGTGATCCATTGAGCCCAGAGTCACGTTTATGCCTTGAGCACAGCAAGGTGAGGTCCTCAAACCCAAGACCAAATACCTATGAAGTCAATGCAGTGCAGATGGGGAGATGGCCTCAGTGAAGACCCTAAACCAATGAAGAGATTTGTACAGTGTCCCTTCCATTAAAGCATACTCCAAGGGATGATGCCTGGGTTTAGTAAATTGATGGGAGTGATAAATCCTTGACAAAAACTGCCCCGGTAAAATGCAGACACTATCAAGATAGGGTAGCCTGCCCCCAACAAAGCTTTGTCTTTACAGAGTTTGAGGCTAAAATATCACAAATAACGTATTGACCCAATGTTAGACTTCTTAGAAACAGCACTCTTGTTGGAGTCAGATGCACTACCGTTGCACCAAGAAACAACACTCTGCTAATGACAAAATTTAATCCAATTTTTCCCTAGTATAAATAATCGGTGCAAAAATAGATGAATAAATAAATAGAACCCTGAAATTCTGAGTAACAGGAACAGAGTCCAGAGTTTATTGAGGGTCTGAGTACGGCCCATTGCTTCCTCGTGATTAATCAATGCTCACTTTTTTCTTCATTCTCATATGATTGAACAGATTGGAATGGGCATGACTTGAAGCTTAATTTGCAAAGTGAATCTAAGTGAAAACTCCTGACTTCTCTTTGATCTGTAAGGTAGCCAATTCCTTGGCAACTAAAAACTACATGTATCAAGTACTTCTGGTGTCTACATCTGCTTTTCTCTAGTTCTAATTTCCCAAACAAACAAATATTTGCTTTGGTTTTATGAGGCTTCACTGACTTACCTAACTAAAATAGACTAAAAAATATTCTTTAATATCCTGATAAATTGAAAAATTGAAATGCCTGTAAAATGCCTGTTACAGTGTTCACCATTCCCACTGCCCAGAAATGTTTCACTTGAGAAGAATCAAGATTGTGAAGAAAACCTAAGGACTCATTTCCCAGTTTTCCTTACAGTTACTAGGAAGTCTACAATACAGACTTTCCGATTTAGATTAATAATTTCTAACATGAAAAGGAAAGCCCCACTGGTGTTTTCTGTCATACTGAAGAACATACATACATACAAAACTCTCCTTCTATCTCAAATGTGGTATAAAACACTAAGAACATAAATTTAAAGTGAATGGTTAATGCAAAAAAAAATAAAGAATAATCAAAAGTCAAAACTTAGGTCATAACTGAAAATTTAGAAATAAAGTTGAATGGAGGGAGTATGGGATTAGATGAGAATGAAAAACTATAGTGAGATTCGAATTCAGTACATAACCAGTTTTGGCTCTTTGGATAAATAAAGAAGCCAAATAAGCTTGAGAAAGTATCTCTCTCTTGTTCTCTTTCTACGTCCTTTGCTCTCTTCCTTTCTCACTCCCTCCATCTCTCTCTTGTTACCCAAGTTATTCTGTTATTTTTCTCTTCCACTGTACATCCCTCCCATCTGCCTCTCCTTTCTCTATCCATCCCTTCTTCTTTTCATCCTATTCCACTCTCCTTTCTTTTTTTATTCTTTTATCTTCCTCTCTCATCTCTCCATCTTTTGATATTTCCCTCTCTCTCCTCTTTCCCATTTCCTTTGAATTCTTCCCCATTTCTCCCTGTTCCACTCAACCTTCCTCCTCCCCCCTCCCATTTTCCTCCTCTGTCTCCATCACTCTCTGTCTCTCAGTGTCCCTACCTCCCTCAACTTCTCTCTGTTATATTTCTCCCTCAACTCTTCTTTTTCATTATTTTACTTTATTTTATTTTATTTTATTTGTAAACAGGTAGGGTGGAACAGCCAGCAGTGCTCAAGGATTACTCCTGGTGGTTCTCAGAGGGCCATACAAAATGCCTGGGATCAAATCAGGGTCAGCTGCATTCAAGGCAAGCGGTGTAACTACTATACTAGCTCTCCAGTCTCACCCATTCTTAACTGTTTCTCCGGGATTTTATTGTTAAAGTGTTTTCTGCTTTAGAATTTTTATATAATACTCTGTTCTGCCAACCTTTAGCAAAATTTATTAGAAAAAATTATTAGCAAAAATTATTATCAAAAATCTCTCATTTTAGCATCAATACTCTTATAATGTGCTTTGTATCATGCTTTACTATAACAATTCTGGTGTTTGCTAAGCAAACATAGACAATATCAATAAAACTTATATTAACAAATTTCCTGAAATAACTATAACTTCAAATTATCAGGACTGAGCTACTGGTTGGTTGACCTAAATTCACGAGGAGGACCCTCCACATCTTCTCTGCACAACTTGAAGAAGATCTCTCAAAAAACACATACAGTGAACAGATAATGTAGCATGAATTAAGACTACACTTCAAGAAATCATTAACAGTCAAAGTGACTGTTGATATAATTCACCAGTCAATGCATTCATGATGAAGTTTCCATGAAACATTTTTATATTGTCCACAAAGCATTTAACTAAGTCACACAAACATTAATATAAAAATAATATAAAGCTTCAAAAATATAATAACATAAATATAATTTTTCAGTTTTCTCAGTTGTACTTTTCTCAGTTGTACCTAGAATTAATTAAGGTACATGGAATTAGATTTATACAATCTGTGACTCACCATGTAAATTGCATACTCTTCCCTGAAAAGGTATTATGCATATGCTGATCTAGGAAAAGCACAATATTTGAGTGTGGCACTAAGAATATCTCCAAACATTATTTGTAATAGTGTCCAGTTATTGTATTTATTATTTTATCAATTTTGTCTTAATAAGTAAATCTATACTGAGAATCTGCCTTCTGTAATGCATTTCTATAAGTAAAAATAAAAGACAAATCGATCAAAAGTTACTTCCAAATTGATTTCAAAATTATTTTGCATATGCAATTTTTTAAACATATAAATACATATGCTTATGTTGGTTATATTTTTATAGATTTCCTATAATGTTGATACATTGCATGTATAAATACATGTCTGTGTTTATATGTGAGTGTATAAGAAGGGAAGTAGAAAAATTAATTGAATGGCCTTAAAAATTTGTTTATCTTAAACCTTAGAAAAATTGCCCTGGGGCTGGAATGACAGCACAGCGGGTAGGGCGTTTGTCTTGCACACAGCTGATCCAGATTCAATTCCCAGCATCTTATATGTTCCCCTGAGTACCGCCAGGAGTAATTCCTGAGTGTATGAGTGTAACGCCTGTGCATCTCCGGGTGTGACCCAAAAAACAAAAACAAAAAAAAAAAGAAAAAGAAAAAAATTGCCCCATATTTATAACAAACAGAATTCATTAAAAGAATACATGAGCACAAAACTGCAAGTGTGCAAAATTTATTGTGATAAATTTTATTTCAAACAATCCAGAAAATACATTAAACTCTACACTTTTTTTCTCAGTAAAAAAATAATAAATATGCATGGTAAATTTAATGGTACATCTAGAAAGCACAAAATACAAAATTTATTAGGACTGCATGATGATAATTATTATTTTATCAATACATCCCTTTGGTGAGTATTTTAACTTAATTGTGACCATATTAAATGCCAGGGATAATACATTATATTTCATATGTTACTACCTACTAAAATCATAATGCTGATTTATTGCTGTGATCTCCTATTTTAAGCATGAACAAGAACTATTAAATCCTCATTCCAGAAAGGAAATTTTTATTATTAACAGATGCATTCTAACTTGGGAGTCTCATGCTGCTATGAAATATGACTCTTCCTTCAAGATGCATCTATTCATTGTATGTGTACAGGGAATGAGAGGTGCTTTGGATCTGGAGCTAGACTGGATGTTTGGCTCCTGTTGTCATCAGCTCTCTCTGTAAGTCATTTGCTTTGTCTCCAGGGACCTGACCATTGTTCAAATTCTTACTTTGTAAATATGCTCTTACCAGCACTGATGAGCATTCTTTCCTCCTCCCTACTTCACTCTAATAAAATCCCCATTTTTCACAAACAGGGGGACATTTATTTTTCCCTGCCTCATTTTTCAAGTACCAAATTATGGCATTTCAAGTTTTAAGTAAACAAAAAGTCCAATTTCTCATAGTGACAGGAACTGCATTGAAGTATGAACCTGAAACACTAAATGACTTATTTCTGATGATATTTGAAGAAGTCCCTTGTATTTTAAAAACATGTCAAAATGATTTGTTTGTACAGCATTATCACCCTTGTTTACGTAAGTTCTTAATTGGCGATATTTCATTATACAGGGTGTAGGTTTGTTATAAATTAGATCCCATCTGCTAAAATCTCCTCATTAGAGGTTCAAAGGACAGATAATGCCATGTACTTAAATAAATTTCAGATACTTGCAAGCTGCCCAAATGGCTTGCTGAGATCTAAAAGCACTCAAAACAATGACAAACATGAAACACCTAAATTTTTTTAACCTTCAGAGTGAACTACAGTACAAGTATGTATAGACAATCTCCAACATAGACAGAGCTTTTTATGTTGTTTGGATATCCTGAGAGCGGGGGGAAAAATCAGTTTCAGGGCAATTGCCTTTTCATTCTCGTTCCAGTCATAGAACCATAGATATGAGCTTTGAGAAGTGAGTACTTGTAACTGTCAAACATAGTTCTACGACTGTCCCCTGTACTGCTCTGTGAGTGGAATTTGATAAATGAAAAGGCCCTTGGGAAGCATGTGGTCACATTAGATCTAAGGTTACAACCTTTCACGAGTTATTGGCTAGGAGCTTCTAGCTGCTAGAATGTCAGAAAATATTCTTTGTATCCTTCGCCCCCCCCCCCCCCCCACCATGACTATAATATAGTGGCATAGCTGGTTGCCTACATGGTTAAGATCAGGTAAAATTGTGAAATTTTGGGGGACAGAGTAATAGTGCAGTGGGCGGGACGCTTGCCTCCCATGTGGCTGACCCAGATTTGATCCCCAGCCAGATTAAATCCCACTCCCCTGAGCATCAGGAAGAGTGATCCCTGAGCATAGAGCCAGGAGTAAACCCAGAAAAAGAATCAATCAAATTCAGAATTTTAAAACTTTCCTTTACTCTTTTTGTCTTTGAAGTTCTGGGGGAGTGGAAAATCTTTTAGGCCCTAGCTTCCTGTTTATTTTCATGTGCAATAGACATGTAATGTATTTTAAAGCAAAAAATCTCTTATTCCTTGACATATTGAGGCACTTGTGAATTAAGAAAGTCTACATTTTTATTAATAAGTAGAACTTTCCTTCCATAGCTTTGTGCTTCCAATCTACTGTTCTCTGGTTTACTTCCTATTACTCAGGAAATCACGGACGAGATTTTTAGTTTATGGAATCGTAGGAATTAAATTATTGGTATTTTTATTATTCCTCAGAATTACTCTACGTGTTCCTATGTCAAGCTTCTAAAAAAAGTATAGATTTCAGCTTATATCCATGCATACATTTATGAATTTTTGTCATTAACGTGAGTACAAAGTGTGTGTGAAATTAGGAAGTCAGATTTTATAAAACTAAAAAAAGTACACAAAAGTTTTAAATATATTCATAGAGATGATATATATTTTTAGAGGAAAATCTTATTTCTATAAAAAATAGCTATTTCAAGAATTACTGATGCCGTTTATCTTGTTTTTTTTTTGTATTAACAAAATTTTTTGTGTTAAGATGACACAATCTATTTTCCTTTTAAATTATTTCTGATATTTCACTATTTTACAAGGAAAACTAATGAAAAACTTCATACACAGCTTTTCTAACAGCACTCTAGCAATGTCCTCCTATTGTTCATTTGATTTGTTTGAGTGGGCACCAGTAACATCTCTAATGTGAGACTTGTTGTTACTGCTTTTGGCATATCAAATATGCCCGGGGAGCTTGACAAGCTCTGCCATGTGGGCGGGATACTCTCAGTAGCTTGCCAGACTCTCAGAGGGGGCGGAGAAATCTAAACCGGGTCAGCTGCGTGAAAGGCAAACGCCCTGTTGCTGTTGCTCCAGCTATTCTTTTTGTTAGCGACAGATATTTAAATACAGACATATCTTGCTATTTTTTTATTGTATCTGAGTACCACTTCTTTAAGAAAGAAAGAAATTTCTATGACATTTCCTCAATTTGCTCTCCTATATTTTATGCTGTTTCTATCACCATTTAAAAAAATAATTGGCTTTTGGACCACACCCAGTAATGCTCAGGGATATACTTCTGTCTCTGCACCCAGGGATAACTCCTGGCAATGCTGAGGGGAACAAACATCATAGCTAGATTTGAACCCAGATCTTCCTTGTTTAAGTCAACATCCTACACTCTATACTACCTCACTGGCCCAACCTTTGTTCTTCTTTAACTGAAGCTTCAAAGAAAGTGATAATCATTGTCTTATATTTAATATTCACTAATTTCTCAACATTTTTACCTGTTTCCATTGCCCTTTTCTTCCTTTCTCTGCTTATACTAAGAATACTGTCATTCGCATACAGAATTTAGGACTTCATTGGAATCAGTCATCCAATTATCAATTACCATGTCTTTTTATTGCCTAGAGATATTTTATCGTTTTTTTTAGGAAATTTTTTCTGGTTGTAACTTTTCTAGCAATTCCTTTCATTCACCATTTTTTTAAAAAAATTACCTTTCATGTTTTTAATTGACTGCTGCACCTATCCTAAATTAATAACATAGTTAATATCAAAATGAATCCAATACAAAATGTGTCATGAAAAAGTCCAATACAAAGTGTCCCATACACTAGCTCTCAGGGATTAAGTTGAAGTTTTTGCCTTAGTTACTATTCTGTTCTTGAGAAGTCTATAGGCAATAGTGAGAGTGACGATGCAGAAGTTTCTTGACATAATTTTCCTAAACACTAAAATTTTGTAAAAATGTAATTAATATTCTTTTTAATTACATTTCCAATATCATACCTAAAAAATGTTGGCCAGTATTGTAGTGAATAAGTTCTATAGTTGGTGAATGCTTAACTTCTGAGGAACTTTTAAACTGTTTTATGAAGTGGTAGCAATTTTGTGTTTCACTAGAAAAGTCAAAGAGTTCCAGTTTCTCTATATCTTTGACCACACTTATATTGTCAGTTATATAAGTCATATAGTCAATCATTTCTACCATGTACAATGTTATTCCATGTGATGTTAATGTGCATTTCCATTGATACTGGAGAAATCTAGCTTAGTTTTATGTTGTGAGCTTAGTTTTCATTTGAATATGTCATTTGATCAAATCTGTTCTAATAATTCATTCATTCTTAATTAAGCTTTTAATGCCTTAATTTAATTGTTATCATTTCTAATGTAAAATTTATTATTAGATGCATGAAAAATAGCTTTCTTCTAGTTTTTGCTTTGTTTTCCATTCAGTCAAGTGTTTCAGACTTTTTTTAAATCTTGATAAATCACAATAATTATTTTTCATTGACGCTCAAAATTATTCTAAGAAATGCCTATGAGACAATGCTAGAAAAATATATATTTAAGGAGCCTCTTCCTGTTTATCCCCAATGCCACGCACGGGTTTCCCCTTCTCCCAGGTCAGTCATTATTTAAACCAGGGACTCCACTTTCCCTGCACACACACCACAGACATCCTCTGGGACCCTGGGCCTCCCAGCATCCCTGAGCTCTTCCTATTCATCCACAACGCCACACCCGGTTTTCTTCTTCTCCCTGGTTGTACCTCCCCACACACACACACCAGGTACCCATAGGAAGCATAAACACTTCAGAAGTGGGTGTGGCCTCTCCAGAATTGGGTGTGACCCAATTTTGGGTTGCAGGTAAGTTATTCATACCAAGCAATCTTGTGTAACATCTCAGTTTCCATACCACCACACCAATATGAAGAAACTGCAAATCCCAACTACGAGAAGATGACTATGAAAAGAGTCCAGAAGCCTCATTAGGTGTTACTCACTTAAGGGAGCTCTCTGATAAAGAATTCAGATATAGGTAATGAAGATGTTCAATGAACTCAATGAAACAGTGAGACAGATATCCAGTAAATTAAAGGAGGACATGAAAGAAACAATCGAGAAAGTGCAGGAAGAAATGAGAGCAGAAATTGAAAAGCTATGCACAGAAATGTCACGAATAAAAGATTGCGTAGATGAATTAAAAAACCTCAGTGTGCGCCCTCAAAAGTAGAATGGCTACAGCTGAAGACAGAATCAGTGAGCTGGAAGATCAGCTGCACAAAGCCTACAAGCAACAACAAACAATGGCAAGAGACCTCAAAACAGCTCTAGAGCGAACCAGAGTCCTAGAGGATGATTTCAAGAGGAACAGCATTAGAATCATTGGAGTACAAGAAGGTCAGGGAAACAGTCTCAATGAAAAAGCCAGAGTTAAACAAATCATTGCTGAAAAGTTCCCAGAGAAGGACAATGCAGCCATTCAGATACAAGGAGCCCAAAGGGTGCCAACTAAAAGAGACACTAACAAAAACACTCCAAGACATATCATAGTTAGAATGATAGAAGCCACAAATAGAGACAAAATACTGCAAGCAGCAAGGTCAAAGAAAGAAATAACATACAAAGGAGCACCCCTTAGATTCACAGCAGACCCATCAGAGGAAACCTTCCAAGCCCGAAGGCAATGGTGTTATATAGAGAAATATTGAAATGAATGCTTCACCAAAAGTACTTTATCATGTTGCTTTCTTCTCTCTCACTGTTTGCATATAGGAAAGCCATGGACTTTTGGGTATTGATTTTATAGCCTGCAACTTTACTATACGAGTCTATTGTTTCTAGGAGTTTTTTAGTGGAGGTTATTGGGTTCTCTAAGTATAGTAACATATCATCTGCGAATAGTGAGAGCTTGATTTCTTCCTTTCCTACCTGAATGCCCTTAATATCTTTTTCTTGCCTAATCGCTATTGCAAGTACTTCCAGTACTATATTGAACAGTAGTGGAGAGAGTCTACAGAATGGGAAAGGATATTCACCGAATACACATCTGACAAGGGGTTGATATCCAGGATATACAAATTACTGGTTAAACTCCACAAGAAGAAAACATCCAACCCCATCCAAAAATGGGGCAATGAAATGAACAGAAACTTTCTCAAAGAAGAAATCCGATTGGCAAAAAAGCACATGAGAAAATGCTCTACATCATTAATCATCAGGGAGATGCAGATCAAAACCACAATGAGATACCATCTCACACCACAGAGACTGGCCCACATTCAAAAGAACAAAAGCAACCGATGCTGGCGTGGATGTGGCGAGAAAGGGACACTCCTTCACTGTTGGTGGGAATGTCCACTGGTTCAGCCCTTCTGGAAAACAGTATGGACGATTCTCAAAAAATTAGAAATTGAGCTCCCATTTGACCCAGCAATACCACTCCTGGGAATATATCCCAGAGAGGCAAAAATGTATAGTCGAAGTGACATCTGCACTTGTTTGTTCATTGCAGCACTCTTTACAATAGCCAGAAACTGGAAGAAACCTGAATGCCCAAGAACAGATGACTGGTTAAAGAAACTTTGGTACATCTACACAATGGAGTACTATGTAGCTCTTAGAAAAGATGAAGTCATGAAATTTACATACAAGTGGTACAACATGGAAAGTATCATGCTAAGTGAAATGAGTCAGAAAGAGAGGGATAGACATAGAAAGATTGCATTCATCTGGGGGATATAAAGTAACAAAATATGAGATTAATACCCAAGAATAGCTGAGATCAGGACCAGGAGGATTACTCCATAGCTTAGCGGCCAGTCGGGCATTCTAGAGGAAAGGGCAGCTCAGATAGAGAAGGGAACACCAAATAAAGGGTGTTTGGAGGATCCTCTCAGGAGAGGAGATGCATGTCGAAAGTGGACTATGGACTGAACATGATTGCCACTCAATGCCTCTTTTGCAGACCACAACACCCAAAAGGAGAGAGAGAACACAGGTGATTGCCTTGCCACAGAGGCAGGGAGGTATGGGGGGATGGGGGTGGGGGGGGATATTATCCATGGTGGTGGAAAATGGGCACTGGTGGAGGGATGGGTATCTGATAATTGTATAATCAAACCCAAGCCCAAAAAATTGTAAATCTACAACTGTACCTCATAGTGTTTCACTAATAAAAAAAAAAAGTACTTTATCCAGCTAAACTCTCACTCAAACTCGAAGGAATAGTATACTGTTTTCTGGATAAACAACATCTCAGGAACATCAAAGATTCAAAACCAAACCTAATAGAAGGACTAAAGGGGATACTGTAAGACAAGACAAACACCTACGAGCACAACAAACCCTTAAAGAAAGATGACACAAAACACCATGACAGTAATCTTTGTCAATGTCACTGTTCTAAATTTATAAATTAAACAGACACGGAGTGGCAAAATAGATTCAGAGAGAGAACCCAACATTCTACTGCTTTTAAGAAACATATCTGAACAATCTTAACAAACAGACTCAAAGTCAAAGGATAGAAAACAACCCTGCAAGCAAACAACCCCATCAAAAAAGCTGGAGTGGATTTACTAGTATCGGCAACATAGATTTCAGGTTGAAAAAGGTTAGAAGGGACAGTGAAGGCCATTTTTTATTAATCGATGGATATGTACAGCAGGAAGAAATTACACTTGTAAACGTATTCGGATCCAATGACGGACCAGCCAGATACCTACAAAAACTGCTAGCAGACCGTAAGAAGGACATTACAAGTAACACAACAGTAGTTGGGGAATTCAAGACACCTTTACAATCACTGAAGAGATCAACAAGATTAAAACTCAGCAAGGATATAATGGCTCTGAAGGAAGAAATAGAAGACAGAGTTCTAATAGAACTATCCAGAACTTTTTATCCCCCGCCCCCCCAAAAAAAAGAACACACATTTTTTTTCCAGTGCACATGGAACATTTTCCAGAATAGACCATGCACTGGGCCAAAAAGCATACCTCAAGAGAATTAGAAAGATAGACATTGTATCAACTATCTTCTCAGACCATGATGCACTGAAGATAGAAGTTAATCATGTACAGACACAGAAAACCAAATCAAAAATCTGGAAATTAAACAACTCAATATTTATGAATGAGTGGGTCAGGAAAGAAATCAAGACAAAAATATCAAAATGTACCTGTAAACAAATGAGAATGAAGACACAAGCCACCAGAAACTATGGGATACAGCTAAAGCCATGTTAAGGGGAAAATTTATAGCCCTACAAGCATTTCTCAGGAAGGAAGAAAGGGCCCACATAAACAATTTGACTTCACAGTTTAGAAAAGGACCAACAAAAGGAGCCCAAATCAAGCAGAAGGAAAGAGATCATAAAACTTAGAGTAGAAATCAATGACACAAAAAACAATCTGAAAGATCAATGAAACCAGGAGCTGGTTCTTCAAGAAAATAAAAAGATAGATAAGCCACTAGTAAGACTCACAAAGAAAGAAAGGGAATGCTAATAAACCAAATCACGAATGAGAACGGGGATATCACAACAGAAACCCAAGAAATTCAAAAGATCATCAGAGATTACTTTGAAAGTCTGTATGCCACTAAAAAGAGAACCTAGACGAAATGTGTAAATTCCTGGATTCCTATAATCTCCCAAGACTAAATCAAGATGATCTAGAATACCTGAATACTCCTATTAATATCAAGTAAATTGAAACTGTAATCAAAAGTCTTCCCAAAAACAAAATTCCACGTCCATATGGATTCACTAGTGAATTTTTCCAAATATTTAAAGAGGACCTATTGCCAGTTCTTCTCAAGCTTTTCCAGGAAACTGAAGAAACAGAAACTCTTCTAAACAGTTTCTATAAAGCTTTTATCTCTGTAATACCAAAAGTAAACAAAGACACCACAAGAAAAGAAAACTACAGGCCGATATCCCTGATGAACATGGATGCAAAGATTCTCAACAAAATACTAGCAAAGAGAATTCAACAACTTATCAAAAAGATCATACATCATGACCAACTGGAATCCATCCCGGGGATGCAAGGATGGTTTAAGATTCGGAAATCAATCAACATAATCCATCATAACAACAAAAGAAAAGATAAAATCCATATCATAATGTCAATAGTTTCAGAGAAAGCATTTGACAAGATGCAGTACCTGTTTTTCATAAAAACCCTCACCAAAATGGGTATAGAAGGTGCGTTCCTCAATATAGTTAAAGCCATATACCACAAGCCTATGGCAAGCATCATCCTCAGTGGGGAAAATCTAAAAACCTTCCCTCTAAGAACAGGGATGAGACAAGGATACCCACTCTCTCCACTGCTTTTCAATATAGTACTGGAAGTACTTGCAATAGCGGTTAGGCAAGAAAAAGATATTAAGGGCATTCAGGTAGGAAAGGAAGAAATAAAGGTCTTATTATTCACAAACAATATGATACTATACTTAGATAACCCTAAAACATCTACCAAGAAAATCTTGGAAACAATAGACTTGAGACAATAGTAAACAATAGTAAAAATATTAACGTTGCAAACTATAAAATCAATACCCAAAGGTCCATGGCTTTCCTATACAAAATAATGAGAGAGAAGAAAGTGAAATAAAAAAAACAATCCCATTCACTATTGTGGCCAAGAAAATAAAGTATCTAGGAATCAGCTTAACTAAGAGAAGGAAAACTGCAAAATGCTACTTCAGGGAATGAAAGAGGACAAGAGGGAATGGGAAGATATTCCCTACTCTTGGATCAAGAGAATTAACACTGTCAAAATGGCAATACTGCCCAAAGTATTGTACAAATTCAATGTAATACCTATAATGATACCCATTACGTTCTTCAAAGAAACCAAGCAAACACTCCTGAAATTCATATGGAACAAGAGGTACCCATGAATAGCTAGATCAATTCTTGGGGAAAAGAAAATGGAAGAAAGCAACCTCCCCAAGCTCAAGCTCTACTACAAAGCAGCAGTAATTAAAACAGTGTGGTACTGAAATAAAGTCAGAACAGCAGACCAATGGAACAGGGTTGAATATACTGACATCTCCTCCCAAACATATGATCATGTCAAAACTGGACAGTTGCATGCAAAAAAAATGGGTTAAGATCTCTACCTAACAGCATCTACAAAAGTAAGATCAACATGGATTAATGACTTCAACATCATACTGGAATACGTAAGGTATATTGAAGACAAGGTTGGCAAAATCCTCCTCAGAATTGAAGCTTACGGTATCTTCAAAGAGGCCATGCCACTGTAAAGCAAGTGAAAACAGAGATAGACAAATGGGACTGTCTTAAACTAAGAAGCTTCTCACCTCAAAAGAAACACTGGTCAAAATACAAAGACAGTCTACAGAATGAGAAACAATATTTACCCAATACCCAACTGACAAGGGGTTAATATCAAGGATATACAAAGCACTGGTTGAACTCCACAAAAAGAAAACATCCAACCCCATCAAAAAATGGGGCGAGGAAGTGAACAGAAACTTTCTCAAAGAAGAGTTCGAATGGCAAAAAGGCACAAGAGAAAATATTCTGCATCACTAATCATCAGGGAGATGATGATCAAACAACAATGAGATATCATCTCACACCACAGAGACTGGCCCACATCCAAAAGAACAAAAGTGACCGGTGTTGGCATGAATGTGACAAAAAAGGGATCCACCTTCATTGCTGGTGGGAATGCTGACTGATTCAGCTGTTTTGTAAAACAGTATGGATGATTCTCAAAAAATTAGCAGTTGCGCTCCCCTTTGTCCCAGCAATACCACTCCTGGGAATATATCACAGAGAGGCAAAAAAGTACAGTCAAAATGGCATCTGCATTTCTATGTTCATTGCTGCACTGTTCACAATAGTCAAAATTTGGAATAAAACCCCTAGTGCCCGCTAACAGATGACTGGTTAAAAAACATTGGTACATCTATGCAATGGAATACTATGCAGCTGACATTGGTACATCTACACAATGGAATACTATGCAGCTGTTAGAAAAGATGAAGTCATGAAATTTATATATAAGTGGTTCTACATGGAAAATACCATGCTAAGTGAAATGAGTCAGAAAGCGAGGGACAGATTTAGAAAAACTGCACTCATCTGGGGAATATAAAGTAACAGAATTGGAGTCGAACACCCAAGAATGGTTGAGATAAGTACCAGGAGGTTTGTTCTATGGCTTTGAAGCTGGCAGCACATGCTGGGGGGAAAGGAACATCAGACAGAGCAGGTAACACCAAGTAAAAGATATTCAGAGGACTCACTCAGAATGCGAGATATATACTGAAAGTTGACTATAGACCGAACCTGATGGTCACTCAATACCTCTACTACAAATTGCAACGCCCTAAAGGAAAGAGTTATCAAAAGGGAATGCCTTGACATGGAGGTCGGGTGGGGTCGGGGGGTGGGGTGGGGGGTGGGAGGGCTACTGGGATCATTGATGGTGAAGAATGGGTGCTGGTAGAGAGATGGGTACTTGATCATTATGTAAGTGAAATCCAAGCACAAAAGTTTGTATGTCTAGAACTGTACCTCATGGTGTTTCTCTAATAAAAAAATTGAAAGCCATTTTTATGAAAAAATATAGATTTAGACTTATATTTATGTATACACTGGTGTATTGGCATATCATAATGAGAACTGATTATGTGCTTGGAACTTATATTTATAAAAACTATTAGGATTTTTTATTGAGGTTGTATAGAAATGATCTGGGGAAAATTAAGAAAGTGAAAAATTACTGTGGAGAGATGTCATAGCTGAGTCAGCCCAGGTAGGCCTGGTCACTGAACGCTGCTCTCTAGATGCTTCCCAGGATGGTGGTGGACCCAGTGTCCTATCTGACAAAAGGTCCAGTTCTCCTGCCACACCTGGCTTCCAAAGGCATATAAAGGTTTAGATGAGATGCCATTCTACTGAATCATACTAGTTCCCAACTTCGGGAGTGCGTCTGCTGCATACGAATCTACATGAAATCTCCAGACTTCATTGTACTGAAAGCCCAGTAGAAGCACAAAAAATTGGACAGAAAACTTGCAAAGAAACCCACTAAGGTAAATGAGCCAAAACAATAGCACATAAGGATAAACTAACATCTAGCAAGTAGTAAATCCTCAGACAATGACTTTAAGGACATCAATATATTGTAACAAGCAAAATAAAATAAAAAATTTTGTGTTTCCTAGGGTTGCAGTCTTTGGACAGGTGGTTAACTGAGGAAATTACTGGAGGTGAAGGTCACACTGGTGGTGAAATTGGTGCTGTAACACTGAATAATTGAAACAAGTGTATTAGAAGCAATTTTGTAAATCACAGTGTTTAAATATATTTTCAAACATTAAATAAATCATAAAAAATGTGACTCAGACACCAACTGGTTATATTCACATTTTCTACAGGTCTTTAATTCCCCAGAGGTTTTAATATTTTTTGTGATTAGGTTTAGTTTCTCTGTTGTTAAATATCTATAGTTCATACTTTTTTATATAGTGCCATGACACATTAAATACTATGTTTTCTCTATACATACATATTTCCCTTTTTAATATATACATATCAAATATTTCTCTCTCCACATAAAATATTTTCATTTTCTAGTATACAAAAATGAAAAATTTTATAGGGAAATACTGCTAATATCACTAGAAAATTCTAGTAATGTATTATAGACACCACTAGATTTCCTATTTAGATGGTTCATGTATAAAACAATTTTACCAGTTTTATTTCAAGTATGCATGCTTGTTATTTGTATTGATTTTCAAATATTTTTACTAATTAAATCTCCTAGAAAAAGGCTAAATAGAATAAAAAATGAGTACTCGTGCCTATTCCTCATTTTAGCGGTGGGAACACACAGGATTCCACAACTGAATGTTAGCTGTACATTTTTTAAATTTAATTTTATTTTTATAAGTAAAGTAAGTAAAGGCCCTCCCGTTGATCTTCGATTTGCTCTAGCGGGCCCAGTAAAGTCTCCATTGGAGACTTTGTTGTTACTGTGTCTGGCATATTGAATACTCTCGGTAGCTTGCTGGGCTCTCCGAGAGGGGCGGAGGAATCGAGGCGTTCGCCTTACAAGCGGCCAACATGGCCGACCCAAGTTCAATTCCTCTGCCCCTCTTGGAGAGCCCGGCAAGCTACCGAGAGTATCTCGCCCGGATGGCAGAGCCTGACAAGCTCCCCGTCACGTATTCGGTATGCCAAACACAGTAACAACAAAGTCTCCAATGGAGACATTACTGGGCCCGCTTGAGTAAATCGACGATCAATGGGAGGGCCTTTACCTTTTTACCTATTTTTATAGGTTCACAATAATTTATTGCTTTCAATATTAAAACGCCAATCCCAACACCATTATACCTTCCTACCACCATTATTTTGAATTTTCACAAACCAGCACCAAGCTTGACCCAATAGCAAGCCCTTAAATAATTTTTATTTTATTTATTGTATTGTTTGTTATGAAAAAATTTCTAAAAAACATCAAAAAAGGTTTAGAAAAAAGTGTGTGAAGATTTTTGGATCCCACACTGGAGCCATTGAGCCCTTGTATAAGAGATTACTAACATGTTACAGGTTGAGTCTTGTGTGCTAAAATATTTTAATTGAAACTTGTTGCATCCTATCCAATGTGTGCTACTCTTGGTACATCAGTGGTATGAGGCATGACATGTTCCATGGCTGCGAAAGCAGCTGCACTCCAAAAATTCTAAATTTTTGAATAAGGTGATACACTGTCCGCTGTAGCACTGTCCTCCCGTTTTTCACCAATTTGCTCGAGCGGGCACCAGTAACATCTCCATCCTGAAACTTGTTACTTTTTTTTGGCATATCTAATACACAACGGGGAGTTTGTCAGGCTCTGCCATGCAGACGGGCTACTCTCAGTAGCTTGGCCGGCTCTCTGAGAGGGACAGAGATGGAGGAATCAAACCTGGGTAGGTCACGTGCAAGGCAAACTCCCTAATCGCTGTGCTATCGCTCCAATCCAAGATGATACAGCTGGAGTTAAATTTTTAACTGAAAGGTAATGGTGGGGTCTGAGGCATCTTGCAGTTTGTTAATCTCTTCTGAGATTTATTAGTGAGTTTCTGGATCATGGCCAGTGAATGAGCTTTTATGGCACCAGATGCACATTGTGGGCATGACTGCCAGGCTTCCAAAGAACAGGGCAATGGGAGGAAGTCACCCATCTCTGACTGCATGAGATCCTGGAGATTTCAGTTACACAACCCAGAAGCCTTAGTTTGTCAGTGAATTTGTTCATGAATGAGACTCACCTAAGCCTGTGGAGATTAGTTGTGAGCATTGAGGTGATTGGGTCCTGGAGGTTTTTGGCTGCAGGGGGTTCTGTTTTAGCAGGCAGGGGGATTCACCTGCCAATTGTACTTCTCTGTAAAAGACTTAATTAGTTTTTGAAAGTTCCTTTGTTTTTAGTTTGGAAGGTATTTTAATCACAAAAGCTAAATATGTATCACCAGGCAATTTCTCAGATCTATTGAGATTAACTTTTGCTTATTTTATTATATAAATGTGGTAAGTTGCATTAATTTCTTTTCTAACAATTAAACAATAATAAATAACAAAATAAATTTCAATTGGTCCTGATTTACATGATTATTATATAATAGTGAGTTTGAGGTAGTAATGTATGTTTAGGATTTAATGATAGAAGTCAATTTTTCTTGAAGTTTTATCATTTTTTAACATATTGACCCCTATTAAAATTAACATGTTAATTCATGATTACACATCCTATTCATGAATTGATTCCTATGTCTCTATTAAATAACCTTCTTTATGCACTGTAATCTTTACTGAAGCTATTTAAAATTTGGAATGCAAACTTTATCGCAAGGGCTATGCTCACCCTCACAGCTGAAGGTGCTGTCTTTCCCTGCCTCCATCCCCAGAACTGAGAGTGTGAGTCCTCTCATTGCAAATAGGCTTCCTAGACTTTGAGGATGAAGGTAGTCTAAAGTCCACTATACATCTTTTCAAAACCCTTTTATACCAAATGGATTTGTATATTTATATTTAGGCATATTTTTGTAAGCAGATTTTCACTTTTTAAATCAAACAATCTTCAACTTAATGAAATATTTTAATCAGTTATTCTAAATGTGATTATTCACCTGCATGGTTTTGTATCTATAATTTTGCTTTATTTGCATCATTCTCCCTTATCTTTTTCTACCTTCTTGTGTAGTGAAAATGCTTTTGCTTTTTCTTATACATTTCTATGGATACTTTGACATTTATAGAATACTTTTCTTATTATTGTATATAGACAAGTGATATCACTGTCACTGTTCTCCCGTTGTTCATCAATTTGCTCGAGCGGGCCCAGTAACGTATCCATTTTGAGACCTGTTGTTACTGTGTTTTGGCATCTTGAAAAAGTCACGGGTAGCTTGCCAAGTTTTGCCATGTGGGCGAGATACTCTTGGTAGATTGCTGGGCACTCCAAGAGGGATGGAGGAATCGAACACGGCTCAACTGGGCTAGCTGAGTGCAAGGCAAACACCCTACTGCTGTGCTGTTGCTCCAACCCAGTCAAGTGATATCATTCCACTTTATATTGAATGTTAAAAGATTTTCCTAATACTCCAATTTTATGTATTTCAAGTATTACTCTCATATTTCACTCACATTTTACAAAATCTCATAAAAATATTTTGTGTCCTAATATTTTTAAAGCTCTTCATATGATTCTGTTATATATTTGCATTTATAATAACTGCCATTGCAGTGTGTTCCTTGCTTTATGTACACCCACTTTTTCAACAGATATAATTTTCTTTCAAGAGTTTCCTTTGTTTTCCTTCCTTCTTTCTTTCTTTCTTTCTTTCTTTCTTTCTTTCTTTCTTTCTTTCTTGGAGTGAGTATTTTCAGGTAGGGCTGATACTCTGAAAATCAATCTCTTTTAGGACATTTTCAAAAATATTGGACATCAGATTTCAGAATCTGCATTAATGTTGTTAATATGCAGGGATACACTTTGATTTTCCATGCTGATTTTTCATCTTGTGACCTAAATTCACTATTTTAATACAATTTTATATGTAATTATGTATATATATGACTATTTCTACATATTGTCTTAATACAGTAGGCAAGAAGAATATGCATTTGTAATGCATATTTAAGCAATCAAACTTTAAATATATCTGTTGAATGAATATTAATAAAAACTATATTTTAAACTTAACTTAAACATGTTTTGTATTCTAAAATTATACTCTGGGGCTTGAGCCATAGGGGAGTTCACAAGCTTTCCTTGAAAACAGATAATTCAGATTTTATTCCAGGTACCACATAGGGTCCAACAAGAACCTCCCCTTTCCCAACTGAAAAGAAATATAAATGTATATGCATTCTGTTTGCATAGCTAGATATGCATATGTTTCTATAAAATACGGATGCATGCATGCACACACATATACATACATACATACCTGTGTAAACTCAAAAAAACAGCACAGCACCGATGGCTCTATCTCTCCCACTGCCCGCATTCCGTAGTCTCAAGCTGCTTCCCTAATGCTGGGGAGGTCGATGGCGATGGGCAGGCAAAGGAAGGAAACAAGGGCCAGGTTGGTTGGTCTTAGTTGCAGCATATTCCAATCCTCTCTCGATCCACTCCAGTCTCTCTCCTCTGCCTCCTCTGCTTCTTCCTCCCCCATGCTACTTCATTCTCCATCTCGATCTCCCTTCATCCTCCTTCTCTTGAGTCTTGATTCTGATTCTCATCTCCCAGGCAACTCTTACTTCACTTAATCACTTAACTTCCCGTTAGACGTCGATTTGCTCGAGCGGACGCCATTAAGGTCTCCATTTGTCCCTGTCGCATGCTAATGTAGCCCAATGGCATCTGTTCACTCTGGAAACATGAAGAGCCTCAAACCTATCGTTCATGAACTTGACGAAGAAGTCTGACCATCTGGTAGGTGGGCGGCCACCCGGTCTTCTGACATCCCGTGGAATCCAGTGAGTAACAGCTCTGGTCCAGCGGTCATCTTTAAATCTCATTACGTGACCAGCCCATCTGATTTTTGACACCTTGGCAAATGAGAAAGTGTCCCTGATTCTTGATCATCACGGATGTCAGAACTCCGGATTTTTTCTCTCATTTGAGTGAAACGTGATATTCCAAGCATAGCTCTTTCTATTCTTCTTTGGGAGACCTGAATAGTGTTCTCATCCTGTTTGCGTAGGGCCCAGGTCTCTGAGGCATATGTTAATGCAGGAAGAACAGTGGGATCAAAGAGATGTGCCCAGAGCCGGAGGTTCTTCGTCCTCTTAGCTGTTTCTTCGACATTCTTGAAGGCCTTCCAAGCCACTCTCTTCCTCCTGCGCAGCTTGGGTGCCAGGTCATTTGTCATATTGACTTCTCGACCTAGGTACACATAGCTGTTGCATTCGGAGATGGTCGTTCCGTTGAGAGTGAATGGCGCATCAGGAACGAGACTCTTTCTCATAAACATTGTCTTCGTAAGATTCAGCTGTAGTCCTACCTTTCCACACTCACGGTCAAAGTCGGCCAGCATTTGTGCCGCTTGACTGATATTTGGTGTTATTAAAACAATGTCATCAGCAAAGCGGAGGTGGTGTAGTTGCTGACCATCTATCTTCACTCCCATTCCTTCCCATTCCAGTCGTCGCATGATGTTCTCGAGGGTGGCACTGAAGAGTTTCGGTGAAATGGTATCACCCTGCCGAACCACTCTCTTGACATCAACAATCACTTCTTTGTAGAATGGTGAGATCCTGGTAGTGAATCCGCAATACAGCTCATGGAGGATCTTGATGTATTTGGCTTGAATGTCAGGATTGGCTAGGGCTTCAATGACCTCTTCCTTCTCAACAGAATCAAAGGCCTTCTTTAAATCAATGAACGTTAAACAGAACAGCAGCTTGAACTCCCGAGAAACCTCAAGAGTTGGGTTATTGTGTGGATATGGTCAATGGTGATGAATCCTTTGCCGAACCGGCTTGCTCGCATGGTTGTCCTTCATCTAGTGTTCTGCCAAACCTATTTAGGATGACTCGAGTGAACAACTTGTAGATGACAGACAATATGTAGATCGGGCAATAGTTGCCAATGTCATGGATGTCTCCCTTCTTGAACAGTAGTATGGTCCTGCTGGTTTTCCATTGGGATGGAACCTTGCATTCAGACAGGTAGCGAGTGAAGAGCCGAGCCAGTGTATTGATGAGTACTGACAGCAGGTTTTTCAGGTGTTCAGGTCTGACCTTGTCTGGGTCGGGTGCTGTTTGTTTCTTTACCGATGAAATGGCATGTCGGATTGCAGAAGGGAGAATGTTGGGAACAACATATCCATCCTGTGGAATTTGGTATGTCGGCAAGTGGACCTGGCTATCGAAGAGATTTGAGTAGAAGTCATGGATAATCTTCTCCATTGCCGTTCTGGAGGATGTGATGGATCCATCAGGACGTCGGAGGGCAGTCATCTTGGTCTTGTAGTTGGCGAAGGACAGGCGGGTGTTATGAATACTTTTCTCGGCTTCTGCCGCATCTACCAGTACTTCTGCTCTTCTCTCTTTGAGGTCTTCCTTGATAGCATCTCTGCACTGCTTTGCGAGCTCGGACATTAGCTTGCGGTTGCCTGAGGCATGCTCCAAACCACGCTGGTGAATTAGCTCAAGAGTTTTCGAAGATAGGCGATTTTTTGTGGCTATCTCTCTCTTGGCGTTCCTCGCACATTCATGGAGGTGCTGAACCAGTCGATCGTATTCCTCGTCAATGTTGTCAACAATGGCATCTTCCCATGTTGCCACAATAGTGCCAAAGAGTTCCCAGTTGGTGGTGGTTCTAGGAGTTCACTTTTTGAACTTTGCAGTTCTTTCTCTCCGCTCTGTGAAGTAGAATTTTGCACGAAGGAGACAGTGGTCCGATCCCATTAGAAATTTTGGGACAACAGCGACATTGGTCAGGCAAAACGTCAATTGAATATGATGTGGTCTATTTTGTTCTGTAATCATGCACCGGGAGACTCCCATGTTCAACATTTAGATTCTGCCTTCTGGAACTGTGAGTTACCATGGATGATCTTGGTCGACATGATGAACTCAGACAGTCTCTCACCCTGTTCGTTCCATTCTAGGCCATGGGTCCCGAAGTGAAGTTCTTCAGCTGATCTTCTCGGTCCTATCTTGGCATTAAAATCACCCACGATGATCTTGTAGAAGGTGTGGTCTTCTTTATAGAACCTCTCCAGCTCCATGTAGAACTTCTCGATTTCTCTTTCATCATAATGAGATGTTGGTGCATAGACAATGAAGATAGAAACTGCAGGCAGTGAGCCACATCTATTCAAATGTAAACGTCCGATTCCTGTTGTTAGGCATTTGAATGAATCAATGCTCTTGGCCAAGTTTGTGTTGACAAGGACACCGACGCCTCCCACACCTCTTTTATCGACACTACCTCCACTACCCAGCCGTCGCCACACTCCAGGATGCTTTCCGGACCCGCGCAGCAGCTCCAGCCAAGACTCACGCATGACTGAAGACCCACAGAACAAGATAAGCAGAACTCTCTGAGACCTTGGACTCCAGCTCGGTGGACCCAGGGACAGAGTTTCTCTGCTTGCTCCCACCAACCACAGGTGACAAAGGGATTCTAATCAGGAGCCCCACCCTACACTGCCCTGACTGCTTCTATGAACCACCCAGGGATTGGATTGCTCACAGAAGACCCGCCCTACCCAGATAAATAGCCCACTGGCGTACTTCCACTATCGACACTATCTCCACTACCCAGCCATCGCCACACTCCAGGACGCTTTCCAGACACTCAGGCCAAGACTCATGCACTACTGAAGCCCCACAGATCAAGGTAAGCGGAACTCTGAGACTTTGGACTCCAGGCTCAACGGACCCAGGGACAGAGATTCTCTGCTTACTCCCACCAACCACAGGGGATGAAAGGATTAAAACAAGGAGCCCCACCCTACCCTGCTCTGTCTGCTTCCACCAACCACCAGAGACCCAGGGATTGGATTGTGCACAGATGACCCACCATACCCCTACTGGTACCAGATAAATACCTCACCAGCACACCTTCACTACCTCCACTACCTCCACTACCTCCACTGCCCAGCTGCCGCCACACTCCAGGACACTTTCTGGACCACACGGACACTTAATACCCATCCTCCAGAATTGCTGCACCATATCTGATCGGGTTCAAATATGATTTGAACCATACAAGCGCGATTAGAGGCCACCCCAAAAGCCTCTATCACTCTTAGAGAGCCTGGCAAGCTACCGAAAATATTTCACCCATGTGGGAGAGAATTGCAAGCTATCCGTTGTGTATTCAATATGCCAAAACCAGTAATTACAACGGGTCTCATTCCCCTGACCCTGAAGGCTTCACCGACATGGCAGCACTGAGAAGGATGAGAAAGGAGAGGCTGACAAAATCTCAAGGCCGAATTAGGCTGCCACAACAAAGGAAGACAAAAATGATCGTCTGTACTTTTAATGCACGTATGCTAGCATCAGATATATCCATCGAGGACCTGATGGTACAAGCGCGAATGATCAAGTACGACATCATTGGTCTGACCGAGACAAGAAGGCACGAATCTCACCATGCCGTTTTCGACACTGGAGAAGAATTGTTCCTCAGAACATGCGATAAAAGAGGCCACTGTTGGGGCTTACAAATAGGTGTGGACACAATCAATAGGGTAGAACACTTTCCCTCAGGGAAAGCTGCTTCTAAGACAGATACTCTCTCAGCAAGACGACCCCCACCCTAGAGCGGAATCCCCTGGATGTGTTTCTCCTCTCCTTGTCCAACAAATATATAAGCATATATAATATAAATCATTTTGTACGGATACAGTAAGAAATACCTTAAACTTATAGAATTGCTCTCTTAGGGCCATCTTGATCTCAGACTACAGTGCTCAGTCTAGATATTCTTTCCTACCCCTAGCAGGATCCTAGTCTCGCCATTACTTTTGGATCGTGACAGCATTTGTCTATGATCAAACTCTTATAGTTAAGAATCGTAGCACTTTGGCCTGGCCCATTTCAATGCCAAGGTAGCTCACCGCTTGCCCTAGGTCCATTCAATCCCTCGTCGAGACCCTGCATTCGGCGTGTTAGGAACTAAGGGCAACTAAGGCTTAAGTTGAGAAAGCAGATGCCCAGGAGTGAATAATATTCAAAGCCAATTAAATCCTAAGTTACAAAGCATAATGTTAACGGTCTTCCTGTGTCTATACAGAAAGGGCATTGCTTTAAAGTAAACTGTTCATAAGGCATAAGGAGAGGAGAAAGGCAATATTTTACTCATACATATAAAATCATAGATCTCTAAGGAATCTAACCTACAAGTTAACAGGGTCTGATTAGGGGAAAAGCTGATTAACTGGTTGGGGAGGAGAACATAGGCAAGAATTTACAGATAAACACAATGGAATGGAAGTGTCTCAGGAGCACTGTGATAAACCAGAGTTCCTCCTGGCAAGGGGGGAAGGGCAAATCAATGTTGAGCCTAAAATATTTTGAGCTATATTCCAACACATACATGTGTTTAGATGAACACATTATATAATCTTTTCTTTCTTGCTTGTTTTCTTCTCTCTTTTTTTTCTTTTTGTTAATGTTGTTTTGTTTGGGGGCTGTACCTTGCGATGTTTAGGAATTATTCCTGAGGCTGGACACAGGAATTGCTCCAGGTAGTGCTCGAAGGACCAAGTGGAATTCTATGGATCAAACCCCTATCAGCCTTGTGCAAGGCAATAACCCTCCTTTACTAATCAAGTTATAAATATTTCTTCAGTAAAAAGGCTATAAAAATGGCAATATTTGCACACAACTTAAGAAGAAGCACTTTTGGTGGTGGATGGACTTCTCTAGCCTCTCAACTTCTGGGCATTCCTGATTAAGCATGTGAAGGGTTGAGGGCCTTCAGCATGCCTTCAGCATTAAGTGTTTAGCAGCATTTTTCAGAATGAGATATTTATCAAATAGACGGGGTTCTCCATTTCTAGTATGCTGAGAGTTTGTATCAATATTAGTATTGGATATTATTAAATGATCTCCTTTTCTGTCAACTGATGATTTTTTTCCTTACATGGTGTTATTGTGTATTATACTGATCTTATAGATTAATTGCCAAATATGGAACCGGCCTTGGCATATCTTGAGTTAAATTTTTATCCGAAGATGTCTTGTTTAGTTACCTAAATTTTTAAGATTTGTTCAGTGGAATCAAAACAGCATTTAATCTCCTTGCTGATAAAAAAAAAATCTGAATAAAAGTTTTCCCTGCATTATGTGTTTCCGACTCTTTGTGAAGAGATAAATAACTCCCTCTGAGCTTGATAGTGTTTCAAAGTTGGGAAAGACTCCTTTTTCCAATGTGTTGCTGATGTACTTTTTTCATTCAGATCTCAATAGTCATCTCTTTGAACAACTTTTCTAACACCATTCTGTTTCGCCAACACTGGTTGTTTTAACAAAATTTCTTTCTTGATGGCATTACATGTTCTGCTTCCCCTGGGCTGCATTTTGCATAATTGATGCTTCTCAGGCAGGAGCGATAGCACAGCAGATAGGACGTTTGCCTTGCACGTGGCCCATGTGGCCGACAACCTGAGTCCGATTCCTCCACCTCTCTCAGAGAGCCTGGCAACTACCAAGGGTAACTCACCCTCATAGCAAAGCCTGGCAAGCTACCCATGATGTATTCAACATGCCAAACACAGTAACAAGTCTCATGATGAAGATGTTACTGGGCCCACTTGGGCAAATGGATAAACAATGGGAGGACAGTGCTACAGTGTAACAGGTCCATAATATAGTACCATTGAACAGGTCACTTCATTTTCATAATAGACTTTAAACATAAAACCTATTCATTTCAATGTACTAAAAACTGTTCTTTAGTATGTATTTATCTTGTTTCAGTTATGTATTAATGGAGACTGAAGCAAATGACTTTCTTCACTTAATAATTGAGAATTTGTGTATGTCATATTTCCACTTTGGGGAAAATACAGGGTTTTTTTTTCTTCTGTTTTTTCTTTTCTGTTTTGCTTTTTCAGTTTTAGGGCTACACATAGTGACACTCAGTAGTTACTCCTGGCTCTGAACAGAGTATTTCTCCTAGTGCGCTCTAGGGACCCACTGGGCTATGGGAATCAAATCCAGGTTGACAGTATGTAAGACATATGCCCTATCCACTGTGCTATTGCTTTGGCCCCGTGGTGTAGTTTTCTTTCCTATGAATATATAATTATAGACTAATCATAGAAAGATTGTAAAAGATGATAGGTAGAACTTTCTGTGTAATAAATGTTTGAAGAAGATAGTAGCTAATGGATCATATGGGACACAGCAAAACTTATCTTAATATGAGAGTCTATAGCAATGCAAGTGCAATTTTGAAAGGTAAACAGGTTTCACACAAAGAACTTAAATACGAAAATGAGGTATCTAAATAATGAGTAACAAAAATATCTCAAACCAAACAACAGGAAGGAAAATTTTAAAAATCTTATCACTTAATCACTTAACTTCCCGTTAGTCATCGATTTGCTCGAGCGGGTGCCAGTAACGTCTCCATTTGTCCCTGTCGCGTGCTAGTGTAGACCAATGGCATCTGTTCACTCCGGGAACATGAAGGGCCTCAAACCGATCGTTCATGATCTTGACGAAGAAGTCTGACCATCTGGTAGGTGGGCGGCCACGCAGTCTTTTGACATCCCGTGGAATCCAATCAGTAACAGCTCTAGTCCAATGGTCGTCATTAAATCTCATTACGTGACCAGCCCATCTGATTTTCGACACCTTGGCAAATGAGACAGCATCCCTGATCCTTGATCGCCGACGGATGTCAGAACTCCGGATTCCTTCTCTCATTTGAGTGAAACGTGATATTCCAAGCATAGCTCTTTCTATTCTTCTTTGGGAGACCTGAATAGCGTTCTCATCTTGTTTACATAGGGCCCAGGTCTCTGAGGCATATGTTAATGCAGGAAGAACAGTGGAATCAAAGAGATGTGCCAGGAGCCAGAGGTTCTTCGTCCTCTTAGCTATTTCTTCGACGTTCTTGAAGGCGTTCCAAGCTGCTCTCTTCCTCCTGCGCAGCTCGGGTGCCAGGTCATTTGTCATGTTGACCTCTCGTCCTAGGTACACATAGCTGTTGCATTCGGAGATGGTCGTTCCATTGAGAACGAATGAGGCGTCAGGAAAAAGTCTGTTTCTCATAAACATTGTCTTCGTAAGATTCAGCTGTAGTCCGACCTTTCCACACTCACGGTCAAAGTCGGCCAGCATTTGTGCCGCTTGGCTGATGTTTGGTGTTATTAAAACAATGTCATCAGCAAAGTGGAGGTGGTGTAGTTGTCAACCGTCTATCTTCACTCCCATTCCTTCCCACTGCAGTCGTTGCATGATGTTCTCGAGGGTGGCACTGAAGAGTTTCGGTGAAATGGTATCACCCTGCCGCACCCCTCTCTTGACATCAACGATCACTTCTTTGTAGAATGGTGAGATCCTGGTAGTGAATCCGCAATACAGCTCACGGAGGATCCTGATGTATTGGGTTTGAATGCCCTGATTGGCTAGGGCTTCAAAGACCGCTTCCGTCTCAACAGAATCAAAGGCCTTCTTTAAATCAATGAACGTTAAACAGAGCAGCATCTTGAACTCCCGAGAAACCTCAATGAGCTTGGTTTTCGCGTGGATATGGTCGATGGTGCAGAATCCTTTGCGGAACCCTGCTTGTTCGCATGGTTGTCCTTCATCTAGTGTTCTGCCAATCCTATTTAGGATGACTCGAGTGAACAACTTGTAGATAGATGACAGACAATAGGCAGATAGGGCGATAGTTGCCAATGTCATGGATGTCTCCCTTCTTGAACAGTAGTACGGTCCTGCTGGTTTTCCACTGGGACGGAACCTTGCATTCAGACAGGTAGCGTGTGAAGAGCCGAGCCAGTGTATTGATGAGTACTGACGGCAGGTTCTTCAGGTGTTCAGGTCTGACCTTGTCTGGGCCGGGTGCTGTTTGTTTCTTTACCGACGAAGTGGCGTGTCGGATTTCGGAAGGGAGAACGTTGGGAACGACATACCCATCCAGTGGAATTTGGTATGTCGGCAAGTGGACATGGCTATCGAAGAGATTTGAGTAGAAGTCATGGATAATCTTCTCCATTGCCGTTCTGGAGGATGTGATGGATCCATCAGGACGTCGGAGAGCAGTCATCTTGGTCTTATAGTTGGTGAAAGACAGGCGGGCGTTACGAATACTTTTCCCGGGTTCTGCCGCATCTACCAGTACTTCTGCTCTTCTCTCTTTGAGGTCTTCCTTGATCGCATCTCTGCACTGCTTTGCGAGCTCGGACATTAGCTTGCGGTTGCCTGAGGCATGCTCCAAACCACGCTGGTGAATTAGCTCAAGAGTTTTCGAAGATAGGCGATTTTTTGTGGCTATCTCTCTCTTGGCGTTCCTCGCACATTCATGGAGGTGTTGAACCAGTCTATCGTATTCCTCGTCAATGTTGTCAACAATGGCATCTTCCCATGTTGCCGCAATAGTACCAAAGAGTTCCCAGTTGGTGGTCATTCTGGGAGTTCTCTTTTTGAACTTTGCAGCCCTTTCTCCCCGCTCTGTGAAGTAGAATTTTGCACAAAGGAGACGGTGGTCCGATCCCGTTCGAAAATTTGGGACAACAGCGACATCAGTCCGGCAAAACCGTCGATTGAATATGATGTGGTCTATTTCGTTGTGGAATCGTCCACCGGGAGACTCCCATGTCCATCGTTTAGATTCTGCCTTCTGGAACTGTGAGTTACCATGAATGGTCTTGGTCGACATGATGAACTCAGACAGTCTCTCACCCTGTCGTTCCATTCTAGGCCATGGGTCCCGATGTGAAGTTCTTCAGCTGATCTTCTCGGTCCTATCTTGGCATTAAAATCACCCACAATGATCTTTTGGAAGGTGTGGTCTTCTTTATAGAACCTCTTTAGCTCCATGTAGAACTTCTCGATTTCTCTTTCATCATAATGAGATGTTGGTGCGTAGACAACAAAGATAGAAACTGCAGGCAGTGAGCCACATCTATTCAAATGTAAATGTCCGATTCGGGTTGTTAGGCATTCGAATGAATCAATGCTCTTGGCCAAGTTTGTGTTGAGAAGGACAACGACGCCTCCAACGCCTCTTTTATCGCATGTTCCGAGGAACAATTCTCCAGTGTCGAAAACGGCATGGTGAGATTCGTGCCTTCTTGTCTCGGTCAGACCAATGATGTCATACTTGATCATTCGCGCTTGTACCATCAGGTCCTCGATGGATGCATCTGATGTTAGCGTACGTGCATTGAAAATACAGACGATCATTTTTGTCTTCCTTCGTTGTGGCAGCCTACGTCGGCCTTGAGATTTTGTTGGCCTCTCCTTTCTCATCCTTCTCAGTGCTGCCATGTTGGTGAAGTCTTCAGGGTCAGGTGAATGAGACCAGTTGTAGTTACTGGTTTTGGCATATCGAATACACAGCGGATAGCTTGCCAGGCTCTTCCGTGCAGGCGGAATACTCTCGGTAGCTTGCAGTCTTTCCGAGAGGGATAGAGGCTTTTCGGGTGACCTCTAATCACCCTTGTAGGTGTTACCATATTTGAACTCTATCAAATATGGTACGACAATTCCAGAAGATGGGTATTTAGTGTATTATGATGTGTCGCGCGGCCGCTTGCGGCCACGCGGGTCCGGAAAGCGTCCTGGAGTGTGGCGATGGCTGAGTAGTGGAAGTAGTGTCGAGAGTGGAAGTCTGCCAGTGGGGTATTTATCTGGGTAGGGTGGGTCTCCTGTGCACAATTCGATCCCTTGGTGTTGATGGAAGCAGACAGGGCAGGGTAGGGTGGGGCTCCTGATTAGAATCCCTTTGTCACCTGTGGTGGTGGGAGCAAGCAGAGAAGCTCTGTCCCTGGGTCCGCCGAGCCTGGAGTCCAAGGTCTCAGAGAGTTCCGCTTATCTTGTTCCGTGGGTCTTCAGTGGTGCGTGGGTCTCAGCCGGAGCTGCCGCGCGGGTCCAGAAAGCGTCCTGGAGTGTGGCGACGGCTGGGTAGTGGAAGTAGTTTAAAGAAATAGAATGAAATAGAATGAAATAGAATGAAAATTAATGAAATGGAAACAAAAACAATCCAAAAGATCAACAAAACTAAAAATTATCAAAAAACATTTGGTGATTTGAAAAATAAAACAGATTCACATACTGTTAGCAAGACTCACAAAAAACAAAAATCCTAGTAAACTGAACCAAAAGTAAAAGGGGACAGGTCACAACAGAAATTATGGAAATTAAAGGGTTTTTCAGAAATTAGTTTGAAAGTCTTTATGACATAAAAACTGGAATACCTGGATAAAATGGAGACATTTTGGACCCCATAACTTTGCAAATTTCACTCAACAGGAAACGGAACACTGAAACATACCTATTACTGTAAACTAAAATTGAAGAGTCATGATGTTTCCCTAAATTAATAGCCCTAGCCCAAATGGGTTAGGTAGTGATTTCTTGCAAAGCTTTAAATAATACCTTCTCCCAATCCCTTTCAGCCTTTATCAGGAAGTTTAAGAAACAGGGGTCCTTCCAAATAGTTCCTATGTGGTAACTTGATCACTTGACTTCCCGTTAATCCTTGGTCTGCTCGAGCGGGCACCAGTAACATCTCCATCTGTCCCTGTTGTGTGATAAAGTAGCCCAATAGTGTCTGTTTGTTCTAGGAACACGAAGATCATTCAGGATCTTTTTTTTTATTAAAAAATTTTTAATAGTGATTCATCATGAGGTACAGTTGCAGACTTACACATTTTTGTGCTTGGGTTTCAATTATAGAATGATCAAACACGCATCCCTCACCAGTGCTCATTTCCCACCACCACGGATCCCAGTATCCCTCCCATCCCCCATACCCCCCATCCACCCTGTCTCTGTGGCAAGGCATTCCCCTCTGTTCTCTCTTTCCTTTTGGATGTTGTGGTTTGCAAAAGAAACGTTGAGTGGCAATCCTGTTTGGTCTATAATCTACTTTCAGCATGCTTCTCCTATCCTGGGAGGATCCTCCCAACATC
This sequence comes from Sorex fumeus, assembly GCF_029834395.1. Taxonomy (NCBI): domain Eukaryota; kingdom Metazoa; phylum Chordata; class Mammalia; order Eulipotyphla; family Soricidae; genus Sorex; species Sorex fumeus. The sequence goes on from NW_026606188.1 coordinate 8,995,537, forward strand.
TTTATTTGGTGTTCCCCTCTTTATCTGAGCTCCCTTTTCCCCTAGTATGTGTGGTTGGCCTCCAAGTCATGGAGTAAAATTCCTGGTACTAATCTTGGCCATTCTTGGGCGTTATTTTCCTATTTTGTTACTTTATGTTCCCCAGATGAATGCAAGCTTTCTATGTCTATCCCTTTCTTTCTGAGTCATTTCGCTTAACATAATACTTTCCATGTAGTACCACTTGTATGTAAATTTCATGACTTCATCTTTTCTAACTGCTACATAGTACTCCATTGTGTAAAAGTACCAAAGTTTCTTTAACCAGTCATCTGTTCTTGGGCACTCAGGTTTTTTCCAGATTCTGGCTATTGTAAAGAGTGTTGCAATAAACAGACAATTGCAGATGTCACTTCGACTATACATTTTTGCCTCTCTGGGATATATTCCCAGGAGTGGTATTGTGGGGTCAAATGGGAGCTCAATTTCTAATTTTTTGAGAATCGTCCATACTGTTTTCCAAAAGGGCTGAACCAGTTGGCATTCCCACCAGAAGTGAAGGAGTGTCCCTTTCTCGCCACATCCGCATCAGCACTGGTTGCTTTTGTTCTTGTGGATATGAGCAAGTCTCTGTGGTGTGAAGTGATATCTCATTGTGGATTTGATCTGCATCTCCCTGATGATTAATGATGTGGAACCTTTTCTCATGTGTCTTTTAGCCATTTGGATTTTTTCTTTGTGATCTTGATGAAAAATTCTGACCATCTGGTAGGTGTGCGGCCATGCGGTCTTTTGACGTCCCTTGGAATCCAGTCTGTAAAGGCTCTACTCCAGCGGTCATTTCCAAATTTCATTGCATGTCCAGCCCATCTGATTTTTGATGCCTTGGCAAATGAGACAGCATCCCTGATTCTTGATCGTCCACAGAGGACAGAACTCTGGATTCTTTCTCTCATTTGAGTAAAACATTATAGTACAAGCATAGCTCTTTCGATTCCTCATTTTGGAGACCCGAAGAGCGTTCCATTCTGTTTGTGTACGGCCCAGGTCTCTGAGGAGTATGTTAATGCAGCAAGAACAGTGATATCAAAGAGATGTGCCTGGAGCTGAAGGTTCTTCATCATTTTAGCTATTTCTTCGACTCTCTTGAAGGCATTCCAAGCCACTCTTCCTCCTGCGCAACTCACGTGCCAGATCATTTGTCTTGTTGACTTCTCAACCTAGGTACACATAACTGTTGCATTCGGAGATGGTAGTTCCGTTGAGAGTGGATGGGGCATCAGGAACGAGGCTGTTTCTCATAAACATTGTCTTTGTAAGACTCAGCTATAATCTGCCCTTTCCACACTCACGGTCAAGGTCGGCCAGCATTTGTGCTACTTGGATAATGTTTGGTGTTATTAGAACAATGTCATCGGCAGAACGGAGGTGGTGTAGTTGCAGACCATTTATCTTCACTCCCATTCCTTCCCATTCTAGTCATCGCATGATGTTCTTGAGGGTGGCACTGAAGAGTTTCAGTGAAATGGTATCACCCTACCGAACGTCTTTCTTAACATTGATGATCAATTTTTTGTATAATGGTGAGAACCTGGTAGTGAATCCATAATACAGCTCATTGAGGATCCTGATATATTGAGTTTGAATGCCCTGATTGTTTAGGACTTCAATGACTGCTTCCATTTCAACAGAATCAAAGGCCTTCTTTAAATCAATGAACATTAGACAGAGCAGCATCTTGAACTCCCGAGAATCCTCAATGAGCTTGGTTATAATGTGGATATGGTCAATGGTGCTGAATCCTTTGCGGAACCCAGCTTGCTTGTATGGTTGTCCTTCATCTAGTGTTCTGTCAATCCTATTTAGGATGACTCGAGTAAACAGCTTGTAGATGACAGACAATATGCAGATTGGGCAATAGTTGCCAATGTCGTGTATGCCTCACTTCTTTTACAGTAGTACAGTCCTGCTGATTTTCCATTGGGACCAAACCTTGCATTCAGACAAGTAGCATGTGAAGATCCGAGCCAGTGTATTAATGAGTACTGACGGTAGGTTCTTCAGGTGTTCGGGTCTGACCTTGTCTGGGCCGGGTGCTGTCTGTTTCTTTACAGACAAAATGGTGTGTTGGATTTTGGAAGGGAGAATATAGGGAACAACATATACATCCTGTGGAATTTGGTATGTGGGCAGGTGGACATGGCTATCGAAAAGATCTGAGTAGAAATCATGGATAATCCTCTCCATTGCCATTCTGGAAGATATGATAGATCCATCAGGGCATCGGAGGACAGTCTTCTTGGTCTTGTAATTGGCGAAGGACAGGCAGGCGCTACGGATGCTTTTCCTGGCTTCTGCTGCATCTACCAGCACTTCTGCTCTTCTCTCTTTGAGATCTTCCTATTTTGCATCTCTGCACTGCTTTGTGAGCTCGGACATTCGCTTGCGGTTGCCTGAGGCTTTCACCAAACCTCGTTGGTGGAAAAGCTCAAGACTTTTCGAAGACAGGTGTTTTGTTGTGGCTGTCTCTCTCTGCAGAGAAACCCAGCGGTAGGGTGTTTGCCTTGCACGCAGCCAACATGGCCAACCCGAGTTTGATTCCTCTACCCCTCTCGGAGAGCCCGGCAAGCTACCTAGAGTATCTCGCCCACACGGCAGGGCCTGGCAAGCTCCCCGTGACGTATTCCATATGCCAAACACAGTAACAACAAAGTCTCCAATGGAGACGTTACTGGGCCCGCTCGAGCAAATCGATGATCAACGGGAGGGCCTTTACTTTTACTTTATCTCTCTCTTGGCGTTCCTCGCATAATCATGGAGGTGCTGAACCAGTGATCGTATTCCTCATCAATGTTGTCAACGATGGCATCTTCCCATGTTGCAGCAATGGTGCCAAAGAGCTCCCAGTTGGTTGTCGTTCTAGGAATTCTCTTCTTAAACTTAGAAGCCCTTTCTCCCTGCTCTGTGAAGTAGAATTTTGCATGAAGGAGATGATGTTCCGATCCCGTTAGGAATTTTGGGACAACAGCCACATTGGTCAGGCAAAACCATCGATTGAAAATGGTGTGGTCTTTTTTGTTGTGGAACCATCCATTGGAAGACTCCCATATCCAAAGTTTAGATTAGGCCTTCTGGAACTGTGAGTTATCATGGATGGTCTTGGTCTATATAATGAACTCAGACAGTCTCTCACCCTGTTCATTCCATTCTAGGCCATGGGTCCCGATGTGGAGTTCTTCGGCTGATCCTCTGGGTCCTATCTTGGCATTAAAATCACCGACTATGATCCTGTAGAAGATGTCGTCTTCTTTATAGAACTTCTCCAGCTCCATGTAGGACTTCTCAATTTCTCCTTCATCATAATTCGGTGTTGGTGCATAGACAACAAAGATAGAAACTTCTGGCAGTGAACCACATCTATTCAAGTGTAAACATCTGATTCTTGTTGTTAGGCATTTGAATGACTCAAATCTCATGGCCAAGTTCGTGTTGACAAGGACACCCCGATGCCTCCAAGGCCTCTTTTATTGCATGTTCCGAGGAACAGTTCTTCTCCAGTGTTGGAAACAGCTTGATGTGATTGATACCTTCTTGTCCCGGTCAGACCAATGATGTCGTACTTGATCTTTCGTGATTGTACCATCAGGTCCTCGATGGAAGCGTCTGATGCTAGCGTACATGCTTTGAAAGTACAGACAATCATTTTTGTCTTCCTTCTTTGGGCAGCCTATTTCGGCCTTGAGATTTTATCAGCCTCTCCTTCATCATCCTTCTCAATGCTGCCATATTGGTGCCGCCTTCAGGTTCAGGGAAATGAGACCCGTTGTAATTACTGGTTTTGGCATATTGAATACACAACGGATAGCTTGCAATTCTCTCCCACATGGGTGAAATATTTTTGGTAGCTTGCCAGGCTCTATAAGAGTGATAGAGGCTTTTGGGGTGGCCTCTAATCGCGCTTGTATGGTTCAAATCATATTTGAACCCGATCAGATATGGTGCAGCAATTTTGGAGGATGGGTATTAAGTGTCCGTGTGGTCCAGAAAGTGTCCTGGAGTGTGGCGGCAGCTGGGCAGTGGAGGTAGTGGAGGTAGTGGAGGTAGTGAAGGTGTGCTGGTGAGGTATTTATCTGGTACCAGTAGGGGTATGGTGGGTCATCTGTGCACAATCCAATCCCTGGGTCTCTGGTGGTTGGTGGAAGCAGACAGGGCAGGGTAAGGTGGGGCTCCTTGTTTTAATCCTTTCATCCCCTGTGGTTGGTGGGAGTAAGCAGAGAATCTCTGTCCCCGGGTCCTTTGAGCCTGGAGTCCAAGGTCTCAGAGTTCCGCTTACCTTGATCTGTGGGGCTTCAGTAGTGCATGAGTCTCGGCCTGAGTGTCTGGAAAGCGTCCTGGAGCATGGCAGCAGCTGGGCAGTGGACGTAGTGGAGGTAGTAGAGGTCTGTCGGTGAGGTATTTATCTGGTACCAGTAGGGATAGGGTGGTTCTATGTGGTAACAATTACCCTAATATCAAAAGCAGGCAGTGACATCACATAAATACGGGAAAACTGTATCCCTGTATCCCTGAAAAATAGAAATGAAAAGATCCTCAACAAAGTAATAGTGATACAAATATTATAAAAATATAATTGTTAAAATTATATCATTATAGTTCTTTACTATTTTTGTACCACACCCAATTGTGCTCAGTGCTTATTCCTGGCTCTGAGATCAGGGATTACCCATGATGGGCTCAGGAGACCATATGGGATGCTGGCAGTCTAACCCAGGTTAGCTGTAAACAAGGCAAGTGCATTGCTTACTCCATTATCTCTCCAGCCAGCCAGGATTCAACCTTCCATATTGATATCATTGAAAACTAAAATACTGCCCTCTCAAGGCTTACCTGAATCTAAGGAATCCATACAATTTACTGACATTTTAATTTAAAAAAATTAAGAGTTGTTTCATCTTTCTTGAAGCCCTTCACATATCTTCAGCAACTGTATTGCAACTATGTTGCAAATAAGATTATTTGTTTTAAGAGTTTGAAACATTTAGCATGCCCCTGAATAAAAGAATGATAAAAGTCTATAGTCTTATTGAAGTGGAAAGTGTAATTTCAAAACTTTTTTTTGTTTGTGTTTGTTGGTCAGGGACCATATGAGGTGCCAGGGATTGAACAGGAATTGTCACATGAAAGGCTAATGTTCTACCTGGTGAACTATTGCTCTGGCCTCCAGAATACATTCTTTGAGCACTTAAAGGTAAAGGTAAAGGTAAAGGCCCTCCCGTTGACCGTCGATTTGCTCCATCGGGCCCAGTAACATCTCCATTGGAGACTTTGTTGTTACTGTATTGTATAATATTTTTCTGGTATTGAAAACATTTACAAACCATTCTGGTATGGAATATGAACATAATGGGTATTAAGTTTTTATTTAATCAAACATTAATTTTCTTGAGATTTAACTACTATGTTGCAATTTATTGTATCTTTCTTGGACTTCAAAAATAAATATAAGATAGTTGGTAATTATTTGCCTTTTGAGAAAATGAAATAGCTTATGTTTTCAGTAGACCTCTATTAACCACTGACATAAAAAGTAGTGAACTATGAATACATAATTTGAGTGAAGACTTTAAATCATTAAAATTCTATTTTAATTTGATTTGACATTGAGTTGACATTTGAAAATTATTCATTTCAAAAACAAAATGTCTAGGGAAAGAGACAATAGAAGAAAAAAGTAGAATGAATCTAAAGTTGAATGTCATAAGAATTTTACTTGTTTCTTAGCCTGTTTCTGGGGAAAAAAAGAAATTAGATTGTATACAAATATTGCAAAGTAAAGATTCGGTTTCTACTTAAAAATACAGCATGCATTTTATTCTAGGCATCATAAAAACTAAAGGAATGTAAACATTCAAACATAAAGTCATGATGTTATTTCAAGAAAAATTATAGGCTGCAATTTGTTGTGCTCCTTCAAAACATAACAAGGAACATTAGTGAATGTAAGTTAAACACTGTCCTCCTGTTGTTCATCGATTTGCTCGAGCGGTCCCAGTAACTTCTCCATTTTGAAACTTGTTGTTACTGTATTTGGCATATTGAATACGTCATGGGTAGCTTGCCAGAATTTGCCACGTGGGCAAGATACTCTCGGTAGCTTGTCTAGTTCTCTGAGAGGGGTGGAGGAATCAAATCCGGCTCGGCCAGGTTCGCTGTGTGCAAGACAAATGCCCTACTGCTGTGTTATCACTCCAGCCCAGGTAAAACACAAGAACAAAATAAATGAGATGAGTGGTCCAGATGGTGCAGGGTTAAGGCACTTATCTTGTATGCAGCTAGATCCACTTCATTCCATGACATGTTTTATCCAGAGCACCTCCAGGCACTGAACCTTGAGCACTGAGTCAGTAGTAAGCCTAGAAAACTTCTGGGTATGGTCCATACCCAATCCCTAAAACATTTTTTAAAAGTGAAATAATGAAATTAACAGGGTAATAATGTTAGCTTTTCAAAAATAAAACCAAAGCTATGTTGAGGAATATGCTTTATAACATAACATATATAATATGAAACATTAATTATATTTTAAATATTTTATTTAATACAAATTTATTTTTCAGATTATAAGTAATTTTATATTACAATATATAACTTTTAAAATATGTTATATTGAAATTATATTCTCTTTAAAAAAGCAGGACATATATGAAACAAAATTTCTTTTGGGGCGACGTAGGGGCCATTTCCAGAGGTCCTCAACTGACTTTTTGGGGCATTTGGTTCATAGTTCAGCTCTGCAATGGGGTTAGGTTTAGGCTCAGCTGACCTGGCAGGTCATGAAGGTCACCAAGGTGGTGCTGGTGAAACACAAGGGTTATCCTTTAGAGGAATGTGGGGAGGAGCCATGCAGAACCATGGATCTAATATGGGGCCATTGAAATTGTCAACCAACAGTCCGGAACTTTGAGCTATCTCTCTGGTACTAGAACAAAAGTTCTTAAGAAATGAATGAATTTCCAGGCAGGGAAGATATTATAGGGGTTAAGACACTTACGTTCCATGGAAGTGGCCTGGTTCAATAACTGACACCCCAAAAGATCCCCTATCACCACCAGACGTGAGCCCTGAGCCATATCCAAGTGCAATCCTTGAGCACTGCCCATGTGGCCCCCAAACAAAACAAACAAAATACTCCCCCCAAAAAGCTAGACAAAAGTATTGAATTTACATTTGAGTTGTTGAATTTTCTGTGATCTCAGTATCTCTCAATGTCTGACATGTAGGAAAATGTGGAGACAGATTTAGTATGCTTTGAAACAATGAAAATAATACAATATAAGCCCAGCTGGAAGGAATTTGTGTGTAACTACTGCAGATTCTGTCTTTGTAAAGTAAAAATGGAAACCTGCTTTATTATCAGTTTATACCAACTATCCTTTTTCATAGAGTATATTTAAAAAACTTCATGTACTTTATGTTAAAAAATTAGTCATGAAGTTATAAGGAAAATATCTGACATTCTCTCTCTATGCATATATATATATGTATATATATATATATATATATATTTTTTTTTTTTTTCTCCAGGCCAGAAAGAAAGCTCAAATGAGAGAGTTTGATCTTTGGTATCCCAGTGCCATTGGGATCTGCCCTGGAGGCCCCTGAGAAAACCAACATAAAACACTGCACCAATGGAACTTGTGTGGCTGGGGGTGACCCCAGGGTCTGATAGTTGGTTAGTAGTACTAATATTTATGTTTATTTGTATAAATATGTATATACATAATTCCTTTGACTTGTATCTTTATGGAGTTAGGGATAACATCAATTTTTATTATTAGTAATAATTGAGTTTTCTTCTCTGACCCAAGCAGAGCTCTGGCAGCCGAAAACTTCCAGAACCCAACCACAGCAATGCTCACGGCCACTCTCCACAAGCTCGGTCGAACCTCATGCATAAAGGAACGGGCAGAGGAACCCAGGTATGCGGGACCCATGGCTGAGCTCTCCAAGCCTGCTCAGATTGGGGCTGGGCCTCCTCCACCCAGACCCCCAGTTTTCTAGTAGTTTGGCAGCCACACTCAAAAACGCCCCCTCCCCCCGGCTCCATATAATCTCATCAACAGCCAAGATCCAGAGACTGTAAAATAACAAAAGCCTCCGTCCCTCTCGGAGAGCCCAACAAGCTTCGGAGTGTATCCTGCCCATATGGCAGAGCCCGGCAGGCTATCCGTGGCGTATTCAATATGCAAAAAAAAGTAACAATAACAGGTCTCATTCCCGATTCTGAAACAGCCCCCAATATGCCATTGGGTTACACTATCATGAGACAGGGATGAATGGAGATATTAGTGGCACCTGCTTGAGCAAATCGATGAACAACGGGATAGCAAGTGATACCGGTAATACATGTGATAAAAATTAAATAGTCCTTATTTCACTTTTAATTTTAGTTCATTAAATAAGTCTGTTTCACTTCCAAATGTCTAACAATACAATCTCTTCAGGTATAACTTTACTTCTAAGAACATTTCAGGCAAATAAATTAATTTAAATCAATTTTTGTTTTGCATGTTTGGGTGCACATATGGAGGGGTTTAATGCTTGAACACTAGCTCTGTTTCCTGGAGTAAAGTCACGAGGTGCTGAGAGAGCCACATGTAATGCTGGGGAGCAAACTGTGTTGGCTACTTACAAGACAGGTTTCATACCCCCATAGTACCTTTGGCCATTTTTTGTGGGGATTGCACCCTGTGGTACTCAGTGGTGATTCTTTGCTCTGAGCTCAAGACTAAACATAGATAGTGTTCAAGGAGACATGTGTCGTGTCAGGGACTTGATGCAAGGTGATGGCTGCACAGCCTCATGCAAGATAAGTGCTCCCCTCTTGTACTGTTACCCTGAAACCCCAAATCATTTCACTTTATTTTATTTTTATTTTTTTAAAATTTATTTATTGAATCACCATGAGAACAGTTTCAAAGCTTTCAGGTTTAAGTCTTCGTCATTTTTTTTTTTTGTCACTCTCCTCCCACTGTTCATAGATTTGTTTGAGCAGGCCCAGTAACGTCTCCATTTTGAGACTGCTTGTTACTGTGTTAGGCATATCGAATATGTCATGGGTAACTAGCCAAGCTTTGCCGTACAGGCGAGATAGCTTGCTGGGCTCTCAGAGAAGGGCAGAGGAATCAAACGCGGGTCGGCCATGTTGGCTGCGTGTAAGGCAAATGCCCTACCTGCTATGCTATCACTCCAATACAATGATCAAACATCTATCCCTTCACCATTGCATATTTTCCACTACTAAAAAACCCAATATACCCCTATGCCACCCCTCCCCTTGCCTATGAGGCAGATGATTTTCACTTAACTGTATACTTTGATTACATTCATTATTTTGACAAAAGATGCAACATTATTATTGGGAATTTCCCCCCAACAATCAAACCTGCTGAAAAGGCATCATGAAATACTTCATTTTATGTTGCTGGTTATGAAGATCATGCGATTTTGGATTTATGATATTTTTTCTAAATAAGTCTGGAGGGATTTCTGCCAAAAGCCAAATAGTTTAGTTTGTGTGCCTCTGGATTCATGGCCTGGCAGAGACCCGCTTGTAGGGGGTAACTCGTGGCCTCGGCAGGGCAAGAAGGACATGGGAGTTTCACTCCCCATCCCATGAGGCTGCAGTTGCCCCATCAACGCTGGCTCATATCGGGCTCTGAATTGGTGGCTGCCATGCAGCTGGGGAGAAAATGGTGGAAGAGATAGACACCCTTCTTCCCGGGGGGTGGGGGGGCATGGTGCCATAGCTTAATGTATAGTCAATTCACGTTTCTGCTGGGTTCTGAATTAGGTCTGTGTGCCTCTGGGGCCATGGCTGTGCTGGAGAGCCACTCATAGGGGATAACTCTTGGACTCCCCAACTAATTTTAGAGTCAGGAACATGGCTGTGGTCCTTCCATGTATAAGGCCCTGGGTGAAATTCAGGACAGAGATATAACTGAAAAAACTGAAGAGCATGGTTTGTATGCAGGAGCCCTGGATGCAAAACTCTCTATTGCTTAGTTCCCCAAGAAACGTGAAGATGAAACTCTAACACTACTTTGAAAATAGCCCTCAAGCACTTTCAGGTGTGGTCCCCAAATAAAATCAAAGATAAAACCCTAAAATAATTCTACATGGAGTTTTTGTGTTAATATAAATTTTTGTTGCTCGAGCGGGCCAATACCACTTAATAATTTAACTGAATTTTAGCAATTGATTCTGGCATGTCAGTATGAATATGTCTGCCAACTCATATATTGATATTGAAAAAAATTATGTTGACTCTCCCAGGGAGTAAATGACTATGGTCTCTTTTATTGTAACCTATCACCTACTGGGAAAAAGTTTCAACTTTTTTTCTGAGTTGATAATTACAATGATAATCATAGTCATATGTTCACAAGAAATAGGGAAAATACAAGGATAAAAAATAGCACAAGTATCTGCATTTATTTTCCACACCATCTAAAATCAAAGTTCATGATATTAATTAATTTAACTGAATGCTAATTTTCTCTTCTAAGTTACAGTTTTATTCATGGATAGAAAAATAAATTAGTAAAATCCAGGTCATATAATATCAAAATTGCTTCTAGAAACTATTTCCTTGCAAACTAAAATTGAATAATTTTATATATTTTTAATAATTTTAAGGTCCTCATCACTGATTTTTTTAAAACTCTTTGATAATGTGAGTACTTATACTTGATTGCAGATAACTAATTTGATAGAACTTGAACATGAGAAAAAGTTGTCAAAACTGACAAGTGAACTTACTAGGGGCTTAGTTGTAATTTATTTAATTTCAAAAATCTGGTTACCATAGAGAATATAAGGCCAAGTTATGTCTTTTCACACTTGTTAATGAAGGTTTTTGAAATGGATTTTTAAAAAATATATATGATATGTCTTTTTGGAATGGCTTTAGTGGAATTTGGAAAAGCACCCGGGGATGATTTCCCAGAGATGAACTCCTGGTGATTTCTTTGACATTGCCTTGGTCAATCTGGACCTCCATTGTTTAGCTCTCATGGGTATCAGCTTCAGCTTCATATGCTGAAGCAATTGCAGTGATAGAAATGATGGTAAGTGATAAAATACAGCTAATAAATATTTTACTAAAATTTAAAGAATTAATATGTTTTTTAGAATTAGATAAAATTACAGAAGAAATACATATAGTTTGTGTATCTCTCTGTAGAAACACACTTCTTTATATGCAAAATAAGATTCAAGTTTTGAATCTTGACACTCATAAAATGGAACACTTAGAAATATTCCTTTAGATAAGGAAAGCACATATTAATATTATGAAATTGTATGGAAAATTAAAATGTATTTAGAATAGGACAAATGGGGCCTTGATACACATGAAAGAAAGAGACAAAAAAGTTTATTTTGCAGAAGTTTCCTAATAAACTTATTTATTTGGGGCTGATTATTCTCTTCTGTCACAAAAACACAGAAATACTGAGCATACTATAGCATACTGATCACTTGTTCTCAGCCCCTTATTTAAGGAAAGTATTCTTTCAAAAATATTGAAGTACTATTGTTCTCAAACATTCACTTTATGATATCCTATTATATTATGGATCATTATTATATTATGATCCTAAGTAGCTTTCCTAATGTTAATAGTCATGTTTTTACTACACAGTATTTCAACTAGCCAATAATCTCGATAAAACTTGACTCATGACTCATTTGGCAGATTTTGTCAGAAAAGTATACTTTTTTAAAAAATGTGATAACTTTTCAACAAAATAAAATCATTTTTAGAATAAGCAAAATACTAAAATATAATTTTCTTCTTAGTCATATAATTACATCTTATATTGTCAGCTAAGTAAATATTGTTTTCTATTTCAAAAGAAATATGTGATCATGAGATCTCAATTCAGACCTTGACATAACATGTCTCCTGGAGCCTCATTAAGTATAGAATCCCCTAACACTTGTGTAGCAGCCTTGGTGATCCATGGTACCACGGGGTCAAGGCGGCTCTCTATCCTTGTGCCTTAGCCTTGAACCATAGGAACAATGGTTGGGTATAGTGTGAGTATAGTGGTGAGTGGCCCCCAGAATTTTTCAGAATTGTTTGAGAGGCCACAGAGTATATATATGAATGCATAGAGAGAGGCAGAGAGAGAGAAAGAGAGAGAGATAGAGAGAGAGAGAGAGAGAGAGAGAGAGAGTCTGAATGCCTAATAGTTTCATGCTACTTATGTTAGCTCAGTTGTTTATTCAGTTGGGTATCTACATTAGAAAAAAAATTAAAATGTCAACATACACCTACCCATCCAAATGAGTTCTGTTTCCAATACAAAGGATGGACCATAGACTTAGTTCAGGGGCTAAGACATATGGCTACTCTCCAGCCACTTCAGATGGATCCATGGTACCACACTGATCCCATTTGCTGATCTGGACTGGGTACTCCATGGCATCACAAGGCCCAAGTGGCATTATATCTCATCAGTTGGGAACACTGACACCCGAAAGAAAGAAAAGAAGAGAAAGAAAGAAAGAAAGAAAGAAAGAAAGAAAGAAAGAAAGAACGCAAGCAAGCAAACAAGCAGGAAGGCAGGGAGGGAGGGAGGAAGGAAGGAAGGAAGGAAGGAAGGAAGGAAGGAAGGAAGGAAGGAAGGAAGGAAGGAAGGAAGGAAAGAAGGAAAGAAGAAAGATCCCTCGATCATCTCAAGCATATGCTGGAGGCGTGTGTTTACTCATAGAATGACCAGAAGTGACTTGTGCTAAGAACCCTCAAGCTAGAAGTAACCCATGGGCAATGTCAGCAGTGACTCAAAAAAATATTCAAAAAAAGACAGGAATTAATGTGTATACATAAAATCCTGTGTTTTACTGATGAAGAGTTTAGTCAATGGACTTCTTTAATTGACTCATCTCACCTCTCTACAGAAAATGGAGACTTTCATCTCTCACAAGTAAATCATGAAATATTTCATCTCATCTTTAAAAAAACCCTATAATGTCATCATAATATTGATACTAAAAATTAGCTCTAAAAGTTTGTTCCCATATAGCTTTTAATGTTTGTATTACCAGTTTTTCTTTAAATGTTCTCAAATGATCACTTCCATCATTATTATTGGATTGATTATGAAACTAGTTCTGCAAAGCTATGTTTTCAATCAGTGAACTAGCATCATTGAGGTGGATCTCACATATCTACATTTAAAACATTAATAAACGTCTATTTTTTAAAAAATTAAAAATCATAATTTGCAGAACTGTTAATAGTAGGGTTTTCACAAGTACAATTCCCAATGCTATACCCTCTAGCACCCCCCCCCCTTCTCCACTCCCTTGTTGCCAAACTAGAGTTAACTAGTTTACTTTTTACCTTAAAAATCATCTTTATTTTCTTTAAAAAGAAGTAAGAACCTAAATTAATGGGGTCTGAAGAAAAAGTTCAGGGGGTAGGATTCTTGTCTTACATACAGCCAACACCCATATGATCCCTGTAATACAGAAGCAGGAATAAGCCCTGAGCAAATATGGGAGTGGTCAAAAGCCAAAATAAGCAATATTTTTTTTAAAAATCCCTTAAAATAATTATTTCTTTTTTACATTTTGCTTTAAATATTGCAATGTGAAAGTAGAAGCCAATCGGGTGAGGAACAGGAGAACATGGCAGAAACTTCTCCAAAGTACCCAACTTATTTTCTAGACTGAATGTTGATGCTTTTGCTATACTGTTAAGAAAATTTTCATAATCTTAATCATTTAAGAATTTGCATATTAAACTCAGCAATTTCAGTAAAATTAGGGGTACTTTATTTGGGGTGGGGATTCTGACAAATATTTACTTATTAAGTCCATCCTCAAAATTATTAAATGTTATTATCTTTATCATAGAAAACATAATTTATTGACATCAACACAACTGAGCTTTTGTCATTATTTTTTAACAATGCAGATATAATGCATTACATTTGATAAAATTTTCCCATATTTTGGTAGCATAAATTGGACTGCTTTATGAAAGAAAAAGTATTTTGAGTTGTTCATATTAAAATAAAATTACAAGAATGTTTCAGGATGCTATTTTCAAAACCTCTAGAAATATCCAAAGCTATCTTCACTTATTTGATTTATAGAATTCTAACTGAAATAGGATTCGTTCCCCAATCACAAGTTATTAATCTCACTATCTTCTATGTTTCCTATCTCTTCCTTGGCACTATTTGAGTAAATATAGATCACAGATGCGAGTACCAAAAGGTTATTCAATTACAAGTATATGAGCAATAAAACATGGAGGGATCAGTGACCTCCAGACTGGTCTGTAGTTCATGTTTCAAGAGTGAGAAGCAGCCCTGAATGCTTTTTGACAGTTTTAACCCAGTGTACTTTGTCCTATTCCAGACCCTGGATGCTCTGGTTTGGCCAAAGTGACTGCTTCTAGAAAGTAATTTTGGATTGAATTAGAGCTTTCTGAGAACAGACAAAACATACTTTACAGTAGGCAAATTGAATTTCTCTGGTTCAGTGACTTGCTGTGCCATAGCACCTCTCAAGAAGATTTTCACATTATAGAGAGTTGGTAGATTTCCTTGTAAAATAGCCACTGGCAGAACACACACCCCCCAGACATTTCTTTGTGTGTGATTTCTCAGGAATATTTCCTTCTTTTACATAGATACAAAACTATTTAAATGAAGCATACAAATAGATGACAAATACTACTGTCTGTCTTAGAATATAACATGCTTCAAATGGTTACTAATAGCTTCAGTGCCTGGTATTGTGGGTATTCAAAGACTTTACTGGAGTTCAAATGGAAGCAGTATTTATCTGCTTAACCTACAATGGTGAATAGAGAGTTGGAAATACATAAAATGATCATATTAGAAAAAATATCAGAAAAAATAAGTGGGGCCAGCTATTGGAGATATCCTTTTGTTTAATAGTTGCCAGAAAAATAGGTTCTTTTTAATTTTTAATAAAAAGCATAGGCTGATTTAGCTTCAACCAAACATATTAATTTAGAAATATTTTTGTTTAAAGTAAGTAAAAAAAAAGAGTTACTTGGGATTGATCATGTCCAGGTAGCACTGCACTTCACTGTGTCCCATTGTTTATCGATTTTCTCGAGCGGGCCCAGTAAAGTCTCTATTGTGAGACAACTTGTTACTGTGTTTGTCATATAAAATACATCACCAGAAGTTTGCCAGGCTTTGCCGTGTGGGCGAGATACTCTCAGTAACTTGCTGGGCTCTCCAAGAGGGGCAGAGGAATACAACCCAGGTGGATGGGCTGGTGTTGTGCAAGACAAAGGCCCTACCTCTGTACTATCACTCCAGCCCTAACATGTCCAGGTATAGACAGAAAATATTTTGGCAGGCTTTTTTTTCTGTAAAATTTGGTAAATTATCGGTAGAGCAATTTGTAGAAAATAATTGTACATGTTCTCAAACTCAGTTTTTTCAAAAGTATTTTAATTGTTTAATAATTAAATTATACAGGGAACATTTTTATATTTATATACAGGGGGACAAATTTTAAATTTCACTTAATATGGCACACTTAGATAACATAAATTTGATTGCAATTAAAATCACCATTAGTGATATTGTTATTGTTAATGTCTTTTATTTACATTGTATCACTTAGTCTCAGTGATCTTAAGTCATATTATCCCAGAAAAATAATACTCACATGTTTTTCTACATGGTATTAAGTACCACAGTCTAATGCAAACTATTTCTCTTATACATAGTGCCATCTTATTCTTCATAGAAAAATCCCATTGTAGAAAAAACTGTCCATTTCATTAGGCAGGAAGGAACATTGATTCTGACAATGGGGTGATGATTGTATTAAACCAGAAAATGTGAGTTCCCAGTAGTGGTTCTGCATTCAGTGGTACCTTGGGTGTGGTGCCCTGGGAACAGATGTGATAACAGACCTCACCTCAAGAAAACTGGGTGGGGGGGGGGTGGGAAGAACTTTCCTGACCAGTGACGAAGACTTTGCCAAAATCAGCATTCCCACCAGGATGACCCTAGAATCACTGCCAAATGAGAATGTTAGGTAAAATGTCTCTGGGCCTAAAATCTCCAGTGATGTGGAGCTTGTTCAAAGAGCAAACCAGAAAGCATATGTGAAAAATTCATAAATGGGTGCAATGCCTGTGATGCAGGGAAAATGGGAACACTGGGGACTAAGGTGTAGGCAGGTGGGGGTGGGTTCTCCCGAGAGTACTTTCTCAGCATTGGTAATATCGTTCAAAGCCTTGGGGATACCAAGTTGTCTCCAAGACCCATAGAAGAGTGCTGACAGAAAGCACTTCTTTCATCATCTTTCTCTCAAAAATTTTAGTGGATTTTCTTTGGAGGGACATGACAACCATAAATCCACCTGGCATCGATTTTTATTTTCTTTTGTGCAATATTTTGATAAGGCATTAAGAAAACATTGGGAAATAGATAAGCTTACAGCTCAATGTGTGTAGAAATATTGAAAATCAGATTCTATAATGATAAGCATTAAATTAAAAAGATTTGGGTTATGATTTAACCCACATCAGGGTGTTGGGTTAAATTATGTCTTTCTTTGTTTCTTTTATATTTTTAATTTATTGCATTCATCTTGGTTGATGAAAGTGTAAATGCTTATACGTTGAAGAGAAATAATGTTACCTCATCACAAAATGTAAAAATCACTTCTACATTACACATAGATTGCTTCCGTTCCACTCATCCTGACTTGGATAGACTCTTACCTGTTAACTCAGTGTAAGATATTTTTCTGTTTTGGGCAGTATCTATGTCTTTATTTTTGTTCTTTATAAAGCATCCATGAATGAGATCATCAGATATGTTCTTTTTCCCTTCTGATATTTCACTTAGCATGATACCCTCCAGTTCCACCCTCTGGATGTCGCAAATGCAAGATTTTATCTATTCTTAGAGTTGAGAAGGATTTGGTTGGGTACCAGTACCATAGCTTCTTTCTCTGCTTATTTGTCAGTGGGTACATGGCTTTTGTCCAAACTTAGCTATCATAAGTAGTGTTGCAATGAATAAATATGACCATATAATTTTATAAATTTGTCTTTTTATGTGTTCTACAAATAGAAAGCTAGAAGTAGAATTGTTGGGGCTGGAGCATAGCACAGCGGGTAAGGCTTTTGCCTTGCACGCGGCAAACCCGGGTTCAATTCCCAGCATCACATGTGGTCTCACATGACGGTACTTCTGAGTACCGTCAGAAGTAATTCCTGAGTGCAGAGCAGGAATAACCCCTGCTGCATCACCGAGTGTGACCCCTCCCCTCAAAAAAAAAAAACAGCAACAGAAGTAGAATAGTTAGATAACATGGTAGGGTAGTAATTCTATTGAGAAGTCTTTCTGCCCAAGTCTTATCATGATGATGAAATTAATTTCTAAACTGTGATCATGGATATTTTTCTCTATTTCCATGTGCCTTCTAGCTTCACTTTTATACTTATCTCATTTCTTTCTTTCTTAAGAACTCCAATATCCAAGAAAAACAATTAATAGATTATCAGCGATAAACTGAGCTAATCAACTTATAATTACAGTTCAATATAATTCTAAAAACTTTATATTTTCCAATGAAGCTCTTGTTGAAACAGTGTAGTATTTTTTTAATTTATTTTTATTTTTTAACTTTTTTTTTTCTTGACTCACTGTGAGATAGACCCTTTCAAAGCTGTTCATGATTGGATTTGAGTCACGCAGTATTTCAACTCCCATCCTTCCACCAGTGTATATTTCCCAGCACCAGTGTCCTCACCAGGTTACCTCCCATCACTTCACACCCTCTACCATCTGCCTACCTCTATGGCAGGTGTTTTTCTTCTCTCTCTCTCTCTCTTTCTCTCTCTCATTTTAGACATTGTGATTTGCAGTATTGATACTGAAAGGTTATCAAGAAAATTCCTTTACCTACTTCTAACCCTTTGATATTTTCCAGCATGATCATTCCCAGCTATTATTGTCATACTGCTTTCTCATCTATCTTACCTACCCTCAGCCCCACACACACTTGTGCTTAGTTCCAAACTAATTCCTGTTTTCCCTGTCCATGAAGGGACAGATGTAACATGACTGCATTCTAGCTTTTTAAACAATAATTGTCATTTTTGTCTTTCACCCACTTTATTGATTCCCTAATGCTTTTTTAATGCAAATGCAAATATATTTTACTTGCATTTTGATCATTTTTGTCTTCCTTCGTTGTGGCAGCCTAGTTCGGCCTTGAGATTTTGTCGGCCTCTCCTTTCTCATCCTTCTCAGTGCTGCATGTCGGTGAAGTCTTCAGTGTCAGGTGAATGAGACCAGTTGTAGTTACTGGTTTTGGCATATTGAATACACAACGGATAGCTTTCCAGGCTCCTCCATGCGGGTGGAATATTCTCAGTAGCTTGCCAGTCTTTCTGAGAGGGATAGCGGCTTTTGGGGTGACCTCTAATCACCCTTGTAGGTGTTACCATATTTGAACCCTATCAAATATGGTATGACAATTCCGGAAGATGGGTATTTAGTGTCTTATGACGTGTCGTGCGGCCGCTTTGCGGCCGCGCAGGTCCGGAAATCATCCTGGAGTGTGGCGACGGCTGGGTAGTGGAGGTAGTGTCGATAGTGGAAGTCTGCCAGTGGGGTATTTATCTGGGTAGGGTGGGTCTCCTGTGCGCAATTCGATCCCTTGGTGTTGATGGAAGCAGACAGGGCAGGGTAGGGTGGGGCTCCTGATTAGAATCCCTTTGTCACCTGTGGTTGGTGGGAGCAAGAAGAGAAGCTCTGTCCCTGGGTCCGCTGAGCCTGGAGTCCAAGGTCTCAGAGAGTTCCGCTTATCTTGTTCTGTGGGTCTTCAGTCGTGCATGAGTCTCAGCCGGAGCTGCCACGCGGGTCTGGAAAGCGTCCTGGAGTGTGGCGACTGCTGGGTAGTGGAAGTGGTGTCCACAAAGTAGTGTCTACAAAGAAGAATAGAAAGAGCTATGCTTGGAATATCACGTTTCACTCAAATGAGAGAAAGAATCCGGAGTTCTGACATCCATCGACAATCAAGAATCAAGGACGCTGTCTCATTTGCCAAGGTGTCGAAAATCAGATGGGCTGGTCACGTGATGAGATTTAAAGACGACCGCTGGACTAGAGCTGTTACCAACTGGATTCCACGGGATGTCAAAAGACTGCGTGACCACCCACCTACCAGATGGTCAGACTTCTTCGTCAAGATCATGAATGATCGATTTAAGGCTCTTCATGTTCCCGGAGCGAACAGATGTCATTGGGCTACACTAGCACGCGATAGGGACAAATGGAGACGTTACTGGCGCCCACTCGAGCAAATCGATGACTAATGGGAAGTGATTAAGTGTGATTAAATGCATTTTGAATGTTTAAAAGCAACATATTTTGTGGCATTTATTTTGAATGACTGTTGTTTATTTTGAATGACTGTTGACTTACAGTTTTTAATAACTTACTGATGAAGACTTTAGGTTTTATCCATAACGTGGTGACTGCATATAGTGTTAATCTCACTTTTCACTTGATTTAATTTTATTTAAATTTATTAAAATATTTGTGTCTAGGTCTTCTAATGCTATATTGATTAATGTAATGAGATAAGACACCCCAATATTGTGCCTGAAATAAGAAGAATATTTTTGAATTTTTACCCCGGATTATAATGTTATTGTATTATATTAAATAGACTTTACCAAGTTAGGTATGTTTCTTCTAATCTCATTAAGACAAAGGCATAATGTAAAGAAAGCATATAAATGTATTAGCATATGAATATAATATAAAGATATAATTTATAAATATGTATCTCTATCACTGACATCCCATTGTTCATCAATTTACTTGAGCAGGCACCAGTAACGTCTCCATTAGTCCCAACCCTGAGTTTTTGCATCCTCCCCTTACACATCCTTCCCAATGTATTGGAGGCTCTCTCATGGTCAAGGGAATGAGACCCTTATTGTTACTATTTTGTGCATATAGAATACGCTAAGGGTAGTTTACCAGGCTCTGCCATCATGGTTTAGTAATGAATAATAGAGGTAAATACTGATAAAGACTATAGATGCAATTATGCTTGAACATAACTGAAGAATTCTGATGTTAGAAATTTCAGAATTGAAGAAATAAAAGTTAGGATGAATCAAAATATCTATCACTGGGATTACTGAAATTCAAGAGAGTTCCTTATGATCTGAAGTAGACTGAGTTTTGTTTCAAGACTCATCTCTTTTCTCTTTGGGCCACTGATATCTTAGAAAAAATACTTTTTTGGACCTCATCTGGTGGTTCCCAGGGCTTACCTCAGACTCTTGCCCTAGGGGATCACTCCTGGATGGGTGACCACATGCAGTCACAGAGTCAGTTGAATGCAAGGAAGCCTCGCTACTTGATGTATTGAGGAATTGGTTGTGGCTTCTTTATAGATTCCAGGCATTTGTGTGAACTTTGCATTTGTTATTTGTTTTTCTATAATGTTCTACCACTGTGTTTTGGTATTTACCTACTGTGTAATGATCAGGTTCCATTTGAGTCTTCTTATTCATTTCTTCTAAGTACTTTTTTCTTAAGATTACCATGAAGTTTATATCCACTCCTATATTTAATAATTCAATCTTGATTTTGTTTCTAAAACCTATGATTATACTACACTTTTTCCACATTAAAACATATAAGTATATTACTGCTTCTAAGTGAAGTTGCTTTGTCATTTATAGAAGACAATTTAGTACTACTTACTAAGTTAGGTTAGTGGCCACGAGTTTCTGTACCTGCTGATTGAAACAGCTTTTTATCACTCCTTCAAATCTGAATGATGAACAAACTTGAGAGAAGATGCTCGATTCAGTGTTTTGGATACATCACACCATTCCCCTTTAACCTGTGTGATTCTATTACAAAGATTTGTTATGTGCCCTGGGATTCCTTTATATAATCACGTTTACTTTTCCTTTTCTGTTTTCAAGAGTATATGTTAATATTTGTTTTTTCTATCTTATTTACAATGTATTTTAATGTTTATTTAGGACAGAAAGGTAGCACAGTGGTAGGGTATTTGCCTTGCACATGGCCAGCCTGGCCGAGCCACGTTCGATTCCTCCGCTCCTCTTGGAGAGCCAGGCAAGCTACTGAGAGTATTGCGCCCGCACAGCAAAGCCTGGCAAGCTACCTGTGACATATTTGATATGCCAAATACAGTAACAACAAGTCTCACCATGGAGACGTTACTGGGCCCGCTTGAACAAATCAATGAACAATGGGAGGACAGTGGACAGTGCTACAGTGCTATTTGGTTTTATTTTTCTTGGAACTCTTTGAAATGACTGGTTTTGGGTAGAATTCCACTTCCTCAATTAGGTAAACAGCCAACTAATATTTCTTCAACTACCTGCTCTTCCTCTTTCTCTGTTTCTTTTATTGCAAACCCATATGATAGAATGGCCGAGAACCACAGACAGGAGAAGCCCAAAGAAACAGGTAAGTGGAACTCTGTGACCTTGGACTCCAGGTTCAGTGGGACCTGAGAACAGAGGTTCTCTGCCTGCTCTCACCAATCTCCAGAGACCAAGGGATTAAAACCAAAAGACCCACCCAACCCTGCTCTATCTGTTTCTACAAACCTCTGGCGACCCAGGGATTCCACACAGAAGACCCACCCTACCAGTACATGATAAATACCTCATCAGCAGACCTTCACTACCTCCACTATATCCACTACCCAGATGCTGCCACACTCCGGGACACTTTCCAGACACATCATAAGGATACCCATCTTCCAAGATTACCGTACCATATTTGATGGGGTTTGAATATGATTTGAACCAAGGGAACACCTGAAAGGGTGATTAGAGGCTGCCCTAAAAGCGTCTATCTCTCTCAGAGAGTCTGGCAAGTTACTGAGAATATCCTGCCCATATGGCAGAGCCTGGCAAGCTATCCATGGGATATTCAATAAGCCAAAACCAGTAAATACAATGGGTCTCATTCCCCTGACCCTGAAAGAGCCACCAATATCGCAGCATTAAGGATGAGGAAGGAGAGACTAATAAAATCTCAAGACTGAACTGGGAAGCCCAGATGAAGAAGGACAAGAATTACTGCCTGTACATTCAATGCATGTACACTGGGATCAGATGCATCCGTCGAGATTCTGATGGTACAAGCGCAAAAGATCAAGTATGACATTATTGGTTTGACTGAGACGAAAAGGAATCAATCACATCATGCCGTTTTCAACACTGGAGAAGAACTGCTCCTCGGAACATGAGACAAAAGAGGAGTTGATGGTGTTAGTGTCCTTGTCAACACGAACTTGGCCATGAGCATTGCTTCTTTCGAATGTCTAACAACCTGAATTAGAATATTAGACTTGAATAGATGTCACTCACTGCGGAATGTTTCTATCTCCATTGTCTATGCACCAACATCCAATTATGATGAAAGAGAAATTGAGAAGTTCTGCATGGAGCTGGAGAAGTTCTATAAAGAAGACACACCTTCTACAAGATCATTGTCAGTGATTTTAATGCCAAAATAGGACCAAGACTATCAGATAAAGTATTCCATATCAGAAACCATGGCCTAGAATGGAATGAACAGGGTGAGAGACTGTCTGAGTTCATCATGTTGACCAAGACCATCCATGGTAACTCACAGTTCCAGAAAGCCAAATCCTAATATTGCACATGGGAGTATCCCACTGGACAGTTCCACAATGAAATTGATCAGATCATATTCAATCAATGGTTTTGGCTGACCGTTATTACTGTTGTCCAAAATTCCAAATGGTATCGGACCACCGTCTCCTTCATGCAAAGTTCTACTTCATGGAGCATGGAGAAAGGGCTGCAAAGTTTAGAACAAAACTCCAAGAATGACCACGAACTGGGAACTCTTTGGCACTATTATGGCAACATGGGAAGATGATACCATTGACAACTTTGATAAAGAATACAATCTACTGGTTGAGCACCTCCATGATTGTGTGAGGAACCCCAAGACAGAGATAGCCAAAAAAAAGACTACTGTCTTTGAAAACTTTTGAACTCATTAGACAACATGGCTTGGCCCAAGCCTCAGGCAATCACAGGCAAATGTCAGAGCTCTCAAAGCAGTGCAGAGAAGCAATAAAGGAAGACCTCAAAAAGAGAAGAGCAGCGGTGCTGGCAAATGTTGCAGAATCCAGGAAAAGCATTCACAACACTCGCTGTCCTTCACCAACTACAAGACCAAGATGACTACCCTCCAATGTCCTGATGGATCTATCACATCTTCCAGAACGGCAATGGAGAAGATTATCCATGACTTCTACTCAGATCTCTTCTATAACCATGTCCACCTACCCACATACCAAATTCTGTAGGATGGATATGTCATTCTCAACATTATCCCTTCCAAAATCTGACACACAATTCCGTCGATAAAGAAGCGAATATCACCTGGCCCAGATAAGGTCAGGCCCGAACACCTGAAGAAGCTGCCATCAGCACTCATCAATGCACTGGCTCTGTTCTTCACATGCTACTTGTCTGAATGCAAGGTTTCTTCCCAATGGAAAACCAGCAGGACTGTACTACTATACAGGAGGAGAGACATCCACGACATTGGCAACTATCACCCTATCTGCCTATTGTCTGTTCTCTACAAGCTGTTCACTCGAGTCATCCTGAATAGGAATGGCAGAACACTAGATAAAGGACAACCATGAGAACAAGCTGTGTTCCAACAACGATTCAGCATGATCAACCATATCCACATGATAACAAGCTCATTGAGGTTTCTCAGGAGTTCATGATCACTCTGTCTAACATTCATTGACTTAAACAAGGCTTTTGATTCTGTTGAGACTGAAGTAGTCATCGAAGCCCTAGCCAAACATGACATTAAAACAATACATCTGGATCCTCCATGAGCTGTTTTATGGATTCACTACTAGGATCTTACCATTCTACAAGGAAGTGATCATCCATGTCAAGAGAGGGGTTCAGAAGGTTGATATCATTTCACCGAAACTCTTCAGTGCAACCTTAGAGAACATCATGCGATGACTGGAATGGGAAGGAATGGGACTGAAGATAGACGGTCGGCAACTAAACCACCTCTGCTTTGCTGATGACATTGTTCTCATAAAACCAAATATTAGCCAAGTGGCACAAATGGTGGCTGACTTCGACATTGAGTGTGGAAAGGTCAGACTATTGCTGAATCTCATGAAGACAATGTTTATGAGAAATAGACTTGTTCCTGACATTCCATTCACTCCCAACAGAATGAACATCTCTGAATACAACAGTTCTGTGTACCTAGATGGAGAAGTCAACATGACGAATGACCTGGCACCTGAGTTGCGCAGAAGGAAGAGAGTGGCTTGGAACACCTTCAATAGCATTGAAGAAATAGCTAAGAGGGCAAGGAACCTCTGGCTCTGGCATATCTCTTTGATCCCACTCTTGTTCCTGTGTGAACATATGCCTCAGAGACCTGGGCTCTATGAAAACAGGATGAGAATGCTATTTGTATCTCCCTAAAAGGAATCCAAAGAGCTATGATTGGAGTATCACGCTTCACTCAAATGAGAGAAAGAATCTGGAGTTCCAACCTCCATTGACAATCAAGAATCAGGGACACTGTCTCATTTGCCAAGGCATCGAAAATCAATGGGCTGGACACGTAATGCGATTTGGAGACAACAACTAGACTGGAGCCATTACCAACTGGATTCCATGGAACGTCAAAAGATTACATGGTAGCCCCCCCATGAGATGGTCAGACTTCTTCGTGAAGACCCTGAATGATCTATTTGTGTTACTAGAACCAGCAGATGCCATTGGGCTACACTAGCACATGACAGGAACGAACATGGAGATGTTACCAGCATCCGCTCGAGTAAATCAATTAGTAAAGGGCTGTCAAGTGATCAAGTGGTGACAGAATAAGTCTCTCTTGATAATATCCCATAAATATCTTATGTGTTTTCACCTTTTTGATTCTTATTTTTCTTATTCTGTTTCTCTTTATGTTTTTCTATATGCTATCCTCTATCACTAATTTTACTTGAGGTGCTTTATGTATTTTTTGGTTCAACTAAAATACCATTTACCTCATTTACATTCAGCTTTTTAATGCTTTTGTACTTTATGTGTTTGTTTATTTTGTTCTTAAATTCTTTTCTACATCATCCTTTCAAAGAGTGGAGTTATGATTATTGCTTTGAAGCCATCTCAATGCTTGCTTGGCACAGAGAAGCTTGGAGTTCTTCCAAGCTACAATCTTTATTCATAGATTAAGGTGAATTCCTCTATTTTGTCCACGTTCTTAATTATATGTAAAGACTCTGAAAGAGGGTTGAGGTTTGAAAAGAACATGATTTATGATCTAGGATTCATGTATCTTAACTCCAAACAGAGACAAACTGTGACTCAGGGTTTGCACAGATCTGATCAACCACGAGAACTAATGGTGGTGAGTGCTTTGCCTTTGCTGAAGCACTTAGTTGTAGCCAACTTGGCCACTTACCAGATTTCACATTTGATTGCTCTGACTGTGGCTCGGGTATTGATGTTCTCACTCCTGTTTTCCACAGAATTGCACAGCTTGGTCTTCAGACTCTCTCAAAGGATGATTTATTAGTATTGAACACAATTTGCTTTTTGTTTTTGGACCACACACCAGAGTGCTCAGGACCCCTCCTGGAGGTTCTCAGGGTTGCCATTTGTGATGCTAGAGATTGACCCGGAATCAGCCATGTGTAAGAACCCTGCCTCACTCCCTGTACTATATCTCAGCCCTTAGCATAATTTTTCTTATACAATTTATCACAACCACAGGAGGAGGCTGCATAGATTCTATTTATTTGGTCTCGACATCTCTTCTAAATTTCTGATTCTCTTCAACTGGAAAACATTTTAGTGCACTAAAAATTGTAAGTAACACTACGAAGTCATAAGTTACATGATATTTGATAATTGATTATTCCACACCATGGGACTGATTAATGCATGTTAGCTCTCTGGTTTCCTAATTTAGTCTTTGAGGCTACTCTCAGAAAGAAATAATAATTGTATTCTGTTTTCTGTTATCAGCTTGGAGGTTGCATGTGCTGACCATTTCATAACAAAACTTGAGGTTTTTTTTAACCATTTTGTCTATTATTCAGTCAGTTAGGACATGCTGCTGAGAAATACCATCATAATCTTGCCATTTTAATGGGACAGTGCAAAGATCCCTGGAGAATCAATGACAATAAAGTCTTATATAAAGCTCTTTTGTGCTTTCCTTATTTCATATGTTTAGGAAGACAGTTAGTTGATAAGGTAATAAGACCTGAAGCATGTTCAATACTTCTTGGGGGAAAACAGAATAAAGCTCAGTTGGCACAGAAGCATTGCAGCAGTTACTAAGATGAAATTGCTCTTCTCTATTTTCTGCAAGCCCAGAAGTATCCTGTGCTTGTGCTGGTAATGGGAAACCTTGGTCATCCCCAGTACCAGCAATGTTACGGTAAGCAAATTAGCTTTTCATTTCTGCAAGATTGTTTTAAGAATAAAAATAAAAAAAAGAATAAAAATCAGTAAAATAAATATCGGGTGATGTCACAAAGAACATTTTTTAACAGAGGTGTTTGAAGTAAAGGGGCAAATAAAGTATTTTTTTAATTAGAAACTAGGTTTTGCTAATCTAATCTGGAACATTGAGTTTGTAATTGAGAATGCTGTTTTAATTTCTTAGCTGGGGTGTGTTTCATATGAGATAAGAAAATGGCATCCTAATATTATCAATGAAACATTTTCCTAGGCTGTTTTACTAAACCAACTTGTTTCAAGGACTCAAAGGAAAGACTGGGGTAAGATGTGTTTACAGAAGCACTTACTTAAGACTAAATACAAAAGAGTTTCCATTAATCACATTTCATCTTAAGTTTCCAAACTTGTCTTACAGAAATATTTTATTTACTTCCTATGCTTTGATCACCTATAATAAAATTCTATACTTGAACCACATTTTAAATTTAACTTGATGTTTTTCCTCTGCCCATTTGATTAAGTGCTCTATAATTTTAATTTTTACTTCCCCCAAACATGCTTAATATTCAACTTAGTTACTGTTTTTCCTTAAATGGTCCCTTCATCCTCACTGTTGGATAAATTTGACAAAGGCAACGTATATTCTAAGTTCTAATTTGTAAAGCTCTAAAAATTTTTAGCACACCTTTATTATATATATATATATATTTACTTCTCCTTAATTATACTAAATTCTCAGCTCCCTGCAGAGAGAAAACACATCTTATCATATATAATATGAAGCATAAGTATTATGGAATAAAACAATAAAGTAAGTAAGTAAGTAAGTAAGTAAAGGCCCTCCCGTTGATCATCGATTTGCTCGAGCGGGCCCAGAAACGTCTCCATTGGAGACTTTGTTGTTACTGTGTCTGGCATATCGAATACTCTCTGTCTCTTGCCGGGCTCTCCGAGAGGGGCGGAGGAATCCAACTCGGGTCGGCCATGTTGGCTGCGTGCAAGGCAGATGCCCTACCCGCTGTGCTAACTAGTCTAATTTTGTCTTGATAATAGATATTTTTTGCTTAGTGTATACTGAAAATGTTATTGAAAAAAACAAAACATTGTTCCACTTTAGTTTACAGGTTTAAGAAAAGAATGTTCAGAAAAGTGCCAAAATTTAGGGAAAAAGATGTTCTGAACAACTAATGCATATAAACTTCAAAACATTCTTTCTCAAAAATCTGCTGATCCTATGAATAAAAGTACATTTTACCAAGTATACTTCACCAAACATTATAATTACCTTTTTGTAAAATGTGCAGATGCAAGGAGGATATTTTTGTGTAAATGTAACCACAAATATCAAAATCTAATCTATCCTATTTGCTTATTTTTGCGCCGCACCTGGTGTCCTCTGGGCTTACTCTTGGCTCTGCACTCAAGGATCATTCCTGGTAGGGTGTTGGCGGACCATATGCCACACGAAGGGTTGCACCAGAGTCAGTGGTGTCAAAGCAAGTGATTTTTAAAAAAATTTTTATTCGTGAGACATCATGAGGTATAGTTGTAGACTTACAATTTTTTGTGTTTCAGTTTCAATTATACAATGATCAAATACCCATCCCTCCACCAGTGCCCATTTCCCACCACCACGGATCCCAATATCCCTCCCATCCCCCATCCCCCCATCCCACCCTGCCTCTGTGGCAAGACATTCCTTTATGTTCTCTCTCTCTTATTGGGTGTTGTGGTTTTCAAAAGAGGCAATGGGTGACAATCATTTTTGCTCTATAGTCTACTTTCACCATGCTTCTCCCATCCTGGGAGGATCCTCCCAACAACCTTTATTTGGTGTTCCCTTCTCTATATGAGCTCCCCTTTCCCCTAGCATGTGTGGTTGGCCTCCAAGCCATGGAGTAAAATTCCTGGTATTAACCTCTGCCAATCTTGGGTGTTGGTATCCTATTTTTTACTTTATGTTCCCCGAATGAATGCAATCTTTCTATGTCTATCCCTTTCTTTCTGAGTCATTTCGCTTAACATGATACTTTCCATGTACTACCACTTGTATGTAAATTTTATGACTTCATCTTTTCTAACAGCTACATAGTACTCCATTGTGTAAATGTACCAAAGTTTCTTTAACCTGTCATCTGTTCTCAGGCACTCAGGTTTTTTCTAGATTCTGGCTACTGTAAAGAGTGCTGCAATGAACAAACAAGTGCAGATGTCACTTTGACTATACTTTTTTGCTTCTCTGGGGTATATTCCCAGGAGTGCTATTGCTGGATCAAATGGGAGCTCAATTTCTAAATTTTTGAGAATCGTCCATACTGTTTTCCAAAAGGGCTGAACCAGTTGGCATTCCCACCAGAAGTGAAGGAGTGTCCCTTTCTCACCACATCCGTGCCAGCACCGGTTGCTTTTGTTCTTGTGGATATGGACCAGTCTCTGTTTTGTGAAATGATATCTCATTGTGGTTTTGATCTGCATCTCCCTGATGATTAATGATGTGGAGCATTTTCTCATGTGCCTTTTAGCCATTTGGATTTCTTCTTTGTTAAAGTTTCTATTCATTTCATCTCCCGATTATTGATGGGGTTGGATGTTTTCTTTTTGTTGAGTTCAACCAGTACTTTGTATATCCTTGATATCAACCCCTTATCGGATGTGTATTTGGCAAATATCCTTTCCCATTCTGTAGACTGTCTTTGTATTTTGGTCACTGTTTTTTTTGAGGTGCAGAAGCTTCTTAGTTTAAGATAGTCCCATTTGTCTATCTCTGTTTTCACTCAAAGCAAGCGATTTTTAAGTCCTATACTCTGTCTTAAACTATGCCTTAAACTTTAATCCCTGTGCTCTGTCTTAAACTATGCCTTAATCTTTATCAAGATTTTGAAAATAAAGTGAAAAAAAAGATGTGGACAAAAAATTTTAAATATTGCAAATTTGTGAATATTTAAAAAATTATAGTATTGTTTGCTCGAGCGGGCCCAGTAACGTCTCCATTGGAGACTTTGTTGTTACTGTGTCTGGCATGTTTGCAATTGCTGAGACGTCTCTCTCAAAAGATTCATAGATGTTCCTTAGAGAAGAATATTTTCTACTAAGTGTTAACTTGTCATAAATAGCTATCTGTGGCCAATGGAAATTCTGCAGAGTAGGGAGTTCTCTTAATGAAGATACTTTAAGTACAATGAAGTTTTTAATAATCTGAGAAAAATCATATGTTCGTGTTTCAGTCCTCTGTCCTTTTCCTAATCAAACGAGTCATCACTGACCCCCACTCCTTTTTTGGTGGGGTACGAACCCCACATCTTCAGAGGTTACTTCTGGCTCTGTGCTTAAGGATCACTCCTAGTGAAGATGTTAGCACATTATCTGGTACTGGAGATCATACCTATATCTCATTCCTCTTTGTATTGAAAAAATAGAAAAGATGAGGAAAATATGAGTTCATCTCTTCAACAAAGTCTCCCATCTTCAATTCAAGTACTAACCAGGCCCAACCCTGCTTAGCTTCCAAGATCAGACGAGATTGGGTGTGTTCAGGGGATGGGTGTTTGATTATTGTGTGATTGTAACCCAAACATGAAAGCTTGTAACTTTCTCATGGTGATTCAAATTTTTTTTTAAAAAATAACAAATTTTACTGTCTAACATAAAAATAAAATAAACAAATAAAATAAAATATAGTGATGATATTAATAAAAAAAAGTCTCCCATCTCCTGATTCATTAGTCCACTAACAAATAGTACAAATCTCTAATTGACACCATTTTATTTTAATTTATATTCATATAGGTTTCTATACTTGTGATATTAAATTGCATTTTTGTAGCCAATATGATACTATTTTTTATTCTTCTACCAGAGAAAAAAAATCAACGATGTGGGAATGTTACCCTGAATCTTCAAACTACTTTTCAGAAGTGCCTGGAATTATAAAAGGGCACAATGTTTAGAGGAAGCAAGATGGATATTCCATTAAAGATTTGAAGAGGTAGTATGATGACTGTTGGTTCTTTGAAAATATGCATTGACTGCTATTCTAAGTATTATTTATAAATTACTTTGCTATACATTTAGTATCTGCATAGTTTGTGCATTCTTAATAATTAATTATAGGTATATAACTAGTGAGCAAACTTCAGGTGTACCTGAAGTCCAAAGTTCTTTGGGGATAGGGTGTCTGAAAGTCATACCCTGGATGAGCTCTAGAAGTTTAACCTAAACTTAATCATCATGTAAACATTCTTAACGTGCTAATCTTGTTACCAATAACTTGATGAAATGGACTGGCAAGAAATTATGCAGAGATTCCAAAATATTCTGATATTTTTATGTACATATGTATGTATTTATGTATATAACATTTGTAATGCATATGGGTAATACATACCTGACATTGTTACTATTCTATTATAGTTGAAACTATGACTCTTATCTTTATTGACACATTTTTATAATTATTTCCTTAGAATCAATTTTTGAATTTGCAGTAGAAATATACACAAGGGAGTAGACAAAAGTGTATACATCTTTTTCTGTTATATTTCCATATGAGGAGAAGAAAGCATAATTAAAAATTATAAAGCATAATTTATAAAGCATAACACATAATATGATATGCTTCTGTTTTTATTCTGTGAGACTATATTTTTGTTATATATGCCTTCTGTAGCACTGTCCTCCAGTTGTTCACATAGATTTGCTTGAGTGGGCACCAGTAATGTCTCCATTGTGAGAGTTCTTGTTACTGTTTTTGGCATATCAAATAAGCCGGAGGGAGCTTGTCAGGCTCTGCCAGGTGGGTGGGATTCTCTCAGTAGTTTGTCAGGCTTTTAGAGAGGGGTGGGTAGGGCATTTGTCTTGCATGCAGCTGACCCGGGTTTGATTCTTCTGCCTCTCTCAGAGAGCCTGGCAAGCTATGGAGAGTATCCCTCCTGCATGGCAGAGCCTGGCAAGCTACCCGTGACATATTCAATATGCCAAAAACAGTAACAACTAGTCTCACAATAGAGACGTTACTGTTGCCCGCTCAAGCAAATCTATGAACAACAGGACAGTGTTACAGACAGTGTTATGCCTTCTGTAGTTCTTTAGGAGTTTGAATTAAAATATTTTTTCTATATTTTTGTAATTATGCTTTCTTCTCCTCATATAGAAAAATATGCAAAAGCTGCTTTTCTGCATTCTGAAACCTGAATGTCGAATATCTCCTTCTGAATCTCCCTTTCATTTTCCTTCCCAAAGCCCCCAAATCATCAGGTCCTCATATAAGCAGCACTCTGGAGACCTGCACTTCACAATTGCTCCTGGCCTCAGTTTTCTATACACATCTGAGTAAAACACAAGATATCAGTCCCCTCAAGGCTACTGGCAGGGCAAAGTACCTTTCCTAAGATTCTGGTCATTGACTCTTCACCTGGGAAAGAATTTTCTTCACTTCCTTGGGATTTTTTAATTTTTTATTTCCATCTTTCTTAATTTGACAATGTAAAAAAGCACAATGCTTTCCTATATCTATGCTATGCATTTTGTAGGACAAAATTTGTAAATCACTCAATGGACTTAGCATTGTCTAGGGGGGCATATTAGAAATTCATTACTATTTTGGTTTTATAGAAGTGAACTTAGGTTCTTACTTCAGGATTTACTTTTGTCAAGATCTGAAGCTAATGTATCAGAACATTTTTCCTTCTTTAGAGAGAATTCATTATTCTTAAAAGTTAGTACTGAAGAGAAGGATAACATGGAGGGCGGGATCCAAAGATCCCGAAGGGAAAAAAAAAAAACAGGTTCCAAAAAGAGCCGAGATCATCGGGAAGCCCCAGATGGGGTAGGTACCGCATCCCGCCTCCCCCAGATGAAACCCCGGTGACCAGAAGCCTCTACAAACACAGCTCGAGTATGCGGGAACTAGGACTTTTCCTCAAATCTGCCAGGACTACAACTCCCAGGTAACCTCAGATTCCGGAAGTCACGCCCACAGCCCGCCCCCCAGCGCCATATTTACAGCATTCAGCCGAAGAGAAGGACAACATGGAGGGCGGGATCCACAGATCCCGAAGAAAAAGAAAAAAAAAAACAGGTTCCAAAAAGAGCCGAGATCATCGGGAAGCCCCAGATGGGGTAGGTACCGCATCCCGCCTCCCCCAGATGAAACCCCGGTGACCAGAAGCCTCTACAAACACAGCTCGAGTATGCGGGAACTAGGACTTTTCCTCAAAATGCAACATCTCTCTATATACAAAGTGATCCATGGGAAGTAAACCACCCAACGTTTCTCTCTGAAAATCATAGTTAAGTGTGGAGCACGGCCACAGCCCCAGAAACACAAGGACTTAATACAGAACCCAGCAGCTTGGAGCAGAAAAGTGAACGGGCTATGCGTTAATCCAGGCCATCATGACTGTCCGGAGGGGAAAGGGTGTTGCCCCATTCGCCCTCTCCTCTCTGGAAAGAAAGATGGCGGCCACATGGGAGCCTTGTGGACAGCAGGTATGAGCCGGGGTTGTGGGGGCGACTAAAACCTCATGGGAAAGGGGGCGTTCCGGTCCGTCCTTCACGCCCTAACGAGGTCACCAGTTGCCCCCCACGAGCGGCTCTCCAGCACGGCCACGGCCCCAGAAGCACAAGGACTTAATGCAGAACCCAGCAGCTTGGAGCAGAAAAGTGAAAGGACTATGCATTAATCCAGGCCATCATGTCTGCCCGGAGGGGAAAGGGTGTTGGTCCCTTCCACCCTCCTCCCTCTGGAAAGAAAGATGGAGGCCACATGGGAGCCTTGTGGACAGAAGGTATGAGCCGGGGTGTGGGGGCAACTAAAACTTTATGGGAAGGGGGGCATTCCGGTCCGTCCTTCACGCCCTACCGAGGTCACCAGTTGCCCCCCGCAAGCGGCTCTCCAGCCCGGCCACGGCCACAGAAGCACAAGGACTTAATGCAGAACCCGACAGCTTGCAGCAGAAAAGTGAACGGACTATGTGTTAATCCAGGCCATCAGGTCTGTCCGGAGGGGAAAGGGTGTTGGCCCAGTCGCCTTCTCCTCTCTGGAAAGAAATATGGCGGCCGCATGGGAGCCTTGTGGACAGCAGGTATGAGCCGGTAGAGTGGGGGCGACTAAAACCTCATGGGAAGGGGGGCGTTTCGGTCCGCCCTTCACGCCCTACCGAGGTCACCAGTTGCCCCCCATGAGCGGCTCTCCAGCACGGCCACAGCCCCAGAAGCACAAGGACCTAATGCAGAACCCAGCAGCTTGGAGCAGAAAAGTGAAAGGACTATGCGTTAATTCAGGCCATCATGTCTGCCCGGAGGGGAAAGGGTGTTGGTCCCTTCCGCCCTCCTCCCTCTGGAAAGAAAGATGGCGGCCACATGGGAGCCTTGTGGACAGCAGGTATGAGACTGGGGTGTGGGGGCGACTAAAACCTCATGGGAAGGGGGGGCGTTCCAGTCCGTCCTTCACGCCCTACTGAGGTCACCAGTTGCCCACCGCGAGTGGCTCTCCAGCACGGCCACGGCCCCTGAAGCACAAGAACTTAATGCAGAACCCGGAAGCTTGGAGCAGAAAAGTGAACGGACTATGCGTTAATCCAGGCCATCAGGTCTGTCCAGAGGGGAAAGGGTGTTGCCCCAGTCGCCTTCTCCTCTCTGGAAAGAAAGATGGCGGCCGCATGGGAGCCTTGTGGACAGCAGGTATGAGCCGAGGGACTGGGGGCGACTAAAACCTCATGGGAAGGGGGGCGTTTCGGTCCGCCCTTCACGCCCTACCGAGGCCACCAGTTGCCCCCCACTAGCGGCTCTCCAGCACGGCCACGACTCCAGAGCACAGAAACCAATTTCTTAACTATCTGACTTTCAGTAGAAATACTTCCAGGGTCAATAAGTAAAATAGCAGAAATCCAAAACCAACATATAATTCTTGAACCCAGCTGTAGAAAGCAAATCACTTCACAATGCTTTGTCAGCATGTCTGATTTGGGGGTGTGGGGGTAAACTCTAAATAATAGTGGTGAATCTTTTATTGAAACAATGAATCTAATCAAAGCAGATAGAATGTTAACTAGAATTCATCTGCCCCACAGGGACTGGGAGGGGTGGGGGGTGGGGTTTTATTGGTAAAAAATAAGTTTTGGTAAAGGGAAATGTGCTTGATATTTGCATGACTGAGACCTAAACCTGAAAGTTTTGTAACCTTTCCCATGGTGATTCAATAAATAAATAAATAAATTTTAAAAAAAAGTTAGTATTGGAAGTCTACCACTTAAGAATCCCCAATAGTCCTCACTGCATCATTCCATAAATTTATTTGTCTATAACCATTTATAAAGTTGTCCTTTGCTGTACCAACATGAAAACACATCTAAATACTTCCTCCATTGTATTTATTTTAGATTTCTTTATTATTATTTTTTAGCTTTTTTGTCCCCATAAATTGATTTATCTTTCACTGTATCACTGTCATCCTGTTGTTCATCGATTTCCTCGAGCAGGCACCAGTGATATCTCCTTCATCCTAGCCCTGAGATTTTAAAAAGTGCCACACTCGAGGCTCTTTCAGGGTCAGGAGAATGAGTCCCATCATTGTTACTGGTTTTTGGCATATTGAAGACGCCATGGGGAGTTTGCCAAACTCTGCCGTGTGGGCAGGATACTTTTGGTAGCCTGCCAGGTTCTCCAGAGTAGGACCTAGATAATAAGATGTTGCATGGCCACAAATGTGGCCGCGTGCTTCAGGGATCAGGGTTTTATATTCTCTGGTTCTTGGCCATTGATGGGATTACATGGTGTCGGGGCAGTTGGTGGGTGTAACGCCTAAATACTGGAAGGTGGGGGATCTGGGTGTAGGAGGCCCCAGACCCAATTCAAGCAGGCTTGGAGATCTACGCCCCAGGTCCCACACGCCAGGGTTCCTCTGTTGGTTGCTTCATGCGTGAGGCTTGTCCAAACATGTGGAGAGTGGTCTTAAGCATGGCTGTGGCTGGAACCGGTGGTCTTCAGCTGCCAGGGCTCTGCTTGGGGTAGAAAGGGAAACTCAACCCACTCTCCTCCAAGGGGCCGCAGTGAGGACAGCCATGCGCAGAGGCAGGAGACTCTGAACTGTTCTCTTCCAGGAGCAGGGTTTTATAGTCTCTGGGTCTTGGCCGTTGATAGGATTACATGGCGGCTGGGGTCAGTTGGTGGGTGTAATGTCTACATACTGGAAGGTGGAGGATCTGGGTGGAGGAGCCTCATTCCCAATCTGAGCAGGCTTGGAGATATACGCCCCGGGTCTTTATCTTTATAACCTGGATTTTTCAGTGAAGTAACTTAGTTATACATTTTAATAGTCACACAGAATTCCCCTATTGTATTTTATTTATTATTTTTAATTTTTTATAAAGTTGTTCAAGATATTCTATTACGTTTTATATTAAAACACCAATCCCTATATTCAAACACCAATTCCACTAACATTACATCTTCCCACCATTATATTTCCATTATGAAACTTAATCTGCCCCCAAAGCAGAAACAAAATAATTAATTTTGTATTGCTTATTATGAATATTCCACTAAAAATGATCCAAAAAAGGTTTATTAGAGGAAAGTATGTGAAGATTGGTGTATTTCACCCAGGACCCATTAAGCCCTTCTTCTATAAGAGATTAGCAACATGTTGTTAAAGGTTGAGCCATATATAAGTGAAGATTGGTGTATTGGTGTATATATAAATATATATGTATATATAATATATATAAATATACTCTCCCCTAAGATTGATTGCCTTCAACTTTAAACCCCATAAAATGTGATGTGCTATTCTTGATATATCAGTGGGGTAGTATGAGGGGTCAAGGTATAGATTCCCTCATGGGTGAGGCCTGTCTGATCACGTGGGGAGCGGTCGTGAGCACAGCAGGCTGTTGGATTCTGGAGGTTTTTGGCTGTCGGGGCTGGATCCCTTGGGGAGAGAAGGGGCCTCACCTGCCCCCTCCGGATGGTTTCTCTCAATGAAACAGCCTGGTGTGGGGCCTAGCAGCAATGCTATGTCACATCATTCTTTGCTCTCTTCCTAGAAATTTATATTGAGTCTGTAGATCATGGTCGTTAATGATGGCTCCAGAAGGCTTGTGGGCATGACTGCCAAGTTACAGAAAATAAGGGGAGATGGGAGGTTGTATTGATTTTTATACGTATATTCTTTTTCCATCAGTTTCAAAGTAGTTTGTTATAAGTAATTGGAAAAAAAAAAAAAGCATGGCCGTATGCCCACTTTGCAGGAGAATGACACCAAAAACATAATACGGGTGGAAGAGAATTGTAGGAAAAGGAAGTTTTATAATTAGTTGAAAATATTCTCTTTTTTAAAAAAGTCATAGCTTATATTATAAACTTCCTACATATAAACTTTGCAGTGTTGCTATTGACCCACCAGCCAAAGACCTAGCTCCCTGGGAGCTGTATGTGCAGTGGAGAGGGGAAAGGGACAGCTTAAAGAAGCACATATACATTGCCCTCTCCATCTACCTCACCACCAGGGAAAGTGCTTCAGGAACTGTGAAACTGTGGAGAATCTTCACTGAGCATCAGGTTTGGGGTGTTTGCCAATGGGGAAAACTGGAAGCAGTTGTTGGTCATCTGACATTCTTTCCATGTTCTTGGTCCTAGAAATAGGGTTTTTCATCCCAAGGCTTTCACTGTCTCTTCTCTCTGGACTTGGAATTCTGAATCTCAATGATTTCTCAGGCTCTTAAGAAACATCTTTTGTGTCAAAAGCCTTCATGAATCTGTGATGGCTTAGGTTTCAGATAAGGTTTTTCCAAATATACATTTTTCAGATTCTCCCTATCTCTTTCTCTGTACAGAATGGTAATATCAAAGCAAAAGCTTTTAGGAAAAACTAATGAGAAAAATAAAACGGAAGACTTAAAACTGTTAATATACAAGCAGTTATAAATCAGAATCAGGACATATAAAGCAAATATTAGCATATCTCTGGAGAAACATTTGCAACACCTGTATACTGACAAGGGACAACTCACTCTCATAAGGAGTAGATCAACTAGAGAGACAATAAGGATGAAAACAACAGCTGTAAGTAGCAAATTAGATCACCGATGTGTAATAAAGTTGTGCAGCCAACCAAAAGCCAGACACAAATTCTTCTGTGTTCTTGAGGATTGATGATATGTCGGAACACCAAAAAATACTAATACAGATGGATATAATCTCAATGATCTTAATTGATTATTTTGGTGTAAAATGGAAAATAAATCATGAAAAGAAAATTAGACAAATTCACAATATGTAGAAACAACTTCCCCTTTTGTAAATATT
The DNA here is from genome assembly GCF_029834395.1 of Sorex fumeus. Taxonomy (NCBI): domain Eukaryota; kingdom Metazoa; phylum Chordata; class Mammalia; order Eulipotyphla; family Soricidae; genus Sorex; species Sorex fumeus. The sequence continues at coordinate 9,033,413 of NW_026606188.1, forward strand.
GGATCAATTAAGAACTCAAAGGAAATATTAAAATTTCTCTTAAAACCAATGGAAGCAAGATATGAACTGGTGAAATTGACACTTTAAGTTTGTGAAACTATAAAATGTGGAAGATTTTTAAAAAATCGAAATTGTGAATATTTGCCACCAAAAAGTTGTGAAAATTTGAAGTTCTGAAGATTTTGAAATATTATCATCAAAATTTGACTATGATTTAGTATTTATTATTTTCAGTTTTTTAAAAATGTATATTTTAAATAAAGGCATATTTGTTACCATGGAGATATAAAAAGGATACATTATAGCACCATACTGCTATGAATCATTTGAAAGGCAACTGTAGGAATACTCAGAATCAAAAAATTAACTTGGTATAAGTTAACTTAAATGTTAAGAAACAATTATAAGTCATCTAAAAAATGGAAAAGAGAATGTTTTAAAATATATTTTATTAAACCAGCCATCTTGGTAACCTACATCAGAATTTAAATTTCTTATTTAAAAATAAAATATACAAATCAAAAAGTAAAATTATCAAATTAATACAGGTATTGTTACAAACGTTTAAAAAAGAAGTTTTTATATCAACCTCACAAATAAAGAATTGATGAGAAACAAAATATTTTCCTGTCAGATCAGATACAATACATGGCTAACCTTTCTCACCACTGGTAGTTAACATAATCACAGCCCTCCCGTTGATCGTCGATTTGCTCGAGTGGGCCCAGTAACGTCTCCATTGGAGACTTTGTTGTTACTGTGTCTGCCATATCGAATACGTCACGGGGAGCTTGCCAGGCTCTGTCTGCTGTGCGGGCAAGATACTCTCGGTAGCTTGCCGGGCTCTCCGAGAGGGGTGGAGGAATCGAACTCGGGTCGGCCATGTTGGCTGCTTGTAAGGCGAATGCCACAGAAGTTATGCGTGAGAAAAAAAATCAGAGGCTGGACCAATAGTACGGTGGGTAGGAGCCTTCCTGGAATGCATTGGAAGTGGGTTCAAACCCTGGTACACTCATATGGTCCCCTGAGTACCACCAGGAGTAATCCTGAGTGCAGAGCCAAGAGCAACCCCTAAGCATTGCTAGGTATAGCTCCAAAATTTAACAAAACAAAAATCCAAAATAAGTCAAAACCGTAGAGGTCAGAGTAATTGTTCTTACAGTGATAGAGCGTTCACGCTATACTCAGCAGGCACTGTTTCAATCCTCAGGACCCCACATGGTCTCCCAGGAGTGATACCTGAGCACAATAAACAGCAATACCTCTTGAGAAAAACTAGGTACAATCCTGCCCACTCCCAAAAGAAATAAAAACAAGATAAATTACTTAATTCATTAAAAATTGAAAAATAAGTAAAGTTATGACTAACTGCAATTGATACATTATACTTGAAGACACTAAATGTCTCTACAAATCTTTGAGAAGCAATAAACCAATATAGTCAAGTTACAGAGTACAAATCAATGTTCAACATGCTTATTCCATTTTATAGTCACCGAAATAGAAAAAAAATCAGGAAAACAATCTTACTAGCAATAAGAAATAGTGAATGTGCAGGGATCAACAGCACAGGAGTGTGGTAAAACAGTATCTTTTGAATAGAACTTACATTGTGGTTTCCCACTGAGGGACATTTCCCTCACTGTTTTTGTAGGACCAAATTTTATCTATTTTAAGAGAAGGTGGGAGTTAAATCAGTGTAAAACATTATGCCTATGCCTTTTTTCTGACTCAGCTGATGCCATCGGCATAACTTGATTTTTTTTTTCTGGCCCACGTACCTCTTTTAAGCCGGTATAATTGAAGATGCTGTCTTAAATAATGCAGAGAAGTTACCAGTTTTATTGGGTTTTTGACCATGGATATAGGAGAAATATGTTTTTATTAAATCTGCTTTTTAGTATCATTGATTGTAGTCAACGAGAGGACCAGAGATGAATGTGGTTGTAAGATTCTGATAGTCTTCCTTTGGGATCTAGGGATTTTAAGATAAAAAAACAATTTAAATATAATAACAAGATGCATAAATGAAACTAAGAAAATCTTTAAAAGACATTGACTATGACCGTGTGAATGGCAATGGGAAACAAAATGAGCTCTTCTGAAAGCAAGTATTTGGAATGAATAAAACTACAATGCAACCTTATATTTATATTTATATCTATCTATCTATCTATATATATATATGTTTCTTACTTATTATTCTAAAATATCTAAACATTACGTTAGAAGAAACAATGGACATTTTCAATGAGGAAATTAAGAATATACTAAATCTCAGTTTTATTTTCTGGCTAACTGTTCATAATTTTTGGTTCTCGCAATTTAGATGTTATCTACTTTAGCTTGATTATTTCTGAGAACAATTTCTTTCATTGTGGAGGACACATTTCATATTTGTACAAGATGGACAAAATATCATTTCTAAAACAACAACAAAAAATTTCAAACTACTCATATGAGAAAACTCAGAGTGAAGATCAGTGTGAATGCCAAATAAAAGGATAGCATCTGATATCACAGATGAGCTCAGAAATATTTGATCTAAGGAGTTGACAGGAGCTCTCAAATTTATGATTATACATTTCCTAGATTTACATATTTTGGGGATTTGGGGATCATAGAGAATTCTGATACCCAGAAACAGCCCCACAAGCCAAGAGCACATCGCAAGGTACAGACATTACCTACACATCTAGCACTGACAATTTTGGTGGTGCTTTATAGAAAGAAACTGAATCATGGTTGTCCTCTAACATAGTATGTCTCAAACACCAACATCACTCTGATTATGGCAAGCAGTGTCAAGGATGACATCACTTAATCACTTAATCACTTAACTTCCCGTTAGTCGTCGATTTGCTCCAGCGGGCACCAGTAACATCTCCATTTGTCCCTGTCGCGTGCTAGTGGAGCCCAATGGCATCTGTTCGCTCCGGGAACATGAAGGGCCTCAAACCGATCGTTCATGATCTTCAGGAAGAAGTCTGACCATCTGGTAGGTGGGTGGCCACGCGGTCTCTTGACATCCCGTGGAATCCAATCAGTAACAGCTCTAGTCCAACGGTCGTCTTTAAATCTCATTACGTGACCAGCCCATCTGATTTTCGACACCTTGGCATATGAGACAGCGTCCCTGATCCTTGATCGTCCACGGATGTCAGAACTCCGGATTCCTTCTCTCATTTGAGTGAAACGTGATATTCCAAGCATAGCTCTTTCTATTTTTCTTTGGGAGACCTGAATAGCGTTCTCATCTTGTTTACATAGGGCCCAGGTCTCTGAGGCATATGTTAATGCAGGAAGAACAGTGGAATCAAAGAGATGTGCCAGGAGCCGGAGGTTCTTCGTCCACTTAGCTATTTCTTCGACGTTCTTGAAGGCGTTCCAAGCCGCTCTCTTCCTCCTGCGCAGCTCGGGTGCCAGGTCATTTGTCATGTTGACCTCTCGACCTAGGTACACATAGCTGTTGCATTCGGAGATGGTCGTTCCATTGAGAGCGAATGGGGCATCAGGAACAAGGCTGTTTCTCATAAACATTGTCTTCGTAAGATTCAGCTGTAGTCCTACCTTTCCACACTCACAGTCAAAGTCGTTCAGCATTTGTGCCGCTTGGCTGATGTTTGGTGTTATTAAAACAATGTCATCAGCAAAGCAGAGGTGGTGTAGTTGCCGACCATCTATCTTCACTCCCATTCCTTCCCATTCCAGTCGTCGCATGATGTTCTCGAGGGTGGCACTGAAGAGTTTCGGTGAAATGGTATCACCTTGCCGCACCCCTCTCTTGACATCAACGATCACTTCTTTGTAGAATGGTGAGATCCTGGTAGTGAATCCGCAATACAGCTCACGGAGGATCCTGATGTATTGGACTTGAATGCCCTGATTGGCTAGGGCTTCAATGACTGCTTCCGTCTCAACAGAATCAAAGGCCTTCTTTAAATCAATGAATGTTAAACAGAGCGGCATCTTGAACTCCCGAGAAACCTCAATGAGCTTGGTTATCGTGTGGATATGATGGATGGTGCTGAATCCTTTGCGGAACCCGGCTTGTTCGCATGGTTGTCCTTCATCTAGTGTTCTGCCAATCCTATTTAGGATGACTTGAGTGAACAACTTGTAGATGACAGACAATAGGCAGATTGGGCGATAGTTGCCAATGTCATGGATGTCTCCCTTCTTGAACAGTAGTACGGTCCTGCTGGTTTTCCACTGGGACGGAACCTTGCATTCAGACAGGTAGCGTGTGAAGAGCCGAGCCAGTGTGTTGATGAGTACTGACGGCAGGTTCTTCAGGTGTTCAGGTCTGACCTTGTCTGGGCCGGGTGCTGTTTGTTTCTTTACTGACGAAATGGCATGTCGGATTTCGGAAGGATGACATCAGTCTTTATATTCATCAGATAATTATTTATTTTGTGATCACTTGCAGCAGTAGTTTAATTTGTTTCTTTGGGTTTGGCTTGGTAGCTGAAAAACTTTTCATAGACTTTGCAAATAAAATCTAAATCTTCCTGAGACCTTTATTTCTCTGACTTTGGAACAAGACTTCATTAATAATAAGCAGTTATGATGATACATTTTTATGTTAACATCAATATGTATAATGCTCTGGTCCTGAATATGTTAACTAACGTGCCTTTCTGCCTCCTTGCCTTTTGGTATGCCTGAATCGAGGAAGAGATGCTTCTTGGCTTAGAAATAAATTTATGGTGTAGCTTTGTTCAAATTCTAGAGTAATGGGGTATTAGCTCCTAGATTGCCATTTTCCTGATGTTACAGGAGCTGAGGCTATAGACATATACTGAGGAAATCCCCAGAGCCATATGTATTCTTCTGTTATGATAATGTTACCATTAGTCTTGATTGCTTTTGATGATAGTTTCTGGTTACAGAATTGCCCAAAGCTAAAAGTTTAGTTTCCTCACATTTTCCCCTTTAATTTTGGAGAGTCTTTTTATTTTACTTTTATTTGAAATGAATTCCTGTGCAGTTATTATGGCATTTTATGTAGCCTGTCATTGTAGTAATCAATTTTATATTTTCTTCACGCCAGTTCAACAGTCTGCTCTTGACGAGCACTTTGTCATATTTACTAGGGTTCTTGTCATACATTGGAAAACACTTCCTCTATTTGTCTCCTAAATTTTCTTTTTTCCCTTGTTAGTAATTTTGCTATCTCTATATCAATGTTCTGACTGGTTGCAATTACAAGTTTTCCCAGCTGGGAGCATGTAGCATTTTCTCAGTCTCTGCAACATGCTGATCTAGTCTGATAGGAGTTTCAATTGTTTCACCTCCGTGTTCTGCATATTTACCGGGCTTTGTTTGAAAGGAACTAAGTTTGAGGGGGCAGAAGTTTTCTTCTTTGCAAATTTTTTCTGAGACAAACCTCATGTTGTTTAGAGATCATGCTAGTGAAACGAATTCAAATTTAAGTCCGATCTCTTGGAATTGCTGCCTAGAGATTCTAATTCAAGTTTCATCTGAAAAAAATGTCTAATTCAAAACAAGAACCTCTTAGTTCAAATTCTAAATGAGAAACGAACTAACCCTACCTGTTGCAAGTAGCATTAAAATAAAATCTTGTTATACATTGAATATTGTGAAGGTCTGGTTGACTGTCTACACAGATGTAGGGGAGTTGGTGTTCTTCACGTAGTCAATCTGTAATTATTGCTACAGATGTTACTGTTTAATGGTTTGTTCATGTCAAAGCATTGGTAATGATAAGAGTACTTCTCTGAAAAAGCGATTCGCAAATGGCAAATCAGGGACCAGAAAGATGGGCAGGGCTTTTAACATGCATGTGGCCAAGCCACGTTTGATCCTGAAGCTCCATATTGTGCCAGGAATACTGCCAGGAAAGAACACAGAGCGAAGAGTAAGCCCTGAGTAAGACTGACGTAGAGCACAAAGCAACGAGTAAGCCCTGAGTAAGAGTGATGTAGTCCAAAACTCATCACAAATGAAAAACAAAATGAAAGAAAATAGCGCCTACAAATAAGAAGGTTCTTTCAGGTTAAGGCATTGAGAGTTTGACTTGGCAGACCTGGAGTAAAATCAGAGAATCTGCATTGGTAGTAAATTTTTCAGAAAGCACTACTGTTCATAATCAGGCAAAAGGTGCTCTAAGCAGCAAACTATTTTTTCTAAATATGTTTTCAAGTTTCTGAGACTGTACCTCTCATGATTTTTAAAACTGCATTTGAATGCTGATTTTGGCATGATGATAAACATCAGAAGGACAGAACCACCAATAAATGTTAATAAATTTGAAATTCAAGAATTCAAAAATTTAAATAACAACACACATATTCTATGGACAAGTTTATTTATGTAGGTGACTTGTTTGTTTAGCCTATTTTTTTTCTCATCTAACACAAATACAGATGACGGAAGATTTATAATCCTCCAAACATGGCTTCAAAACTCATGTAAAAGAAAGCAAATATGGCAGAGCAAATGAAGGAAACTGATTAATAGATTTACTTGAAATGATATTGAGACAAGTTTCATTTATTATTTCTAAAACCACTAACAATTCACTTATAAATACTTCTAAGATATGATTAATAAAAATCATATTATAGTCCCAGTAAAGCATAAGAAAACCAAGAAAATTCTACAGAAGTTAATTAGTACACTTTGAAGGTGAACCGGAAGAGTAAGAAGTAAAATTCCTGAAATAATAAGAGACTTACACTTTTTCGTTATATTTAAGAATTCCAAACTGGTTAAAAAGCCATTAATGTAATGAAATATAACATTAAAAAATCACTATAGAACATGAATAATCACCTTATTCAAAGCTTTAATACAAATTATGTTGGCCTTAAATAACCTCTGTTTTATGAATTATGAGAAGCAAATAGTATTGAAAGCACTGTGAAAATCATCTGAAATGATCTTGAAACAATATTTGAGTAAAATGAGCGCCAATATTGATTTCTGAGTTGGACGACTTTATAAAACTTAAACTATAGACACATCAAATATTTTTCATTACTACTGTTCATTATTTTATTTTCATTATTATTTCTCATTATTTTATTTAGGCATGTAATAAAATATGCAGTGTTTATTACTTCAAAATCTTAAATAAGATAAAATTGACATACATAATTAATTTATTAATTATAAGTAAATGAACATTTTAAGTAGCTTCTTTTCAGAAATGCAATCAGTGAAACTGGTCAACCACCTTAACATAGACAGTCAACATCCTGCTCGTTGTGAACTTTTATAATCCCTGGAGTTAATCGTCCAAAATATTTTGTCCTGTACCTGGAAATTCACAGATCTGCTTTATGACAGTTTACATTATATGGAATTTACTATAATTTAATGCAAATGAGATCATTAAGTGTATTTTATTTTATCTGTTTTTTAAAACTGTAGATTCATTATTTGCTGTTGAAATAACATAGCAAAAATGCTGATAATGTTGGGTGTTTTGTGCGTGTATGAGTATGTGTGTGTATTTACTATACCTCTACCAACTAGCCTCCTCACCCCACCCTGTTCCTTGGTATCTCAGGTCAGTTAAATTCCAAGGGTTTGTGATCACAGAATTCTGTTTACTCCCTTGGTTTATTTATCATATGTCTACCACATATGACTAAGATCATCTGGATCTGTGTCTATTTGTCCACTCATTAAACTATTTCACTTGACATGTTCTATCCAGCCAGTCGTCTAAATTGTTCGGTGCTCCATTCATGTTGCAATATTTGTGTAAAAGTTTTTTTAGAGTAGCCTCTACCAGTTCTCATATTCTCCCCAATAATATTTAGAGATGGGCTGGAGCTATAGCACAGCGGGTAGGGCATTTGCCTTTCAAGCAGCCAACATGGCTGACCCGAGTTCAATTCCTCTGTCTCTCTCGGAGAGCCCAGCAAGCTACCGAGTGTATCTCACCCGCATGACAAAGCCTGGCAAGCTCCCTGTGACGTATTCAATATGCCAAACACAGTAACAACAAGTCTCACATTGGAGACATTACTGGGCCTGCTCAAGCAAATCGATGAACAATGGGAGGACAGTGACAGGGACAATATTTAGAGATCTAATATTGAGAGATATTAGATATTAGATATTAGTCTGACAAACTCCCCGTTATATCACAATTCTAGAAAAAAGTGCAAACATCTATCAAGACACTCGATTAAATATAAACTACATAGGGTTTTTTTAATTAGCAACAAATAAGGTATACCCAATATGCCAAATACCAGTAACAATGATGGGTCTCATTCTCCTAACCCTGAAAAAGCCTTGAATATGGCACTTTAAAAAAAAAAATCTCAGGGCTAGGACGAAGAAGACGTTACTGGCACCTGCTCGAGGCAATCGACGAACAACAGGGTGGTCGTGATCGTGTGAATATTGAGAGAAAAATAGGAATCAGTACATATCTACTAATAAAATGTTTAGTAAAGTCTACAAGAGTGACATAACAGATGCTGTATTACCATACCTATTTTCTGCTACTCACATCCATTTTAGAAGACAAATATTTCCCAAATTCTATTTCTCATCTCTAGTTTACATTATAACAAAATTCCAAGATAGGTCTTGGATAAAGGAATAGAAGGAATTTTCCTTAAATATAATGTCTTAATCAAGTCCAATATAAGAGTAAAGCTGTCTTTAGACATATAAAATGTGAAATAAAGTTAACCCACAGTACAATACAATGCACTACAATATAATGCAATACTTTCAGTAAAATTTCTCTAAACTCACAAATATGCTCATTTACACTGTGGGTAGGGCATTTGCCTTGCATGCATCCAACCTGGGTTCGATACCCCCACCCCTCTCGGAGAGCCTGGCAAGCTAAAGAGAATATCCGGACCACATGGCAGAGCCTGGCAAGCTCCCCATGGTATATTTGTTGTGCCAAACACATTAACAAGAAGTCTCACAATGGAGACATTACTGGTGCCTGCTCGAGCAAATTGATAAACAATGGGAGGATAGTGCTATAGTGCTATCTTTACCCTTAAACTCTCTTCCCTTTTCTCCTCCTAATTCTTTTTCCTTCCTAAGTCCTATTGTTTCTCAGTGCTTTTATGCATTCCACCTCTGACTCTGGAGATTTTTAACCTCCCTATCTTAAGCTTTCTTATGTCTGTGCTGACAGATAACTCTGATGCAGAATATTAGAGCTAGGTCAGAGTAAGGAATATCAGCATTTTTCTGGATAAATTTTACAGAGTTGAAGCCCCTGAGATAGCTTGTACTACTATGTATTTTGAACGTGTTATTAGAATAAGAATCATGTTTCCAGGGCATGATGAAGCAGCATCCCAGTGGTATTTTACAGACTAAGGGCATAGGAGTTTCAAAGATCAAAAAGAAAGGTGGCTTGAGCTTCTGCCACTCTGGGTCTGTTTCTCTATCCATTTTGTGTCTAAGGGGAGGAGTTAGAATGCTTTGCGACAGAATTCTGCAGGTTGAAAATTTCTGGTTACAATAAGCAGATGAGTTTACAAAATGACACAATCAGTTATTTAAATTCCAATTACACATATAAACGTGGCAGTTTAGCCACTATAGTGTTATATTTTATGCATAATCCTGAATAAAGTTTGTACTTAAGTGGCCTAAACTACAAATTAACATAATACTCTAGTTAGTGTATATTAGTTACCTTATTTGTTGCTAATTAAAAAAACCCTATGTAGTTTATATTTAATCGAGTGTCTTGATAGATGTTTGCACTTTTTTCTAGAATTGTGATATAAACAGATCTTTATGTCTAACCAGCACAAAAAACCCTAATCCTTGCTTTTCGTACTTATAATATTCTATATACCTATTGCTTTTATTATTTTCTATTATAGATTATATATTTATGCCATTATAAAAGTTTTAGATTGTGCAGTCTCTGAAATGTTATAATACTTCTAAAAGTGTCTAAAATATAAATAATAAACTGTGTCTTTTGGTGGTCGAATCATAAATTTAAATATAGGGAGATGGTGTGTGTGTGTGTTTGTATGTGTGTGTGTGTGTGTTTTCTCAAGGCATTAGCTAGCTATGTTAAGACATTGACTTATTCTGACTGACACTATTTATTGGGCATAACATCAATAGTTCCACAAGTTCACATATTATTCCACTTTTAACATTAATAGTCTAGAAGATTTGGCCAACTCTAATTATATTTCAGAGATTCAAATATACCAACCTTGAATTTCATGCTAGAAAACAATGCTTACTAGATTAATTAATAAGTACAGAATGCTCTAACTTAGGACACAAAGACAAAATTTGCAGAGAATGAAGTATAGGGATTCTTACTAGACAATTGATAGCAAGTTATTAAAATTGTTAATTAAAATTAGAGTATAACAGATAGAGAAGAGAGCACCAAATAAAGGGTGTTGTGAGGATCCTCCCAGGGTGAGAGAAGCATGCTGAAAGTAGACTATAGACCAAACATGATTGACACTCAATGCCTCTCTTGCAAACCACAGGACACATAAGGAGAGAGAGAGAACATGGAGGAATGCCCTACTACAGAGGCAGGGTGGGAAGAGGGAGATGGGGGGTGGGAGGGATGCTGGGACCTGTGATGTTGGAGGATGGGCGTTGGGTGGAGGGATGGGTACTTGATCATTGTGTGACTGAAACGCAAGCACAAAAACTTGAAAGTCTATAACTGTACCTCATGGTGTTTCATTAATAAAAAAATAAATTAAAAATAGAGTATAAAGTTCATTTTCATTGTAGATAACCCATTTCCTTGCTTTAATTTTTATATGCCAGATGACAAAGGTGATGTAGAATTTGTTTGCAGGAGGTGTGAGTACATAGTCCTCTAGCACTGGCAGAAGTGATTCCAAGGCAGAGAGTTGAGAGTAACTACTAAAAATATTTCTGAATGTGATTAAAAATGGTACAAAATCAATTTACCAAAAAACCAAACTTCCTTGTGTAGTTCTTATTCCAAGCCGACACTAGAGAGCCCTGAAAGGGGTAACTAGATCCTTCGAAGGGAAAACTTAGCTTCTAGAGAACCAACTTCTCCAAGATCTTATTGTGCTCAACAACATTTTTTGATACCATCAAATGGTGTCAATTTACAGAAACATTGCTTTTTGTATCAATAGGCACTACCAAAAATGAGGAAGGAAGAAACTGATAAAAGATAAGGTCTTTATAAGGTATTTTAAAACCCACTATTCCTATCATTAAAGAAACCTCAATCACAGCAAGTTGTTTGAGTATTAATGAAAAATTAAGACTAATTTTATTAGTATATATTTTGGAGGAACTTATTTCTTAAGACTAATATTTTATATTATTTTCCCCTTGTCTGATATCAGTTCAATAATTCCCCACTGATAATTTGCATTAGTGAATTACAAAATTTTTAATTTGTAAAGATCTTTCTAATTGAGTTTTATTTTTGGAGTTATAAAGATAATACTGGAAGTAAGGTACTAACCGTGGTCTGATTCCTAGACCTACATATAGTTCCCTAAGCACCACCAGAAGTAACCGCAACCATAGAACCAAGAGTAAACTCTGAACATAGCTGGTCGTGCCCCCCCCCCCAGCATTTTATTGTTAAAATGTAATAAATATGGTTACAGCAGTGTCAAAATTTATGGATGCACGTGTGTGTAAGGGGCGTGTGTGTATGTGTGTGTATGTGTGTGTATGTGTGTGTATGTGTTTGTGTGTGTGTGTGTGTGTGTGTGTGTGTGTGTGTGTGTGTTGAGACACATCTCAGTATGACTTACTCCTGGATCTCTGCTCAGAGAATAGTCTTGACATGGTTCAGGGCACCATGTGGGATTCTGGCGTTTGACCTGGCTCAGAAAGGCAAAAGACACTGCGAGGCACTGTACCATTTCTCCAGCCTCTAAAATTGATGGAATTATATAAAAATTTAAAGTTACCTCATTACTGGTAATGTGCTTAGGATTCTCCTTACCCATGCCGCCAAGGCACCTATAATCTGGTCTTCACAGCCCCCATCTGCTTTTGTAGTTTGAAAAGTGTTTTTACAATTCAAGGTCAAGAGTTTGCTATTATTCCATATTATCTAGTCCCTTGTTTGGTCTCCATATTCTGCTTGTTAATCAGTTAAACCATTTTACCCAGTCAGGACACCACAGAATTCTCACAAATGTATAAAGTAATCAAAATTCAGATAAGAATTTTACCTTTTTTTTTCAGGAAAAAATTCCCCCTTTTTCATGAAGAAATAGACAACAGTGGCCAAACAGATAAATAAGAAATACTTATTCAGAAACTGCTTCTGTTACTAGTTGGAAAGAGCATAACTGGCCAATGGTAAAAGAATAGGAAGAGGAGGAGAGAGTCATTCGACAAGATAGGGTAAACCGGACAGCTGTAAGATTTGCCTAACCACCATGCGTCAGCCTGAGATCAGCTTGTCACAGGGGAATTTGCTTTATAATAAGGCATATACAAAGTATACGCTGGAGCAATAGCAAAGCACGTAGGGAATTTGCCTTGCAGTGCTACTCTGCCCCTCTCGGAGAGCCCGGCAAGCTACCGAGAGTATCTGGCCCACATGGCAAAGCCTGGCAAGCTACCCGTGATGTATTCTATATGCCAAAAACAATAACAAGAAGTCTCACAATGGAGATGTTACTGGAGCCTGCTCGAGCAAATGGATGAACAATGGTAGGACAGTGCTACGGTGCTATATTCATAGTTCTGATAATGTACAGGATTAGTGAACTCACATATAAAATATTATGCTACATAATAATTTTATTTTTTTATACTTCTACTCAAATCTCTTCGATAACCATGTCCACTTACCGACATACCAAATTCCACAGGATGGGTATGTCGTTCCCAACATTCTCCCTTCCAAAATCCGACATGCCATTTCATCAGTAAAGAAACAAACAGCACCCGGCCCAGACAAGGTCAGACCTGCACACCTGAAGAACCTGCCATGAGTATTCATCAATACACTGGTTCAGCTCTTCACACACTACCTGTCTGAATGCAAGTTTCTGTCCCAATGGAAAACCAGAAGGACCATACTACTGTTCAAGAAGGGAGACATCCATGACATTGGCAACTATCGCCCGATCTTCCTGTTGTCTGTCATCTACAAGATGTTCACTCGGGTCATCCTAAACAGGATTGGCAGAACACTAGATGAAGGACAACCATGTGAGCAAGCCAGGTTCCGCAAAGGATTCAGCATCATTGACCATATCCACACAATACCCAAGCACATTGAGGTTTCTCGGAAGTTCAAGATGCTGCTCTGTTTAACTTTCATTGATTTAAAGAAGGCCTTTGATTCTGTTAAGACGGAAGCAGTCATTGAAGCCCGAGCCAATCAGGGCATTCAAGCCCAATACATCAAGATCCTCCGTGAGCTGTAGTGCGGATTCACTACCAGGATCTCACCATTCTACAAAGAAGTAATCATTGATGTCAAGAGAGGGGTTCGGCAGGGTGATGCAATTTCACTGAAACTCTTCAGTGCCAACCTCGAGAACATCATGCGATGACTGGAATGGGAAGGAATGGGAGTGAAGATATATGGTCAGCAACTAAACCACCTCCGCTTTGCTGATGACATTGTTTTAATAACACCAAACATCAGCCAAGCGGCACAAATGCTGGCCGACTTTGACAGTGAGTGTGGAAAGGTAGGACTATAGCTGAATCTTACGAAGACAGTGTTTATGAGAAATAGCCTCATCCCTGATTCACTCTCAATGGAACGACCATCTACGAATGCAACAGGTATGTGTACCTAGGTAGAGAAGTCAACATGACAAATGACCTGGCACCTGAGCTGCGCAGGAGGAAGAAAGCAGCTTAGAACGTCTTCAAGAACGTCAAAGAAATAGCTAAGAGGACAAAGAACCTCCGGCTCCGGGCACATCTCTTTGATGCCACAGTCCTTCCTGCATTAACATATGCCTCAGAGACCTGGGCCCTATGCAAACAGGATGAGAACGCTATTCGGGTCTCCCAAAGAAGAATTGAAAGAGCTATGCTTGGAATATCACATTTCACTCAATGAGAGAAAGAATCCGGAGTTCCGACATCCATCGACCATCAAGAATCAGGGATGCTGTCTCGTTTGCCAAGGTGTCAAAAATCAGATGGGCTGGTCACGTAATGAGATTTAAACATGACTGCTGGACTAGAGCTGTTACCAACTGGATTCCACGGGATGTCAAAAGACCGGGTGGCCGCCCATCTACCAGATGGTCAAACTTCTTCATAAAGATCATGAACGATCGGTTTGAGGCTCTTCATGTTCCCAGAGCAAACAGAAGCCATTGGGCTACACTAGCACGTGACAGGGACAAATGGAGACATTACTGCTGCCCGCTCGAGCAAATCGACAACTAACGGGAAGTTAAGTGATTAAGTGAATAATTTTATAATATATATTATAATAATTTTATAATATATATTATGAAACTCTTCACTGCTACCCTCGAGAACATCATGCGACGACTGGAATGGGAAGGAATGGGAGTGAAGATATATGGTCGGCAACTACACAACCTCCGTTTTGCTGATGACATTGTTTTAATAACACCAAACATCAGCCAAGCGGCACAAATGTTGGCCGACTTGGACCTTGAGTGTGGAAAGGTAGGACTGCAGCTGAATCTTACGAAGACAATGTTTATGAGAAACAACCTCATTCCTGACACCCCATTTGCTCTCAATGAAATGACAGTCTCCGAATGCAACAGGTATGTGTACCTAGGTCGAGAAGTCAACAGAACAAATGACCTGGCACCCGAGCTGCGCAGAAGGAAGAGAGTGGCTTGGAACACCTTCAAGAATGTCAAAGAAATAGCTAAGAGGATGAAGAACCTCCGGCTCTGGGCACATCTTTTTGATTCCACTGTTCTTCCTGCATTTACATATGCCTCAGAGACCTGGGCCCTACGCAAACAGGATGAGAATGCTATTCAGGTCTCCCAAAGAAGAATTGAAAGAGCTATTCTTGGAATGTCACGTTTCACTCAAATGAGAGAAAGAATCCGGAGTTCCGACATCCATCGATGATCAAGAATCAGGGACGCTGTCTCGTTTGTCAAGGTGTCAAAAGTCAGATTGGCTGGTCACGTAATGAGATTTAAAGATGACCGCTGGACTAAAGCTGTTACCAACTGGATTCCATGGGATGTCAAAAGACCGGGTGGCCGCCCATCTACCAGATGGTCAGACTTCTTCATAAAGATCATGAACGATCGGTTTGAGGCTCTTCATGTTCCCAGAGCGAACAGATGCCACTGGACTACACTAGCACGCAACAGGGACAAATGGAGACGTTACTCGTGCCCGTTTGAGCAAATTGACGTCTAACGGGAAGTTAATTTAAGTGATTAAGTGATATTATGTTATATACTATAAATAATTGATAAAGAAATATATAAAACAGGGAAATTATTGCTTTATAATATTTTGTAGTTCTATTTTTATAATTCTAAATGGCTTCATTCTTTGTAGTGCATTATGTAATAATAATGATACAGTAGACATGAAAAATGCGTTGTGCCCGGTGAGGTAGTTAACTTAGTTGGACATTTTAAGTTTTCCCATTGAAAATTTATTCAATCCAAATAGATATTGGGATGGTTTGAGTAGAGGTGGCAGCAAACAAAAGGGAGCTACAGCCAGGCTCTCTTTCTTTGCATGTACCCAGGCCAGCTGCAGACGCAGGTACTGTTTGCACATCTGGACATGTGTCAGGATCAGGGAGACTTCAAGGCGCAGACAGAGGCAGTGTTCTGAGCACCAGATCTCACTGATGGGCACTCAGTGGTATCTGGAGTCAAGGAAATCTGAGAGTTTAGTTGGAGACGCACCCAGGGGCAATATTTTAGTCAGATAAGACCTGATCATTGTACACTGGAGGTGAGCAGATGGTGAGGACAGAACTTCAGAAGTTACAAGGATCCAGACAACACAGGACAGGATTCGAGACTTCGGACATGAGGATAAGTGACTGGGCTTGGGGAAGGAACTAGGGTATTTAAACTGCACAAGAACTAACTTCTTCACCTTCTGGATTTTGTATGCAAACTTTCAGACAATTCACAAAAATACATAAGGTCATAAAAGTCCACTTTTTGTGATAACAAAGTATTTGGTGAAATATAGAAAATGGTATGTTTATTATATATGTGGGCTGGAGCTATAGCACAGCGGGTAGGGCGTTTGCTTTGTATGCAGTCGACCTGGGTTTGATTTCTCCGCCCCTCTCGGAGAGTCCGGCAATCTATAGAGAGTATCTCACCCACACGGCAAAGCCTGTCATGCCACTCGTATGTATTCGATGTGCCAAAAACAGTAACAAGAAACCTCACAATTTGTTGTGAGAGGTTAATATACTGGTGCCCGCTCAAGCAAATCAATGAACAACCAGGAGGAGAGTGCTACAGTGTTATTATATACGTACAAATAAAATAAATGCAATGTATAAACAACCAAACTTTAATACAAAAATCTCATCAACATATGTTGCTTAGTTGTAGATTTTCAAATTTTATTATTCAATGTATACCTTATATTAAAAAGAAAATAAAATGCTGAGGAAAAGACCGAGTACATTGGGTAGGCCTGGTATTTAGCAGGCACTCGACCTGGTTCTGTATCTGTAACAAAAGAGTTCCTCTAGCAGCTGGAATACAGACATGGAGTTTCCCAGCTCAAAGTGAGAGTACAGTGAGGGAGAGCATACCCACATAGTGAACAATGGTTACTGGCACAACTGACCTAAGATTTGTTGAATATGACTTTGGAGGGGTACCCTTTCATCCCCTCAAATTAAACCCTTTTCTTCTCAGAAAGCTTGAACTCTCTTAGTTTCTAAGAAAAAGATATAAATTCAAATAACAACTTAGTTCATCTACACTTTCTTTTTTCATTGACTCACCATGTGATACAGTTACAGTTTTACAAACTTTCATGATTATGTTCCAATCATACAATGATCAAGCAACTTTTTCTCCAGCAGTGCACCTTCTCCACCAATGTTCCCAGTATCTCTCCTGCCACCCTCAACCACCCACACCATCCCACCCCCTCCTTCTGGGGCAAACACCTTCCTTTTCACTCTCTACTCTTGGGCTTTATGATTTGCAATAAGATCCTGAGATGCCATGATCTTTGGTCCGTAGTCTACTTTCAGCACATATAGCCCATCCCCAGCGATCCCTCCCACCATCACTTAGTGATCCTTTCTCCATCCCAACTGCCTTTTCACCCAGCACATGAGGCTGGCTTCTTAACTGTGGAACGACACTTCCTTTGTCATGTTACTAAATATACAATTTCTATGAGATATTCTTACTTGTAATCACATAAAACTCAAATTTAAATTCGCATTTTAAGTGACATACCTAAAGTAGTTTGATTATGTTCCTCCTCAATAGAAAAAAAACTTTAGTTATCCACTTTTAGTTTTTTTCCCTTTAAATATGGCCTCTACTTGGAAATAAATCTAAGAGCCATTTGAATTTTTCCAATATCCATCCATTTATTTATTTATTTATAGATAGGTCAAGAACTAATTTTCATATCAACACATCAAAAGCTTAGAAGGCAGGAGACTCATGTCCTTAAAGCTACATTCTTCTCTGTGCAAGATCACATAAAAGGGTTTATATAGAGGGGAAAAAAGTACAGTAGAGCAAAGGTGTATTTTAGAAGTGAGGAAACAAGGTTAGGTTCCAGAACTATGAATTCCTTCTTCTGCTGTCTTTGGAAATACACCTCCTCTTATGTACAACCCTAAACACAGACAAGCTAGATGTGTTATCAACTCTATCTTTAGACTTTGGGGCAGAGGGACCATAAGAATAAAGATGACAAGTGTTCCTGCCAAAGAGCTTGTACTTTCTAAAATGGCTCAATGGGTCTCCAGTGTTATTTCTTTTTTTTTTCTGTAAGTTGTGAACTGGATTAAATCTGCTTGCTTTCTGCTTGGTAAACATTTTTCCTTTTTCTTGAGAATTTTAACATAAGGGTAAACTGTTCTCAGTATTTCTAGTCCCCACTGTTGGAGCACATTTTAAATAAACTGTCTCAATTTCTTCTATTAATGGTAACTGATAACAATAACATCAAAACCTCAATCCCCAGATAATTTCTCTGTGGAATTAAACTTTATTTATAAACTAAAAGCACACAAGTGTTAACCAAGAACACTAGAATCACTCACAAATAATAAACCATTAAAAAAACATAAAAGACTTTCCACATTATGCTTATTTCAAATATATTATAAAAGAACAAGTAGTTATTAAGTTTAGCTAGCCAAAATTATACTCAAAATTAAAATCACGACGATCACGATCACGACCACCCTGTTGTTCGTCGATTGCCTCGAGCAGGTGCCAGTAACGTCTTCTTCGTCCTAGCCCTGAGATTCTTTTTTTAAAGTGCCATATTCAAGGCTTTGTCAGGGTTAGGAGAATGAGACCCATTATTGTTACTGGTATTTGGCATATTGGGTATACCACGGGGAGTTTGCCAGACTCTGCCGTGTGGGCAGGTTACATTTGGTAGCCTGCCAGTTTGTCCAAAGTAGGAATGAGATGATAAGATGTCGCGCGGCCGGGAGCTGAGTGTGATAATCTCTGGATCCTGGCCTTTGTTGGAGTTACACGGCAGTTGGTGGGTGTAACTGTCTAGTTACTGGCAGGTCCAGTCCCAAACTGTGCAGGCTTGGAGATCTCAGCCCCAGGTTCCACACACCTGGGTTCCTCTGCCAGTTCTTTTATGCGTGAGGCTCATCCAAGTGTGTGGAGAGTGGTTCCAGCATGGCCTTGGCTGGGCCCCAGTGGTCTTCAGCTGTTGGGCCCTGGTGGAGACAGTCAGGCATATGGTAGGAGACTCTGCCTTGTTCTCTCCCAGGAGCTGAGTGTGATAATCTTTGGATTTAATCAAATTTAATCAAAATTAAAATATATGTTCAAAAATATTTTGTATATTCCAAAACAAAAACCTTTCATCATGCTATTTTGATCCTAAATTTGTGTGGATCCTATTTCAAAAA
Organism: Sorex fumeus; assembly: GCF_029834395.1. Classification (NCBI taxonomy): domain Eukaryota; kingdom Metazoa; phylum Chordata; class Mammalia; order Eulipotyphla; family Soricidae; genus Sorex; species Sorex fumeus. Next base: position 9,052,458 of record NW_026606188.1, read on the forward strand.
TCACTTTTGGGGACGGGAGCAATAACACAGTGGGTAGAGCATTTACCTTGCACATAGTCAACCTGGGTTCAATTCTCAGCATACAATATGGTCCCCCAAGCACTGCCAAGAGTAATTCCTGAGTGCATGAGCCAGGAGTAACCCATAACCCTTATGCATTGCCGGGTGTGACCCAAAAAGCAAAAATAAATAAATAAATAGATAAATAAATAAATCACTTTCCTGTGTTGGAAGTAAGCAGTAAAGAATCCATTAAACAAGAGCCACACTACCTCTCATATACATCTCTGAAATTAGCAGTCTTCTCTTTCTCCCTACAAGTACTAAACATGAGATTATTTTTTTCTTTCTAGTAACTTGTGCATTTTTGTCATTAAGGATACTAAGTATTTCAAAGCATGTTGAAAGAGAATATTTTATGTGCTAAGAGAGAGAGAACAAAGGGAATGCCCTGCCACAGAGTTGGGGTGGGGTGGGGTGGGTGGGTGGGAAGGGGTGGGGGTGGTGGGAAGGATACTGGGAACATTGGTAATGGAGAATGGGCACTGATGGAGTGATGGGTACTCAATCATTGTATGACTGTAATGAAAGCACAAAAGTTTTAAGTCTGTAACTGTACCTCATAGTGATTCACTAATAAAATTTTTAAAAAAATCATCAGGGCGGTCAAAGATATCAGAGCTGTCAGACTTAGAGTATATTGTAGCAGCACCAGGTACTGGATTTGTGATATATGCTTGCAAGGCAGGCATTCTAAAACTCTGAACTATTACTCCAGGACCTTATTTTCTATTTAAAAGAAATTTACCCTTATTATTGTATGAAATGTGTGCATGTCCTGTAGTCTCTAAAACTGTGGAATTTGTATTGTTATATGGCCACAAGTAAAACATTTCTCTTAGTAAAAAAAAAAGAATTTTGAGATTAGATTAAAATCATAACATTATTTTTCAACCACTGCAAACATCTCATTAAGCACTTGAAAGAAATATTTATGATAATTATTTTACTGTCAAATTGTATTATTCAGAGAACATTAAATACCATTTGGAATGCTGATAAGTACTAGTCAAAATTGGGAATATGTATGTAAAAAAATCCCGGTTAGTTGGGATGGCGCCACCAGCAGGTCAATCTGTACCTGTGGGGGCTGGTGTATCAGCAGCCTGATCGTGGCTTTAGACTTCCACATACCCCCAAATTACTGCAGTGCCTTTGGCCAGACCCCAACAACTTGGGATCAAGTTTACCAAGAAATTAAATGGACAAATGTTAGGTATATGAGAGCCACACCCATAAACCACTCCTGGCTCAGCTATATAAGTTCATTTATTTCCCTTATTTCAGAAACCCATAAATCTCAAAAGAGGTAAAAAGACACAGTTAGGGTCAGCAGTGCAGAGGTTAGCAGGAACCAGTGACTGAGATCGCCAAGCCTGCTTGGATTGGGACAGGGTCTCCTCCACCTAGGTCCCCAGTTTTCCAGTAGCTTGGCATCACACCCATAAACTCCTCCTGGTGCCATGCAATCCCATCAGTGGCCAAGACTCAGGGACTATAAACTAAAACTCCCAGAAGACAATGACACAGAGTTTACTGAACATTATATTCTATCCATAGCAAGCAATACAGAACAAATTGTCTAGCAGTGCCTTTTCGGCAGGTTTGAGTGGTGGTGGGACTGGTATAGAAATATAGAATTTAACCAAAGTAGAGAGCGAGTATGGGGAGATTGTCTGACACACAGGCAGAGAAAGGGTTAGAAAATGGTGTGGGTGGGAGGGAACACTGGGGATTTGGGTGGTGGAAAATGTGCACTGGTGAAGGTATGGATGTTTGACGACTGTATGACTGAAGCTCAAAAATCTCAAACAGGAAAGCTTTGTAACTGTATCTCATGGTGAATCAATTAACACAGGCAAAATTATAATAAAATTAACAGTCTGAATAAAAATTAGTAATGTGAAGTTCATTCCCAATTCAACCAGCTTAGTCAATGACTAAATAAATAGCAGTACATTATAAAAATGAATATGAGGGATTTTAATAATGCTGTGTTTATCAAAGACAGTAAGCCATTGTATGTGGGCTGTGCCATTCTGTTTTTTACTTAGTATTATATTACAATGTCATTGAAGAAAGAGCCAATATATTTACTGAACACAATAGTACTCACACAGAAGCCATCTCAGAGATAGCAATTGGGTGCGTATTAGAGAAAAAAAAACTTTTTCTACTAAAAATTATCTGCTAATTAAGGGCCAGTGCAATAGAACAGTGACTAGAGCACTAGTCTTGTACATGGCCAACTGGCCAACCCTGGGTTTGATTCTCTGCACCCCAGAGTCCCCTGAGCTCTTGTCAAGAGTGAACTCTAAGCACTGCCAGGTCTAGTCCCCAAAACATACAAAGTTGTCTCCTCATATCCTATATTGGAGTTAGATTAATCTCAGATCACTTGGTACAAACTACAATAAGAAATGAAAAATGCATGACAAAGTGTTTTTAATTGTCTAGGTTTCTTTGGATTCAATTGTTCAGGTTGACAGGAGTGAAGAATTTATATTGAATTATTAAATTTTGATTTTTTTATCATCTCACATCACAGAGACTGGCCCACATCCAAAAAACAAAGGCAACTGGTACTGACATGGATGTGGTGAGAATGGGACTCTCCTTCACTGCTGGTGGGAATGCCAACTGTTTCAACCCTTTTGGAAAACAGTATGGACGATTTGACCCAGCAATACTACTCCTGTATCCCAGAGAGGCAAAAAAGTATAGTCGAAGTGACATCTGCACTTGTTTGTTCATTGCAGTACTCTTTACAATAGCCAGAATCTGGAAAAAGCCTGAGTGCCCGAGAACAGATGACTGGTTAAAGAAATTTTGGTACATCTACACAATGGAGTACTGTGCAGCTGTTAGAAAAGATGAAGTCATGAAATTTACATACAAGTGGTACATCATGGAAAGTATCATGTTAAATGAAATGAGTCAGAAAGAGAAGGATAGACATAGAAAGATCGCATTCATCTGGGGAACATAAAGTAACAAAATAGGAGACTAACACCCAAGAATAGTCGAGATTAGTACCAGGAGGTTTACTCCATGGCTTGGAGGCCAGACACACATGCTAGGGGAAAAGGCAGCTCAGATAGCAGCAAATAAAGGGTGTTGGGAAGAATCTCCTAGGATGGGAGAAGCATGCTGAAAGTAGACTCTAGAACAAACATGATCGACACTCAATGCCACTTTGGCAAACCACAGCACCCAAAAGGAAAGAGAGAACAAAAGGGAATGCTCTGCCACAGAGGCAGGATGGGTTGGGAGGAATGGAGGGGTGGGAAGGATCCTGGGATCCGTGGTGGTGGAAAATGGGCACTGGTGGAGGGATGGGTACTTAATCATTCTATAATTGAAACCCAAGCACAAAAATTTATAAGTCTACAACTGTACCTCATGGTTTGTCACTAATAAAAATTAAATAAAAAATGTTTTGATCTTTTGTTAATTGTTAAAGTATTTCAGTGAATCTTTTTTCTTTGGGAAAGAAAAGTCAAAACCCTTCTGAGTTTGAAATTGTTTGTTTATAGTCAGTTCTTTAATAAGCCTTGGTTTGGCTAATGTTCTTTTAATCAGCAAGAGAATTGGTGCAAAGTATCTATGTAAGTTTATAGATGTGTGCTTGGAATCTTGGAAAACATTACAGTTTTGGCAGATAATATTTATCTTATTCAGTTTATGTGGGAAGAAAATTGACTCTCCTTATACAAGTTAAATAAAACTTTTGAAGTTTATTTTCCTCATTTTCAGAACAGAGTTAACTTGTAATTTATATGATTGTTTTAATACAGGAGGAAGTTCAAGGGCCAGCACACAATTGATAGCTGGTGTTTGCTTCCATTTAATCATTTTTTCAGGGGAAGAGTGATAGTCCAGGAAGGAAGACATTTGCCTTGCACACAGCTGACCGGATTCAATCCCGGCATGCAATATGGCCCCCCAAGCACTGTCAGGGTGTAAGTCCTGAATGCAGAGCATGGTGTAATCCCTGAGCATTGCCGGGTGTGACTCAAAAACAAAATAAAAAAATAATAATCATTCTTTCTGTAAAAATCAGAGAATGTCCCTGTTGTGATATTAAAACTGATTGTGCAGGGTTTGGAGCAATTGAACAATGGGTATGGCTTTTGCCTTGCACATGACCAACCCAGGTTGGTGTCCCTGGCACCAGAGATAGTCCCCTGAGCCCAGCAGGAGTGACCCCTGAAGAGAAGCAAGGAATAATTCCTGAGAACTTCCAGGTGTGGCTAACAAGCCAAAAATAATTAGTTTTTTCAGATTCATAGAGCTAGATAAAAGAAATCGGAATTATAGTTCTGACCAAATTAATAACTCCCTATTCTGTTAATACCTCATTTATGAATAGACTATATAGTTTTGTAGATTTGGCTACAGTTTGGGGGGTTTCACTTGACTCACAAAGTAGTGCTTTTCATCTGCCAGCAAAACGTCTCACTGATAAAGAGATAAGGGATACAAACTAAGACTGATGAACAATTACCAGACCCATATAGAATGGATATTATTCTGTATCACTGTATCACTGTCATCCCTTTGTTCATTGATTTACTTGAGCAGGTGCCAGTAACATCTTCATTTGTCCCAGCTCTGAGATTGTAGCAGCCTGTCCTTACTTGTCTTTCCCAACAAAATTACTCTATCGGACGCTCTTTCAGGGTCAGGTGAATGAAAACCCTTTATTGTTACTGCTTTTGGCACATCGAATATGCCATGGGAATTTTGCCAGGTTCTGCCATGTGGGGAGGGATATTATACAATTTTAAAAAATGAGATGCTGATATGTATGTACTGGCAAGGAATTTTCTCAAGATACCAAATGACAAAAAAGATTTTAAAAGTGTTTTATATCTGCATTCGTATAAAACAAAGACATGTTCCAAGTAGACGTGTGTCTGTGTATGTGTTGCATAATTTACACAAAAATAAATCAATAATGATTAAAAAAGTCTGGTAAATATAATTTTCATGTGATAAACTAAGGCCTCGTAGTAGAAATTTACTTTTCCACAGTAATACATGGTGTTACAGGCACATATAGCTATTCATCTATACATAAAATATATTTAACACACTTCTCAAAACAATATATGCACTGAGTGGTATTAAACTTTAATATATACTAATCCATTCATAGCAAAATATACATTATATTTATTTTTAAATAGGAGAAAAACTCTGGAAATGGAAATAATTTATAATAATATAAATTCTCTGTATTAGTAATAAGTTCTATCTAATAATCTATAAATCTGTATATCTGAATTTAAAGCCCGTTTTTTCTCTTTTTTCCTTTTTTTAAAATAATTTTATTGAATCACCATGAGATAGTTACAAGCTTTCATGCTTGGGTTACAATCACACAATGATCAAACACCCACCCCTCCATCAGTGCACACTCTCCACCACCAATATCCCCGGTATACCCCCCTACCCACCCTCTCCCTGCCTCCATGGCAGACAATATTCCCCATACTCTCTCTAATTTTTGGACATTATGATTTGCAATAAAGATACTGAGAGGCTATTATGGTTGATCCATTATCTACTTTCAGCACAAACCTCATATCCTGACCGATTCCTCCAGCCATCATTTCTTTAGTCATCCCTTCTCTATTCCAGCTATCTTCTCCCCTCCGCTCATGAGGCAGGCTTCCAGCTATGGATCAATCTTCTTGGCTTGTATATTACTGTGCTTAGGTGTCAGCCCCATGTTAAGTTGTTTTATACTCCACAAATGAGTGCCGTCCTTCTATGTCTGTCTCTCTCTTTCTGACTCATTTCAGTTAGTATGATACTCTTCATGTCTATCCATTTATAAGCAAATTTCATGACTTCATCACTCCTAATAGCTGCATAGTATTCCATTGTGTAGATGTGCCAATGTTTCTTTTAACAGTCATCTGTTCTAGGGCACTTGAGTTGTTTCCAGATTTTGGCTATTGTGAATATTGCTGCAACGAACCTATACGTACAGATGTAATTTCTACTGTGCTTTTTTGCGTCATCGGGATATATTCCCAGAAGTGGTATTATGGGGTCAGATGGAAGCTCAATTTCTAGTTTTTGAAGGACTGTCCATATTTTTTTCCAAAAAAGGCTGGACCAGTCAGCATTCTCATAAATAGTGAGTGTTCCTATTTCCCCACATCCAGACCAGCACTGGTTGCTTTTGTTCATTTCAATGTGTGTCAGTCTCTGAGGTGTGAGATGATATCTCATTGTTGTTTTGATATGCATCTCCCTGATGACTAGCGATGCGGAGCATTTTTTCAAGTGCCTTTTGGCCATTTGTTTATCTTTTTCGAGGAAACTTTTGTTCATTTCTTCTTCCCATTCCTATTTTTTAAAAATTTTTATTAGTGAGACATCATGAGGTACAGTTGTAGACCTACAAATTTTTGTGCTTGGGTTTCAATTATACAATGATCAAATACCTATCCCTCCACTAGTGCCCATTTCCTACCACCATGGATCCCAGTATCCATCCCACCCTCCATCCCCCCCAATCCCACCCTGCCTCTGTGGTAGGGCATTCCCTTTTGTACTCTCTCTCTTATTGGGTGTTGTGGTTTGCAAAAGAGGCAATGATTGTCACCCATTGCCTCTTTTGCAAACCATTCCCATTTTTTGATGGGGTTGGAGGTTTTTTTTTTTCTCGTACAATTCTACTTGTATCTTGTATAATATCCTGGATATTAGTCCCTTATCGAATGGGTATTGGATAAATATTCTTTCCCATTCTGTGGGCTCTTTCTGTATTTTGGTGACTGTTTCTTTTGAAGCGCAGAAGCTTCTTAGTTTTTTTTTTTTTGATTACACCAGCAATGCTCAGGGGTTACTCCTGGCTCTGCACTCAGGAATTATTCCTGGTGGTGCTCAGGGGACCATATGGTATGCTAGGAACCAAACCTGGGTTGGCCGTGTGCAAGGCAAACACCCTACCAGCTGTGCTATCACTCCAGCCCAAGAAGCTTCTTAGTTTGATTTAGTCCCATTCCCATTTGTTTATGTTTGCTTCCACTTGCATGGCCAGTGCTTTTTCTTCCTTAAAGATGCATTTAGCTTGAATGTCATCGAGAGTTCTGCTTACATTTTCCTCAATTTACCTTATGGATTCATGTCTGATATTGAGGTCTTTAGTCCACTTTGATCTGACTTTTATACCTGGCATTAGACAGAGGTCAGAGTTCATATTTTTGCAGGTAGCTATTCAGTTTTCCCAGGACCACATATTGAAGAGGCTTTCCTTATTCCACTTTACTTTTCTTGCTCCTTTTTCAAAAAATAAGTGGTCATATATTTTAAGGGTCTGTGACAGAACATTTAAATCTATTCCATTGATCTGCAGGTCTGTTTCTAGCCCAGTACCGTGCAGTTTTAATTACAACTGCTTTGTAGTACAGTTTGAAGTTGGGGAAGGTGATGCCACTCATCGTCATTTTTCCAAGGATTGCTTTAGCAATGCTTTAGCATTGGGGTTTATTCTTCTATGTGTATTTCAGGAGTGTTTTGTCTATTTCTTTTAAAAATGTCCTGTGTTTCCTGATAGGGAGTGAATTAAATTTACATAGTGCTTTGGGCATTATTGCCATTTTGATAATGTTAATCTTCCCTATCCATGAGCAGGGGATGTATCTCCATTTCTTAGTGTCCTCTTTTATTTCTTGAAATAGTGTTTTGTAATTTTCTGGTATAGATCCTTCATCTCTTTGGTTTAGCTGATTCCGAGTACTTAATTTTCTGAGGTACTATTGTGTACAGGATTTTTTTAATGTCTCTTTATTCTCTTTCATGATTTGTATATAAGAAAGCATGGACTTTTGGGTGTTGATTTTGTAGCCTGCCACTTTACTATACCGACCTATTGTTTCTAGGTGCTTTTCTGTACAGTCTTTAGGGTTTTCTAAGTATAGTATCATATCGTCTGCAAATAGTGATAGCTTGACCTCTTCCTTCCCTATATGTATGCCCTTAATATCTTTTTCTTGTTTAACTGCTATGGTTAGGACTTCCAGTTAGATTCTATTTGCTAATACCTTGTTGAGGATATTTGCGTCTGTGTTCATCAAGGATATTGGCCAGTGATTCTCTTTCTTGTGGTATCTCTGTCTGCTTTTGGTATCAGGATGATATTTTCTTCATAGAAACTGTTCAGAAGAGTTTCTGATGCTTGAATTTCCCGGAAAAGGTTAAAGAGAATTGTGAGTAAGTCCTCTTTATAAGATTTGGAAGAATTCACTAGTGAAACCATCTGAGCCAGGAGTTTTGTGCTTGGGGAGAATTTTTATTACTGTTTCAATTTCCTTAATGGTGATAGGTCTGTTCAGGTATTCCAGATCTTCTTGGGAGACTATAGGAATCTAGGAATTTATCCATTTCCTCGAGGTTTTCTTGTTTCATGGCATAAAGCTTCTCAAATTAATCTCTGAGGATCCTTTGAATTTCTGTAGTTTCTGTTTTAATGCCCCTCTTTTCATTTCTGACTCAGTTTATTAAGGTTTTCTCCCTCCCTTTTTTTGTGAGTCTTGCTAGAAGTTTATTGATCTTGTTTATTTTCTCAAAGAACCAGCTCTTGTTTTCATTGATATTTTGGATTGTTATTTGTGTTTTCATCTCATTAATTTCTGCTCTGAGTTTTATTATTTCCTTCTTCCTGTCTGAGTCTGACTCCTTTTGTTGATTCTTCTCTAAGCTCCTGAGCTGTGAGGTTAGGTTATTTATGTGGACTTATGCTTCCTTCCAGAAGAATGTTTGTAGAGCTATAAACTTTCCTCTTAACACGGCTTTTGCCGTGTCCTATAAGTTTTGGTAATTTGTGTCTTCATTTTTGTTCATTTCCAGGAATCTTTTGATTCCCACTTTTATTTCCTTTCTAAGCCACTCGTTGTTCAATAGTGAGTTGTTTAATTTCCAGGCATTTGATTAGATTGTGTATTTGTTTGTGTGTGAGATTTACTTCTATTTTCAGTGCATCATGGTCTGAGAAGATCGTTGATGCAATCTCTATCTTCTTTATTTTATGGAGGTAAGTTTTGTGACTCAGCATGTGGCCTGTCATGGAGAAGGTCCAATGTACACTTGAAAAGAATGTGTATTCAGCTTTTTGAGAATGAAGTAAGTCATTTTCTTCTATTTCTTCCCTCAGATAAAGTATGTTCTTGCTAAGTTTGAGTCTGGTTGATCTATCGAGAGGTGGTAAATCAGTGTTGAAATACCCTACTAGAACTGTGTTGCTATTGATGTCTTTCTTCAAGTCTGTGAGTAGTTGTTTTAAGTACTTTGCTGGTCCCTCATTAGGTGCATATACATTTAGGAATGTAAGTTCTTCCTCCTTTACAGATCCCTTGATTAATTAGAAAAGACCTTGACTGTCTCTTATGACCTTCTTTAGTTAGAAATCAATGTTGTCTGATATCAGAATGGCCATCCCAGCTTTTTTTATGGGAGTTGTTTGTCTGTAGGATTGTTTTCCAGCCTTTGACTTTGAGTCTGCGTTTGCTCTGACTATTGAGATGTGTTTCTTACAGGCAGCATACTGTTGGGTTCAATTTTCTGATCTATCCTGCCACTCTGTGTCTTTTAATTCGTGCACTTAGCCCATTTATGTTGAGAGAGGTTTTGTCCCATTTTTCTCCCGAAATTTGGTGTATTTGAGGAGATTTTTCTTGCCTTAAAGTAGCCTGTTGTTTTGTAGTCATGGTTTTGTGTCTATGAAGTTCCTGAGCTGTTGTTTGTCTGTGAAACAGTGTTTTGTTCCTTCTGTTATGAATGAGAGTATTTTTGGTGAGGCATTTATTTCATTGAGGTTTTTCACTATATCCCACCACTGTTTTTGGGCCACAAGGGTTGCATCAGAAATGTCAGCTGTAAATCTTAAGGATGCTGCTTTATAGGAAATTTCTTTCTTTCTTTCTTTCTTTCTTTCTTTCTTTCTTTCTTCCTTTCCTTTATTTCTTTCTTTTTTTTTTTTTTGCTTTTTGGGTCACACCCGGCAAGGCACAGGGGTTATTCCTGGCTCTGCAGTCAGGAATTTCTCCTGGTGGTGCTCAGGGGACCATATGGGAAGCTGGGAATCAAACCCGGGTCTGCCACGTGCAAGGTAAACTCCCTACCTGCTGTGCTATTGCTCCAGTCCCATGCAATTTCTTTCTTTGATCTTTCCGCTTTCAGAATTTTGTCAACGTCTAGTATTTAAAGCTCTTTATGATTCGGTTGCTCTCAACAATGTCAAAAAATCACTCTCACGTTTCCAGTATTTCATGAATTATATATTCCGTCATGAACTATGAGAGACACAAATAAACACTGTCTGTGTCCTTGCTCTGTTTTACCCTTTGTGTATAACCTTGGACAGGATGCCTCATGATTTATAAACTATAGATACTATCCTCTCACCAAAAGTACCAGAATGATCTATACTAACAGCAATATCTATCTAAAGTAAATTATACATCTACAGAGATGAAGAGATAGTTACTGAGGAGGGTACTTACTTTGCACGCAGCCAAACTGAGTTCAATCTTCACTAACATGCAGTGTTTTCTAAGCACCTCCAGGAGTGATCTGTGAGTGCAAAGAAAGAGTAAGCACAAATAAAAGAACAGATAAAAGTTCCAAATAAAAGCACAATAAATCATAAATTTACTGCTTGATTAATATGTAATTTAATTAACTTCATACCAATAAGAAACTATTTTATTATAAAATCATCTTAGCAATATATTAATCTTATCAAATTCGACATGTAAAATTATAGAAAAATGAAATATTTTATATCTTTAATTTTTACAAAAACTTCAAAACTTATTAATTATTTTAAGCTAGAGTACCTCTCTGTAACAGTCAGCCACATTTCATTGGCTCAAGAGTCATTTAGTGCTAAAAGATATCATATTGGAAGTAGAGATAGATTATTTCTCTCTCTTGGGAAACTGCCATATTTATTAAAGACAACACTACAAAACTCTTCTTTTTTTCTCTCTTTCCCATTGATTATCTAAGTCTCATATTCTTACAAAATATTAAAATTATATAATTATACTTTAGAACAAATATTACAGAACTTTCTTAACATTGAAGAATTCCTTACTAAATTTTAGTAAACATTTTGAATAATAAAAGAAAGTCAACATTGTTTATTATTTTTAGAGATGTAGCATAATTGAGTATAGATGCTATTATTTCATATTAAAAGCTTATGTGTAGTACCTGCTCAGGATTAGCATTGGAGTAATTAATTGCAACATTTCAGCTATAATTACTCTTTTATTTACTATATTTACTTATTCATACCTTCAGCAAATATTTATAGAAACATCGAATGTTTAATGCATACTGAGTTATAGAGATAAATAACAGTATAATATGTCTAATTCAAAGATTTATTTTCCTAGAAAATTTGTACCACATACACATAAATAAATTAAAAGCACAATATAACTTAATCAAGTTACTCTTCTAATTTAAGAAAACAAAGGAATAAAAGTTTGTGGAAAAGTAGCAAATGTTCTAGGATTTAGGAATAAGAAAATATTTAGTTCCTAAAAATTATAAGGACATATAATTAAAGAAGAAAAATAATGAGAAGAGCTGAAATCTCAACATAATTTAAAACCAAGAAAGGCCTATACAGCTGTAAATTGTAGTGTTGCAATGATACAGTAAGATTACCTGGTGTTAGTTAACTAATAATTTTCTGAATTTTACCAATTTTCTAATACTTTCTCTTATCTTTTTTCATTTAGATGTGGAATACGTTGTACGATATATAGTATGAGATAGAGAAGCAGAACAATCCTAATTAGTCCATGTGGGGATTACCCTCTTATCCTTGACATCATTAATTTAAAGTAAAATATTTGTTATTACCTTATTATACCATTATTTAAAAAGACAGATACTCTAATAACATTGCTTGTCACAAAATATCTTTAAAGTATTACATATGTTACATGTAAAGCATATATATATACACACATACATGTGAACCATTAACATCTTAAAGATATATATTTAAATTATTAACCAATTAAATATGTGTACTATTTTATTAGAGATTATAATATTATGTATGATATAAATGCTTATATGCCATTCAAAATATATGGATATGCCTTTAGAGCTTAATGATGTAGCTACTCATACAAATATTCCTGCTTAATTATCGTAGAAAAAATATATAATTTTGGGTCCGAGAGGTAACAAAAAGGATAAGACGCTCCAGAGGTTGTTTATCAAGCGACACCCCTGGTTCTACTGGAGTCATGATGCACCTACCAGGCGTGACTCCTGAGCATAATGTTAGAAGTAAATCTGAGTGTTGCCAGGTGTGGACTCCAAACAAAAATCGTAACACAATTTTTGATTAATATTTTCTCACTGAAATCATTAAAAACAAACAGGTTAGGCATGGTTAAAAATTTAAATGAGTTTCAACTCACAAAATTTCAGATCTATTCAACAATTTGTTTGCTTATGCTGTGTTTCTCCAGAATACTTCTGCATTGTCTCTTAACTTTCTCACACACTAAACAGACAAGACTGATATTAAACAATGTAGTCACAGTTAATTTAGAAAAAAATTGTTTGTACAATTCACATCATGCAAACTTAAACCACGACAAAACAACCAGATAAGGAGAATAGAAGCTAACGTTTTAATCAACCAGGTATTTAAGTGTTATATCAAGGAGAGTAGACACATATCACACTGAACACTAAAATTGGTTGAAAAAAACAAGTTTTTGTGTCCGTGGTCCTGGAATGATTCCCAAAGAACTGCTGGTTTAAAATTCAAAGGTTTATTTATTTTATGCCCCACAAAGAATGAAGTATTTTGGATGGTGAATATTGGTAGAAATTAACTATTACTGTCATCCTGTTGTTCATCAATTTCCTTGATCAAGCAGGCACCAGTAACGTCTCCATTCATCCTAGCCCTGAGATTTTAGCAAATGCCACATTAGATGGCATTTATTAGCTCTTTCAGGGTCAGGGGAATGAGACCCATCATTGTTACTGGGTTTTGGCATATCAAATGCACCACAGGGAGCTTGCCAGACTGCTGTGCTGGCAGCATACTCTAAGTAGCCTGCCCTGTTCTCCAAGAGCTAGAATTAGACAATAAGAGGTCTGGGAGCTTGCATTTATAGTCTCCGGATCTTGGATTACACAGCGCTGGGTCAGTTGGTGGGTGTAACCAACTGGTGGGTGTAGCTACTGGAAGATGGGGGATCTGGGTGGAGAAGGCCCAGTCCCAATCCAAGCAGACTTAGAGATCTCAGCCTCAGGTCCTGCAACCTGGGTTCCTCTGCCGGTTTCTTCATGTGTGAGGCTCGTCGATGAGTGTGGGTTGTGGTCTTAAGCATAGCTGTGGCTGGTTCTGGAGATCTTCAGCTGCCAGGGCTCTGCTCGGGGCGGGGAGGGAACTAATGCGTCCCCCCTTTCAAGAGGCCCTGGTGAGGACAGTCAGGCACGGGGGCAGGAGACTGCCTTGACATCTGTTATTCTCACTAATATCAAATGGTATCTCACTGTCGTTTTAATTTGCAATTTTCTGAATAAGTGAAAATGAATCCTTTACTTAGATGCCCATTCACTGTCTGTATGTCCTCTCTGGGAAAGCATCTGTCCTTCAACATTTTCTATTTGTTGATTGTTTATGATATTTTGGTGCTCAGTTTGTAAGTGCTTTATGTATTTTGGATTTTGTAGCTTGATTTTATTTATTTATTTATTTATTTTTGCTGAGATAGTTTACTTATTTTGGGGAGGTATTTATTTCACATCTGATGGTTCCTCAGCTACAACTCATGATTCTGCTAGGAGTACACCATGTAGTTTCAGGGAAAAGATTATAAAAGTTCCTTTTCTCCTATACTGAATATATAATCCTGCCCCCAATTTAAGTGAAATAAAAAGGGTTCATTTTCCCTTAGAGTTTTTTTTTCCTTTTTGTGAAATCTTGATATATTTATAATTACTACTATGTTATTTTTCGATTCCTCCGCCCCTCTCGGAGAGCCCGGCAAGCTACCAAGAGTATCTTGCCCGCACGGCAGAGCCTGGCAAGCTACCCGTGACGTATTCGATATGCCAGACACAGTAACAACAAGTATCATGATGGAGAAGTTACTGGGCCCGCTCGATCAAATCGATGAACAACGGGAGGATCGTGATCGTGATTGACTATGTTATTTAAAGTTATAGTGTAGTTTATTTTCCTATTTAGCATTATTTCTTTTTTCTTCCTTCCTTCCTTCCTTCCTTTCTTCCTTCCTTCCTTCCTTCCTTCCTTCCTTCCTTCCTTCCTTCCTTCCTTCCTTCCTTGCTGCCTTTCTTTCTTTCTTTCTTTCTTTCTTTCTTTCTTTCTTTCTTTCTTTCTTTCTCTCTCTTCCTTTCCTACCTCCGTCCTTCCTTCCCTTCCTCCCTCCCTCTCTTCCTCTCCTCCCTCCCTCCTTCCCTGCCTTCCTCACTCCCTCCCCCTTCGTTTCCTCTTTCCCTTCCTTCCTTCCTTCCTTCCTTCCTTCCTTCCTTCCTTCCTTCCTTTCCCTCCTCCCTTCCTCCCTCCCTCCCTCTCTCCATCTCTCCCTCCCTCCCTCTGTCCCTCCTTCCTTCCTTCTTTCCTTCCTTGCTTCCCTCTTACCCTCCGTTTCTTCCTTCCTCCCTCCCTCCCTTCCTTCCTTCCTTGCTTCCCTCTTTCCCTCCCTTTCTTCCTCCCTTTCTTCCTCCCTTTCTTCCTTCCTTCCTTCCTCCCTTTCTTCCTCCCTCCCTTCCTTCCTTCCTTCCTTCCTTCCTTCCTTGCTGCCTGCCTTCCTTGCTGCCTTCCTTCCTTCCTTCCTTCCTTCCTTCCTTCCTTCCTTCCTTCCTTCCTTCCTTCCTTGCTGCCTTTCTTTCTTTCTTTCTTTCTTTCTTTCTTTCTTTCTTTCTTTCTTTCTCTCTCCCTCTCTTCCTTTCCTACCTCCGTCCTTCCTTCCCTTCCTCCCTCCCTCTCTTCCTCTCCTCCCTCCCTCCTTCCCTGCCTTCCTCCCTCCCTCCCCCTTCATTTCCTCTTTCCCTTCCTTCCTTCCTTTCTCTCCTCCCTCCCTCCCTCCCTCCCTCTCTCCATCTCCCCCTCCCTCCCTCTGTCCCTCCTTCCTTCCTTCTTTCCTTCCTTGCTTCCCTCTTACCCTCCCTTTCTTCCTTCCTCCCTCCCTCCCTTCCTTCCTTCCTTGCTTCCCTCTTTCCCTCCCTTTCTTCCTTCCTTCCTCCCTTTCTTCCTCCCTCCCTTCCTTCCTTCCTTCCTTCCTTCCTTCCTTCCTTCCTTCCTTCCTTCCTTCCTCCCTCCCTTCCTCCCGCCCGCCCTCCTTTCCTTCCTTCCTTCCCTCCCTTCCTCCATCTCTCCCTCCCTTCCTCCCTCCCTCCCTCCCTCCCTCCCTCCCTCTCTCCTTCCCTCTTTCCTTCCTTCCTTCCTTCCTTCCTTCCTTCCTTCCTTCCTTCCTTCCTTCCTTCCATCTTTTCTATTCTATGTGCTTATGCTGGATTTATTTATATTTCTGTTATTATCTTTAATTATTTTTCTTCTATCTCTTTTGTTGAGGATTTTTATCATGAAAGGATGTTCAGTATTATGATGATATAATAATATAATGTTATCTTTTCTTTGTTAATATGTGTGTGATTTTTTCTGCATATTGAATCATAATAACAACTCCAGGGTAAATTTCATTTGATCAGGTTGTGAGGGGCTGGAGCGATAGCACAGCAGGTAGGGCGTTTGCCTTGCACACAGCCAGCCTGAGTTCCATTCCTCCGTCCCTCTTGGAGAGCCTGGCAAGAGAATCTACCGAGAGAATCCTGCCAACATGGCAGAGCTTGGCAAGCTCTCTTGGCAAGCTTGGCAAGCTCTCACATATGGTGTATTCCATATGTGAAAACAGCAACAAGTCTCCCAATGGAGACATTACTAGTGTGTGCTTGAGCAAATCAAAGAGCAACTGAAAGACAGTGCTACAGACAGTGCTACAGACTGTAAGATTATTTTGATACATTGTTCAATTTGTGTGTGTGTTGGGAATCCAGACGAGAGTCTTTCCCTACTTATAATAGAGACAAGAAATAGTCCACAAAAACTTTTAATAGTAACTATGAGAAGTTCTGATATTTGTTGTAACAACCTCTTTCCTCTTCTCTAATAATTAAACTTTCTTTGTACCTGTTTTCCTTCTTAAACTTACATCTTACTTAAACTTACTTAAACTTACATCTTTATTGGTAAGCTTTGGTCAATTAGCATTTCTTCTGTGTTTGCTCTTATTATTGTGTAATAATAATTATCCATATATTCAGATCAGATCAGATCTTTTTACAATGACTTTTCTATTTTTCCTATTAGTATATTTATGAAGGTATGCTTTCATTTTAAAATAAAGACATATTCTATTTTGTTCTTTTATTTTTCTTCAGTTTGGAGGTCCAAAGCTGGCACTATTCAGACTCATTTCTGGCTCTGCACTCAGAGATGACACCTGATGAGCTTGAAGGACTATATGGTGTGCCAGGGTTTGGAAGCTGGGTTGACTGCATACAAATCAAACATGTTACCCACAGTACTCTTGTTCTGGTCCCTCATTCTATTTTGGTTTGTAACTTATATAAAAAAGATATGACCAGTTCAGGATACAATAGTATTTATTTTACCTTCAAAGTTTATATATCAATTTTTAAGTTCATTAGTATATACCTGTTTGTATTCACAATCATATACAAGCGCTGTAGCACTGTTCTCCTGTTGTTCATCATATTGCTTGAGCAAGTACCAGTAACATGTCCATTGTGAGACTTGTTTTTGGCATATCGAATAAGCCATGGGGAGCTTGCCAGGTTCTGCCGTGTGGGCGGAATATTCTCAGTAGCTTGCCAGGCTCTCAGAGAGGGACAGAGGACTCGAAACCAGGTCAGCCGTGTGCAAGGCAAACGCCCTACCCGCTGTGCTATTGCACCGGACCATATTCATGATACAACTTAATTTTTTTTAATCTCAGTAAGAAAAAAAGTGAAATTAAAATTTTTGGTTTCATATGTATATTTATATATTCTAATGAATTATGTTGAACATTGAGTTACCTTGGCATCTTTAAAATGTCAATTGAGAATATATATGTTGGTTTATTTCAGGGCTCCTGAATTTATTTCATTATTTTGTTACTCGTGCCTGCTGGAGCAAATGGACGAACAGCAGGAGGACAGTGCTACTTATTTGTTTTGTCAATAATACACAATTGCACAGTTTCACTCTTTTCTCCCATTTTATTTAAACACCATGGTTTACAAATTTGATCGTGATGACTGGTTACAAGAATTCAACTTTTCACCTCCAACCACATCACCACTGTCACCTTCCCTCCTCTGTTGAATACATTTTCCATAATCACCATTCAGCCTTCCACACAAGCAGTCCCACTATCGTTGATCATTTATTTTATATTGTATGTTACCACAAAGTGGCTAGTGGAATGATCACAAAATACTTCAGAAAAATAAAATGTTTGGTAGTTGTTATATATCACCATGGGGATATTATATCTTTACCTGAGGGTTTACTAAACTGCTGTTTGTTGTTATCCAGTAAATTTAGGGTCTCTGTGAATGTAGACACTATACGTTGGTCTTAGGCAACCAGTGTTCAAAGACTCTCCATGCATCATGGCAGAGACAAAGCCACCCACACAGGCCATAGACTCAGCGTCATATGACAGTGTTTACTAGGAAAGGCATTGGCTAGAGGCTGAGGGAATGTGCCTACATGCATGAATGAGCAGATGTGTATGCATGAGGGGGTGTATACCTACCAGGTATTGTTAAGACTAGGAATAAGCTGCTAGAGCACTGTCCTTGATGCTCTAAGGCAGAGGCTAAGGCAAAGTATTGCTGACACTCAAAGATGTCTGTTTCCCACATCTCAAGCCATCGGTCACAAGCAATCAAGGCCAATTTATCTATGTTTTTCTTAGAAATGTCAAATTTTCTTGTTAACAGCCCAGATTCCAGAGGACATAGGGTCTGGGTAGTTCCCTACAGGTTGAACAGTCTATCCTGGTCAAGGGGTTGTGGTAGGGAGAACTCCAACAGTTGTTGGTAGCTAAACCTTAGTGTTAATACATTTAGTAGCCAAGCTTAGTTGTTTTCTACATTACTTTCCTGTCCAATCGGGTGTGCTTTCACTGGAATATTAGTATTGGAGAGTTTGAATGGAAAGGGTATGTGAAGGAGGGCACTTAGGAGAAAATGTTCTAACAAAATATGTAAAGGATATGGTTACTTGCAGGGTAATTTTTGGTAACATATTTAGAAGAACTGCAAAACTTCACTCCTAAAAGAAATATAGTCCTGGAAACCAGTGTTACATAGATCATTTTAAAATTATAATAAAAAATTAAAAAACATAGCTAAAAATTAAAGGTGATTATTTTAAATGTGAATTCAAAGACAATAACATGTTGGTTAAAGAAAACAAAGAGTGTAGTACACATATTTGACAGAGATTAAAAAATGTAATGGTATATTAAAAATAAAAACTTAATATACTTAGAAATATAGGTGTTAGAGAGATTACCAGGGTTAAGCCCTTTTCCATTCACTCTGTTGACTCTGAACCCCTGGAGCACATATGCTCCTTCAAGCATTGTCAGGTCACTCCTGAGCACAGAGCCAGGAAGAGCTCAAGTACCAACTGATGTGGCACCAACCCATCCAGAAAGGTACATAGCAGTACATTTATACAATAGTCTTTTCAATGTTGAAGCCTGCCCAATTTTTTATACAATCTGATTTTAATGATTTGGACTTACTCCAACTAAAGTAAACATGTTTCATTGATAACTGTGTGTGTGTGTGTGTGTGTGTGTGTGTGTGTGTGTGTGTGTGTGTTTAGGCCAAATAGAGCGTTTCTCAGGGATTATTTCTGGCTCTGCACTTAGAAATTACTCCTGATGGTTCTCAGGTAGACATACTGTATGTTGGGGATCAAACACAGGTCAGCGACTTGCAAGACAAGTGTCTTACCCACTGTACTATCACTGTGGTCCCCTTAAGGATTTTTTTTTTAAATTTTAATAGTGAAACATCATGAGGTACATTTATAGACTTATAAATTTTTGTGCTTGGGTTTCAGTTATACAATGATCAAGTACCCATCCCTCCACCAGTGCCCATCCTCCAGCACCACGGGTCCCAGCATCCCTCCCACCCCCCATCCCCCAATTCCACCCTGCCTATGTGGCAGGGCATTCCCCCTTGTTCTCTCTCTCCTCTTTTGGGTATTGTGTTTTGCAAGAGAGGCATTGAGTGGCAATCATGTTTGGTCTATAGTCTACTTTCAGCATGCTTCTCCCACCCTGGGAGGATCCTCACAACACCCTTTCTTTGGTGCCCTCTTCTCTATCTGAGCTTCCTTTTCCCCTAGCACGTGTGGCTGGCCTCCAAGTCATGGAGCAAAATTCCTGGTACTAATCTCAGCCATTTCTGGGTGCTAGTCTCCCAATTTGTTGCTTTATGCTCCCCAGATAAGTGCAATCTTTCTGTGTCTATCCCGCTCTTTCCGACTCATTTCGCTTAACATGATACTTTCCATGTAATACAACTTGTATGTAAATTTCATGACTTTATCTTTTCTTTTTTTTTTATTAGTGAAACACCATGAGGTACAGTTGTAGATTTACATTTTTTTGTGCTTGGGTTTCGATTATACAATGATCAGATACCCATCCCTCCACCAGTGCCCATTTTCCACCACCATGGATAATATCCCCCCACCACCATCCCCCCATCACCCCTGCCTCTGTGGCAGGGCAATCCCCTGTGTTCTCTCTCTCCTTTTGGGTGTTGTGGTCTGCAAAAGAGGCATTGAGTGGCAAACATGTTCAGTCCATAGTCTACTTTCAACATGCATCTCCCCTCCTGGGAGGATCCTCCAAACACCCTTTATTTGGTACTCCCTTCTCTATCTGAAGTGCCCTTTAACCTAGAATAACCAGCTGGCCTCTAAGTTATGGAGTAATCCTCCTGGTGCTGATCTCAGCTATTCTTGGGTATTAATCTCATATTTTGTTACTTTATATCCCCCAGATGAATGCAATCTTTCTATGTCTATCCCTCTCTTTCTGGCTCATTTCGCTTAGCATGATACTTTCCATGTTGTACCACTTGTATGTAAATTTCATGACCTCATCTTTTCTAACAGCTGCATAGTACTCCATTGTGTAGATGTACCAAAGTTTCTTTAACCAGTCATCTGTTCTTGGGCATTCAGGTTTCTTCCAGTTTCTGGCTATTGTAATGAGTGCTGCAATGAACAAACAAGTGCAGATGTCACTTCGACTATACATTTTTGCTTCTCTGGGATATATTCCCAGGAGTGGTATTGCTGGGTCAAATGGGAGCTCAATTTCTAATTTTTTGAGAATCGTCCATACTGTTTTCCAGAAGGGCTGAACCAGTCAACATTCCCACCAACAGTGAAGGAGTGTCCCTTTCTCACCACATCCGCACCAGCATCTGTTGCTTTTGTTCTTTTGAATGTGGGCCAGTCTCTGAGGTGTGAGATGGTATCTCATTGTGGTTTTGATCTGCATCTCCCTGAAGATTAATGATGTAGAGCATTTTCTCATGTGCTTTTTTGCCATTTGGATTTCTTCTTTGATAAAGTTTAACATCAACACCTTCAAAATTTTCATGGTAATTTTAAGCATGCAAACCGAATGCACCTAAAGTTCATATGAAACCATAAATATCCCAAGATATCAAAATAAATTCTGGGGGTGGAGTGGGAATGGGAGTCATCATGTCCCAATATTTTAATCTTTATTACAAATCAATATAATAAAATTTTTAAAATAATTTGAGAGGTCAAGTGTATATATACATCATTATGATCAAGGTGCCAAATCTATCAAGAATTGGATGGAGAGTCTCTTCAACAAATAGTTCAGAAAAAAGTCATTATCCACGTTAAAAAATTAATGTAGACCCTCTATCTCATGCTCAAACAAAGGGTAATTAAACTGGATTAGATACTTTGATATCAAATTTGTGTTTTTAATGTATATGGAAGAAACATATGCAGTACTTTGTAAGATATTTGGCCTCAGAGGAGGCTTCTGTGGTACAATCTCATTGGCAAAGAAATCAAAAGCAGGGATAAAATGAACGATCTCATATGGAAAGCTCCTCACTTCAGAAGAGACAATGACTAAAATTAGAAAGACAACCTACTGACAGCAAGAAAATATGGGCACGTCCATGAATACTACACCACACATCAGACAATGGCTAATACCTGACATATATAAAGCACTCTTGAAACTTGACAGCTAAACAACCAAATTAAAAAACAAACGAATGAAAACCAACTTGAGGAGATGACAGATGAATCATTCCTGGCTGTGCTTGGGGACCTTATGGTATGCCTGAGGGTGGAACCCAGTCAGAAGCTTGCAAGGCAAGCAGCCTACCCACAGTGTTCTCTCTCTGTCTCTCCTGACCCATAACCAAAATTTCTTAAAGAAGATCATCATCAAAGGCATATGACAAAAAGTTTATTATCAGATCATCAAAGAAACGCAGATCAAAATGACAATGAAATATCTCATACAAACAAGTGAGTGGTTTGTATGAAAAAGATCAGAAATAAAAAAAAACGCAAAAAACACTGGTGATGATGTGATGAAAAAGGAACTTTCGAGGCTGAAGTGATAATGCAACTAGTAGGGCACTCGCATTGCATGCAGGCTAACACCGGTTTGATTCCATAGCACCAGATATGATCTCCCTAGTCCACCAAGAGTGATCCCAGAATAAAAGTCAGAAGTAGACCCTGCCAGATGTGATCCCAAAGGCAGAAAAATTTAAAAGAAGAGAAAAGAAGAGAAGAGAAAAGAAAAGAAAAGAAAAGAAAAGGAATTAAGTGTGACTGTGGCAAAGTTCAACAATTCTCCACAAGCTGTAGACTCCCCGAAATATTGAAGTTGTAATGTCCATATCATCAAGAGATTCTCCCCCTGGGAGTCTAACACAATAAGATAAATAATTTCATGATTAATGTAAAAAGACATACGTATACTTATGATCATCTCAGCACTATATTAAAACCACTCAATGCCCTAGGAAAGATGAAGAGTTTAAGACATAGTGACATATATGCCCAATAAAATACTATTGTTGTATGAGGTGAGAAATGATAAAATATTTTAATGTGCTACAACATGCGAGGGAATTGGAGGGTTTTATGCTAAGTTAGAAGTTAGTTGAAAGTAAAATTTAAATAGCAGTTGATCCTCTGACTCCTGATAAAGCTGATTAACAGCCATGATCCGAAAGACTCAGAAACAAATCTCGAAACCCAGCGGTTTTTGGCAGAAATGCATCTGGACCACATACAAGGTGGCCGCCACCTCAGAGTCGCCTCAAAGCCAGGTGTGAGCCGGCAGTGACGGGGCAATTGCAGTCTCATGGGAAAGGGGACGGTACTGGCTCGTCCTTCACGCCCTACCGATGTCACTAGTTGCCCCCACAAGCGGCTCTCTGGCACGGTCATGGCTCCAGAAGCAAAAGGACCTAGTCCAGAGCCCAGCAGCTTGTGGCAGAAAAGTGAATGGACCAAGCATTAAACCACGGCGCCATACCTCCCAAGGAGGGAAAGGGTGTTACCCCCTTCTGCCTCCCCCCACCCCGGCATCAAGGTGACCAGCTCCTCAGAGCTTATAGGAAAGCCAGGTATGAGCCAGCAGTGATGGGGCCACTACAGTAACATGGGAAGAAGGGCGGTACCAGCTCGTCCTTCACACCTAGGTCATGAGTTGCCCCCCATGAGCAACTCTCCGGCATAGCCATAACACCAGATGCACAGAAACCAATCTCGTAATGATCGGGCTCTTTGCAGAAATATAAAATCATTATATGACATTATATAATTCTCATAACCAGCTATAGAAAACAAAGTATTCCACAATGCCTTTTCAGCAATTCAGATTGTTGGAGGAAAAATTCTAAACAATAATGGCGCATCTTTTGTTGAAATAATGTAATCAATATAGAGAAGAGTTAAGTACAAATAATCTGCCATACAGGCATTGGGAAGTGTGGGAGGGGGGTATATTGGGGCTCTTGGTGGTGAAAAATGAGTACTGGTGAAGGGAAAAGTATTTGATCATTGTATGACCGAGACTTAAACCTAAATGCTTTGTAACTTTTCCCACAGTGATTCAATAAATAAATATAAGAAGAATAAATAAATAAATAAAATTATGAATAAATAAATAAATACCAGATGATATTGCTCATATATGTATTATAAAGAGACAAAGAAAGATATTAGACAATTGCCTGTTCAAACAAACTGAGTCAGGATCAATAGAACTAGGAACTGAGAAGGGATAGGGAAGAGGACAGGATAGGGACTGAGAAAATGGTGGAGAGAGGCTGAGGTACTGATGGAGGGATTGGCAGAGTAAATTGGAAACTATAAAACAACAATTTAATATTGTAAATAATGGCAGCTCACAAAAAAATGATAGGGAATGCTCATAGAAGACAAAGTAAGAAAGAATCATATATGTTTATACTGTGACTAAGTATCTATAAAAGTGGATTTCTCTTTTTTTCATCTTGTCAAAAATAATATTTTTTCTGTTTCATTGTACAGTTGAATCCCACTTTGTAAATAATATATTCTCTTTTCCTATCAGTAACATATGCACTTATTAATAAATACACAATAAATATGGTCAGTGAAGTGTCGTCTTTGAAGATACAATTAGCCTCCATATCCTGGAGGGTTTTGCTGACAAGATCAAAACAACTATGAGATATCATCTCACACCACAGAGACTGGCCCACATCCAAAAGAACAAAAGCAACCTGTGTTGGCATGGATGTGGCAAGAAAGGGACTCTCCTTCACTGCTTTGGAAAACAGTATGGACGATTCTCAAAAAATTAGAAATTGAGCTCCCATTTGACCCAGCCATACCACTCCCAAGAATATATCCCGGAGAGGCAAAAAAGTACAGTCGAAATTACATCTGCATTTCTATGTTCATTGCGGCATTATTCACAATAGTTAAAATCTGGGGAAAAAAACCCGTGTGCCCGAGAACAGAGGACTGGTTAAAGAAACTTTGGTACATCTACACAATGGAGTACTATGCAGCTGTTAGAAAAAATGAAGTCATGAAATTTACATACAAGTGGTTACTACATGGAAATTATCATGCTAAGCGAAATGAGTCAGAAAGAGAGGGACAGACATAGAAAAATTGCATTCATCTGAGGAATATAAAGTAACAAATTGGGAGACTAAGACCCAAGAATAGCCAAGACAAGTGCCAGGAGATTCACTCCATGGTTTTGAGCCCAGCCACACTTCATGAGGGAGAAGGCTGCTCAGATAGAAAGGGGAGCACCAAGTAAAGTGTGTTGGGAGGACCCACCCAGGATGAGAGAAGCATGCTGAAAATAGACTATCAACTGAACATGATAGCCACACGTTGCCTCTTTTGCAAACCACAGCACCCAAAAGGAGAGAGAGAACTAAAGGAAATGCCCTGCCACAGGGGTGTGGTGGGAAAGGGGGTGTGGGGGGTGGGAGGGATGCTGGGAGCACTGGAGGTGGGAAATGGGCACCAGTGGAGGGATGGGTACTCAATCATTGTATAACTGAAACCCAAGCACAAAAATTTGTACATCTGCAACTGTACCTCATGGTGTTTCGCTAATAAAAATTAAAGAGAGAGTGAGAGAGAGAGAGAGAGAGAGAGAGAGAGAGAGAGAGAGGTTCAGCAGGGTGATACCATTTCACCAAAACTCTTCAGTGCCACCCTCGAGAATGTCATGTGATGACTGGAATGGGAAGGAATGGTAATGAGATAGACGGTCCACAACTACAGCACCTCTGCTTCGCTGATGACGTCGTTCTAATAACACCAAACATTAGCCATGCAGCACAAATGCTAGCCGACTTCAACTGTGAGTGTGGAAAGGTCAGACTACACCTGAATCTCACAAAGACAATGTTTATGAGAAACGGTCTTGTTTCTGACGTTCCATTCACTCTCCACAGAACGAACATCTCCAGATGCAACAGTTATGTGTACCTAGGTCAAGAAGTTAACATGCCGAATGACCTGGCACCTGAATTGCGCAGGATGAAACAGCAGCCTGGAACGCCTTCAAGAGCATTGAAGAAATATCTAAGAGGATGAAGAACCTCCAGGTCCAGGCAAATCTCTTCGATTCCACTGTTCTTTCTGCATTAACATACGCCTCAGAGACCTGGGCCCTACGAAAACAGGATGAGAAAGCTATTCAGGTCTCCCAAAGAGGAATCGAAAGAGCTATGCTTTGGAGCATCACGCTTCACTCCAGTGAGAGAGAGTATCTGGAGTTCTGACCTCCATCTATGGTCAAGAATCAGGAATGGTGTGTCATTTGCCAAGGCATCAAAAATCAGATGGGCCGGACATGTAATGAGATTTGGAGATGACCGCTGGACTAGAGCCATTACCAACTGGTTTCCACAGGACATCAAAAGATCCCATGTCCATCCACCTACAAGATGGTCAGACTTCTTCGTCAAGAACCCAAATGATCGGTTTGAGGGTCTTCGTGTTCCTAGAATGAGCAGATGCCATTGGGCTACACTAGTATGCAACAGTGATGAATGGAGACGTTACTGGTGCCCACTCGAGCCCAATCGATGAGTAACAGGATGTCAAGTGATCAAGAGATCAAGTGATAAAAAGCAATTTTTCTAGGCTTTGGTTACTAATTACTAAAACCGAATGATAGATTTAATGTTTTGCATTGAATAAAATGTAATAAAACCTTTTAATCTTCTTAATCACTATGTTTACCACTTTTTATTTGGTTTTACAGTGTAAGTTTTTTGTGGTCAGACGATTTTCTTTAACATGGCAGACCTGGGTTTGATTCCCAGTACCCCGTATGGTTTAGCAAGCCCAGTAAAGAGTGACCTCTAAGCACAGAACCAAAAGTGATCCCCAAGCACTACTAGGTATAACCAAAAAAGAATATCAAACACATATTAGGGGGAAAAAGGGGTAAGGATATATAGTGGGGGATACATAAATAGCTTCTTAAACTGTTTAGAACCCCCTTTTCAATGAATTATGCTCATTTATTTATTTCTTTCAATGCATCTGTGTTGATATATATACAGGCACTCTGAAATAAAACTATTCATTCAAACTTTCGGTATTCTGTTCAAATTTGAAACATAATAAATTATTTTTTCTAGTCACTAGACCAAAATTACCATAAGAAAGGATTTTAGTTTTTCATCTCAAAAGCGTAGCCCTAATTATTAGTATCACTTGCCATAAAAACAGCAAAAACAGCAACAACAGAAATTTGAATGGGAAGGTTCCTGATTTTTGCTTCATAGAAAAATTTCACTAAAACCTATTAATATAAATCCCCTCATAGTATCATAATAATTATTATTTCTTACCTAATGACCATATACACATAAAAGCACAATATTTATTTCTAATTAAAGATTAGCCTGTCGCTAAGTATCAGAATAATATTAGCATTCAGGGTTTCTTGTATGGGTCTTATTTTTTAATAAGTTAAAAATAACTATATATATTTATTTTCTAAATATAAAATTAGAAAGAGTAATATGATGCATGCCAGGCGTTCTGCATGAAATACTATTGCAAATTCATGCCTGATTTAGGGAATGAAGAATGCCATTTTCCCCCTCACCAACTCGATTTGTGGACCATGAAAAAAAACAAAAATAGTTTGGAGAACAACAAAATGGAATTTTATCTTTATCACCAGTTTGATAGGGATATTTAGGTTTCAGCATCTGGTAATGTTTAGGGTGGGGGAAAACTCATTTATGGTTTTATGATTTCCATAAGCAGAGATGTTTTAAATATTTTTAAGGGAAATAAACTTCTGCCATTCTATCATTGCTTTAAAATTTATAAATGATATTTTTTCTTGACAATATGATTTCTAAAATTTTTTAGTAATTTTATAATTTTCTTTGAGGTTATTCAAAATGAGAGCAGGAACAAATGGGAAAACTAGTACTTTGTCAAAAAAATTAGAAAAGGAAACCAAAACAAGTAATAAAATTATATTTTTAAGAATATGAATTGCAATTGTCATCCTGTCTATTTGTTCAGTGTAATTAATTTTGATGCTTTTGAAACTAATGATTGATGCCTGTGCCATCAGTTAAAAAACATACTGAAAATTCCATGAACCACGATGCAGTCAATTAAGCCACTGAACATGAATGCAGCGAGAGACTTTGCAATGATTCATTCTCAGACTATTCATGTGCATAATAGACCATGCTATTTCAATGCAAAATGCAGTCAGTTCTTTATTATCCTCACTAATGGTGCAGATAATCCAAAGCATTAGATAATCCCCAAACCATTTATTGTGGCAGGGATATAAACCTCTTAAAGCTGAAAAAAAAACCTTTTTTATTTTTTTTAATGGGGACTGACATGCAGGTTCTCACATGCAAGACCTTTTGCCCTTGTAGTCAGTACACAGAAATGAAAGTCCCCCTATCTGCATTCTCTTTTACTTCAGATACAAAATAGTCAGGTATTTAACAATAGTTCCACTGATTTGTTTGCTGTTTGCTTCTTCATTTCTTTTTGTTTAATCAAGTAAAAAAAAAGAGAGAGACATGTTCATGTTTTCTTAATATTGGTTAGAAATTCTACACACAAGCATCCTGCATTTAAACTGAATAATACACAATATTACTAATTGGGGTTTGATTTTTAAAAAAAGCACCTTGTATTTATTCCTTCATAGCTACTTCTCCATATATGATTTTTCTCTCTTATATAACATTTTCATGCATATAATTGGCACTCAACTCAATAAAAGTGTTTTACCTTAAACTGAAATTGATTGGAAGAATATGTCTTTATTATTAGAATCTCTCCCTAGAGAATCATGAATTATAAAAGGGAGCCACTACAGATTCTTAAATAAGAAAATATTATTGAACCCAAATTCAGGTGCTTGTCGTTCAAAGGCCAATGATTCCAAAGACAATTCTTTTTGGGTTGTTCCTGTCAGTGCTCGGGGGACCATATGGGATGCTGGGAATCGAATCCTGGTCGGCAACCTGCAGGCAAACACCCTATCTTCTGTGCTATCTCTCCAGCCCCTGCAAAGTCTTGATGTGTGAAAAAAGAGGGCTTCTTTTGTTTGTAAACTTTTTTTCTATGTACAGGGCGCCGAGAAGATGGGGGGCTCCTACAGGCATATAGGAAAGGATTTCTGTGGAGAAAGATCGCAAAAAGGCACATCTTTAGGAAGGGATGGTTCAATAAAGTCAGTCCTGGGCTGATTCCCTGAAACCTACTTCCAATGTGACTACAAATAAAGATTTCTAATCAAAATTTCCGTCCTCTAATCATTTAGGAAAAGAAATAAGGGGCAGAGCATTCTCAACATTTTTAACTACCCTAAAGAAATTAATTTTCTGGCTTATACTATTAAATCCAAATCTTCCTTCCTTCCTTCCTTCCTTCCTTCCTTCCTTCCTTCCTTCCTTCCTTCCTTCTTTCTTCCCTCCTTTTCCTTTTTTCAAAAAATAAATATATTTTTTAGAAAATTAATGGGAAAGAAAAGAAACTCCAAGCTGGGTAGGAACTTATTATAGGACTAATACCATTTCTATACCCAAGTACAGGAATATGTTTCAACTACTTTTTCCTTTGGGCTAGCTTTAACTGAGAAAACAAGAACACAACAGGATGTAGCTTTCTGAAGGTCAAGGAGGAAACACAAAGAAGAGCTGAAAAAATATTTTTTCATGCACTGTTTTATTCTTAACATATAATTGCTAGAATATTTCATATAGAATTACTACTTGAGATTCAATTTAATTCTAAATTCTTCTTCCTTTATATTCTTTAGCCCCAAGATCAACAAATCGTTACTGAGAATTTGTTGTTCCTAAGAAACATCTTTTACAAGAAAGAACCGAAGAGAGTATTCAGAAAGAAATGTTTGATATTATTCAGGTTTTCATCTGAAGATGAAGATATTAAAGATTAACTTGTTTATAATAGTATTAGAGAGTTAGGTAGCAATGGGTGAGACCACAAGAGCATTGAGACTGGATAGAAAGGGGTAATCAGTTCTCACAGAGCACTGCTCAGTAAGTCCACAAGCCAGACAATGAATGGTAATTTATGGTAATAAAGCAAGATCCCAGAGTGATATAATTTGCAACGTTTCTCATATAGTTACAGTCAGGGAAATAAGCACTGGTCAATCCTAAGTGAGCACGGAGGGAAGTCTAGTTAATTCCACAATATTTAAAATCTTTTTAATATATCCATATCATGCCCACTGGAATCTATGACAGTTTAGAGTTAATGCAACAATAAAAGTAGCACAATATGGTCAGAACATCAGAGATTTATGAGGAGTGTGGATGGGGATTTGGGGAAGGAAAATTCAGGAATCCAGAAATCATAAAAAGAGGGGAAACAAAGTCTCCCTTTAAACAAATATCCCCAGTGGTTGTAGGAGTTGTATTTGCTATGTTATCTTTTCCTTGGGCTGGAGCGATAGCACAGCGGTAAGGTGTTTGCCTTGCATGCAGCCAACATGGCCGGCCCGAGTTCGATTCCTCCGCCCCTCTCGGAGAGCCCGGCAAGCTACCAAGAGTATCTCGCCCACACGGCAGAGCCTGGCAAGCTCCCCGTGACGTATTCGATATGCCAGACACAGTAACAA
Source organism: Sorex fumeus (assembly GCF_029834395.1). Lineage (NCBI taxonomy): Eukaryota > Metazoa > Chordata > Mammalia > Eulipotyphla > Soricidae > Sorex > Sorex fumeus. The sequence goes on from NW_026606188.1 coordinate 9,082,334, forward strand.
CAAAGTCTCCAATGGAGACATTACTCGGCCTGCTCGAGCAAATCGATGAACAACAGGAGGACTGTGATACAGTGATCTTTTCCTTAAGTAAACATGTCCGAAACTGTTCATAAACTTCCTCCAATTCCCTCTTACAGCATTTTTTAAAATGTCTGCTTGCTTTAACTATGTAAGTGCAGAGTCAAAGACCAAGACTGTGCAGATAGGCGTCAGATCTTCTCCCACTTATCAGTAGAATAAAGCTCTGCGACACTAGACAGTTAGAGTGTTTCCAGTATCATCTGGACCCTTCCTCATTTCCACTAAAGGAAAGAGGATCATTAATATTGGCAACATTGATAGACTGAACCCTACCTCATTATGATGCAACACATCTGATTGCCTCTCTGTTTTAGACTACTTGGAGGCAGAGTACATCTATACTTTTACTTGAAGGATGTGTAAAAGATCATCCTCGGAATTTTTATCCAAAACGGAGCTAGCAGAAAAATAAAAATAAATTGAACAAGAGGGCATAAATAAAGGTTATAGCTCTAGTGATTGTATTCACTTCTGTTTTCTTTCATAATCCTTTTTCTGTTAACAAAAAAAAAGCATGTTAGAGTGTGCTAAGTCAAACTGTCTGTTTTCTAGATGCTTTTATGGGAATTACCTTATGAATCGGGCTACTAGCTTATGTAACCTGTTCCCTAGCCAGGTTAAATTCCTGGGACCACATGATCACTAGATCATGACCAGAAGCAATCTCAAGAGCCCCCAGGACCACCAAGATTGGGATAATCCAGATGCTCCCTGGTTCTGCAAATTTCACCTCACGTTTTTCTGACCTTTGCACTGAAGGACTGGACCCTAGACCCGTTAAATTAAAAATCCTTTGTGCAAATCCAGTGAACTGGAAGCCACATATCTCCTGATGTAAAGTCTGCTTAACAAAATTGCAAAGCCCATTATTTTATTATATTTGATAGTATATTCCAATATTTTAAACATTTAAACATATTTCCTGCAATAATTCATGGCAAGTTTAAAGTAAGTATAAGAGAAATTTTATTTTTTATAAAATAAACCAATGTTTCTCCCACTGGGTTTCATAGACTGTAGCACTGTAGCACTATCCTCCCATTGTTCATCAATTTGCTTGAACGGGCCCGGTAACCTCTCCATTTTGAGACTTGTTACTGTGTTTGGCATGTTGAATATGTCTCGGGTAGCTTTCCAGGCTTTGCTGTGCGGGCAAGATACTCTCAGTAGCTTGCCGGGCTCTCCAAGAGTGTTTCTTAGACAACCAAGAAAATCACTAGCAGTCATATTTGATTTCAGTTTTACTAGCTCTTCCGTAATGAAGCTCTGTTTCCTGTTAAGTAGTTATTCAGTTTTCATCAATTCTAGTAGTTCCAATAGCTAATCGTCCTTTTATTCCTTGAACTCATTCAAATTTTCCAATGCAATCGTTCCACCTTCAATTCAGTCACCATACTGAGTCAGAGAGATTCCTCTTAAAACAGTTTTGCCAGATTGCTTCTTACATAATAGCAAAAATTCTCAATTTCTCTATCACTCACCTCTTAACCTCCAAACATGGCATCATTTGGCTCCTATTTATAACTCCATCCTAATCAACCAACTATCACACCTCATTAAATATTTTGTAAGTATTCAAACAACCTACTGCTTCATTATGATCTATGGTACATGCTATTTCCTCTTGCTATTATGTTTGCTTTTTTTGCTTTTTGGAGGCCACATCTAGTGGTATTTAGAACTTACTATTGACTCTGCACTCAGGCATCACTCCAGAGGGTACTTGGGGGAACATGTGGGTTGCTGGGATTAAAAATCTGGTCAACTGAATGCAGGGCAAGCATTTTACCAGCTATACTATCTCACTGGTTTTGCTATAACACTTAAAAGATTCTGGAGTCCATCCCTCTAAGTCTTATAATATAGGTCACTGATAGGTATCATATATTCTTAGGTAACATCAGAAATGCTAGACATTAGTTCAATTTAGACAGTTTTGCATATAAAATCCTCCAAATTAATTCCATAATATTTGAAGTCCTTCATATCATATTTTTGCTTTTTGTTCTTAAAAAATGAATTGCAGTGAGATACATAGTTACAAAATTTTTCAAGATGTGGTTCCAGTCACTTTTCTTCTTTTTCTTAAAGCTTTGTTGTTTTCTCCATAGAGAACGGAAGGAACATTTCTCAATCATCATTGTTTTTAACCAGGTCTTACAACAGGATCAAATATGCTGTGGATTCATTAAACAGGTCTAATGCCTGAATTGTTGATCACTTGATCACTTGACATTCTGTTACTCATTGATTTACGCAAGCGGGGACCGGTAGTGTCTCTATTTGTCCCTGTTGCATGTTAGTTTAGCACAATGGCGTATGTTCGTTGTAGGAATATGAAGAGCCTCAAACCGATTCTTCAGGGTCTTGACAAATAAGTCTGAACATCTCGTAGGTGGGCGGCCACATGATCTTTTGACGTATCATGGAATCCAGTAGGTAAAGGCTCTAGTCCAGCAGTTGTCTCCCAATCCCATTACGTGTCCAGCCCATCTGATTTTCAATGCCTTGGCAAATGAAACAGCATCCCTGATTCTTGATTGCCGATGGAGGTCAGAAATCCGGATTCATTCTCTCATTTGAGTGAAGCATAATACTCCAAGCAAAGCTCTTTCAATACCTCTTTGGGAGACCTTAATAGCGTTCTCATCCTGTTTTCGTAGGGCCCAGGTCTCCGAGGTGTATGTTAATGCAGGAAGAACAGTGGAATCAAAGAGATGTGCCCAGAGCCAAAGATTCTTCGTCCTCTTAGCTATTTCTTCGACGCTCTTGAAGACGTTCCAAGCTGCTCTCTTCCTCCTGTGCAACTCAGGTGTCAGGTCATTCGTCATGCTGATTTCTTGACCTAGGTACATAAAACCGTTGCATTCGGAGATGTTCGTTCTGTTGAGAGCAAATGGAACATCAGGAATGAGACTCTTTCTCATAAACAGTGTCTTTGTGAGATTAAGCTGTAGTCTGACCTTTCCACACTCACAGTCGAAGTCGGCCAGCATTTGTTCCCCTTGGCTAATGTTTGGTCATCCCATTCTAGTTGTCATATTACATACATTCTTGAGAGTGGCACTGAAGAGTTTTGGTGAACTGGTATCACCATGCTTAATCCCTCTCTTGACGTCAATGGTCACCTGTAGAATAGTGAGATCCTGGTAGTGAATCCATAATACAGCTCACGGAGGATCCTGATGTATCGAGTTTGAACGCCCTATTTGGCTATGGCTTCGATGACTGCTTCTGTCTCAACAGAATCAAAGGCCTTCTTTAAATCAATCGTTAGACAGAGTTGCATCTTGAACTCCTGAGAAACCTCAATGAACTTGGTTATTGTGTGGATATGGTCGATCCTGCTGAATCCTTTGTGGAACCCAGCTTGCTGGCATGGTTGTCCTTCATCTAGTGTTCTGCCAGTCCTATTCCGGATGACTCAAGTGAACAGTTTGTACATAACAGACATAGGCAGATCGGGCGATAGTTGCCATTGTCATGGATGTCTCCCTTCTTGTACAGTAGTACAGTCCTGCTGGTTTTCCATTGGGACGGAACCTTGCATTCAGACAGGTAGCATGTGAAGAGCCGAGCCAGTGTATTGATGAGTACCGACAGCAGATTCTTCAGGTGATTGGGTCTGACACTGGAGAAGAACTGTCCCTTGGAACATGCGACAAAAGAGGAGTTGGTGGTGTCAGTGTCCTTGTCAACGCGAGCTTGGGCATAACATTGATTATTCGATTTGTTGATAATAATAGTGTTTTAATATTTAGGAAGACGGTACCACACAACTTACCTTCTGAATTAAAAAAAAACTTCATCAAAAATGATGAAAAGACATTCGTTTTCTCTTTAATAGAGCTCAACTAAAGTTCATGCTACTAAAGAATAAGGGTTATGTTTAGACTGTGTTATAGTATCCAATACGTTGAAGTCATCTGTGAGTGTATACTAAAAAAACAAAGTCACTCAGAGAAATTAGTAAACTGATTCTGTAATCTATATTCACCACTGAAATGGATCACCATCACTATCTTCTAAATATCTAAATAGACATCCCTCACTACAATATTATGAATTTGGTGTCAGATATTCTGAATAATTTCCACTAAACCGTTGAAAGAAATGCCAGACAATGCAACATTAATTTAAAGAAAATAATTAAAAATGTAAATCTATTAAAATTTTACAAGAAAATTCATAGTTAACATTATATTTTTTCAAATAAGATTACAAAAACAGAAAAATCATGTCTGTATCAGAATAGTCACAACTGGATGTTTGGGTATTGGGATGAGATTTTATTTACCCCTAAACCAGTAATAAATTTTGAGCAATTAAGCACTCTAAGCAGTTGGAGACACTTAAATACTTCTTTAAATATTCTTTATAAATACAAATGTTAAATCTACATGAAAAACTAATGATAAAAATTATAATTCAAGCCAGCAATAATGTTAATTCAAAAGAAAATGAGCACATTATGTGCATATCACAATTATGAAACTAGTCAAAATATTGGATCAATTTAAATTCCCATGAAAAAATGACTGGCTGAACTGCCACAGTGCCATTACAAAGATGAACTTGTGCCTTTGTGGAATAAGATGAATAAACTTTGTGGTAATTACACTAAGTAAAATAATACAGTGATTGACAATTGTTGGATAATTTCCCTTATTTGTGGGATATGAGTTTCTAAAACAGACAAACTAGAAAAATAAATAAATAAAACAAATTTCTAGAAGATTATAGTTCTTATTAGAAAGGAGTGGGAGAAATTGAATGTGTAAAGAACATCTTATTTTTGATAGATGGCATTGGAAATTTGGCTCTGAGATTGGGACAATTCATTACACAGGAAGATATAAAGCTACCAAACAAAACCAAGGAAACAAAAACTTAAATGGAAGTGCAAAGGTGAAAACCATTGAATTTTCTTTTATTTCCCTGGGTCTATCTGTAGTTCTACCTAGGACTTTTAAATCAAAACTCTTTGTAGGAAAGAAGTCATTCAGAAAAAGGAAATTTCTTAAGACCAAAGAATATGGAATAAACCTTCACTGCAATAGGGTGTGCAACCTGGGAGGGAAATAAAACTACTTAAAATTGTTTACAGCAACTGTGGTACATCAACTCTATATAGGAAAAGAAGAAAGTTGTTTTTGTCAGGACTTTTTATAATGGCTATTACATCATTTAGTAGTACATTTAGCAATAGTTTTGTAATTATTACAACTAACATCAATTATAAATACACCCATTACAATAAAATCATTGAAAAAAATAATAAAATATTCTTTTTAGTCATGATCACGATCATCCTGTTGTTCGTCGATTGCCTCGAGCAGGCACCCGTAACGTCTCCTTCGTCCTAGCCCTGAGATTTTAAAAGAGCCATATTCAATGATCTTTCGGGGTTAGGAGAATGAGATCTATCATTGTTACTGGTGCTTGGCATATTAAGTACGACATGGGAAGTTTGCCAGACTGCCGTGCAGGCAGGATATTTCAGTAGCCTGTTGGGTTCTCCAAAGTAAGAACAAGATAATAAGAACGAGATAATAAGCTTCCAGGAGCTGGGTTTTATAGTCTCTGGGGCTTGGCCATTGATGGGACCACCTGGCGCCAGCGGCAGCTGGTGGGTGTGACGCCTATTTACTGGAAGATGCGGAATCTGGGTGGAGAAGGCCCAGTCTCCATCAGAGCAGGCTTGGAGATCTCAGCCCCGGGACCCGCATGCCATGGTTCCTCTGCTGGTTCCTTCATGCATGAGGCGTGTCCGGATTTGTGAAGAGTGGTCTCAGCATAGCTGTGGCTGGTTCTGGAGGTCTTCGGCTTCCGGGGCTCTGCTGGAGGTAGGGAAACTAAACCCGCCCCCCTCCAGGGGGCCCCAGTGGGGACAGCTAGGTGCGGGGGCTGAGTCTAATACTAATTACTAATTACTAACACTAATCATATTAGTAATCTAAGTAAAAGCTTCTGTTTTCTGAAGTTGCTGATTCCTTTTGTGAAAACCTGAAATATATCTTAAAATCATTAGCAGATGATGTTATTCCTACAAAATATGTATGGACAAAATTACTGGTGAGGTAAGAGAATCAGGACACATTGCCTATTCACAAAACTAATTGTTGTTACTGTGCATTTTAGTGTATGCAGTTTCTGCAAAACAGGTTTTAATGAGGCCATTAGTCTTTTTCTTATGTTATTCTCCTAATTCCCTTCTATATTCTTTAAAACCCTAATCAGCAAAATCATTTACAAGACACTTTATAAAGTGAAATGGTTAGCTGCAACGTGATGTCAAATGGGCTTAAGTGTTATATCTCTAATATGTGTATATTGCACCATTCAGAAGGACTCCACTCTATATATTTGTTCAATAAATAATAATTATGTTCTTAATATGGGATTATGAATATTTGATGTATTTTTAATGTAAAGTGTATCTCCTAATATGGAAAACATACCAAAAGTCATCTTTCAATTCTAGTAATTATCTTCCCTAGAATCTGACCAGAGCAGCATCTTCTAAGTGAATGCTAATGAATTATATATCAATGGATTCATTAAGGAAAATCCCACACATCCACAAAAGTTAATATTAGATATAAAATTGACATGTAAATTAATTTTGGTAAGGCTTAAATGTATATAAATGCTATAAAAATGGTTAATTATCCCCAGTGAAAGGGGGTAACTGCAATTCAACATGTTTAAAATCTTAGACTCAAAGTTAACAAAAATGAAGACCAAGATAGGATGATCTTAGCTATAATTTTCAAAGGAATCATTCTTTCTGTGGAATGAGACTATACAGAAAGTACTTTGAAGTCCCAATATCATTACTAACAAAATAAATCCTAGTCTAAGTGAGACACACATAGCACTTTATTTGTATTTAAATAAACAAAATTATTTTAATTTAGGCATTATGTTTTCATTTAAATAACTTTAAAAGTTCTTTTTTCCCCCACTTAAAATATTCCTGGGGAAATTCTATGAACTTTTATGACTATGTTTTAGGTTGACCACAAATTCCTTTTATACAGAATAAAATGAATGATTTATGCAAAATACCTACAAACCAAAGTGTCCTGTATTTGCATATGTGCATTTGATTAGAAAATAAATTATTTTATTTGTAAAATTGCTCAAACTGTTAAGAAACAGAATGAAAGCAATTAAATTCTGTTTTAGATTGTAGACACTCTTTCTAAAAATTGCATGTTTCCGTGTGGATGTTGTGAACATTTCAACTGAACATACAAATGACCTCCTAATTGGATTCTCTTACTCTCTCTTCATCCCATGAATATTTTTTACAGAAAGATTAGAATAGATTATAACTTATGTGTATATATAATTATGAAGCACTTATGCCACATTTTTGTGTGATAAATCCCTTATCATGATATCTAAACATATCATATTTGCTTATGAATTTCGTTAGGCTCTTTTTTTTTTTCAAAAAAACAGAGACACGAGATTTGCCATGCCTCAGCTTCTTTACAGATACCTAGGTGCCACTGACTTCTCTGCTTTTCCCTTGGTGAATGATTATGTATACAGGATAGAAGTACATTACCTATTCATCATCTGTTCCTTAATACTCCAGTCTTATAGGATATTATAGGATGGTGAATTAAATATTTACAGCTCTAACGTTCATATGCTACTTGACACAATATATTTTGTCTAGCATATAATGGTGTCATTATAATCTAGTATGTTGTCAGGTATATCATACATACTCTATAAATATTTTATTAAGAGTAGTTAATGGGAGTTAGTTCATCTCCACATAGAATCTATGTTGAGGTTTAGAGAACAATTCACAATTTGGGGTAAGAAATCAAGTTTCCTGACTAATTCTTCTTGACAACTCACATTGTTATTTGATTAATTTAGAGATGACTTATCTTCAGTAAGTACGTAGCATCCCCTGGATGTAGAAATAGGGTGAGTTGAGCATTGACCTACTGTGAGTCAAAATCTATAAAAGTAAGTTCTGTTCTTTTGCACTTATAAAAGAGTGTCATTAAACAATACTGTAAATTTTTATAGAATCTATCATCTGGATATATCGTTTACTATTCTATTTCACCTAGAGCATGTGAAATAGAGATAATGTTGCTTATTACTTGAATTACAACCAGAGCTGATTATACATTGCATCGAACCTGTAATTAATAAGTATCTCTAAATATGACTCTTATTTACTGATTTTATAACCAATCCAACATTCTAACTAGTTGCCTATGTTCTTTAAGTTTCCCTACTATCCTGTTCCATTTCTTTCCCTTAAAAATCTCCAGTTTTTAGTTCAATCTTAATTATCTATATTTTATTTTAACACAGCTGCTGTCATTATCATCAGAAGTTTTGTTTCCAAGGCAACTGAGACTAGTGGAAAGATGTCTGCCTTGATTTTAACTAGGCCAATTCAGTGCATCTCACATTGTTCTAGAAAAGTAAAAACAATGTCACAAGATCATAAACATGCTTTAGTATCTTTCTCATCTTTCTATCTGTTCCTGCACAAGACATTTTTAGACTTGTCTATATTCTTCAAAATAAACTCTTGTCTTCCAACAAAGTTAATTAACCCTTGCTTTATTAAATTAAAATAATAAATGAATCGCATTCTGACCAATCAGTTTCATGCAGCAGATACAACATTTGAAAAGGTGACAAAGTGAAAAAAGTATGAAAAAGCTAACGAAAATTAGAATTTGTGAAATATAACCAGAAATCTGTTTATATTGTATCTGATCAACTTATGTATTCACTCAAATTTGTTTTTTCACTAATAAAAATAAAATATTTGTAAAAACAGGATATGATTTAAAAAAAAACTGCCTTGTATGGAAGGAGAGGTAGTGTAGGAGAAAAGGCACTTGCCTTGCCTTAAGTCATACCTAGATTCAATCTCTGGCACCAAATATGGCCCCCACAATCTTATACATACTATTGAAGTTAAATGCTCAAACAGCATACAAAGTTGCAATGCAGAAATATTATGCCCAGGATATAAGTTTGAGATGTGCACTTATTAATATAAAGATTTATTTTTTGAGTATACATTTTTAAAATAAATAAATTGAGCAAAATATTTTTTCACCATTTCTCATCTTATCTCTAAACAATTGACATGAAAACAGAAAAATGATACTAGCAAGTTTCCATTATCCCCTTAAATATCAAATAGAGATTAAACAGGGGCAGGGGAAGAGGTTGGATGGAAGTCTGCATGTTTAAAAATACTTAAAAGATAATTCCATTTACTATACTGTTCATGGTTGTTGACCAAGCCTCTAGAATCTGAATTCTGCTGGGTTGGAGCATATTCTAAGAATCTGTTTCAAACTTCCTGGTTTTGTGAGATCATATTAGTAGCTAGTAATTGGTTGCCATATTTTACAAACACTGATGCTATTTTGGGTTAGAGAAAGTGCTTTAAAAACCTTGCTACTAAAAATGTATTCTGAATAATTTAAAAATAGAAGAGATTGGTCTTACTTTCTTTCTGAAATTTTTCACATTTGTTTTTTCTTTACTCTCTTTAATGAAGAAATTGATTAGATACTTTATTTTTCCCTGTTCATCTTGATGTATTCAGAGTAATTTTTTCAGAATTGTACGAGGATTTTTTTTAAAGTTTATATTCACACAACTACTGTCATTAAAATGTTATACAAATATTATTTCATACTTCATGAATGAAAATAACAAGGTGATTCTAAGAGAACTTTGAGAAGTGAATACTGGAACATAAATCAGCCATAAGAGATAAATTATGTCATTTGTGATTACATGTGTGGACTTGAAAAGATGTGGTAATTGAAATATTCAGGACGGAGACAATATGGTAACAATTAAAAGTTTTTTCTGTTGAGCTAATTAAAATAGAGTTGTATGGTGATTATCCTGTGATGGTGTACTGGAGAAACTGGGAAATGTAAATCAATGGCTACACAATTTTGATTATGTAAAATTAATACATTTAAACCTACTGTGGCCTGTAGGGTAGTACAGAGCTTTTTGCACTTGCCTTGCATTAAGATGACTCAGTTTGAATTCCTAATACCACAGATGGTCAACAAGCACCAACAGGAGTGATCCCTGAGCACAGAGTCAGAAGAAAGACCTAAGCACGGACAGATGCAACCAGACCCACACCACCCAGGATATAGAGTTATCATTTACTAGTAGTATGACTATGTAGCACTGTAGCACTGTCCTCCCATTGTTCATCGATTTGCTCGAGTGGGCACCAGTAACGTCTCCATTATGAGACTTGTTGCTACTATGTTTGTCATATCAAATATGCCACCATTAGCTTGCCAGGCTCTGCCATGGTGGCAAGATACCCTCAGTAGCTTGCCAGGCTCTTCGAGAGCGATGTAAGAATCGAACCCAGGTCAGCTGCATGCAAAGCAAATGCTCCACCAGCTTTGCTATCGCTCCATCCCAGTAAGACTGTACTCAATAATAATATCTTCTTCACTAGAAATAGGGCTGGAGTGATAGCACAGCGGGTAGGGTGTTTGCCTTGCATTAGGCCAACCTGGGTTTAATTCCTCCATCCCTCTAGGAGAGCCCAGCAAGCTATGGAGAGCATCCTGCCCACACTGCAACTCCTGGCAAGCTCCACGTGGCATATTCAATATGCCAAAAACAACAGGTCTCACAATGGAGACGCTACTGGTGCCTGCTCGAGCAAATCGATGAACAACAGGAGGACAGTGCTACAGTGCACTAGAAATAAGCACACAGATTTAACATGTGCCCATTGTATTAAAAAAAAAGTATCTAAGTGAATAGGTTTTATTTAGTTTGACAGCCATAATCATTGCAATATGATTATGTAAACATAATAAAGTTTCACACAAATATTCAATTGACATGCTGTACACCTTATATAATGTTATTGTTATTGGCTGGAGTGACAGCACAGCGGTAGGGCATTTGGAGCCAGCCTGGCTGAACTGGGTGTGATTCCTCTGCCACTCTCAGAGAGCTGGACAAGCTACCGAGATTCTCTTGCCTGCACGGCAAAGCCTGGCAAGCTACCCATGACGTATTCAATATGCCAAACACGGTAACAAGTCTTAAAATGGAGATGTTACTGGGCCCGCTTGAGCAAATCGAGGAACAACGGGAGGACAGTGCTACAGTGCTACTGTTATTGAAATACAAATAAATGCTCATAAACTCAAAATATTTCAAAAATAGAAAGTCTTTGCTTTTGTGAAGAGGGTAAAAATATATCTAGTGAATCTGCATGAACTTATTTCTTTCACTATGAAACTTAGTATTAAATGATAGCAAGCTACCCGTAACATATTCGATATGCCAAACACAGTAACAAGTCTCACAATGGAGACATTACTGGGTCTGCTCGAGTAAATCAATGAACAACGAGAGGACAGTGCTACAGTGCTTCAGACAGCACCAAGACTAAATATGCATTACATAATGCTCCCACATGAATGACTAGAGAAAAATTCAAAAGTTGACCATATGTATAAATTTATTAAATATTCTTATTTCAAAATTTCTGTTACTTTGTGCCGTGTAAAAGTTCATGTTTTCATTTAAGTACACCTTATAAAAAATTTTCACTTGGTCCAAAATAAATCTCTGAACAATCTTTTTATCTCATTTAACAATTTTATAACCATCAACAAAATTACAAAAATATATATCATATTTCTCTTTCATATGTCTACTCCAAACATACAGTTTAATAATATATATGTTAAACATATTATATATGAGTTTGATATTAATGATAAGCTAAATGATATTTTCTATCAATTATTTATTCATTTTATATAAAAATATGAATATGTATTAAACGAAGTCATAATATTTTATTTCGACGATCAAGAATCAGGGACACTGTCTCATTTGCCAAGGTGTCGAAAATCAGATGGGCTGGTCACGTAATGAAATTTAAAGATGACCGCTGGACTAGAGCTGTTACCGACTGGATTCCACGGGATGTCAAAAGACCGCGTGGCCGCCCACCTTCCAGATGGTCAGACTTCTTTGTCAAGATCATGAACGATCGGTTTGAGGCCCTTCATGTTCCCGGAGCGAACAGATGCCATTGGGCTACACTAGCACGCGACAGGGACAAATGGAGACGTTACTGGCGCCCGCTCGAGCAAATCGACAACTAACTGAAAGTTAAGTGATTTTTAAGTGAATAATTTATTTCATCTCTCAAAGTGACTAGTGCTTTTTTCCCTAGTTCTTTATTTTCTTTTTATTTATTTACTTATTTTATTAGTGAGACATCATGATGTACAGTTGCAGACTTGCAAATTTTTGAGCTTGGGTTTCAATTATACAACAATTAAGTACCCATCCCTCCACCAGTGCCCATTTCCCACCACCACGGATCCCAGTATCCCTCCCACTCCCCATCCCCCCATCCCACCCTGCCTCTGTGGCAGGGCATTCCCTTTTGTTCTCTCTCTTTTATTGGGTGTTGTGGTTTGCAAAAGAGGCAATGTGTGACAATCATGTTTGGTCTATAGTCTACATTCAGCATACTTCTTCTATCCTGGGAGGATCCTCCCAACACGTTTATTTGGTGTTCCTTTCACTATCTGAGCTTTCTTTTTCCCTAGCATGTGTGGTTGGTCTCCAAGCCATCGAGTAAAATTCCTGGTACTAATCTAGGCCATTCTTGGGTGTTAGTCTCCTATTTTGTTACTTTATGCTCCCCAGATAATTGCAATCTTTCTAGGTCTATCCCTTTCTTTCTGAGTCATTTTGCTTAACATGATACTTTCCATGTAGTACCACTTGCATGTAAATTTCGTGACTTTGTCTTTTCTAACAGCTACATAGTACTCCATTGTGTAAATGTACCAAAGTTTCTTTAACCAATCATCTGTTCTGAGGCACTCAGGTTTTTTCCAGATTCTGGCTATTGTAAAGAGTGCTGCAATGAACAAACAACTGCAGATGTCACTTCGACTATAATTTTTTGCCTCTCTGGGGTATATTCCCAGGAGTGGTATTGCTGGATCAAATGGGAGCTCAATATCTAGATTTTTGAGAAACGTCTATACTGTTTTCCAAAAGGGCTGAACCATTTGGCATTAGTTCTTTATTTTCTTGAGTATAGTGACGTGTAATATCTTAACGTTCTATTTTCTGGCTTCTAGTTCCTGTTAGATAAATTTTTAGAAAATATTTTCTAAATGTTTTCATAATTTTGACCACTGAGGTACAAAGTGGAGAAAAAGACCTGTTTGAAAAATAGCTGTATAAGCCCGGTACGAAATAGCACCTCCTCAAAAAGAAAAGTTCCATTCAATGTCAGTTATAAAACAAAGAATAACGCCTGAGTGAGAAGAAGGTCAAACTCAGAAACGTAGAAGGGTACCTACCATCGACCAACCTTATCCAAAATCCTATCCCACCATACGAGGGAACAGTATGATCTGCACCAGATGGGAACCGAAGCCCATTTTTCGGCAACAAAACTGAACGGCTCCTGGCAGTCTCTCCTCATTCAACCAGGTACAGCCTGCCCCCACAGCTTGGGACTCTCCCTGAGCATGCACAGCTAGCTCGATCCCCTAGAATAGCCGGTGTTTTCCCTTGACCTGAGTGGGACAGGAACTGAGGCAACATCCCATCTCACGGCAACAAAGCTGAATGGATCCGGGAACTCTCTCCTCAATCAACTAGAATAGTAACAGTGAACGTGAAGGACTAAACCACACTGGTCACAATGGTAAAACAACGCAAAAGCCCACCAAACTTTATTATTGAAGAGGCTAGCCCAGAAGACACCAACAGTATTTTAGTGTTAGACAACCTCTCTGACAAGGAATTCAGAAGGGAGCTACTTAGGATGCTTAGGGAACTAAAAGAAACAATGGAAAGCAATGCCAATAAAAGACAAGAGGATTTGAAGGCAGAAATGAGGAAAATGCAATTGGAAATGTCGGACCTGAAAAACCTGGTAGACGAATCGAAAACCTCAGTGGAAGGCCTCAGCAGCAGAGTAACAGCTGCTGAGAACAGAATCAGTGAGCTTGAAGATGAAGTTCAGAGACTCACCAGAAAAGAGCAGAAAATGGAAAAGAGACTCACAGTTCGGGAACAGATGGCAAGAGAAGATCGTGATGAAGCCAAGAGGGGTAACATAAGAATTATTGGAGTCCCAGAGAGACAGGAAGAAAACCTTGATGAAGAAGAAACTGTCAAAGACATCATTGCTACAATATTTCCAGAGCTGAAGAAAACTTGTGACCACATTCAGGAGGCCCGAAGGGTAACAGCTAGAAGAAATCCGAATAAAAATACCCCAAGACACATCCTGATCAAAATGACCAAATCTTTAGACAGAGACGAAATTCTGAAAGCAGCAAGATCGAAGAAAGAAATCTCTTACAAAGGAGCATCCTTAAAATTCACAGCTGATTTTTCTGATGAAACCCTCATGGCCCGAAAACAGTGGTGGGACATAGTGAAAAAACTCAATGAAATAAATGCATCTCCAAAAATACTTTACCCAGCGAGACTCTCATTCGTAATAGAAAGAACAACACAGAGTTTCACAGACAAACAACAGCTCAGGAACTTCATTGACTCAAGACCATGGTTATACGTACAACTAAATGGGCTACTTTAAGGCAAGACAGGCCTCTCAAATAAACCAAATTTCAACAGAACAATGGGACAAAATCCCATAACAATAATCTCTCTCAATGGCAATGGGCTAAATGCACCAATTAAAAGACACAGAGTGGCAGGATGGATTAGAAAAGTGAACCCAACATTCTGCTGCCTGCATGAAACACACCTCAATAGTCAAAACAAACACAGTCTCAGAGTCAAAGGCTGGAAAACAATCCTACAGGCAAACAGCTCTGATAAAAAAGCTGGGGAAGCCATCTTAATATCAGACCACATCGATTTCAGAGTGAAGAAGGTCATAAGAGAGAGTGAAGGCCATTTCTTAGTGATCAAAGGATCTGTACAACAGGAAGAACTTACAATAATAAATGTATATGCACCTAATGAGAGACCAGCAAAGTACTTAAAACAACTACTCATAGATTTGGAAAAAGACATCAATAGCAACACAATACTAGTGGGAGACTTCAACACCGCTTTGTCAACTCTTGATAGATTAACCAGACTCAAGCTTAGCAAGGACATACTTCATCTGAGGGAAACAATGGAAGAAAGGGACTTAGTAGATATATACAGGACACTTCATCCTCAAAAGGCTGAATACACATTCTTCTCAAGCTTACATGGAAAATTCTCCAAGATAGACCACATGCTGAGCAATAAAACATACCTCCATAAAATTCAGAATATAGTGATTGTATCAACAATCTTCTCAGACCACAATGCCCTGAAATTAGAAGTAAATCACACACCAAAACAGAAAACTAAATCAAACACCTGGAAATTAAACAGTGCGCTATTAAACAACGAGTGGCTTAGAAAGGAAATCAAAGAGGAAATCAAAAGATTCCTAGAAACGAATGAAACTGAAGACACGAGTTACCAAAACTTATGGGACACAGCAAAACCTGTCTTAAGAGGAAAGTTTATAGCTCTACAAGCATTCCTCAGAAAGGAGGAGCGAGCCCACATAAATAATCTAACCTCACAGCTTAAGAGCTTGGAGAAGGACCAACAAAAGGAGCACAACCCGAACAGGAGGAAGGAGATAAAAAAAACTCAGAGCAGAGATTAACCAGATGGAAACCCAAAAAACAATCCGAAAGATCAATGAAACCAAGAGCTGGTTCTTTGAGAAAATTAACAAGATCGATAAGCCTCTAGCAAAACTTACAAAGAAGGGGAGAGAGAAAACCCTAATAAACCGAATCAGAAATGAAAAGGGGGTCATAACAACAGAAACTACAGAAATTCAAAGGAACCTCAGGGAGTACTTTGAGAAGCTTTATGCCACGGAACATCAAAACCTCAAGGAAATGCATAAATTCCTAGGCTCCTACAGACTCCCAAGGCTGAACCCAGAAGACCTGGCATACCTGAACAGACCTATCACCACCAAGGAAATTAAAATGGTAATAAAAAGTCTCCCCAAGCACAAAGCCCTGGCCCGGATGGATTCACTAGTGAATTCTTCCAAATCTTTAAAGAAGACTTATTCCCAATCCTCTTTAAGGTTTTCCATGAAATTGAAATATCAAAAACACTTCCGAACAGTTTCTACGAAGCGAATATCACACTGATACCAAAAGAAGACAGAGATACCACAAAGAAAGAGAATTACAGGCCGATATCCCTGATGATCACAGATGCAAAGATCCTCAACAAATTACTAGCAAATAGAATCCAACTACTCATCAAAATGATCATACACCATGACCAAATAGGATTCATCCCAGGGATGCAAGGATGGTTCAACATTCGGAAATCAATCAACATAATCCATCATATCAACAAAAGAAAAGATAAAAAGCATATTATATCAATAGATGCAGAGAAAGCATTTGACAAGATCCAGTACCCCTTTATGATGAAAACCCTAGCCAAAATGGGTATAGAGGAGACTTTCCTCAACATAGTTAAAGCCATCTAGCACAAGCCTACAGCAAGCATCATCCTCAGTGGGGAAAAACTGAGAGCCTTCCCTCTAAGGTCACGGACGAGATAAGGATGCCCACTCTCTCCGCTGCTGATCAATATAGTACTGGAAGTACTTGTAATAGCGGTTTGGCAAGAAAAAGATATTAAGGGCATTCAGGTAGGAAAGGAAGAAATCAAGCTCTCACTATTCGCAGGTGATATGATACTATACTTAGAGAACCCAATAACCTCCACCAAAAAACTCTTAGAAACAATAGACTTGTATAGTAAAGTTGCAGGCTATAAAGTCAATACCCAAAAATCCATGACTTTCCTATACGCAAACAGTGAGGGAGAGAAAAGCTACATGAAAAAAACAATCCCGTTCACAATTGTGCCCCAGAAAATCAAGTACCTAGGAATCAGCTTACCTAAGGAAGTAAAGGACCTGTACAAAGAAAACTACAAAATGCTACTTCAGTAAATAAAAGAGGACATGAGGATATGGAAAGATATCCCCTGCTCATGGGTCGGGAGACTTAACATTGTCAAAATGGCAATACTACGGAAAGCATTGCATAAATTCAATGCAATTCCTATAAGGATACCCATGACATTCTTCAAAGAAATGGAGCAAATACTCCTGAAATTTATATGGAACAATAAGCCCCCGTGAATAGCTAAAGCAATTCTTGGGGAAAAGAAAATGGAAGGAATCAACCTCCCTAACTTCAAACTGTACTACAAAGCAGTAATAATTAAAACAGCATGGTACTGGAAAAAAGGCAGAACTGCAGACCAATGGAACAGGGTTGAATACACTGACATCTCCCCTCAATCATATGATCATCTAATCTTTGATAAATGTGTAAGAAATGTGAAGTGGAGTAAGAAAAGCCTCTTTAACAAATTGTGCTGGCATCACTGGACGGCTACATGCAAAAAAATGGGCTCAGAACTCTGCCTAACACCATGTACAAAAGTAAGATCAAAATGGATTAAAGACCTCAACATCAGACCAGACACCATAAGGTACCTTGAAGACAAAGTTGGCAAAACCCTCCATGACATTGAGGCTAATGGTATTTTCAAAGATGCCACGCCACTGGCTGAGCAAGTGAAAACAGAGATAGATAAATGGGACTATCTTAAACTAAGAAGCTTCTGCACCTCCAAAGAACAAAATACAAAGACAGTCTACAGAATGGAAAAGGATGTTTGCCGAATACACATCTGACAAGAGGTTGATATCAAGGATATACAAAATACTGGTTGAACTCCACAAGAAGAAAACATCCAACCCCATCCAAAAATGGGGCAATGAAATGAACAGAAACTTTCTCAAAGAAGAAATCCGAATGGCAAAAAAGCACATGAGAAAATGCTCTACATCATTAATCATCAGGGAGATGCAGATCAAAACCACAATGAGATACCATCTCACACCTCAGAGACTGGCCCACATTCAAAAGAACAAAAGCAACCGATGCTGGCGCGGATGTGGCGAGAAAGGGACACTCCTTCACTGTTGGTGGGAATGTCGACTGGTTCAGCCCTTCTGGAAAACAGTATGGACGATTCTCAAAAAATTAGAAATTGAGCTCCCATTTGACCCAGCAATACCACTCCTGGGAATATATCCCAGAGAGGCAAAAATGTATAGTCGAAAAGACATCTGCACTTGTTTGTTCATTGCAGCACTCTTTACAATAGCCAGAAACTGGAAGAAACCTGAGTGCCCAAGAACACATGACTGGTTAAAGAAACTTTGGTACATCTACACAGTGGAGTACTATGTAGCTCTTAGAAAAGATGAAGTCATGAAATTTACATATAAGTGGTACTACAATATGGAAAGTATCATGCTAAGCGAAATGAGTCAGAAAGAGAGGGATAGACATAGAAAGATTGCATTCATCTGGGGGCATAAAGTAACAAAATATGAGATTAATACCCAAGAATAGCTGAGATCAGCACCAGGAGGATTACTCCATAGCTTAGAGGCCAGCCGGGTATTCTAGGGGAAAGGGCAGTTCAGATGGAGAAGATAAAGGGTGTTTGGAGGATACTCCCAGGAGGGGAGATGCAGGTTGAAAGTAGACTATGGACTGAACATGTTTGCCACTCAATGCCTCTTTTGCAGACCACAACACCCAAAACGAGAGAGAGAACAAAAAGGATTGCCCTGCCACAGTGGCAGTGTGGGGGGGGGGGTGGATGGGGGGGGATATTATCCATGGTGGTGGAAAATGGGCGCTGGTGGAGGGATGGGTATTTGATCATTGTAGGACCGAAACCCAAGCACAAAGATTTGTAAATCTACAACTCTACCCCATTGTGCTTCACTAATAAAAAACAAAAAACAAATAAAACCTCAGCTATATTTGAGTCACTCATCTTATCAGTGTTTTCAATAATTGACTTCTTGTATTTGGAAGCATTATTGATATAACCAAATAATATAATAAAACACAGACAGATATCATTTAAAAAACTGCTTTTCTACATTATTCTTTCTTTATTCTTTTAACAGTTCTCAAGGTCTACTCGAAACTCTATAGCTCAGAATCACTCCTGGCAGAATTCTCTAGACCATATGGTGCTTAGAATCTAATCCAAGCCACCCATACAGAAAGTATGCTCTGTAGGCCATGAAGAACATTTTTTTGACTCAACAGATAACTATACACATTTTAGTTTGAGATACTTAACTAAAAGAAATGCAGTTTGTAATATAACGCTGTAACTAAAATAATAATATATAAATTATTTTAATTAATTTAATAACTGTGGAGGTTCAAATGTTACAGTACAGTAACAAAATAACCGTAATCAAATTAACACGACTTTGTAATATAATTAAATGAAAATATTAGAATATAAAATTAACAAATAGAGGTCAAATTTAAAGCAATTTTATGTATTTTATAATTAGACAAATTTTAATGCTCTGAATATTGCTTAATACATTTCTTCCCAGAAAAATAATTTAGAAGTACAAAATGATATTATTCTTTAAAAGTACTTATGCCCAATAATTTTATGAACCATATCTATCTTACCTTCTGGAAACATAAGATCTTGTTTTATTTGTATTATTCAAAATTAAAGATGAAAATCTAGATTACTATAATATATTCTATGTGAATTTATATTTTCTTCTTAACTCTGTTTGCAATCTATACACAAAGTAGTCTATATGGATTTTTTCCAGTTTTATTTGATAACAATTTGTTATTTTGAGATTATATTTCTTGATAACAGTTTTGGCTACAAAATAAATATGTAGGATTTATTATCAAATGGCAAAAGCTTTCAAAAGTTTCTCATGCTCTATTCATATTTTCAGTTATCCTTCTTGCATAGTGTGATATCATGGTCAGGCAATGAAATATGAAGATCTTAAATTCAGTTAAATGGATTCTGATAATTGTGTACATGGATGTGATATGTACTTTTATCAAAACACTGAGCATTTTCAATATTGCAGAAAAAAGAGTCCCTCATTCAACTTCTCAGTCAATATCTGATACTAGTTTCACTACAAAAATAGACAATGTTACAATTCTGTTTGTATGCATTTCTTTGTCTATTTTGTCTATTATCATAAAGTAAAAAAATATTTAATTATTTTTCCTTGTTTTTTCAGTATATTTTGTAGTTCAAATATGGCTTATTCTGTAGCATGTTTTCCAATTTTAATGTAAGAGTAGAGTGCCGTTTTCGTTTTATAATATTACTATACATTTTTCTGTTATTGGAAATTTTCCCCATTTTTATGATATAAAAATTGTATGAAATTTTTATTTACGTGGTTTAGGGTGTATATGTTTTTATTTTTTAGTCAAGTATTTAAAAGAAAATTAATTTAACCCTTAATAAATGTGTGATAATAGCTGTGGTAGACTAATTTCTATATAAACTTCTTTTTTGGGGAGAGGAGGACAGTTTGGGTGCCACACGTGACTGTGCTTAGGTATTTCCCCTGGAATTTTGCAGGAGAGATTTATAGGGACCTTATGTGGTGATAGTAATCAAGATCAGGTTGACTGGGTGCAAGGCAAGTTTTTAACCACTGTAATATTCCTCTGACACAATAAATCACAAGAAAATGAAAAAAATATAGATTAGAATTAATAATTGATGAAATGATCATCATACCAATACCCATGAACAGATTAAATGTAATACCTACCAAAATTAGAATGGCATTCTTTAAGAAAATAGAACATACATTACTAAAATATCTGGAACTATGGAACTCTCAGACATCATAAGAAAGAATAAGAAGTTAAGAAGATAAGAGGAAGCAACCTCAATGATTAGATATACTCGATAGCACAACGGGTAGGGCATTATATGTTTATACATTTTTATACATTGTGTGTTATTGTGTTTTATAAGTATCTCAGTATTTCTAAGCAGAATTTTTTTGTGTGTGTTTTATAAAAGAATATTCAGTATTGGCTGAAAGTTCATAAACTTCTCCAGGTATTGTCTGGTAAAGCTTTGGGTCACTGAATTTGAGTGAGACTGACAGAGCTTTCTCATTAGGATGTCTATGTTCTTCAATGCCTGTTTCTGTCTGTTGTCCTACCCTAACCCGGCATCAGAAAGGGTACTTTAATTTTCATGTGCTTAGCAGAGGGCTTTATGTCAGCAAAGGCTTGGCAATGAAGAGGAAGTAGCTGTTGCTCTGGCTGTCATCCTTAGGCTCTGAATTGAGGAACCTTGGGTTTTGTCTACTTCTCAGCTAAGATTCAAAGCTACCTCATAGGGAACAGGGAGATTCAAAGTGTGTGACCTTGAAAATACCAGTATTGGGTATCTTGTCTGACAGAGTTCTTGCCTCCACATTGAGATTTCGGAGAGTCCCCTTCTCCCCACGATGGCCACTTAATACCTATATTGCAAACCATAACACACAAAAGGAGAGAGAGAGAGAATAAAAGGGACTATCTCTGCCACAGAGGCAGGGGGGATGGGGCGGGGTGGTGGGAGGAATGCTGGGACATTGTTGATGGAAAATGGGCAATGGTGGGGGGATGGGTTCTCCATCATTGTATGACTGAAACTTAAGCAGGAAAGTGTGTAAGTCTGTAACTATCTCACAGTGTTTGATTAAAAATTTAAAAAAAAGAAAAGATCTGTGAGAGTGAAGTATCAAGTTTGTGGGGCCATTTTTAAGCCTACACATTCTCTCTTCCATGGCAAATTTCTATGCTTTATTGATCTCTTTGCACCCACAGTGTCTTCGCTGTAATTCGGCTACTTTGATGTGAGTCATGAGTAATTTTGCTTCTTCTAGTCCCACAGCATGAATCTGACAGCGATGGGCTCTGGTCTTTTTATCTGTTTAATGCTGTTTGTTTTATTTCATTGTGAGTTTTGTGATGGGACCAGGGATGACTCTCACGTTGTTGATTTTAGCACCATGTCGGCTCACCACCTTAAAAACATTCTCCGTTACCAAATATTTGAAAGAAAAAATTAAGTTACAAAATTAACACAATTAAATTGAACTGAATTATAACTTTAAAAAAATGATCATGACCTTTCAATATACATAGTTTCATTTTAATGAATGTTATTAAATTTTAATAACAAAGTAAGGTATTTGTAATCGCATAAAATATTTTTAAAAATAGACTTTAAATATGAGAAAATCATAAGTAAATTCTATATTGAAATGGCAGTCTGGAGGAAATAGTTGCATTACCATCATAAGACAAAACATTATTTTCCATTTTGTTTTTAAAAGCATATTAGAAAAAGTGAAATAAAGTCAGAAGAGTGAAAAAAAATCACAAAATTTAATAAAATTAATGATCTTTCAAATACATAAAAATGTTGCTCCTCACATATTCTCTGAAGATTATGTGGGGATAAATTTATACAAAAGTTATATTTTACTTATGAGACAAAAATCGTTCATATGATCCCATATATACCTAATAAAAGCTATGTATATAAAAGATCTCTGTGTCTGCTGCTATAGGAGTTCATATGCATTATGCTCTTTTAGTATTAGGTATCAATTAGGACAAACTATTTTAAAGTCAATTTTGTCATAAATGAACCAGTTACAGTAGCAATCGATCAATCTAAAAACACAATTATTTTGCTAGCACATAAATTAAAGAGACAGGTGAAGGGACAGGTGTTGGAAAATTATATGACTAAAACCCAATCATGACAACTTTATAACTGTGAAAAAAAATTGTTCTTTGTGTTTGCATATAGGAATCATCTTGTAACAAGCTGTTAATTAAAAAACAAGTAATGCATGCTATGTATGTTACATTTTATAAATGCCACATGCATAATTCTGATAAAAATTTGAGAAAACTAAAAATGGAAATATGGATTTTATTTTGTCTTCATAACTCTTCAAATTATTTTATTATTTTGTATATTATCAGACTGTACTTATTTTATTAAAATACAGAACATTTTCTAAAAGGTCTAATTTCATATCATGAAGTAGTTTTGTTGTCAGGATAAGGACTAATTATGGGCATAAATCAGCTTAGTTCTCCAAGTTTGAGAGCTGACCACTCATGATTTATTCATTTGGGCACCAAGAAATGAGAAGCAAAAGTATACCAAGAGAAATGTTTTCCCTCAAGAAAATATTAACAAAACATTTTCCAGCAAATTTACAAATATAATGAAATTAATTCACATAGCATATCAAAGACCACTGAATTTTCTCAAATGAAATCTAATCCAATTTTGTATTAAAAATATAACTATAAGATGAATAAAAACAATATATTTTATTGATTATGTGAAACTAGAGTGATAATCACTAACAAAGACAATGATATGCTTGAGGAAGAAATTGTATAATCTGAATCTGGATAGCATGAATCTTCTTTTTATATTCAAAAATGAAGGAAACACAAACATTATATATATATATATATATATACTTAACAATAGTAACGTTTATGAAATAAATGAGTGTATATATCTCAACGCAGGGCAGAGAATGGCAAACTGCCTGTGGTGTATATGATATGCCAAAGAAAGTAACAATAACGGGTCTCATTCCCCTGACCCTGAAAAAGCCCCCAATATGCCATTTGGCTACTGTAGCACATAACAGGGACTAATCTCCAGAGATATTACTTGTGCCCAGTTGAGCAAAACGACGAACAATGGAATGATTGATACAAGTGGTATATCTCAACTACTGATAATGCTTATTAAATAAGTGAGTGATAATGTTTTTGTTTACATATAAAATATTTTTGCATATCAATTAATATTATTACTAACAATGTCTTCAATATAATCTATAACAAAGGTCTTGAATCTTGTGAGTGATATAATAAATGAGTCTAAGTTGTGAACAAGAAATTATTTTTTTGCTTTCTTTGGGTCACACCCGGTGATGCACAGGGGTTACTCCTGGCTTTGCACTCAGGAATTACTCCTGGCGGTGCTCAGGGGACCATATGGGATGCTGGGAATCGAACCCAGGTTGGCCGTGTGCAAGGCAAACACCCTACCCGCTGTGGTATCTCTCCAGCTCCCAAGTGAACAAGGAATTTTTTTTGAGTGCTATTAAAGCTAAGGAGTAATATCCTGAAATCTGTTTAAATATAATTAATCTTTTACAGGAAGTCATTTTTATATATGTCTTTAATTTATTTTAATGGCTATATTAAATTGTTGTTTTTTTACCTTTAAAAATAAATGAATAAATGCTATTTACTTATTCATGCTAAACCTTTAGTGACTTTTTAAAATTAGGCATATTTTTATCCAGCCTTCCTTTAACAAAATGGGTATGTATCATATTAGATATCAATTTATTTTCAAATATTTAATTCAGTATTTTTTGTTTCCCTAATACGGTATAAAGAGTCAAGGAGTTAGAAAATCACTATTGATTTTGAAAATTAACTTCTGAGTAAAAACAAACAGATTTTTACTTAGAAATTTGTTTCAAT
Organism: Sorex fumeus; assembly: GCF_029834395.1. Taxonomy (NCBI): domain Eukaryota; kingdom Metazoa; phylum Chordata; class Mammalia; order Eulipotyphla; family Soricidae; genus Sorex; species Sorex fumeus. The sequence goes on from NW_026606188.1 coordinate 9,106,954, forward strand.
AGAGATAGTAACTGCACATGGTGTCAGGTTTTAAAGTTGTTTATCTTTATAGAGTATTTACTCTGATCAAGGCCTTTTTTATAAAATTATGCATACTTTGTAGCTGGAGCGATACTTTGTACATAGCATCTTTTTTGTTCCTTCAAAAACTACTTAAAACAGGTAAGTGTTGCCTCTTTCACAGATGAGAATGGTGACTAAAAATAAATAATATGACTAAAGGAGCAGCACTTTTTAAGAAAACCATGTTCAAAGTCTAAGATTTTTAAAGAAAATCATAGTGTACCCTGTAAAAATTAGTCAGAGTTTAGTGGATGGACATCTTCATATAACTTAATTTCTGCTTAATATTGTGTTTATTTGAAATATACATGCATACATAAACATATATATAATATTGAAATTTTGAAACATGCACACAAAGGAAAGAAATGCTAATACCAATCCCAAGAGTTCTTTTTCATCAATATTAAAATATATATAATTTTAAAGATTTTATATTAGATTCTATTAAGGAAACATTGTTAATTTTATGGTGTATAATACTTTCTTAACTTTTATATTGTTATTTATTTTCTATGATTACAATGCTAGAAAATTTCAAAATTATAGCTTCAAAATTCTGTACATTTTTAAGCTTCAGTTCCTCACCCCAATGTTTACTGCTATTATTATCAAAATAAAATTATTATCAGTCTAATCCCTAATCTGCATATGTTTGATATATTGCAAAAAACATTCTTATATAATTCCTATTTTCTTGACTTTTGGTTTGTTTGGGAAACTTACTGGTCTTTGGGGTCAATCTATCTACATCCATGGTCTAGAAATTGGGCCAAAGTTCTTGTTCTCACCAGGCAGGTTCTCTAGACTCTTAGGCTAAATCTCTGGCCCCATATTTTTGTGCTCTTTCAATGTAATGCAGTATTAATTTCTGGCATTCATACTTCCTCCAAAATTATGTTTATAGACTTACGGAATTGAAGCAAAATTCTCTCAGTAAGAATATCCATTCAGTATATATAAATGATAATAGTACCTTGTGATTTACAGCAGGAGACACTTATTGTATAACATTCCATTTTGAAATTATTTACGTAAGCAAAGCATGTGTTCTTTCAGGAAACAGAGGTCAGTTCTGACAGAGAAGGCTTCTCTAATGCCTGTTTATTTTTTAAATTTTATAGTTTTTAAGTATGCTTATATATATGATGGGTGGAGGAAATAAATTTTTCCTTAATTCTTAAAGGTAAAGGTAAAGGCCCTCCCATTGATCGTCGATTTGCTCGAGCAGGCCCAGTAAGTCTCCATTGGAGACTTTGTTGTTACTGTGTTTGGCATATCGAATACTCTCAGTAGCTTGCTGGGCTCTCGAGAGGGGCGGAGGAATCGAACTCGGGTCGGCCATGTTGGCCGCTTGTAAGGCGAACACCCTACCGCTGTGCTATCGCTCCAGCCCTTAGTGCCTCAAATTTCCAGAAATATTAATTTAAGAATATATTGATTTAGTTTCGATGAATCCCAAGCAGAAAACTAAACTCAGTCAGTTCAACCTTGTGTTGTTCTGCAACTGAAAGCAGCCACCAATAATTCAATTTATTACTGCTAAACTCAATGATACTTGTGAGGCCCAGGGACTGTGGTGACATCAAGCAGTGCTCAGGAGTTATTCCTGTTTCTGCACTCAGTAGTTACTACTCCTGGTGCACTGGGCGGGGTGGGGGTGGCAGGAGCATATGGGATTTCTGGGACAGAACCTGGGTCTGCAATGTGAAAGGTAAGCTCCTTCCCACTGTACTCTGACTCCACTCACAACACCTGCTTTTGCTTTGTTTTGTTTTGTTTTACACTTGTATTAGCTTAATTTCTGTGTGATCCTGCATGTTTCTCTGTTTTCCCCAAAATGATTAGAATTGTGTATGATAAACTGCAGCTCCAAACTTGGCCATGAGCATTGATTCATTCGAATGCCCAACAACCCGAATCAGATGTTTACATTTGAATAGTTGTGGCTCACTGCGAGCAGTTTCTATCTTCGTTGTCTACGCACCAACATCCAATTATGATGAAAGAGAAATCGAGAAGTTCTACATGGAGCTGGAGAAGTTCTATAAAGAAGACCACACCTGGGGGCGACTAAAACCACATGGGAAGGGGGGCGTTCCGGTCCGTCCTTCACGCCCTACCGAGGTCACCAGTCACCCCCCACGAGCGGCTCTACAGCACAGCCACGGCCCCAGAAGCACAAGGACTTAATGCAGAACCCAGCAGCTTGGAGCAGAAAAGTGAACGGACTATGCGTTGACCCAGGCCATCAAGTGTGCCGGAGGGGAAAGGGTGTTGCCCCATTCGCCCTCTCCTCTCTGGAAAGAAAGATGGCGGCCACATGGGAGCCTTGTGGACAGCAGGTATGAGCCGGGAGTGTGGGGGCGACTAAAACCTCATGGGAAGGGGGGCGTTTCGCTCCGCCCTTCACGCCCTACCGAGGTCACCAGTTGCCCCCCACGAGCGGCTCTCCAGCACAGCCACGGCCCCAGAAGCACAAGGACTTAATGCAGAACCCAGCAGCTTGGAGCAGAAAAGTGAACGTACTATGCATTGATCCAGGCCATCAAGTGTGCCGGAGGGGAAAGGGTGTTGCCCCATTCGCCCTCTCCTCTCTGGAAAGAAAGATGGCGGCCACATGGGAGCCTTGTGGACAGCAGGTATGAGCCGGGGGAGTGGGGGTGACTAAAACCTCATGGGTCGGGGGGCGTTCCGGTCCGTCCTTCACGCCCTACCGAGGACACAAGTCGCCCCCCACGAGCGGCTCTCCAGCACGGCCATGGCCCCAGAAGCACAAGGACTTAATGCAGAACCCAGCAGCTTGGAGCAGAAAAGTGAACGGACTATGCGTTGATCCAGCCCATCAAGTCTGCCGGAGGGGAAAGGGTGTTGCCCCATTCGCCCTCTCCTCTCTGGAAAGAAAGATGGCGGCCACATGGGAGCCTTGTGGACAGCAGGTATGAGCCGGGAGTGTGGGGGCGACTAAAACCTCATGGGAAGGGGGGCGTTTCGCTCCGCCCTTCACGCCCTACCGAGGCCACCGGTTGCCCCCCGCGAGCGGCTCTCCAGCACGGCCACGACTCCAGAACACAGAAACCAGTTTCTTAACTATCTGACTTTCAGTAGAAATACTTCCAGGGTCAATAGTAAAATAGCAGAAATCCAAAACCAACATTTAATTCTTTAACCCAGCTGTAGAAAGCAAATCACTTCACAATGCTTTTTCAGCATGTCTGATTTGGGGGGGGGGGTAAACTCTAAATAATAGTGGTGAATCTTTTATTGAAACAATGAATCTAATCAAAGCAGATAGAGTGTTAACTAGAATTCATCTGCCTCACAGGGACGGGGAGGGGTGGGGGGTGGGGTTTTATTGGGGTTCTTCATGGTAAAAAATAAGTATTGGTAAAGGGAAATGTGTTTGATATTTGCATTACTGAGACATAAACCTGAAAGCTTTGTAACCTTTCCCACAGTGATTCAATAAATAAATTAATTAATTAAAAAAAAAAAAGACCACACCTTCTACAAGATCAATGTGGGTGATTTTAATGCCAGGATAGGACTAGAAGATCAGCGAAGAACTTCACATAGGGACCCATGGCCTAGAATAGAACGAACAGGGTGAGAGAATGTCTGAGTTCATCATGTCATTCAAGACCATCCATGGTAACTCACAGTTCCAGAAGGCCGAATCTAAATGTTGGACATGGGACTCTCCCGGTGGACGATTCCACAATGAAATAGACCACATCATATTCAATCGATGGTTTTGCCTGACCAATATCGTTGTTGTCCCAAAATTCCAAATGGGATTGGACCACCATCTTCTTCGTGCAAAATTATACTTAACAGAGCAGGGAGAAAGGGCTGCAAAGTTTAAGAAGAGAACTCTCAGAACGACCACCAACTGGAAGCTCTTTGGCACTATTGTGGAAAAATGGGAAGATGCCATTGTTGACAACATTGACGAGGAATACGATAGAAGGGTTCAGCACCTCCATGATTGTGCAAGGAACGCCAAGAGAGAGATAGCCACAAAAAAACACCTGTCTTCAAAAACTCTTGAGCTTATTTGCCACCATGGCTTGGCGCATGCCTCAGGCAACCGCAAGCAAACGTCCGAGCTCGCAAAGCAGTGCAGAGATGCGATCGAGGAAGACCTCAAAGAGAAAAGAGCAGAAGTGCGGGTAGATGCAGCAGAAGCCAGGAAAAGTATTCGTAACGCCCTCCTGTCCTTTACCAAATACAAGACCAATATGACTGCCCTCCAACGTCCTGTTGGATCTATCACACCTTCCAGAACGGCAATGGAGAAAATTATCCATGACTTCTACTCAAATCTCTTCGATAGCCATGTCCACCTGCCGACATATCAAATTCCACAGGATGGATATGTCATTCCCAATGTTCTGCCTTCCATCAGTACTAATCAATACGCTGGCTCGGCTCTTCACACACTACCTGTATGAATGCATGGTTCCGTCCCAATGGAAAACCAGCAGGACTGTACTACTGTTCAAGAAGGGAGACATCTATGACATTGGCAACTATCGCCTGATCTGCCTATTGTCTGTCATCTACAAGTTGTTAACTTGAGTCATCCTAAATAGTTCTGGCAAAATATTAGATGAAGGACAACCATGCGAGCAAGCCGGGTTCCGCAAAGGATTCAGCACCATCGACCATATCCACATGATAACCAAGCTCATTGAGGTTTCTCAGGAGGTCAAGATGCCGCTCTGTCTAACGTTCATTGATTTAAAGAAGGCCTTTGATTCTATTGTGATGGAAGCAGTCATTGAAGCCCTAGCCAATCAGGGCATTCAAGCCCAAGACATCAAGATCCTCCGTGAGCTGTATTGCAGATTCACTACCAGGATCTCACAATTCTACAAAGAAGTAATCATTGATGTAAAGAGAGGGGTTCATCAAGGTGATACTATTTCACCAAAACCCTTCAGTGCCACCCTCGAGAACATCATGTGATGACTAGAATGGGAAGGAATGGGAGTGAACATAGATGGTCGGCAACTACTCAACCTCTGCTTTGCTGATGACATTGTTTTAATAACACCAAACATTAGTGAAGCAGCTAAAATGCTGGCCGACTTCGATAGTGAGTGTGGAAATGTCGGACTACAGCTGAATCTTACGAAGACAATGTTTATGAGAGACAGTCTCGTTTCTGACGCCCCATTCGCTCTCAACGGAATGACCATATCCGAATGCAACAGCTATGTGTACCTAGGTCGAGAAGTCAACATGACAAATGACCTGGCACCCGAGCTGCGCAGGAGGAAGAGAGTGACTTGGAATGCCTTCAATAGCGTCGAAGAAATAGCTAAGAGATCAAAGCACCTCCGGCTCTGGGCACATCTCTTTGATTCCACTGTTCTTCCTGCATTAGCTACCCCTCAGAGACCTGGGCCCTATGCAAACAGGATGAGAACACTAGTCAGGTCTCCCAAAGAGGAATTGAAAGAGCTATGCTTGGAATATCACGTTTCACTCAAAAGAGAGAAAGAATCCGGAATTCTGACCTCTGTCGACAATCAAGAATCAGGGACGCTGTTTCGTTTGCCAAGGTGTCAAAAATCAGATGGGCTGGTCACGTAATGAGATTTAGAGATGACCACTGGACTAGAGCTGTTACCAACTGGATTCCACGGGATGTCAAAAGACCGCATGGCCGCCCACCTACCAGATGGTCAGACTTCTTCATCAAGATCATGAACGATCTGTTTGAGGCTCTTCGAGTTCCTAGAGCGAACAGACACCATTGGGCTACACTAGCACACGACAGGAACAAATAGAGACGTTACTGGCTCCTGCTCGAGCAAATTGATGATTAACAGGAAGTCAAATGATCAAGTGATCAAGTGAAACTGCAGCTACTTCAAACCCCAAGGTGACGGCTGTCCTGTGTTCAGATAATCTGCACTATGAACACTATAGAGGACAAAACTGCCTCCCTTAGTAACAGATTAAAGAGATAGTGATGAAATAATATCGGGAACTACCCAGAGACTTACTTATTTTAAGAGAAAATCAATTATTCTTGTGGTTTTGGCATTTGCTTAATATTATTTCCATTTTCTTTCAATTTCATGATTCTTTTGTTACTTAACACTCACTTTCTAGCATAGATTAAAATTAAAATCAATTTTTCTCCTCGTAAAATCTTTCATAAGTAAGCAGGTACAGGGGTACTCCTCTCATTAGAAAAAGCAAAGTGAAAGTTTCTTTTGATCCTACTTCTCCCACATTCAATTTATTACTTTCTATGTAGAACACTATTACTCAGAATGATTTCCTACATAAGCTTACACTTCTCTTCTGCATGCCATTGTACTTCTTCATGTGGGCTTTCAGCTTCCACAAAATCCACTCATCATTCTCAATGATACATACATTACTGATGAAAAGTTCACTTGTCAAGCATCTTGACCATTATATTTGTTTGTAAGCGATACCACAGCAGTAGGGTGTTTGCCTTGCACACGAATGGCCCAGCTGAGCCGGATTCAATTCCTCTGCCTCTCTTGGAGAGCCCAGCAAGCTACTGAGAGTATCTCATCCACATGTCAAAGCTTGGCAAGTTACCTGCGACATATTTGATATGCCAAACACAGAAAAAACAAGACTCACAATGGAGATGTTACTGGGACCGCTCAAACAAATTGATGAACAATGGGAAGACACTGCTACAATGCTTGTCAGACAGAACACCACAAATGTATTGTTTTCCACTTACTTTGTTAGAATGTTTTCTCAAACTTAACTGATATTTATTATTGATCAAACAAACAAACAAACTGCCCTCCCATTGTTCATCGATTTGCTCGAGCAGGCCCAGTAATGTCTACATTTTGAGACTTGTTGTTACTGTATTTGGCATATCAAATACATCACGGGTAGCTTGCCAGGTTCTTCCGCGCAGGCAAGATACTCTCTGTAGCTTGCTGGGCTCTCCAAGAGGGACGGAGGAATCGAACCCGGCTCAGCCGGGTTGGCTGTGCACAAGGCAAATGCCCTACCGCTGTTCTATTGCTCCTTCTTCTTTTCAAGTGTGCTTGGAACATTCTCAAAGATTGACCACATGCTGAGCCACAAAACATACCTCCATAAAATTTAGAATATAGAGATTGTATCAAGAGGAAATCAAAAGAGTCCTGAAAATGAATGAAAATTAGGACACGAGTTACCAAAACTTATGGGACATAGCAAAAGCTGTCTTAAGAGGAAGATTTATAGCTCCACAAGCATTCCTCAGGAAGGAGGAGCGAGCCCACAAGAGTAACCTAACCTCATAGCTTAAGTGTTTGGAGACTGAGCAACAAAAGGAGCCCAATCCAAACAGGAGGAAGGAAATAATAAAACTCAGAGCAGTGATTAACGAGATGGAAATCCGAAAGATCAAGAGCTGTTCCTTTGAGAAAATAAACAAGATTGATAAGTTTCCAGCAAAACTCACAAAGAAAGGAAGAGAGAAAACCCTAATAAACCAAGACAGAAATGAAAAGGGGGTCATTACAACAGAAACTAGAGAAATTCAAATGATTCTTAGGGAGTAATTTGAGAATCTTTATGCCACAGAACACAAAAACTTCGAGGAAATGGATAAATTCCTAAATTTCTATAGCCTCCCAAGGCTGAACCAAGAAGACCTGGCTGAACCAAGAAGACCTGGAATGTCACCATTGAGGAAATTGAAATTTTAATAAAAAATACCCCCAAGCACAAAAGTCTTGGCCCAGATGGATTCACTGGTGATTTCTTCCAAATCTTTAAAGAGGACTTACTCCGATCCTCTTTAAGATTTTCCACAAAATTGAAATATCAAAAACACTTCCGAACAGTTTCTATGAAGCAAATATCATCCTGATACCAAATGCAGACAGAGATGTCACAAAGCAAGAGAATTACAGGCCGATATTCCTTATGAACACAGATGTAAAGATCCTCAGCAAACTATTAGAAAATTGAATCCAACACCTCATCAAAAATATCATACACCATGACCAAGTAGGATTCATTCCAGGGATGCAAGGATGGTTTAACTTTTGGAAGTAGATCAACATAATCCATCATATCAACAAATGAAAATATAAAAACCATATGATCATATCAGTAGGCACGAAGAAAGCATTTGACAAGATCCAGCACCCATTTATAATGAAAACTCTCAGCAAAATAGGCATTGAAGGAATTTTCCTCAATATACTCAAAGCCATCTACCTCAAGCCCACAGCAAGTATTATTCTCAATGGGGAAAATCTAAACTCCTTCCCTCTAAGATTGGGCACAAGACAAGGTTGCCAACTTTTGCCACTCCTATTCAATATACTACAGAAGTCCTGGCCATTTCACTTAGGCAAGAGAAAGTTATTAAGGGAATACAGATAGGAAAGGAAGAGGTCAAACTATCACTGTTTGCAGGCGATATAATACTATACTTAGAAAATCCTAAAGATTTTACAGAAAAGCTCCTAGAAACAATAGGTTGGTTTAGTAAAGTGGCAGGCTACAAAATCAACATCCAAAAGTCCATGGCTTTCTTATATACAAATAACAAAAGAGAAGAAGTAGACATTAAAAAAAATCCTATTCACAATAGTACCTCAGAAAATCAAGTACCTGGGAATCAGATTAGCAAAGAGGTGAAGGGACTATACAAGGAAATTTACAAAACACTATTTCAAGAAACAAAAGAGGACACTAGGAAATGAAGACACATCACCTGCTCATGGATAGGGAGGATTAAAATTGTGAAAATGGCAATACTGCCTAATGCACTATACAAATTCAATGTCCCTATCAGGACACTCATGACATTTTTAAAAAGAAATAGATGAAACTCTCTTGAAATTCATATGGTATAATAAACCCCCAACAAATAGCTAAAACAATCCTTGGGAAAAAGAAGATGGGTGGCATCACCCTCCCCAACTTGAAACTGTACTACAAAGCCGTAGTAATTAAGACAGCATGGTAGAAACAGATCTCTAGACCAATGGAACAGAGTTGAATATTCTGTCACAAACCCCCAAATATTTGACCACTTAATCTTTGACAAATGAGCAAGAAATGTGAAGTGGAACAAGGAAAGCCTCTTCAACAAGTGGTGCTTGAAAAACCAGACCTGCAAAAAAATGAACTCTGACCTCTGTCTAATGCCAACCACAAAAGTCATATCAAAGTGGATGGATTAAAGACCTCAATATAGACATGAATCCATAAGATACATAGAGGAAAATGTAGGCAGAACTCTACATGACATTGAAGCTAAAAACATCTTTAAGGATGAAACAGCACTGACCATGCAAGTGGAAGCAAACATAAACAAACGGGACTACATCAAACTAAGAAGTTTCTGCACTTCAAAAGAAACAATGACCAAAATACAGAAAGAGCCCACAGCATGGGAAAGAATATTTACCCGATACCCATCTGACAAGGGATTAATATCCAGGATGTACAAGACACTAGAAGAATTGTACAAGAGAAAACCCTCTAACTCCATCAAAAAATGGTGAGAAGAAATGAACAGAAGTTTCTTCAAAAAAGAAATACCAATGGCCAAAAGGCACATGAAAAAATGCTCCACTTTGTTAGCCATCAGGGATACGCAAATCAAAACAACAATGAGATATTATCTCACACCACAGAGAAATACCCAAAGTCTTAGTAATGTAATTAAACTTCTTAATTTCTTTCATATGTAATATTTCATAATTGATTTTAAGTATAAATATATGGTCAAGGACCAAAGCAATGGGTCTCTAATTGCTCTGAATGAGGCTGACCTAAGTTCAATCTCAGGATGCCATTTGATATCCTGAGCCCTATCAAGGGTGATCCCTGAGTGCAGAACCAGGACTAAGCCATGCACACTGCTACATGCCCCTGAAGAGAAAAAAGCAATCATAAATAGCTGAATCAGGAATGTAGTGAGTGCTAGAGTACACAGCTAGCATGTTCAAGCACTTGTATTAACCCTGAAGACTATGTGCCACACCAACCCCCATCACTGCTAAGGATGGTTCTTGTGTATTTACTAACAATTCTGGGTATTACAATTATGCAGTCTGATCTCTAAAAATAAGTTCTCTATAAAAGTCTAATTATTAAAAAATAAATTATCTAATGGCCTTTCACAAAGAAGACATCATATGGCCAATACGCATATGAGATCTATACCCAAAACACATAATGGTTAATTAGAAAGGTTATATGCACACTTGTGTCTTTTACTGTCCTTAGTACAACAGCCAAGATACTAAAATAATCCAAATGCCCAACTATGAATGAATGGATCAAGTATTCATATATGCCATGAAATATCATGCAGCTCTAAGAAAGAACAAGGTCATACAAATTGCTGCAACAGGGATGGAACTAGAGGATATTATGATGAGTGAAGTTCTTTCAAGACTAAGAGAGATATAGAGTGAGTTCACTCAAACAGGGACTTGAAAATACATGGCAAGCTAGCAGTCAACCCTGCAAAGGGAGAGCTAATCTACACAACTGAGTTAGCGGGGGTTTGAAAGGACGGGGATAGGCTAGTGGTGAGTGTGGTGCTAAAATTAATGTACATTTCATTTTATTTTTCATTTCATCATCCTGTTATTCGTCGATTGCCTCGAGCAGGCCCCAGTAACGTCTCTTTCATCCTAGCCCTGAGATTATATTCAAGGCTCTTTAGGAGAATGAGACTCATCATTGTTACTGGTATTTGGCATATTTGGTACGCCACGGGGAGTTTGCCAGACTCTACCCTGTGGGCAGGCTACATTTGATAGCCTGCAAGTTTGTCCAAAGTAGGAATGAGATAATAAGATGTCATAAAAAAGATGTCCTGATAAGATGTCATGGCCGCGCGGTTTCGGGAGCTGGATTTTATAGTCTCTGAGTCTTGGCCGCTGATGGGATTACACGGCGCCAGGGGGCCAGGTGGTGGGTGTGACCCCCGCCTACTGGAATTTGGAGGATCTGGGTGGAGGATGCTCAACTCCAATCCGAGTAGGCTTGGAGATCTCGGCCCCGGAACCCGCGTGGATTTGTCCCTCTGCCAGTACCTTCATGTGTGCGGAGAGTGGTCTCAGCATGGTGGTGACTGGTCCTGGAGGTCTTCGGCTGCCAAAGCTCTGGTCAGGGCGGGGAGGGAAGCTCAACCCGCTCCCCTCCAAGGGACCCCGGCGAGGAACAGCCAGGCGCGGGGGCAGGAGACTGCACTGTTCTCATCTGGGAACTGGATTTTATAGTCTCTGAGTCTTGGCCGCTGATGGGATTACACGGCGCCAGGGGGCCAGGTGTTGGGTGTGACATGGGGTATAATAACTGTTTTATGAACCACAGAAATTAAATTAATACAAATGTTTGCAGATAACACTAAAATAATTAATGCTTTTGGGAAAAGAGAGAGACATTGGTGGGTAAGGCACTTGCCTTGCAAGCAGATCACCTGGTTTCAAGACTTGGTACGCAATATGGTCCTGGTCCAGAGAGTACATTCAGTAGTGAGGCATGACCACAGAACCAGGAGGAAGTTAAGAGCACTGACAAATATGACCCAAATATCAGGAATATAAATAATTTGGCATAGATCCAGGTTCAAAATTTCACAACAGAAGTGGCATAGGTGGTTTATAAACAAGTGGGAAAAAATGAACTATGATCTTCTAAGGGTAGTTTAATAACAAAATAAGATAATATTAGTCAAATTAGTAATATATGAAAATAAAGCACAATGGAAACACAAACACCCACATGCACATGCACATGAATAATTAAAAATAAAAAACTCACTAATATGAAAAAATGAGATCTAACATAATGAGGAATAGCAACAAAATCCTGAAAATAAACATCACAAGAGTAGTCATAGCACTAAATTGAGAAAGAAGATCAATGATCATATGCCAAAAAAATAAAACTTCACTTCACAACACACAATTCTGGTTATAGCTCACTATAACACTATTCAAATTTAGTGAAATATAAAGAGTAGTAAGCAATAGTTTTATAAAAAATATAAACCATGAATTTTATTTCCTAGAATTTGAAGTAGGAAAAAATAGAGTGCTCTTACTTAAGATAAATATATGAATAGCTGATTGAATATATGTGTGGGTAGATGAAGATAACTGTAAGATTTGCTCAGAGCTGGCAGATAAAATATTGACTCTTCCAAAAGCAAAGATTACCCTGTCCCCAGCATGGAGAAAGGACTTATTGCCCCTCTCCCCCCTCGGACAGGAAGCCACCAGGTTGCATTCCACGCTTCCTCACATCTATCTCCTACAGAGAACAGTCCAGACCAAGCACACAAGTTTCATTGTCTTTGTACCCATCTCTGGTTTTTCAGTCCAAGACAACTTAAGAGCCCCCTTTGTCTCTCCCAGGGAGTGGCTCTACCCCAGTCTCATCAGAGATTAGTGGAGTCCTGTCCAAGCACTCATCCCAATAAACTTCTCCTATTTCCTTCACTTTATTTGTCTCTATCCCTCTGTCTGTGCTGGACAGTGTTCTCGAATCTATCAATAACATTTCACAATTGATTTTAATAATATTGAACTTATTCAAATAACTAAGTTTAAAAAACTTGGAGAATGCTTTGATTATAGAAAATACATTAATAAAATATGCAAGTATTGTACTCTTAATTGATAAAGTAAAATATTAGGTGAACAAATAATAATTTAACTGCCGGTCTCTTTTATATCAGTGAGCATGCTGATACCTATAAGTGTTTAAATTCTAAACATTGTAACATTTTGGGAGGTATCTCCACGTTTTCACTATAATTTTGCTTTAAATAAGTGATTCTAAACATTGACTTCACATTAAAGTCACATTTAAAACCCCTGATTAAAGCAGTTATACCCTCCTAGACCAAATAAATTGAAATTATAGGGCAACACACAGGCATCAGTAATGATAAAGCTCTCTTTGTTGATATTGAAAGCAACCACCCAGCTTTGGGTATGTTTCTCAGGTTAAATATATCTGATCACACTCGTAAATCGTGGTAAAATAAGTTGTATATGAAATTCATTCATTTTACCATTTTGTCCTTAAATTTATTTCTTTTATTTAGAAGCAATGACTTTAGGACTGAAGAGAGAACAACAGCTTAGATGCTTGCTTTGCCCATAACCGAAAAGTAATGTTTTATCCGGCACCTTATAGAGCCCTCCAGCCCCACCAGGAGTGGTCACGGAAAAAAGAGACAGGAGTAAGCTCTGAGTAAACACTGAGCACCACTGGGTGTGGCCCCCCAGAAAACTGTCCAAGGGCTGGGGATGTAGATCAGGGCCAAACCCTAGCTTTGCTGTGTGAGACCTGGCTCAATTCCTCATACAACAAGATTAAAATAAAACAGCAACAATGAACCTATGTTAAGTTTTATTTTAAGGTTGCAATAAATCCCATATTGTTTGCTGGCAGGTAATCATATCTACATTTATAAGTACAGTTATTTTAGAAAAACTGGCTATTCATTTACTAATGACTGAGATATTGCATGAGCATTTGATCTTAAAGTACATTTTCCTCTACAATTTGCTGTATGGTTTTTAAGTTCATAGAAATAGAACAAGTTGATGATGCTTTTAGTTTAAATTTAACATCTTGAAGCTTTCACTGTGTAAATATATTTATCTATATTGTGATAGTTAGCTGAGTATCCTTGAAGGATAAAAAAGGAAATGAATATCCATAGTTAAAATTTTATATCTTGTATCTTGTGGTGATGAAATAAATATCTGTCCATGACATGAATTTTAAATGGGTATTTGTCAACATCTAGAGTATAGAAATTAACATACTCAACTAAATGTCTATATGTTATGTAAGATTTTGACAGAGATATTCTTTACAACTTAAAATTTCTCTAAGTTTTTTTCTATCATAGCAAAGATAATGTGCATATTTACCATGCTTATGATACATTTATGATATATGGAGGGTGGAGTATTTAGGTAATTTTATAGACAGAACATCTATACTTTCTGAAGCAAGCATCCCATATGTTACTTTATATCTTCTTCTTGGTACTAATTTTTCAGATTACCAAAAAAGCCCAGCCCTTTTCTACCTTTAGCTCTCCTTATTGATCAGCTCACCCTATTGATCAAATTTGACTACTTTCCTTCATTTTAATGTTAATAGAAAAGGAACCAGAGATCCTACAAAATTTAAGGTACATGCCTTTTATGTAACCAAATCAAGTTCAATTCCTTGTCCCACAAACCCTGTCAGGCATGGCCTGGAGGTCCCCAACATTAAAGGAGTCACTCAGATCCTTGTAGCAAATATCCTCAGATGCCCGTATTGAACCCTGAATGTTGCTGCCACAGAATCACTGGGGTCATGGGGCTGAACCCTGGGCTGCCTTAACTGCACTTGAGCTTTATAAGGGAAGCTTCTATGACCTAAAATTTAATAAGTATTCTGTACAACAAAAATAAGATATAATGATAAATTATCAATACTATGAAATAATTTTAAAAACAACTGAAAACATTGTAGAAAGAGAAATATTGCTAGATGTTTGAATACCTTTCAAGAAAGACAAAGAATTCCATTTTCCCAGAGAAATTTAAAGTGAGAGACACACGAAAATAGCATTGTCATAAGGTTACAATGTCAAAAGTCATTTAGAGGTACTCAAAGGAAATTGTCTTTGAAAATGATGTCTATTTCAGAAAGATTCTGGAAAATAAATGTCAATTCTAGATATTAGGAGTTTGTTTAAGAATCTTCTGAAACTTCTATAAGGCTCATTTTATTAACATTGACAAATAAGTCAATATTTCCTAAACTATTAGATTAGTAGATTTAACAGTGGTAAACTAAAAGTGAAAATAATACATTTTATATATCTGAGTTTATAGAAGATACTGAACCTTAATCACATGTAATATAAAATTGTCAATTCTTTTTCTTTGATTTATTCCTACAGTGCCTTGATACTTTTTTTAAGAGGCCTCCCAAGAGAGGACGCAGAGCCATACACCATACAATAGTGGAGGCTAAGGGATATTTACAGCTGGCATGGGACTCGGCCATTCTAAGCTATCCATGGTCTCTACATTTTATTTCTGAAATTCATACCAGATCAATAATTTATGTTGGTTATGTAGTTTAGAATTTAACCAGCCCTGTTAATTGACTCTATTATGATTTTATGTATAAATTATGAAAATAGAAGTGAAAAATAAAGGTTGCACATATGAAAATCAAACATATTTAGCAATTTATCAAATTTGTGTCTTGGTTTCTTTTAAAACATTGAGATGTAATATTTATAGACATGAATGAAATTTACTTAACTGCTGGGCTGGAGTGATAACACAGCGGTAGGGCATTTGCCTTGCAAGTGACCAACATGGCCAACCCAAGTTCGATTCCTCCACCCCTCTCAAAGAGCCCGGCAAGCTACAAAGTATATCTCGCACACATAGCAAAGCTTGGCAAGCTACCCATGATGTATTCGATATGCCAAACACAGTAACAATTGTCACAATGGAGACGTTACTGGGTCCACTCGAGCAAATTGATGAACAACGGGAGGACAGTGACTGTGATTTAACTGCTGGGTGCTAAATGTACATAATTAGGCTGTTTTTACATTCCTTTTCTCTCCCAGGGGTACTTCAAGGAGTATCACGAAATGGTATAGTAGGACTAACACCCCCCCAAATTCACACACTCTTGAATAACTTGGGGGATATGAAAGACTCCTTGCTCCTTGCTTCAGTCTCTCTGAAGGTTTTGCCAACTCATGGATAGAGGACACTTTAATCAGTCACATCAACTTCTAAGTCAGTCTGAAGTTACTCTTATACTTACAATTTTTTTTTCAAAAAAAAAAGGAGATTCTGATTTGCTACATAAAGATCATGGATGGTTGACAGGGACTGACATTTCTTCCTGCCAGTATGAGCTGAAACCAATGCACTCTGGTGGCTGAGTAATGTGGTTCTCTTCTCCTTTGTAGAAAATGTTTTACCTACTCTGTCTTCTATTCTCTGGAGCTGGAAAACCACTTACTCATAAAATTTAGGTCATGCTTGTTAAGAATACTGGATCACCATATTGGCTCATTCAATAACCAAATCTGTAATGTCCTGTATTCACAGTAAAGGGTGAAAATAGAACCAAAGCCCAACCTAAAAATAAATGGTCTCTCCATTTAAAAACTGAAAAAAATGTCAACTCTTGTCATGTGCATTAGGGATACTTCTATTATATACTTATCTATTACCTTTATTTGCCATATGTATGTGCATATTTATGCATATATAATTATTTATCAGTATACATATATACAAACACATGTAGTATTGACTATATCACTGATATCAACTTACTGCAAATTTTGTTTTCAAACTTAGTAAAGTCAGTGTTTGAAAATTCAAGTTACCATCCGTAAATCCTGTTTTCCTTAAGCTTTCTCTGTTTTGTGGATATATCAAGAAGTTGTATTGTACTTTCATCACTCAGTGTGTTCCCGCGAATCCTGACACTCACACATCACCATAATCTTGACTGCTTGAAGTAAATGGTAAGAGGACATTGCTAATGTTCAAATAGCAATTTTTCAAACTTATTAATAATTCAGAATTTCTGACTTCTTTTGAGTATGTTTCTTTGAATCAATACTTATACAGTAAATGTCTTTAAAATACAGTAGTTACTGACACAATTTCTCTATCTCCTAAATAAGAATGCCAGATTAGAAAAAGAAAAGGAGTAAGTTTTGGTGATATCACAATGTGATATAGATTTAAATCCAAAATATAAATAATGTTAATCTGTTAAATGTATTTTTAATCTGGAAATCTTCCATTTGCATCATTTATATGGCAATACAAATCTGAGCACTCAGGAATTATAAAACATAGGCTGCTTTGTTTTAAAATCCATATTGGGGCTCAGATAATAGAGCCATTAAGGTGTGTGTCTTTATATCCTTGATTCTAGCTCAATCCCAGGCACCCCAAATTGTTCTCCAAGCCCACTAGGAGTGATGCCTTAGCACAGAGACAAGAGTAAGACTAACACTGCGTGTTATGTTCAAAAAAAAACCTTCATATTGATCTAAGTTATATTCAGCAAGTCATTTTTCAACAGAGTCAATAACCTCCCAATTATACCAGTCATGGTGAAAAACTCTCAAACCTCAATTATTGTAAAGCCTTGTCTGATTCATTGTCTTCAAGTTGGGAGGGTTCAATAAGACATAATTAAAAGTCTTCAAATGTCCATTCTTCTTTGCCTCTATAAAAAACAAAAACATTATTTAAGGACACTTTTTGTCATCGCCTTAAAGATTTTCACTGTTATTTCATTTCATAGGTAAATGTGCTTGTTGGTTTTGATATACCCATTTTTATGGATTCTTGTTTATTTTATTTAAACTACAGTCTATCCTTAAGAAAAGTTCATGTACATGAGTGAAGAAAGTCTTATGCAGGAGGTGAAGAGTCTTATAAGATCACAGCTATATGTTAAGTTCACAGCTTCCTTCTACTCTTTCGTGGCTTTCTTTTCCATGTTGACTGGATTATTGATCTATTTAACGTAGGACCCAGGTATTAAAAGAATCAGTTATTGTATTACTATGAATGTTCCTTTTATGGCCTGTTGGTAATAGTTTTACCTAGTTTGATTCAGTTGGTACATATCATCCTTATCATCCTAATGTTAACTCTTTTAAAAGATATTGATGCTAATTTACATATGTGCTGGATCTTCTGTCTTTTAAGTGTGAAAATCTATTTTTTCTGATATAAAGTGTGACATTAGCTGCATTTTTTTAATCCACATTTACCTGTGCAGTAAATCCTTTGAATTGGGAAAAGTAGATTTATCTTTAGTGATCACGTAGACCAGGATAGAAAGCAGAAGAGTGACTTTGTCTCCTGTTCACTAAGCCACTCTGTGACTTAATTGACAAGTTCAAGCAATTGACTTATCAAGAAATTGTAAATAGAAAAGAGGTATATGCAATTTCTGGACGAGTTTACACATTGTCTTCCTTCGTTTCTCTCATTTTCTTTTCCTTTGTACTTTGGTATTTATTGTTTATGTATTGATTGGGTACGAATTGCCTCTTATATATTTCTTGTCAGCATTTTTGTTTTGAGGTTATCATGTGTTTTACATCTCTGTTTCTAAGCTTATATCCTGTGTTAATTTTAAAAACAATTGAATTTCATTTGTTCTATAGAAAACTGATATAAAACTACCTCTTTCCATATTTTATGTTCCCCACAAAATTTGTTACTTTTTTTATCAAATGAGGGCTGAAGCGATAGCACAGCGGTAGGGCGTTTGCCTTGCACGCAGCCAACATGGTCAACCCGAATTCGATTCCTCTGCCCCTCTCGGAGAGCCCGGCAAGCTACCAAGAGTATCTTGCCCGCACGGCAGAGCCTGGCAAGTTACCCATGATGTATTCGATATGCCAGACACAATAGCAACAAAGTCTCCAATGGAGATGTTACTGGGCCCGCTCGAGCAAATTGATGATCAACGGGAGGGCCTTTACTTTTACTTACTTTTGTCAAATACTATTAAGTATTTCTTGAGACATTTTAGTGGCAATGCACTTTTTTACTTCTACTTGAAAATTTTTTGTATCACTCCTTCAAATCTGAATGATAAGCAAATTGTATAGAGCATTCTTATTTGAAGATTTATTCCATTTAACATGATTTTATTATTCCATTTTTCACTTAAAAGGTCACTAATATTTTGTAAATTTTGAAACAATCCTGATTATCAGATTCTATTTCCATTTTGGTTATTATAGTGGTACTTAAAAATAAATATTCTTAATGTTTTATTCCTGTAATCATGATTATATATTTATCTCCCAAATAAATGTGTGTACAGTGTTGTAGTCCTTTGGTCTATAAATATAAAAAAATACTGCTTTTTAAATTGATATCTTCAGAGCTCATTATAGACAAATTATTTCATTTTAAATGGCATTAATAAATTTTAAGCAATTGCATTTTATTATTTAACAAAATTCATTTATTTTTAAATATTCCCAATTTTGTAGATCTTAAATATTTGCATACATATGATTATTTCTAGTTACAGAATGAATGAAAAGGTATATATTCATTAAATATGTCTAGGGCTGGAGTCATAGCAGAGCAGGTTGGGCGTTTGCCTTGCAAGCGGCCAAGATGGCCCACCCGAGCTTGATTCCTCCGCCCCTCTTGGAGAGCTCGGCCAGCTACCGAGAGTGTCTCACCTGTACAGCAAAGCCTGGCAAGCTACCAGAGACGTATTCGATATGCCAAACAACTGTCACAATGGAGACGTTACTGGGCTCTCTGGAGCAAATTGATGAACAACGGGAGGACAGTGATAGTGACAGAAATATGTCTATATGAGTATATGTGTAAATTGCTTATTTAAAGTATCCATTTATATAAGCTCTCAATATCACTATCATTTGATCACTTGATCACTTGACATCCTGTTACTCATTGATTTGCTTGATTGGGTGCTAGTAAAGTCTCCATTTGTCCCTCTTGCATGCTAGTTTAGCCCAATGGCATCTGCTTGCTCCAGAAACAAGAATTGCCTCAAATCGATCATTCAGGGTCTTGAACAAGAATTGCCTCAAATCGATCATTCAGGGTCTTGACAAAGAAGTCTGACCATCTTGTAGGTGGGCAGACACGCCATCTTTTGACATCCTGTGGAATCCAGTTGGTAATGGTTCTAGTTCAGTAGTCATCTCCAAATCTCTTTATGGGTCCAGCCCATCTGATTTTCAATGCCTTGGCAAAGGAGACAGTGTCCCTGATTCTCGATTGTCAATGGAGGTCGGAACTCTGGATTCCTTCTCTCACTTGAGTGAAGCGTGAACTTCAAGCATGGCTCTTTCGATTCCTCTTTGGGAGACAAAAATAGTGTTCTCATCCTGTTTTCGTAGGGCCCAGGTCTCTGAGGCATATGCTAATGCAGGAAGAATGGTGGAGTTGAAGAGAGGTGCCCGGAGCTGGAGGTTCTTCATTCTCTGAGCTATTTCTTCGATGTTTTTCAAGGCGTTCCAAGCCACTCTCTTTCTCCTGCGCAGCTCAGGTGCCAGGTCATTCGTCATGTTAACTTCTTGACCTCGGTACTTATAACTGTTGCATTCGGAGATGTTTGTTCTGTTGCGAGGGAATGGAATGTCACAAATGAGACCATTTCTCATAAACATTGTCTTTGTGAGATTCAGCTGTAGTCCGATTTTCCCCACTCACGGTTGAATTCGGCCAGCATTTATGCAACTCAAATAATGTTTGGCGTTGTTAGAACAATGTTATCAGCGAAGCAGAGGTGGTGTAGTTGACGACCATCTATCTTCACTCCCATTACTGTTGTCGCATGATATTTTCGATGCTGGCACTGAAGATTTTTGGTGAAATGGAATGCCAAATTCCACTCTTGACATGGATGATCATTTCCTTGTAGAATAGTGAGATCCTGGTAGTAAATCCTTAATACAGATCACAGAGGATCCTGATGTATTGAGTTTGAATACTCTGTTTGGCTAAGGCTTGTTTGACCACTTCAGTCTCAACAGAATCAAAGGCCTTCTTTAAATCAATGAATGCTAGATACAGCAGGATCTTGAACTCCCAAGGAACCTCAATGAGCTCGGTTATTGTGTGGATATGGTCGATGGTGCTAAATTCCTTTTAGAACCTGGCTTGCTAGCATGGTTGTTCTTCATCTAGTGTTCTGCCAATCCTATTCAGGATGACTCAAGTGAACAGTTTGTAGACGACAGACAATATGCAGATCAGGTGATAGTTTCCAATGTCTTAGATTTCTCCCTTCTTGTACAGTAATACAGTCCTTCTGGTTTTCCAGTTGGGCAGAACCTTGCATTAAGACAGGTAGCATGTGAAGAGCCAAGCAGGTGTACTGATGAGTACTGATGGTATATTCTTCTGGTGTTCGGATCTGATCTTGTATGGACCAGGCGCTGTTCACTTCTTTACTGATAAAATTGGGTGTTGGAATTGGGAAGGGAGAATGTTGGGAAAGACATATCCATCTGGCAAAATTTGGTATGTTGGCAGGTCAATGTGGCTATTGAGAGGTCCGAGTAGAAATCATGGATAATCTTCTCCACTGTCCTTCTGGAAGATGTGATAGATCCATCAGGGTGTTGGAGGGCAGTCATCTTGGTCTTGTAGTTGGCAAAAGACAGGCGGGTGTTGCAAATGCTTTTCCGGGCTTCTGCCATATTTGCCAGCACTGCTGCTCTTCTCTCTTTCAGGTCTCCCTTTAGTGCTTCTCTGCATTGCTTTGTGAGCTTGGACTTTCACTTGTGGTTGCCTGAGGTTTGTGCCAAGTCATATTGGCCAATGAGCTCAAGAGTTTTAGAAGAAGGCATCTTTTTGTGGTTATCTCTCTCTCAGCATTCCAGGCATAATCATGGAGGTGCTGAACCATTCGATTGTATTCCTCTTTAATGTAATCACCAACGGCATCTTCCCATGTTGCCGCAATAGTGCCAAAGAGCTCTTAGTTGGTGGTCGTTCTGGGAGTTCTCTTATACTTTGCAGCCCTAACTCACTGCTCCATGAAGTAGAATTTTGCATTAAGGAGATGGTGGTCTGACCCCCTTTGGAATTTTGGGACAACAGCCACATTGGTCAGGCAAAACCATGGATTGAATATGATGAGGTCAATTTCTTTGTGGAACCATCCACCAGCAGACTCCCATGTACAACGTTTAGATTCATCCTTCTGGAACTGTGAGTTACCATGGATGATCTTGTCAACATGATGAACTCAGATAGTCTTTTACACTATTCATTCCATTCTAGCCATGGGTTCAGATGTGGAGATTTTTGGCTAATCTTCTCGGTCCTGTCTTGGCATTAAAATCACCAACAATGATCTTGTAGAAGGTTTGGTCTTTTTATCTTATCTTCTTATCCTCCTCCACTACATCACTAACTATAAGTGATAAGATTCTTTTATCCTTTTTTCCTTTTCTCTTCTCTTCCATTATCACTTATTTTTATTGAATTTTTGGGACATCCCTGTTAGTGCTAAGGACTTTCCTTTGGTTCTGTGCTCAGTGATCACTCCTGGCAGTGATGGCAGGATATGGAACAAAACAGATTGAATCTTATTAAAGGGTAAAGGTAAAGGTAAAGGCCGGCAATCTTAATTAATACATTATCTATTTCAACATTTAAAAAGTTGAAAAGAAATTACTTAATTGTTTGCATATTCATTCACTTCAGTTGTTAAATAAAAAAGCCCATTATCTCCTGGATTTTTAAGTTGCTTTGGAAAATTGAATCTGTACTGAATTTGTACATTTTTCATATTAGTTAATTCAATGCATTAATGAATTTAGAATGAATAATGTATCTCTCCCTTTATGCAATGAGCTTTCCTGACTATGAATTATTGCTGAATTATATTTGTTATTATTTCCAAAGTTTGCTGCTTATAATTTGTATTTATTTTCAAACTCTTTAACAACCTTTTGTCAGGTTTTATTAAAGCTGAGATCTCCAAGCCTACTCAGATCGGGGCTGAGCATCCTCCACCCAGATCCTTCAAATTCCAGTAGGCGGGGGTCACACCCACCAACTGGCCCCCTGGTGCATGTAATCCCATCAAAGGCCAAGACTCAGAGACTATAAAACCCAGCTCCTGGAAGGGTGCAGCCGCATTTGCGGCATCTTATAATGACATTTTATTATCTCATTCCTACATTGGACAAACTGGCAGGCTACCAAATGTAACCACATGGCAGAGTCTGGCAAACTCCTCGTGGCATACCCAATATGCCAAATAGCAGTAACAATGATGGGTCTCATTCTCCTAACCCTGAAAGAGCCTTGAATATGGCACTTTTTTAAAAATCTCAGGGCTAGGACAAAGGAGACATTACTGGGGCCTGCTCGAGGCAATTGACGAATAACAGGATGGTCGTGATCGTGATTATAGCTGAAGTGTTGGCTATATATAAATATTAAAACTTTGGCTCAAACCTCAGTTTAAATGCACAATTGTAATTTTTCCAAACTAGAGTTCTACGAAACACTTAAATGTTCTTTGATTTTATTATTTATTTAAATTTTTATGTTTTTTATAATGTCTGGTTGAAACTTTCTAGAAACAATCTTTCATCTAGATTTTAGTAGATATTACAATAGATTTTCAATAGTCTACTGATATCCATATCTAATATCTAATTATTTTCTGAATATGATTCTATTTGCAAGAATCAAAATTGCTTCTATTTTTAAAAATAATTTTCAAATAGCAAAAGGACTTTATACATCTTATAATAACAAGTGCAAGTGCACTACCAGTCTAGAGCAATAGTAAAGCAGATAGGGTGCTTGTTTTGCACACTGTTGACCTGGGTTCAATACCCAGCACCTAAACCCTCAATCCCTACCAGAAGTGGGCATGTGCACAGAACTAGAAGTAATCCCTGAGTTCAGTCAAGTGCAAATGCCCATATTCCCCAATAAAAAAGAAAAAGAGGAAGGCACACTTACTTTTAAATGAAGTTTACACAAAAAGGAAAGTTTAGAGGGAGAGAGACATATTTACACTTTTGATTGTTTTTGCAGTTATAATGATACTGATAAAATATAAAGTACATCTTGAAACTTCTTTCACAAAGATAATTTTTGTTAATGAAACCTGAAATACATGCAATAGAGCTAATAAGTTCAATTATTTATGATACATAATTAAAATCCCATAACACTCCTTAGATCAAATTAATGATCAATTAATCCTCTCTATATTTTATAATTCCATCTAAATAAGAAATAAAAATGTTGAGAGAAAATCAAAATAGCTGATTTTTTTAGTTATTGCTATCTTTTTAAATTATCAAAATAACAAATTAAATAGCAACTTTTTGAGTTTTACTATATCTTTTTAAGTTATAGAACTAACAAAGCAATAACACTTTGCATTTAGACTTCATTTTCTCCTCAGAACTAAAAGGAAAGATGAAGAATAAATTATGTATCTTTTTTCCTTATTATGTATAAGGTCTAGTTCAGAAAAGGAGCAAAAATTAAACAAGCAATTTTAGATGCTTCTCTTATGAATCTAATCATTATGCTCAGTGGTTTGTTCTTTCCTTCATCATATAGCAAGTTCTATTTTCTTTGCAAAATAGATGCACATATGTGCATCTCCCTGTTGTTCTACAGTCAGTCAGGACAGGAAAGACTGCCTAGTGTTCACATGGTAGTTTTGTATATCTGTGTGTGTTGAGGCAAGGAATATTTGTAAGATGAAATATTGACCGCAGGGCTACTGACGTGCATCTTTAGAACACCAGCAGGTATTATTAATAAGGACATTTAACAGTCACCTAAACTTACATTAATCAAAAAAGCATTTTTATACAAAAGCTCTTTCTGAAAAGTTATCAATAAAGAATTTGATTGTACCCTGAAATGGGGCCAGACCATTAATATAAAACAAATAAAGATAACACTTACGGACTGAAATTGGAAGTGGATGGGATGTTATTATGAGAAAATGGATTGAAAAGTGCTGAATCTCACTAATCCTGTTCTTGACAGGCTATAATTTGCAACTATGACTCTACCTAGAAGAGAATTCTGTAGTAAATTATAGATGAATGAAAACAACAAGTTCTAAGCATTTTTGAGTTGTCATACCTAATTATCTTCTCTAGCTTATTGTCTTACCCAGGGACTTTGAGTTTCCATCACAGATTTGAACTTCTTTAATATAAAATAATTATATAAATATATCTAAATCAAAACATTTTCCAATTGATTATTAATTGATTTCTATAATCATTAATTCATTTTTAAAAAGTTCTACAGTGATTATTTTTTCTAATTTTTTCCACAAAAATGGATTGTTTTATGAGAGAAAGAATATCATTTAACTAGTTTAAGTAAATGAGAGTTTAATAAATCTGAAAGAGTCTAAGGCCAAACTCTTTGAAATATATTTTGGAACCAGGGATTCACATGCTTTCAAGAAGGCATTTTTCAACAATGAGATACCATCTCACACCACAGACTGGCACACATCAAAAAGAACAAGAACAGTGCTGGAGCAGATGTTGGGAGAAAGGGACTCTTTTTTCATAGTTGATGGGAATACTGACTGGTTCAGCCTTTTTGGAAAGCAATATGGGTGTTCCTTAAAAACACTAAAAAATTGAGCTTCCATATGATCCTGAAATACTACTTCTGTAAATATATCCCAAGAGTGCAAAAAAGCACAGTAGAAATGATATCTGCACCTGTATGTTCATTGCAGCACTGTTCACAATAGCCAGGATCTGGAAAAACCAACCCAAGTGCCCGAGAACAAATGACTGACTAAAGAAACTTTGGTACCTCTACACAATGGGATACTATACAGTTGTTAGAAAAGATGAAGTTATGAAATTTGTTTATAAGTAGATAGTCATGGAGTGTCTCATGCTAAGTGAAATGAGTAAGAAAGAAAAGGACAGGCATTGAATGACTGCACTCAGTTGTGGAATATAATATATCATAATATGAGACTAACACTCAAGGACAGTAGAGACAGGGTCAGAAAGATTGATCCATGGTTGGAAGCATGCCTTATGATCTCAAGGAGAAGGCAGCTGGGAGAGAGAAGGAATCACTAAGTCAATGATGGCTGGAGGGATCGCTTAGGATGGGAGATGTGTGCTGAAAGTAGATAAAGGACCAAACATGATAGCCTCTCATTATCTGTACTGCAAATCATAATGCCATAGGGAGAGAGAGAGAGAGAGAGAAAGAGAGAGAGAGAGAGAGAAACAGGAAAACTGTCATAGAGGCAGGGGAAGTGTTGGAATGGAGGGGAGGGAGGGTGGTAGGGGTACTGGGGACACTGGTGTTGGAAAATGTACACAGGTGGAGGGCTGGGTGTTCGGTCGTTGTATGACTGAAACTCAAACAAGAAAGCTTCATAAATGTAACTCACAGTCATTCAATCAAAAATAATTTTAAAAAAATTAAAAAGGTGTTTCCTTCATTTCTTCTTTTTTCCCTAGCGGTAGGGCATTTGCCTTACAAGCGGCCAACATGGCCAACCCGAGTTCGATTCCTCTGCCCCTCTCGGAGAGCCCGGCAAGCTACCGAGAGTCTGTCGCCCACACTGCAGAGCCTGGCAAGCTACCCATGACGTATTCGATATGCCAAACACAGTAACAACAAGTCTCATGACGGAGATGTTACTGGGCCCACTCGAGCAAATTGATGAACAACTGGAGGACCGTGTTACCGTGATATTTCTACTTTATATTTCATAAAATGCATTATCCTGTTATATTGGTGTTGAAGACAAACATTTCCCAGTTCCTCTCTCTATCTCCTTGTCTCTGACTCAGAGTGTGACTGTGTCTGTCTTGCCCCCTTTTCTTCTTTCACTCTCTCTCCTCTGTCTCTCTATATGACTCATTATTTCTTTATCTCCACTACCTGTGCAAATTTAAAACAGGAATATTTCTTATAGTGACTGATATCTGCTCTAGGAAAAAAAAAAACAGGATAAAATATTTTATTTTAAGTGATAGCATCCTTGGATAGAAGATCAATGACATTTTGTTTTCCAAGGTGAGTGACATTGTGTGAACGACTCCTCTGTGGAGAGAAAAACTAGCCCACTATTTAATCATTTACCAGTAACTATGTGAAATTTATATTTTGTAATTTATATTTATATGTTAAGACAAATTATATTGATTATATAATAGTCCATTAACTTTGAAATTATATACTAAATTACATTTGAAAATAAATGCAAATATATAAATATATTCACAGAAAATATTAAATGTTGTTTCATTTTATTTATATTTTTAAGGCTTGGTTTTATTTTCAACTCTTCACTTAGTATTCCTTTTTATTTCAATTTTGTTTTTCTTCTAAGTTACTTTCTTTGTGAATGCCTGACTCATAATTCTGTTTTCCTTTAAAATCCCAAACGTACTGTATAACAACTTTGCTGAAGCTGCATTTTTAGGATGACTCTTTGGGGTACATTTTGTTTGTTTGTTCTGATTTAAAGGGGAAATTCACAGGGTCATTCATGCCCAATTTTACACACCAAAATAAGTATCTCATTATGCTTTCTACACCAGTTCGTGTGCACTTCAGATGTATGCTCTTAAATAGCTTTTTTATGTTTTTCAACTCTAAGCAATAGCAATCTAAAACTATGATATTTTTTCAGTAGGAAATCTATTTATCAACTTTAGTCAAAGAATAAATATGTCTACATCATGACACACACTACTAAACATCTGTAAAAAGACAAGTCTGTCATTTTGAAGTTTAAGTGACAAAGGAAATTGCAAAACATATAAAACTAAGTGTTTCTACTAACAGGAAATACAACATAGAGATATTCCAAACATTTCTTTTAGAGGTCATAAAACAAACTGAACAGAAGTCACACCATGTTAAAATGCCTGGGTTTAGAATACAAATTAATGTCATTAAAGACTTTTTTTTCTTGAATAGGCCATTTAAACTCGTAGAGCGTATGTGTTTACATAAACACAGAAAGACACATGTGTGTGGACATATACTATTGACTGAATAATAATTTGTTGAGGTCTATTATTGTATCTTTCGTAGACTTTATAATTCTCTTATTTGTTATATGACAAAAACACAATATTTTTTATTTTATTGAGATCCTCTCCAACACACAAGTCTACTATGAAATTTTTTGAAGAGCATATAAATATTCCAGATACAAAAATCTTAGCAGTGAAATCAGTTAACCACAAATTGATCTTGTAATTATAAATGCTGTATGTAGAACTCAATACATTTTTAATGCTCAAATTAAGACACACTAATTGCACAGTAACTGCTAAATAAATGGCATATAATTTAGAGGTATTCCAAGTAGTGCTGCTCAGATTTAGATGCTTCTAATCATGGGGGAATCTTGCTCACTGCTGGTAAAATGTTAACTTTGATGAACAAACTGGTGATTATCTAAGAAAAGATCTCCTAATGGAAAGGTTGACTTCATATAATTTCAGGTGTCTTTTTTTATTGACCTATTTTGAAGATTGTTTTAAAGCTCTTTATTTTAGTTTCTTGCCAATGTATTTAGTGTTTCGTAACATGAATATTTGAATTTATAGAAAATAGATCTTTTACTTTACTTATAAAACCACTACTTTGAATATTGATCACATTTAAAAAATGAAAAATACCAATGTGATCGTATTTTATTTTTTAAACTTAGGCTTTCCCAAGAATTCAATAGAAATGATGTGAATATGACCAGATATAGAGAACAATTTAAATGAGAACTTTAAAAATAGCCATAGTTCATAAATATATAGTTTTCACTAAATAAAGATAAATGAGTATATAATCCAGACAAGAAAGCATGCACACTGGAAAGAAGAGAATATAGCATCTCTTATAGAGAAGTAAGGCACATAAATCTTCAGTTATTGATCTACAAGCTGAATAAAAGTCAAATTCAGTACAGTTCTGACACAAATTATTTTTAATTCTAATTTTTATTTAATTAAATTATTAAAATAAATAATACATGGTTCAGTTTTAGACATATACTATTCTAGCATAAATATCACCATCAGTGTTCAACTTCCCCCCATCAGTGTTTGCAAGTTCTCTCCTATCTTCCTGAACTTTTACTTTCACAGGCATATTGTAAAGTTCAGCAGTTGTAGTTTGATTATTGTATTTTCAGTTATTTTGAGTCTGTGCTTTGGATACATAGCGATCCTTGAATTGTCAATATAATTGAGATCCCTGGCCCTGCTTCCCAGTGACTCCCCTTACTCATCTTTCTTCTCCCATTGGATTTCTTTCCTTTGTCCTTCTCCTCCCATACTTTGGGGATAAGGGTGATGGAGACATCTCTCCCTGCACGTGTTTAGTACACTTGTTTACTACATTGCATTCCCTTGCCCGTGTATTCTATATACCATAGAAAAGTGAGATTGTCCTGTGTCTGTCCTTCTTCTGACATATATTCCAGGTCTATGAAGGCTATAACAAATACATGACTTCATCATTCCTTGTAGTTTCATAGTATTTCATTATATCACTTGATCACTTGATACCCTGTTACTCATCGATTTACTCGAGCAGGTCCCAGTAACGTCTCCATTCATCCCTGTTGTGTGCTAGCGTAGCCCAATGGCATTTGCTCGTTCTAAGAATATGCAGAGCCTCAAACCAATCATTCAGGGTCTTGACCAAGGAGTCTGACCATCTTGTAGGTGGGTGTCCACGCAATCAGTCAGTAATGGCTCTAGTCCAGCGGTCATCTTTAAACCTCATTACGTGTCCAGCCCATCTGATTTTTGATGGCTTGGCAAATGAGACAGCGTCCCTGATTTTTGAGGGTTGACAGAGATTGAAACTCAGGATTCTATCTCTCATTTGAATATATATATTCAATATATATATGCAATATATATTGCATCTTCATAATCCATTCATTTGTTGTTAAACATCTAGGTTGATTCTGTATCTTAGCTGTTGTACTGAGTATTGGAATGAATTACGGTTTGCCTAAGTACTTTTCAATGAATATCTTTGTGACCCGGGTGTAGAAATCCAAAACTAAAATTACTGGACGTATGGCTAGTTCTGCCAAACTTTAACACAAATGTCAGTTATGTGGACAATACTTATACTATCAAGTTGTGTAACTTGGCTATTTTGGAAAACTGTAGTAAATTATTAGATTAGTTAATGTTATTTTTTTTAATTCTACAGTACTTGCTCCTAACCAAATCCAGAATTAGAGAATCATTATCTTGGGGCCCGTTGGAGGGGAGCAGGTTGAGCTTTCCTCCCCGCCCTGACCAGGGCTCCGGCAGCCGAAAACCTCCAGGACCAGCCACCACCATGCTGAGACCACTCTCCGCACACATGAAGGTACTGGCAGAGGGACAAAGCCATGCAGGTTCCGGGGCCGAGATCTCCAAGCCTACTCAGATTGGGGCCGAGCATCCTCCACCCAGATCCTCCAAATTCCAGTAGGTAGGGGTCACACCCACCAACTGGCCCCCTGGTGCCGTGTAATCCCATCAGCGGCCAAGACTCAGAGACTATAAAAACCAGCTCCCGGTTTTTATAGTCATAAAAAGATGACATCTTATTATGACATCTTATTATCTCGTTCCTACTTTGGACAAACTGGCAGGCTACAGAATGTAGCCTGCCCACAGGGCAGAGTCTGGCAAACTCCCCGTGGCGTACCCAATATGTCAAATACCAGTAACAATGATGGGACTCATTCTCCTAAAGAGCCTTGAATATAATCTCAGGGCTAGGATGAAGGAGACGTTACTGGGGCCTGCTCGAGGCAATCGACGAATAACAGGATGATTTGTGATTGATTGTGTGATTTTTCAACAGTTAGTGATGGAACATAGAACACAAGTGTCCAGGCATATGTCCATAACAATTTGCCAAATTTTATAACCAATTCAAATCACATTATCTTTTTTCTATTGGGAAATTGATGGAAGCTTATCAATTTTAATAATGGTATTATAGGCAATTTGGACTCGTTCCATGGTGAAAATCATGTAAAAATAGTTTTCCTAGAAGGAGGAAATGCCTAGAGAACACATCAGAAATAAAGATGGGAGCAGCTCTCCAGGCTGGAGAGTGATCCCCACATTCCACAATTGACTTGATAGTATGACTGCTTCCAAACTCTTCTCCTGGGAAAGTTTAATTTGGCTTTTATCACAAGGAAAAAGAGTCTTGGACTCTTGGTGGTCCTTTCATATTCTTGTAATGACGTTTAGATTGTCTTAAAGATTCTTTTTTCCTGGGGGGGGGGCCCATTTTTTTTTGATATCTGTGTGACTATTCTTTTTTCTTGCTCCAAAAAGCTCAGCATTTCCATTTCCAAGGCATGTGGTCTTCCATACCCTTGGGATACCATAGGGCTAGTCAATTTCTTTTTAATGATATTATTTCTCCCAAACAACTTATTAGCAAAACCTCCTTATTTATCTTCCTACAACATCCCCCCACATATTTCACACCTATAAATTATGAGGAGATACAGAGCATGTGTCTTCTCTGACTGGCATTCTTCTGACAAAAGGCAAGGAGTACCTATGTAAGGGAATGGAACGCTATTTGGCAATCTAAACGTATGTGACCTTCTGTTGGCTGTGGCTTCTGTTCTCTTCTTCCTAAGTTCTAGGTCCTGTTTTCTCACTGCATAGGGTCAGAATCTGAGGCCTCTACTCTGCTATGGGGTTCTGTGTCCTTTCTTTTATGTGTCATTTATTCTCCACCCATAGCTATTTCTACTATCTAAAAGTATTTCCTTCCATATACAAAAAGTGTACAAAGATCAGTTATGCGTGCGGAGTTATAATGCAGCTGATAAAGGTGCTTGATTTGCTCGTGGCCTAGCAGGGATCAACCCCCGACACCCCATATGCTTCCTAGAGAACCAGTGACCCATAAGTACAGAGCTAGGAGTAAGCCCTGCTCCCTGACAAAAACATTTTCTTTGAATTTTGCTTTTATCTTCTACATACTACTTTTAGAAATTTAGAGATGGGAGAGTTAGTACAGATACATCAGATACATCAGCCTTGCTCATTACAGGCTTATGCTCTGCCAGGAGTAATCCCTGAGCACATAGCTGGGAGTAAATCCTGATTTTGAATGTATCATTCAAGTCATAAACAAACAAATACATAAAATAAAATGACCAATGGATTTTTCAATAACACCTCAACCTCTGACCCCACTTTTACCTTACCATTGCTGCTAGGAAGTGTGGGAGATCTAAGACTGCTAGTGAGAACAGAAACAACTAAATTTCCTTGAATATTAACCACTTGACTTCTCTTCTTGGAAAAAAACTTCTCCTTTATATTGGTTCAAATTTCCTTATAACCTTCATTCCCAGCTAGAAACAGATTCAAAAATCTGCTATTACTGATATGAATGTGTAGAGGTTTTGTTTTTGGTTCATTTTTATTTTTTGAGTTCAGGATCAAAAATGGCTAAAGGTGACTAGCATCTCAAAAATCTGAAGATTATTTGTAACAGTGCTTAATAGTATAAACTGAGGGACTGTGTACAGAGAGCTAGATGAGTGGGTAAGGAGTTCATCTGGCTTGTGCCCAATCCACACTCAAACCTGGCACCACCTAAGCATAGCCAGAAATGACCAGTGAATTTAGCGCCAGGATAAAACCCGGAGAAAAACAGGTGGGGCCCAAAAATAAAAAATGACACAAAACAAATTAAAAATGAAAACCAGAAAAACAACTAATGTAAATTGAACCAATAATTTCAACCAAACAGGTGACATAGATTAGCTGGAATGCTGAAAAAGATGGGTTCATAGAATAAATATTAAAGGTAAAGGTAAAGGCCCTCCCGTTGATCGTCGATTTGCTCGAGCGGGCCCAGTAACGTCTCCATTGGAGACTTTGTTGTTACTGTGTTTGGCATATCGAATACTCTCGGTAGCTTGCCGGACTCTCCGACAGGGGCGGAGGAATCGAACTCGGGTCGGCCATGTTGGCCGCTTGTAAGGCGAACGCCCTACCCGCTGTGCTATTATTGGAGTATAAAGTAATGTAAACAATAATAGAATACAAAGATATGAGGAAACAATTTTTATTCATGATTATACCAACTTACCCTTTACTGGTTTGCTGACAGATGTTTCCCAAAACACTGTTTGTCATTCTTTCCTAGATCTATAACATGGTTAGGAAAGCGGCAAAACCTAACAATGCAAACTAAGTCCAATTCCCAATATTCTTTAGGTCCAGAGTGCTGCCAAGAAGTAACACTTGAATGGGGTCTATTTATAACACCATGGGAGAGAAAAGTATAAGGAAGATGAGTAAGGGAGTTAGTGGTTAATTATTAGACAAAATGTGTAACAGAGATTAGGATGGGAAAGAAGTTGAATCATGGGGATATTCTAATTCACAGAGCTCTCTTGGTAGGTAACTATTTCTTTCCAAGGGATAAAATCATTAATGAATCCACTGTTTTTTTGTATTTTGTGTAAGTCTAAAACATACATAACAGGTAATAAAAATAATCAAACTGTACATAGCTAGATGTATAAATGACAGCACTAAATTAGAGTCAGTCTTCTCTATATCATATGGGTCGAAATAAAATTGGAATTTTAGAGACCTGGAATCAACCATTTTAGGGATTCCTTTAAGGGAAAAAACCAAGAACCACAAAATTATGCACTGTGAAACTTCAGATGTGTTCTCTAAATAAAGTCCATTATTATTAAGTGTTTAAATACCACTAAACTAGAACTGCAGATGCTCCAGATTTTTTGATATTGTTATTCACTAGTCTACGATGAGTCATCACAATGGGAATCTACACACTATTTCCTTCAGAAGAAAGAAGGGGGAAAAATGAAAAATGCTAATACCACGTAGTAATTTTAATGTTGCATTTCTGTTTTTTTAATTTTTGCTTTTATTTTTTTGCTTTTGGGGTCACATCCAGCAATGCTTAAGGGTTACTCCTGTCTTTGCCTTCAGAAATACTCCTGGCTGGTTTGGGGGGATCATATGGGATGCCAGGAATTTAACATGGGTCCATCGCGTGCCAGGCAAATGCCCTACCTGCCGTACTATTGCCTCCAGCCCAGAATGTTGAATTTCTTTCATTTATTATTAATATATTGAAATGCCTTGTTTCTCAAAATATAAATAAAACTTTTAGATGTTAATCTGAAATGTCTCAATATGTTGGTGGAATTCATTTTTAGTTCTATGCAATTTTATTTCTCTAGTTTCATTATACAAAAATGTGATTATAAATAAAGCATTTATAAATTTCTTCTTCACCATAAAACAGAATGTGAAGCTTCAGGCAAAGGGTCAGTTAGAATAGCACCAAAAGTCACAATTAGTGACTCAATATAATATTTTGAATTCATATTTTTCAAAGTGTATTTATTGACAACTGTTATTTGTGCTGTAGGTATTCTGAAGATTTCTGAAGTTTATTAAATAGAGAAAGAAAAACATCATCCTCTATCTTTTAAGAAAGAGATCTTTGCGTAGAGAGGCATGGGCAATAAATTCTATATTAAAATCTGTTGGAAAATTGTATGGATAAAAAGTAATACATTGAATTGTAGAAGGGATTTCCAATGATAGAAAATTTTCAAATAGAAATCACTGACAATTGATCTACTGAACAAAGAATAGTAGAATATGAAGGATTGAGCTCTGCAAATATTTGGAGAAAGAATATACCAGGTAGAAAAAAACAGCAAGCAAATACTCTGGTATAGGACACAGCAAGAAGGCCAACAGAGAGAGTGGGGGACATTGATTAGATTTTCTACAGAGGGATATTCGAAAATGGGAGCAAACATAACATACAAAATTATTTTTGTGCCAGTCTTCATTAAGTTAACCTAAAATGAACAATCAATTATGTTTACAAGTATCTATACAGACCTCGGAAGAGTAAGATATACTTATTCCTATATGTACACATATATCAATGTATGTAATGAATGTGTTTCACCTCAATATTATTCTTTCAACAGGTGGTGTATTTTAAGCATTCATCAAAAGAGTCACATTTATTCATTATCTCAGATCAGTATGTTGAATAGTGAAGACCAGAATATTTTGTAACATATTACAGGTTTTTTTTTTTTTGTTTCTTTTTGGAATCACAGTTCTGATGCTGGGGGCTTCTTTCTGGGTGGCACTGTTCTCAGGTGTTACCTGTAAGTTATTCAGGGCTCATCTGTCATGCCAGTGATCAAACCCATGTTGGCCTTATACCAGATAACTGCCTGATCTACTGTACTATTTCTTTTGCCCTGAAAGGATCACATCTTTAAAATATAAGTATTGTTTTCAGTGTCACAAGTTTAGTTGTGAGTCTGTTCTGTAGAAAATGAAGGTCTTGAGAAGAAGGAACTGCAGATGATTTTTCCATGCTATCTTATTATATGTGACACAATGCTATAGACCTTAAATGATTCTCTTTAACTCTCCTTAAATAGGTACAAACAATAAAGCATTCCAAAAATTGAGTATAAAATTGACACAAGTATGTTTGTCTCCTAAGTTTAATTAAATCAGTTCGTATGGTACAGAACTGGAGAACTTGAAGTAGGTGGGCTCCACGAGTGGCTTATATGCGTTGGAGAGGAGAGATGGTCATTTCCTTCCAACCAGGCTCTGCCCCCTGGGCACCAGCTGGGGAGCCTAGGACTGGCCAAGTCTGCAGTGAGCCCCTGTGTGGCAAAAGTCAGAGTCCTGTTGGCTCCTCCAAGAGACCTTCAAGACAAACCTGGTATCTGCTTGGTCTTCTTGGCACGAGATTTGATCCCCTGATTTAACCATAGACTCAGGTTGGGATTTTCCTTCCTTTGCAGGGAAGGAAAGTCAGGATTTCTGGGTGCTTGTTTTGCCTTGCAGAAAAGAATTTCAGAAGTGACAAACAGTGAAATAAAATGGATTTTTTGGGGGGTGGCTTAGGGAGGAGGAGGAGGGAGAGAAAGTAAGAGAGAGTTGCTTGCTCAATAGAGAAGAGGGGTTTCTCCAAATGCAGAGAGAGAGAGAGAGAGAGAGAGAGAGAGAGAGAGAGAGAGAGAGAGCGCTTTAAATAGGCTTCCTTATGGATATCTTCTCAGGTTGCCTTAGTCTAAAATGTTCTGGAGTATTTTCTGGCATAAATAAGAGGGGTTTAATCATATTAAAGAAAGGAATTGAGGGTCCTGGAGGATTTCCTTCAGGGGCTCTCTGTAGGGATGGGTACAGTCTCTCAGGGTGGGCTGCTGAAGAAGGTCTTATCAGGTTTTGCTTCCGGTATCCACAAGGTGGGTCAGTCTTAGGACTAGTGGCTTTATTACTTCCCAGAAATTTCATTTCATTGCCACGGGGCTCTTCCCTATCTGTCTACCTGTCTACAGCAGAATTTTAGCTTTGATTATCTGGTGTGTCATAAGAAACAATAAAAATTTTTCCATAAACAATCAAATATGGAATAAACAGTCTTTTTCTCTTCAACAATATCCATCCCAACATATTCTAATTTTTGAACTTGTTCAAAGATTAAATTATTAAAAAAGAACACTTAACTCCATGATAAGTAATACAGAGAACACTTTAATAAGAATTTTGACACGATGGGCTCACGAGTTAGTACAAAATTGTCTTGCTGGGGGCAGTGTGGTAACACCTGAGCAAAGAGCCAGGAGTAAGCCCCGAGCAATGCTGTGTGTGGCAAAAAAAGGCACAAGCGTACAAATAAAAATCCTGTATTCCTAGGATACTTTAACTTGACTTAGTGGGTTGAAAAGGAAAGCTGAATCACAAGATAATGCTAAAATGTTTCATTAAATTAGAACAAATAAGTGAACCCCATTTGAAAATTATAACAAAATAAAAACTAAACTTTCCAAAATCTAACCTTCAGCATTCCTCACTCTTGACTCGTTAAATATTTTGTCATACCAGAAAAAAAGTAGTATTTTCTCTTTCCTGGCATCATTGTCTCTGCTGACAATCACACATGCATATTGGCTGATATATGCCTTAAGTATATGGTTTATTCAAAGAGTTTACTCGCAGCATAGAAACTGGTTGAAAACAATGAATATTGTTCTCTCACCATGAAGAACCACAATGAAAACCACCAATGTACAAGCTCTGAAAAATCCTAACTTAAAAGCAAACACAGAACAAATGAAAAAAACCCAACAAAACCCAAATAAACTTAATACTGTCAAGATGTCCCAAATGAAGCACGGCATCACTTCCTCGCCAAAGACAAGTAAGATCAAATTGGCGTATCAGATTTGTTGCACATCATTTAACATGAATAATCTTCAGGACAGTTTGGGTCAACACCTATAAAGAATAAAGGGCAAGCACAGTATCCCAAGATCCTTGTTAACTGTGCTCACTTCATATTGGAACAGTAAACTTGCTAATGGAAAAACATGTTCATGCTTGTAACCAGCCTGAGCTAGAAAGACTGAAGACAAAACAGCGTTTTGTTCTATTTTGGCTTGATTCGTTGTTTTCTTTTCTTTCTTACAAAGGGTTAAAGAAACAGATATAAAAAAAAAACAAGTCATACATGTATTTGGATTCATAGAGAATAAAAAATGTTACATGAAATTGTAAAGAAGCAACTTAAATAACTCCAAACATCAGCAAAAAGTTTATTCTCATGGTCACTTTATCCCATCATCCCTTCTGAACTTTTCTTTCCCTTTCTCTCTTTTATTTTCTCTTGACATCAATTAAGCACTCCACATATAGGCTTAAAGCCTGACAAAACTAGATAGTGGCTTTTATTTTTTTAACAAAAGGAAAAGACTTCAAGAATACACTTTCTCAACTTATCCTGGTAGCATTTCCTAAAAGTGGAGCTCTTTTCATCCCTAGGGGTTTTATCTGGTGTGCCTGTGAGAAAGTCCTTTTATTAAAGCACTGGACTTCATCTGCAACAAACTAATTAAATGCCCTTTGTCCCCTTTGGCCCAAAGCAAACATTGCCATCTGCGTCTTCTCTGAGCTCCATAGTTTATCCCAAATAGTATGTTCAGTAGGAAAAACTATTAAAATAAATAAAAATAAAACCCCAAACAGAACTGAGAGACAATTTCGCACATCTGTTCCTGCGGGTGTTCTTTCATTCTTTCTCATTTATAATTAATGAAAAATAATGGTGCTGACACAAGTTAATTACTATGAAAAATTAAAGTTTATGCTATTCATTATAATAATGGCAAATTACTCGAGATTTTCAAACAGTGTTCCTAAGCAATTAGGAGTGTTCATAAGGAGTTCACCTGTGAAATTTTTTCATCTGCGTTTGCATTCTGTGAAGTGCAAGAGCACCCAATGTTTTTCATTAGCAACAGAGATAACACAGCAAGAGATATTAATCATAGAGTCCTGTACCTGCAAAACAGTAAAAACAAACTGGGACTGTGTAGTTGAAGCAGAGGTCAAAACAATACAGAGATTTTTATTATAACCAAACTTTCTTAACAGGTTCACAGGGACTATTAAATCAGTTTCATTTAGTAACGATTTGTTATAACTAATTAGAATGACTATCTTGTCCTATATTACTCTAAATATTAAATTACTTATTTTAAAATTAGAATTAATATATTTCTAATTAGCGCATGCAAATTAGTGGATTGTTCCTTCCCAAACTCACTTTTCCTATAAACCTATAAATTGTAACGCTAATGCAATGCTCCTCAGGTTATTAAGAATAACTTATGACTAAAAAATACTAATTAGTCCTAATATGCCTGTGTAAATGACCTAAGTGGAAAACATTTCTGTGAAATATTTGGTCTGCTATAATTTCAGTAGTAACTTAAAACAGTGCTTGTTTTCTCTTGTTTAGCTCAATAGCAATTTTCTGGACAGATATACGAATTTAGTTATTTTTTTAAATTCATTTAAGGTACTACAGATAAAGAAAACTAATCAAAATGGTGACAATTACTCCATAATAATTTTAATATTTAAATCTAAATTTTAGAAATATACTGATTTAAGTAATTTATAGAGCAAAATACATAAATGCTATCCTATTTGTAAAGACAAGTAAAAGGCACATGAAAATGTTTATTGACAAACATAATATTGATTATTACAAATTGTTTTGATAATCTAGATAAAAAATTCAGAAATTTTTAAGGACAAATCTGCAATATTTCTCTCCATACTATAGCAATATTTTCAAAATGAAACTAGGTGAAAGGTTATATCCAGACCTTAATTAAATGCCATATGAAATATTTCCTAGGAAATATTAACTTTCATAATTTAATTTTTATTATTAACAATTAAAAAATTAAAATTAAACAACTTAAACATATTACACAATTCAACATATCCATATTGAAATTAATGAATAGAGTCAACACATTCAAAGAAAAAGTATAAAAAAATTCTTTTTATAATAACTTTTGTAGTCTTACATAAGTGAACAGGAAGTAAGGATTAGATTTATAATCTCAGAATTTAGAATTTTTTGTTTCCTTGCTTTTTGGTTTTGGGGCCACCTCCAGTGGTGCTCAGAGTTATCCCTGACATTGCAATCAGTACTTGTTTCTGGTGGTGCTCAGGGGACCCTATGAGATGCCAGATATAGACCCCAGGTTGGCCATGCATGCGGCCATGCACACATACCCACTGTGCTCTTGCCCCAGCTCCAGAATTTAGAAATTTTAAACAAGAAAGTAAATGGATCCCATGACCTTACAATCATATATAAATATATAAACCTTTTCATTTGTTTACTTTGTTTTTTCCACTTTTCGAATAAAAAAAGTAAACCCAGTGGTGCCCAAAGTTTACTTCTGCTCTATACTCGGTGATCACTCGTAGTGTCACAGGGAGGCCGTATGCAGTGCTGATGATCAAACCAGCATGGGCCACATACAGAAATAGCAATTGCCTAACCCTCTGCAGCATCTCTCTAGTCCTCTCTTCAATTAGCTTTCCTCTGCTTTGAGATATTCTGATTACAAGTGGTGAAGTTGAGGTATTAGCATTAACACTTTCTCTGCTTCAGTTAGGCTGCCAATTTTGGTTTGCATTTTTATTAGAATTTTTCCACATGTTTGCCATGATGAATACTAACAGCTGTAATGGTGGGTTTTGTCCTGTCTTTATGAAAAATACAAAAGCTGCTGCTTGTTTCATAAACAATGATAACTTGCAATAGATAAAAAATTCCACTGGACATGAAATTTCATAAAAAACTAAGACTTTGTTTTTGACATTTAAAGCTTTCTCTAGCAAGAAAATAAATCTATAAGGATGTTTCTATATATTGTTTTCTGTATCACATTTCAGGACTCTTCTAAAATGTTGGTTATTATTATCAGAAGAATTTATTGGCACTCACCAGAAAAGGTTTAACTAGAAGAGACTTAATATTCAATGATTCAGAAATTGGGATGACTTTATAGGTTCAATATTACTCATTACAATAAAGATTTCACCTTAAGTGGATAATTATCTCTCGTGGAAACTAGTTTAAATGTTTTGATTTCACTAAAAAATATAATGGATTAGAAGCTAGAAAATGGAATTTGAAATAATGAGTGTGGACATGTATACTTGAAAAAATTTATATTAGGGAAATAAATTATTCCTCTTTTGAATCCTTTTTTCTGTGGCATAGTCTTCAAAACTTGTTATGCTAATGAATTCAAGGGCTAGGCAATCTGAAAAACAATCATCTAATAATAACATTTATGATTCCTTAAAATTGTACTTTCTAAATATATGAATAATAAAATAGGGAGGCATTTTAATACAAACTACAATAATTTAATTATTTAAAAGTACCAAACTAAGCAGTTGGTTTAGGAGTGGGAGGTAACCTGGTGGAGGGATAGTTCACAGGTAGTGGGATCAGAAGTGAGAACACTGTATGTTTGAAACCATGTCATAAACATCTTTGTAGCACATATGCTGCCTGAGCCCAGGTGCTCCTTGTGCCCATGTGGCCGAGCACGTGCAGTGCCTTACCTGCATCTCCCCTCTCAGGATGTTTACTTTCATGCGCTCATGTCTAATTTGGGATGTGTGTAGGGCCTCTCTCTGCCCTTGGAGAAGCCCGTGTTCTCTCTTGAGCATGCTACTCTTCACTCTCTCTCACTATTTCTCCCTCCTACCCTTCAAAACCTCCAAAGATAAACTGTAATTTTTAAAAAAAAACTTTGTAAAAATAATTAAAATAAAAACATAATGCATACCTTAAAGCTAAGATGTTAACTAAAAACTCAGATGTGCAGCAAAATATTTTATTTTTATGAAAAATAGTATTTGTTATCATTTTTTATGAAACTTAAGTTTGAATATTAATCCCATCCGAAGTATGACACTGTGTTTAATTTCAGCTGTTCTGGAAGCAGTTGCAGAAACTGGGAGAAGGTTGATGATGCGATATTCAGGAGAAAAAGCTCTTCCTGTTTCCAACTCACAATGAGGCACCCATCAGCAGTTCCAATGGCACAAGCCTGTGAGTGTACTACCAATTGTCAATACTGTGCACCTGGGGAGTCTGAGGGAGCTCCTGTCCCATGTACAACTGTGTACTTGGTACGAGTTGGATTCTGAAGGATTCAAGAGCTCACTTCATTCAGCAGGCTGTGGAAACAGGGATTCTTGGGGCTGGAGCAATAGCAAGGAGGGTAGGGCATTTGCCTTTCACACAGCCAACCAGGGTTGAATTCCCAGCATCCCATATGGTCCTCTGAGCACCACCAGGGGTAATTCCTAGTTACATGAACCACGAGTGACCCCTGTGCATTGCGGGTATGACCCAAAAAGCAAAAACAAACAAAAACAAAGTCATGGATTCTTGTTACATTCTAGAGGAAAGTTCACCTTATTTTCTGTAGTCCTGAGAGCCCTACATGTGGGCAACTGTGCTGGCATAAATCCTCTGAGTGTACCCACAGATGTCCTCTTCGAGGGCTGGTCACTTTCCAAACCTCCTCAATGAAACATCGCATCACCTCCAGCTGTTGGAAGGACCTGAGCAGAGCTGTGTCCAGCTCTAAGGTGGGAGGCCACTTTACTCCTGAAGCTTCCACAATGATCTTTCCCAAAATGACCCCTTCAGCGGAGCTTTATGTATGCACTCGCATACAAGGAAATGAGGTTTTTCTTCAGCATTTTCACATAAGCCTCACCAGAGTTAACTGAAATATCCCTAAATGTTTTCTTGCACTACGTAAAATTTGTTCTCATGGAAAATGCATAGTGAACTTTTTAAAGGGACTAGGTAAAATAGAGAGTTGGAGACAGGTGAAGGAAACTAATATGTATTGGATATCTACTATTTTCAGATGCATAACGCTATGGTGTTTCTTCTAATATCCTTATTTACACGGTGTTGATTTTTCTTTCTTTTTTTGCAATTTGAGAAAACTGGTGCTAGAGTAATAGTTTGCAGTCACAGACCTTTTGACTCCTGAGCCTTTCAGGAGTTAGTGCAGAACCTGGAATAAGCCCTGAGCACCAGTGATTTTTGTACAAAAGAAAAATTTATATATGAGAAAACTAAAATTCTGTGAGAAAAAATAACCTGATCATCTTTTGTTTAAAGTCATTGACAGCTTACATGAATCATATCTTGTATCACTCAAAGGTTCGTAATATCTCCACTTTACCTGTTTTTGTTTTCCTTTTGTCAAGATAAACCAAAGGTTTCATCATGGAAGGAAATAAACTGTGTCTATGTAGAAGGGATAAAGAGAGTAAAATTGAGGAAGATCTAAGGAGCTAAATAATAGACAGCTGACCTAAATATTCGAAGGTAGGGATGCTAAAGGAGGATGTAAAATGAACCATAAGCTAGTAGGTAGGAAGAAGTCAAGCCAACAATTTGTTTGTTAGTTTTTAAGTTTTTTTTTAGGGGGGTATTCTCTGTGATTCTCAGAATGGCTCTAGGCTTGGGTGCCTGGGACTGAACCCCAGTTAGACACTTGCGAAGCAAGCGCCCTATACACTGTACTATGGCTCTGGACCCTTTCTTTGCTTGTTGCTTGGTGCCGGGGGGGGGGGGGGGCAGGGGGCGCACACCTGGCCGGGTTCAGAGCTTCCTCCTGGCTCTAGGCTCAGGGATTGCTCCTGACAGTTATCCACCCCACTGCCAGCCACACTAACAACTTCAGTGCCATCACACAAAGCCTTGGCAAGGAATGAAACAGACACCATGACTTTCCTAGACACCTGAGTGAGTTAGGTAGAGCCACCAGCTACTTGACTCAGTTTACCTTCTCCTTTACTCTCATTCTTTTCAAGTTCTCTTCCTTTCTTCCTTCATTTCTTCCTTTCCTTCTCCCTCCCTCCCTCCCTCCCTCCCTACCTACCTACCTACCTACCTATCTCCCTCTCTCCTCCTTTCCCAATACCCCGTTCCCTTTCCCATCAGAAGAAGAGATGGGTCTCTTCTTTCTCCTTTTCTTTCTTTTCACTCTGGGATACTCCTGTTTCTACCCTCAGGAATCACTCCTAGCCTGCTTCTACACTGCCCAGGAACAAACCCTGGCTGGCCATTTGCAAGGCAAGCACCTACCCACTGTACTCTGTCTACAACTCCCAACAATTTACTTTCAAAGAAGGTGTGGGAAAATGCCCTGCTAAAACAGGCTCTTAAATTTGGATGGTCTCTCGGCTAAAGCAAATTTATTAAGAGAAGATGTAAAGGTACATCAGAGCTGCAAACGTGTGGGAAAGCAGGAAATGATCTGGTAGGGAAATGAAAGCTTCAGCAGGTTTATGAGAACTGTAAATCATCTGGCCTGGCAGGGAGTAATCTATCAGTGCTGAAAAACAAGATAATCCCTTATCTGTATGATTATATATTGTGTGTGGCTGGTTACTCATCTACAATATATCCATGTGCTTCTGATTATATGAATTCTTTTTTCTCTGGGCTACTTGGGACAGCATTATCTGGTGTGTCTCAAAAGAAAAGGGAAGGAAGGAAGGAAGGAAGGAAGGAAGGAAGGAAGGAAGG
This sequence comes from Sorex fumeus, assembly GCF_029834395.1. NCBI lineage: Eukaryota > Metazoa > Chordata > Mammalia > Eulipotyphla > Soricidae > Sorex > Sorex fumeus. The sequence goes on from NW_026606188.1 coordinate 9,150,600, forward strand.
AAGGAAGGAAGGAAGGAAGGAAGGAAGGAAGGAAGGAAGGGAGAGAGGTAGAGAGGGAGGGAGGAAAACAGGGAGGGAAAGAGAGGGAGAAAGAGAGGGAGGGAGTACTAGTCAGGAATGATGAAAAATGTGGAGGCAAGCTAAATAAAACGGACTGGAGGTCTGTCTTTCATTCAGGCTGTTTAGATCATCTCTCATCCTGAACAGGTCACTGTGTCTGCTTCACTCTTTGCCATGACTTTGGGGGGGTGTCATGGACAGCGAAGGCCTGGCTGGCACTGCCATGGGGCTCTGCATGCATCACAAGTATCTAGAGGAATTTTGAGGTCTTGACACCTGGGGGATAACATAAGTCTTTAGTAATCGCTCCTGGATAATATGACAGGGTACAAATCCAAAGAGCAAACATCCAACCTGGGTGGGAAAAACATGCAAATATAAATGGTTTCTTCCCTTTCCACTGTACTGGAAGGTCATCTCATCTGTCTTATTTCCACATCTGCTACTTGGCACCCATTGTCCGATACTGACCTGCTATTATCCTGTCACACAGCAACTTGTCTAGCCACCAACCCATGGCTGCCTCCCATATTTGCTTCTGCATGAGTATGAAACAGATTCTACAGAGTCTGATTGTGCCCTTTCTCAACACTCTATATAGTGTGTCAGATGATGTCACCTGTTATTGTTGCGATCTTGTTCTCAAAGAAACTATAGTATGGGAACTGGGGGTCAGAAGCATCGCGGATGTTAAATTCCCTACATTTTACCCTAAGACATGGCTTTCTTTGATATGTCTCAGAGATCTGAAGTACAGTGAATTGCATCTGTTTAATCTCTGCTAAAGTGGTGGCCAGCACTGAAAGAAATGACATTGTATTAGTTCATATCCCTGCTAGTCTCAATGCCTTTTCTCTGATGTTGGATTTGTTCTTCAAGTTTACATTAATCTGTTCAAATGACTAAACATAAGGTAACTACAGAAAAATGATCTCCTATAACTGAGCCGTAATTACAAAAACAGTGCAAATACCTTTTTTATTAAAATTGTATCCCAATAAAATTAATAGGAAAATAATCAAATACTGATTATGAATTGATTAAAATTAATTAAATTACTTATTGATTAAAATTAAATCCCATTCACATTAGTGAAAAATAGTAATTAAATACAAATTCAAATTTTAACAGTTTTATTTGCCTTGTGGTTTGCAGATTATTGGTTTGATATTTTTCAGCCTCTAATAGAAAAATAATCTTACACAATTTAGCTGCCAAATCACAAAGTCATATGAAATACATAAACATAGTCAAAGTTAAGAGTATCCATAATAAGTTGTAAATAATTCTACCAAAGTAATTATGCACTCTAGCACTGTCCTATATAGCACTGTCCTCCCATTGTTCATCGATTTGCTCAAGCAGGCACCAGTAACGTTTTCATTATGAGACTTGTTGCTGTTTTTGGCATATCAAATACATCATGGGGAACTTGCCAGGCTCTGCCACGCGGGCGGGATACCTTTGGTAGCTTGCTGGGCTCTCTGAGAGGGACAGAGGAATCGAACCCTGGTCAACCACGTGCAAGGCAAACACCTTACCCGTCGTGGTACTGCTCCAGCCCAGTTAATAAAATAATTATATATATTTAAATTGTTAATATTGTTAATGAAGGGTCTCATTCTCCTAACTCTGAAAGAGCCTTGAATATGGCACTTTTTAAAAAATTTCAGGGCTAGGATGAAGGAGACGTTACTGGGGCCTGCTCGAGGCAATCGACAAATAACAGGATGGTTGTGATTGTTAAAGTAAATGTTAAGAGCAAAACTAATGGTTTTAGGTACAGAAGATGAGTAAGATATTTCTTCAAACTTCTATCTATATATAATATATGATTATAAATAGTAGTATAATATACAAACATATATAAGTAAAATTCTGTCACTGCAAGATAGTCGATTTTATCACAGAAATGTAATTTTACTATGTATTCAATATCTCATTAAAATGGTAGTCTGTGTATTATTTATTTTTATCTGCTGCATCAGAAACATAAAAATACCCATTATGTACTTCTTTATGCTAGAAAATATTCATTTTTAAGAGTTTACCTAAATCCTCTGTAAATATTATCAAATGAAGAATGTCACAAAATGTAGCATCATTGTTCATGAATATTTATGGAGATTGATCAAAAATTAATATTTTAAAACATTAAATTGAATGTATAGTTTAAGTCATAATAATATAAGGGAGAAAACGTTTACTATAACTTAAATTTAATTTTTTGTAATTTCCATAATTCAATTTCAAAACTATCTCCTTGGATGTTTCAAAGTTTAAAATACAGGAATTTAATCCCCAAACATTATAATCAATTGTAGCTACAAAATATATGATTTAATTTTCCAGTGCATTTTAATGTTTTCCTTGGGCTTTCCATGCCTTATCAAACTGTTTTTATCACTATAATATAAAACAATGAAATTAAATATGTAAATCTATGCAGCTTATGGGTTTGCTTTTTTTCTGAGGTAAATTAAAATAGCACTGAATTTGAAACTTGCAAGCACTATTATGTTTATTTTAAATTTTTAAAAGCTAATTTAATATGCATTGAGTGTATTTTATTTTGAACATTTCATTTTCATACCTAAAATAAGATTTTCTGATAAATAAATTAATAAAATGTGAGTTCTTTAAACTAGTCATAAAACCTGAAAAGACAAAATAAGCATTTAAAAAAACATTGTGAGGACACAGACTAAGAAGGGTCAATAGTTCATAATATTCGCTTTTAAGCAATTGTTATAACATGAAATACATACTTCAGATAATAGTGTTCTAAAATTATTTTTATTTTTCAATATAAAAATTTAATAAAAGGATAAAGGAAAACTTTCTACAATTTGGTAAAAAATTATGAATAAGATTTACGGCAATTATGATTTGAGTATATTATGATTTGAGTATATCTCTTAAAAGACAAATTTATGTACAGTGCATCAATGGAATTCACATGTTTATCTTGTTTTATTGAATATGTTATTAATTACATAATAAGGCATAGTTATGTTAGCTTTAGTAAAATTGCAAAATATAAATACTTTCTTAGCTGCTAATCATAGGACATCTAATACATATTTAAAACATATTTAAAATTCCTGAAAAAATATGTTAAGCAATAAAGAAAAATAATTTTGAAAGAGTGCACAAGATGGGGCTGGAGTGATAGCACAGCGGATAGGGTATTTGCCTTGCACGCGGCAAACGCAGGTTTGATTCTCAGAATCCCTGAGCACCGCCAGGAGTCATTCCTGAGTTCATACTTCCTCGACTTCTAGTCAACATAGTACTGTAAGTCTAAACTACCACAACTAGGCAAAAAGAAGGAATGGAATTTGCAAGTGAAACAAGATAAATTTTCTGTCTAAATATTCTACAGTAGAGACAAAACAAAATTTATTGAAATTAATTGTTTCAACTTGCAGGCCTTCCCTCACTGTGTTTTGGAGGATGGGACCCCATAAGGAAATCTTCTCTATAAGATCAACAAATTGATGGTTTGATGAAAGGGTCCGACTGTAAGTCTGCTTGATAATCCAGGGAGTATGTGGAAGTCCGCAGAACCATATCACACAGAAATACTGAAGGACCTGGGGGGAAAGAAATTGAACCTGGATAGGGAAGATAATAGGTTCGTATTCTAATTGCGCTGCTATATTTTTTCCATTAACCGATTCCAGCATACTTGGTGACCCAAAATCAACACACAAAAATTAGTGCATGCTGCATTTATATGCATTAATATAAAAATTCTAAGAGGGTTAATATCCGCGATGTATAAAGCACTGGCAGAACTTTACAAGAAGAATACAATCAACCTCATCCAAAATTCAGGGTGGGGAAGAGGAACAAAGACTTTCTCAAAGAAGACGTACAGAAAGCCAAGAGGTATATGAAGAAAAAGTTCATCACTTATTATCAGGGAACTGCAAAACAGAACAGCAATGAGGTATCATCATACAATAGTGATTATTTCATACATCATAAAGAACAAAAACAACCAGTGGTGGCTTAAATGTAGGAGAAAAAATCATTATCTGCTTATAGGAATATGGACTGTTCCACAATATGGAAAACAACATGAACATTTCAGAAAACTCGAAGTCAAGTAACATATAGAACGCAAGTCCATTCCTTGACATCTACCCCAAGTCAAAAACTCTATTAAGAAAAGACATCTCCTCACCTATGCTGTAGTATTGTTAATAATAGCCAACAAAAACCTGGTTATTGGGACCTGAGAAAGTTCCTCATCTAGGGTGCTTGCTTTCTATGCAACCAACCCGGATTTAATCCTCGGCATTCATTATGGTCCCCCTAGCACCTCCAGGAATAATTCCTGAGTGTAGAGTTAAAAGTAATCCCTGCACATCTCCAGATGACTCAAATATAAACAAAACAAAAAATCTGGTTATAGTCCATATACCCAAGACCAGAGGGCTAGATAAAGAAACTATGGTATATATACACAATAGACTATTACTGGGCTATTAAAAGAAAAGAAAAGAAAAGAAAAGAAAAGAAAAGAAAAGAAAGGAAAAGAAAGGAAAAGAAAAGAGATTCTGTTATTTGGATGGGTACGGAGAGGCTCATGTTGAATGAAGTTGGTCAGGAAGGGAACAGACACAAAACAACCTTTCTCACATGTGGCATATAAAGAAATATTGTAGAGGAATAAACAAATATCCGTACGCAAAAGAAACTGAGAACTTTTTTTCAATAAGAAACATAGTTCAGGAAAATAATAGGAATGGGGGATCATCACAATGGCAGGGAGACATCACAGTAGGTTTGATGATGTAATGTATTATGCAACAAACCCTATCACCAGTAGGATTCTAATCTGTGTCCTTGAAAGTAAACTATTTGGGAGACACACCTTGTAGTGCTCAAGACTCACTCATGGCTCTGTGCTTATGGGTCACTCCTGGGGGGTCCTGTGGAAAATATACAGTGCTGAGGGTCGAACCAATAATTATGGAAGTGTAGAGAAAAGGAGCTGTGTTCACTGCTGGTGAGAACGTTGACTGCTTCTACCACTTTAAAAATAATCAACACACTTTAAAAATCAAAACAAAACTTAGAACTGAACTTCCAGCAATTGCACTTCCCAAGATCCCAAAGACAGTTCACAAAGACATCTGTGCTCCAATATTCATTGCAGTCCTATTCACAGTAGCCACGATCTGGAAACAACCAAATGTCCCAGAACAGAAACAGGAACTGATACTACTTGCAATTTGCTGCTCCGTGTTGCTCCGTTCATGCCAAGTGAGGTCTGAGGAAGAGGGCCAGACACAGAAGGATCTCTCTCCTACCTTGGATATAAAGAAGCAAAAGCCTGACAAGGGTTTGACAAATGCCCAAAGGTAGTAAAAGGATGACAGGAGGAATCAGACAGGAAGGGAGATGTGTGCAGAAAGTAGATAAAGGACCAAACATGATTACCTCTCAGTGTCTGTATTGCAAACCATGTGCCCCAAAATAGACAGAGATTATGGGGAATCATGTCTGCCATGGAGGCAGGAGGAGAGTGGGAAAGGGAGATATACCGGGGATATTGGTGGTGGGGAATGTGTACTGGTAGAGGGATGGGTGTTTGATCATTGTGTGATTGTAACACAAACATGAAAGCTTGTAACTATCTCATAGTGATTCAATAAAATTTCACTTGATCACTTGACTTCCTATTAATCATCGATTTGCTCAAGCGGGTGCCAGTAATGTCTCCATTTGTTCTTGTTGCGTGTTAGTGTAGCCCAATGGTGTCTGTTCATTCTAGGAATACAAAGAGCCTCAAACCGATCGTTCGGGATTTTGATGAAGGAGTCAGACCATCTGGAAGGTGGGTGGCCACACAGTCTTTTGACATCCTGTGGAATCTAGTTGGTAACAACTCTAGTCCAGTGGTCATCTCCAAATCTCATTACGTGTCCAGCCCATGTGATTTTTGATGCCTTGGCAAACAAGACAGCGTCCCTGATTCTTGATCATCGACGGAGGTCTTTGATCGTCCATGGAGGTCGAACTCCGGATTCTTTCTCTCATTTGAGTGAAATGTGATACTCCAATTCCTCTTTGGGGGACTGGAATAGCATTCTCATCCTGTTTGCGTAGGGCCCAGGTCTCTGAGGCATATGTTAATGCAGAAATAACAGTGGAATCAAAGAGATGTGCCCACAGCCAGAGGTTCTTCATCCTCTTAGTTATTTCTTCAATGCTCTTGCAGGCGTTCCAAGCTACTCTCTTCCTCCTGTCTCCTTCTTGTACAGTAGTACAGTCCTGCTGGTTTTCTATTGGGATGGAACCTTGCATTCAGACAGGTAGCGTGTGAAGAGCCGAGCCAGCGTATTGATGAGAACTGATGGCAGGTTCTTCAGTTGTTCAGGTCTGACCAGGTGTTGTTTGTGTCTGGGCCAGGTGTTGTTTGTTTCTTTACCAACAAAATGGCGTGTCGGATTTTGGAAGGGAGAATATTGGGAACGACATATCCATCTTGTGGAATTTGGTATGTCAACAGCTGGACATGGCTATCAAAGAGATCTGAATAGAAGTCATGGATAATCTTCTCCATTGCCCTTCTGGAAGATGAGATAGATACATCAGGACGTTGGAGGACAGTCATCTTGTTCTTGTAGTTGGTGAAGGACAGGCAGGCTTTACAAATGCTTTTCCTGGTTTCTGCTGCATCTACCAGCACTTCTGCTCTTCTCTCTTTGAGGTCTTCCTTTATCGTATCTCTGCACTGCTTTACAAGCTTGGATGTTCACTTGCGGTTGCCTGAGGCATGCACCAAGCCACATAAGCGAGTAAGCTCAAGAGTTTTTGAAGACAGGCATTTTTTTTTGTGGCTTTATCTCTCTTGGCATTCCTCACACAGTCATGGAGGTGCTGAACCAGTCGCTCGTATTCCTCATCAATGTTGTCAACAACGGGATCTTACCATGATGCAGCAATATTGCCAAAGAGCTCCCAGTTGGTGGTCGTTTTGGGAGTTCTCTTCTTAAACTTTGCAACCCTTTCTTCCCGCTCTGTGAAGCAGAATTTTGCAAGAAGGAGATGGTGGTCCAATCCCATTTGGAATTTTGGGACAACAGCGGCATCTTTCAGGCAAAACCGTCGATTGAATCTGATGTGGTCTATTTTGTTGTGGAACTGTCCACCGGGAGACTCCCATGTCCAACGTTTAGATTCAGCCTTCTGGAACTGTGAGTTAACGTGGATGGTCTTGGTCGACATGGTGAACTCAGACAGTCTCTCACCCTGTTCGTTCCATTCTAGGCCATGGGTTTTGATGAGGAGTTCTTTGGCTGATCTTCTTGGTCCTATCTTGGCATTAAAATCACCAACAATGATCTTGTAGAAGGTGTGGTCTTATTTATAGAACTTCTCCAGCTTCATGTAGAACTTCTCAATTTCTCCTTCATCATAATTGGATGTTGGTGCGTAGACAATGAAGATAGAAACTGCCGGAAGTGAGCCACATCTATTCAAATGTAAACATCTGATTCGGGTTGTTAGGCATTCAAATGAATCAATGCTCATGGCCAACTTTGTGTTGACAAGGACACCGACGCCTCCAATGCCTCTTTTATTGCATATTCCACGGAACAGTTCTTCTCCAGTTTTGAAAATGGTGTGATGGGATTGATGCCTTCTTGCCTCAATCAGACCTATAATTTCATACTTGATCTTTCGCGCTTGTACTCTCAGGTTCTCCTTGATGGATGCATCCGATGCCAGCGTGTATGCATTGAAAGTACAGACAGTTATTTTTATCTTCCTTTGTTTTGGCAGCCTAGTTCGGCCTTTAGATTTTATCAACTCTCCTTCCTCATCCTTCTTAATTCTGCCATATTGTTGGCACTTTCAGGGTCAAGGGAAGGAGACCCATCATATTTATAGTTTTACCATATCGGATACACCACAGATAGCTTGCCAGGCTCTGCTGTGTGGGCGGGATACTCTCAGTAGCTTACCTGGCTCTCCAAGAGGAATAGAGGCTTTTGGGGTGACCTCTAATCACCCTTGCAGGTGACCCCATGATTCAAACAATATTTTAACCCTATCAAACATGTTGCATCAATCCTGGAAGATGGGTATTGGGTGTCTTAATATGTGTCCGGAAAACACCTGGAGCATGGCAGTGACTGGGTAGTGGAGGTAGTGGAGGTAGTAGAGGTCATTTGGTGAGGTATTTATCTGGTACCTGTAGGGTGGGTCTTCTGTATGTAATCCCTGGGTCACTGGCAGTTGGTGGAAGCAGACAGGACAGGGTAGGGTGGGGCTCCTGATTTTAATCCCTTGGTCAACTGAGGTTGGTGGGAACAGGCAGAGGATCTCTGTTCCTGGGTCTGTTGAGCCTGGAGTCCAAGGTTTTATAGTACCACTTACCTGGTTCTATGGGGCTTCACTCGTGCATGAGTCACGGCCCAAGCATCTGGAAAGCAACCTGGAACGTGGCAGCGGCTGAGCAGTAGAGGTAAGACTCTTTGAAAACTCTTGAGCTTATTCACCAACATGGCTTGGTGCAAGCATCAGGCAACCACAAGCAAACATCTGAGCTTGCAAAACAATGCAGAGAAGCTATAAAGGAAGACCTCAAAGAGAGAAGAGCAGCAGTGCTGTCCGATGCAGCAGAACCCAGGAAAAGCATTCACAACACCCGCCTGTCCTTCGCCAACTATAAGATCATGATGACTGCCCTCCGACGACATGATGGATATAGCACATCTTCCAGAAGGGCAATGGAGAAATTATCCATGACTTCTACTTGGATCTCTTTGATAGGGAGACATCCACGACATTGGCAACTATTGCCCGATCTTCCTATTGTCTGTCATCTACATGCTTTTCACTCGAGTCATCCTGAAAAGGATTGGAGAACACTAGATGAAGAACAAGCATGCAAGCAATCTGGGGTCTGCAAAGGATTCAGCAGAATCAACTATATCCACATGAAAACCGAGCTCATTGAGATTTCTCAGAAGTTCAAGATGATGCTCTGTCTAACATTCATTGATTAAAAGGCCTTTGATTCTGTTGAGACTAAAGCAGTCATCAAAGCCCTGGCAAAATATAGCTTTCAAACTCAAAATATCAGCATCCTGCATGAGCTGTATAACAGGTTCACTACCAGGATCTCACCATTCTACTAAGAAGTGATCATCCATGTCAAGAGAGGGGTTCAGCAGGGTAATATCATTTCACCAAAGTTCTTCAGTGCCACCTCGAGAATGTCATGCGATGACTGGAATGGGAAGGAATGGGAGTGAAGATAGACGGTCGGCAACTACACCACCTTCGTTTTGCTGATGACATCATTCTAATAACATCAAACATTAGGCAAGTAGCACAAATGCTGGCTGACTTGGACCATGAGTGTGGAAAGGTAGGACTACAGCTGAATTTCACTAAGACAGTGTTTATGAGAAACAGTCTCGTTCCTCACATTCCATTCACTCTCAATGGAACAAACATCTCCAAATGCAACAGTTATGTGTACCTAGGTAGAGAAGTCAACATGACAAATGACCTGGCACCTGAGTTGCACAGAAGGAAGAGAGCGGCTTGGAACACCTTCAAGAGCATTAAAGAAATACCTAGACAAAGAACTTCCAGATCTGGGCAAATTTCTTCAATTCCACTGTTTTTCCTGCATTAACATACACCTCAGAGACCTGAAAACAGGATGAGAATGCTATTCGGGTCTCCCAAAGAGGAATCGAAAGAGCTATACTTGGAGTATCATGCCTCACTCAAGTGAGAGAAAGAATCCGGAGTTCCCACCTTTATCGATGGTCAAGAATCAGGGACACTATCTTGTTTCTCAAGGCATCGAAAATCAGATGGGCTGGGCAAGTAATGAGATTTGGAGATGACTGCTGGACTAGAGCCATTACTGACTGGATTCCACAGGACATCAAAAGATTGCATGGCGTCCCACCTACAAGATAGTCAGACTTCTTTGTCAAGGCCCTGAATGATTGTTTTGAGGCTCTTCATGTTCCTAGAGCTCGCAGGTGCCACTAGGCTACATTAGCATGCGACAGGGACAAATAGAGACGTTACTGGTGCCCTCTCGAGCAAATCGATGAGTAACGGGATGTCAAGTGATAAAGTGAGCAAGAGTAATGATACTAATCAGTCTATAATAAGCAAAAATCATTGACCCCCACTAATTGTCATAGTTTAAAGCAGGACTGTCAAACCTTTTTTATTTCATTAAAAGTTTTGACTACTTCAAAATGGCTGCTTAGAACATTATAATATGGATGTTTCTAAATGAGAATCATAAATATTTAGCTAAGATTGTCATTAGCTGAGTTGAGAGAATCATAAACATTTTCTAATCTGACTTAGATAATATTTTAAGAGGATAAAAGATGTTGGTGGGTGTTGGACTAGAGATTTAGTACAGGGCTTAGGGTGCCTGACTAGCACACAAACAATCCTGGTTCCATCCCCAGCACCGGATGTGGTTAGCCAAGCACCATCAGGATTGATCTCTGGGCAGAAATCCAGGAAGGATTCCTGAGCACTGCCAGTGACCCTCACCCCAAACAAACAAAACTAAATATTTAATTGTTTGAATTAAAAAAAAATCAGTTTGCTGTTACTCTGTTGTGTAATACCTTGTCATCAGCAAGACTAATGCTGAGTAGTGTTGCAATTACTTGGACAACTGCATATAGATTTAGTGCTACTTTGTGAGTTGCCAAAGAAATGTGGTTTTCTTATACTTAGAGATACAAGTTTGACAAATTATACAGACTATATTTTTTTTTCTGAAGCAAAACACCTGTGAGAAAAACCAGAGGGATTCGGGAACTTAAATGTAGAGAAACATTATGCATTAATGGTGAGAGGAATTCTTAAATTATTTTTACAATTCTGTGGTATGTTAAACAAAACTTATATTCAATACACAAAGAACAGAATGAAGAGCCTATCCAAATGTAATTCTTTGGTGTTTATAAGTCTCTGAACACAAAATTAATCTGAATAACTGGTTACTTAAATGTTGAAATAAGTATTTTGCTTAATAGAGAAGAATAAGCAGCGGGTGCCTCCCCTCTTTCCCTGTATATTCTCTAGACTTTTGCGAAAACTTGGAGATCTTGGCTTGGCCATGTACATCTGGATCTACAAGAAAGGTGATAGTGTAGACCTCTGAAACAGGCAGGGTCCAAAAAAAAATGCTCGCCACAAATGTGACCATGCAGTACTCAAGAGTCTGCAACGTGCCCCAGCATGCTGCTGGCAGTGTTGGAAACATGCAAGTCAAGGGCCACGTTCTTGCCAAGAGAATTAATGTTCACATTGAGGTCACTAATCACTCTTAAGAGTTGAGACAGCTTCCTGAACCCGGTGAATGAAAATGATCAGGAAGAGAAGGAAGCCAGAGACCGGAACTGGTGTTTAACCTGAGCACAGCCACAGGCGGGACTCTCAGCCAGGACTCTCACCCGGCCCCGTGGGAAGAATCCCAAGCTGTCATCCCAACGCCTGGCAGGAGGAGAGTCTGTTTTGTTTTTGTTAATAAAAAGAACACTAGGCTATAAAAAATAGTTCTCTTCAAGTATCATGCCCTTTTTCAAAAAGAAAAGTATTTTAAACAATATATATATATATAAATAAAAGCATTTCCTAAAATAAAATCATTTCTTCTTAACTCTTAATAATAGAAACATCATAGAACATCATTTTTGAAAAACAATGTTGCTCTAGTAAAGAAACTTTTTGATCAGATGTTATTCTTAGAATTTATCATAGAAATAGTGTTGCAATTTTTTAAAAACTAAAATTATAAAACATATTTTTTTGTTTTTGTTTTTGAAGGTGTAGAGAGGGAGAGAGAGAGTGTGTGTGTGTGTGAGAGAGAGAGAAAGAGAGAGAGTAAGCACTCAAAAGAGAATGCGGGCTTCTCCAAGGGCAGAGAGATCCCCTACAAATATCCCAGCATTGGACACGAAAGCATGAAAGTACACATCTCAAGAGGGTAGATGCGTGTAACATATGTGCTCAGGCCCATGTGCTTGGCCATGTGGGTACAAGCAGCACATGGGCTCCAGCAGCATATGTACCTATAAAACAATTATTGAAGAATAATATATACAAGCTAATCTTTCTACAGAGATTAATTTATTTAATATATTCTATTTGATGCAATTTCCAACCAAATAACCACTTTTTTAGATACTACTTCATAATGGGTATGAATCATAGCAGTACCTTGGTAATTTAATGATATTCTTAAAGAATGCCATATTTTCTAGAGATTTCTAAGATACTTCTCATGACGATGCTTCTCATATGTGAGCACTAATGTAATCCATATAATTATAAGTTTATATTTTTTGTTTATTTAAATAGGAAAGGAAAATCATTTTCCTTACAACTGATTCAGGTTTCCAGTTGCTGGGCACAGATTAACAGATTAACGTTAGAGATTGAAACCAATGTATTCAATAACAAAAGATTTTAAAAGGTGCTGAAAATTTAACACAATGGGTGAGGTGCTTGTCAAGAGGGGCTTGATCCTGGACATCACCCAAGCCAGCCAGGAGTGATTTTGAATGCAGAGCCACCACTAGCCCTTGGGCTGCAGCAGGTGAGACCCAGAAAACAGAGAGAGAGAGAGAGAGAGAGAGAGAGAGAGAGAGAGAGAGGAGAGATTAATGACCAGGCAAAAGAAAAATTAGTCAAATAGAAAGTAAAAAGAAAATTTTTTTGTGACATGCAAAGAATGAAATGAAGCTCAGCTGCTAAACTACAAGTATCATAGTAAAATAATTCTTAACACCCTCTACACACTAATGACAATATTTGTTTTTGGGAAAAGAATTCCGGGGCCGAGACCTCCAAGCCTACTCGAATTGGAGTCGAGCATCTTCCACCCAGATCCTCCAAATTCCAGTAGGCGGGGGTCACACCCACCACCTGGCCCCCTGGCGCCGTGTAATCCCATCAGCGGCCAAGACTCAGAGACTATAAAATCCAGATCCCGGACGAGAACAGTGCAGTCTTTTGCCCCCGCGCCTGGGTGTCCCTCGCCGGGACCCCTTGGAGGGGAGCGGGTCGAGCTTTCCTCCCCGCCCCGACCGGGGCTCCGGCAGCCGAAGACCTCCAGGACCAGCCACCACCATGCTGAGACCACTCTCCGCACACATGAAGGTACTGGCAGAGGGACAAAGCCACGCGGGTTCCGGGGCCGAGACCTCCAAGCCTACTGGAATTGGAGTCGAGCATCCTCCACCCAGATCCTCCAAATTCCTGTAGGTAGGGGTCACACCCACCAACTGGCCCCCTGGTGCCGTGTAATCCCATCAGCGGCCAAGACTCAGAGACTATAAAAACCAGCTCCCGGTTTTTATAGTCATAAAAAGATGACATCTTATTATGACATCTTATTACCTCATTCCTACTTTGGACAAACTTGCAGGCTATCGATTGTAGCCTGCCCACAGGGCAGAGTCTGGCAAACTCCCCGTGGCCTACCAAATATGCCAAATACCAGTAACAATGATGGGTCTCATTCTCCTAAAGAGCCTTGAATATAATCTCAGGGCTAGGATGAAAGAGACGTTACTGGGGCCTGCTCGAGGCAATCGACGATTAACAGGATGATGAAATGAAATGAAAAAAATGGGAAAAGAATGCCAGTATAGATTTAGAACTATTATTCATAACCAATAACATGCTTTACATGCATATTATCATGAGGTTGCATTTATTTTAAAAGTAGTAAACAGGGGGTCAAAGATTTATTATGGCAGATAAGGTGTTTGCCTTGTACATGGCCAAATTGGACCAGATGAAAGATTTTTATCCCTGATAATCTCAATGACTTCTCTGAGTACCAATTGGGGTGATACATGAGCACACAAGAGCAAATCCTGAGCATTGCTGGGGCTCAAGAAAACGAAATAAATAAATAAATAACAATAGTACATGATAAACAGAAGGAATGAGGAAGTGGCGTTAATTCTATTCCATAGAGTAATTGTTTATTTTGTAGTTAATTTTGTTAACAAAACATTTTCTGGCAGTTGCAGAAGAGGATTAAATTTGGTGATTATTTTACACAAACACTGACCATTGACTTAGTGATTATTTTAATTCCTAGTATAAGTTTAGTTTGGCAGTTTCTCCCTCTTGGAAAGCCGTACAAGCTACCGAGAGTATCCTGCCTGCACGGCAGAGACTGGCAAGCTACCTGTGGCATATTGGATATGCCAAAAACAGTAATAATAATGGGTCTCATTCCCCTGATCCTGAAAGAACCCCCAATATGCCATTGGGCTACACTATCATGCAACAGGAACAAATGGAGAAGTTACTGGCGTCCACTCAAGCAAATCGATGAACAACAGGACAACAAGTGATCAAGTGATAGGTTTATTGCAATTATGTGTGAGAATAAAAATATATTTGACCAGCAGGTTCAAGTTGCCCTCATGAATTTAATATTTCTTGATGTGTAGGATAACACTGTTTTGTCCTTCCAGCATAGCCTCAGGTAGTTAGGTATATTGGGTTGCTCCCATCACAGTGCTCCCATTCCTCTGTGTTTATTTTTAACTTCTTTCTTTGTGCTCTGTAGACTTGTACATATTGTTTTTCTCTTCTCCCTAAGTCCTTTGCATAGTTTATTCAGAACAATGTCCTTTTTGTATGGACACAAGAAGACATGCTTTTGTAATGTGACTCTCAGAGATATTTCCCTCCTAGGCCTCTGTTCTCTTACTTAAGCCTCAGCTGCCTTTATTTACTTCCTAGGGCCCCTAAAAGCTGGGTTCTGATGAGGGACTGGATGGAACCAGGGCAAGTTGTAAGTTATGTGCTACTCTGGCATCGAGATGGGCCTGTCCAAAGCACCATAAAGCTTACCTATAAGTTAAGAGCTTGGTCATGGACAAATGCTGTCATGATCCAAACGTAATAACTAGATTTGGACCCTGCTGGGGTGAGGAATGATTAATCTGGCCTGACCACTATAGTCTGAGTCTGTGGCAAGATGTTCCCAGGAGAGTTGCCCTACAAGTTTCAATGTTATCTCTTACTGTGTCCATACAAAAATAACTAGTTATTGGACTGAGGAAAAGAGGAAAAAACCTAGGAGGTCTTTTGCCCTTGGGCAATCAGGAAGGGCTTTGGTAAGCCTTTTAGGTGGTGTTCCCTTTGAACTTGATGGGCCCTCAGGGAGGGCTTTCTTATGCTGATTTGGCTACCTGATTGGGTGTAGTGGCAGCCTGGAGAAATAGGGGAGTTGGAGAGTGGGGGAGGGGAGAGAGACAGGAGTGAAGGAAGAGAGGATTGGAATAAACTGCAACTAAGACCAACCAGCCTGGCTCTTATCTCTTCCTTTGTCTGCCCTTGGCCATCAGCCATCTGGATCCTAGCCACACATAGCGGCTCTAGGGCACCGAACGTGGGCCCTGAAATAGAGCCTTCCAAGAGCTGGTTAACACGCAACCTTTGGCGTGTTTAGTTTTTTTACATTGATGCATAGGAAAACATGCAGAAATACAATGTGTTCCGATGTGATAGAGAAGAAAATTATTTTTTTCTTTTTTGCATGTGTGTATGTGTGTGTGTGTGTGTGTGTGTGTGTGTGAGAGAGAGAGAGAGAGAGAGAGAGAGAGAGAGAGAGAGAGAGAGACAGACAGACAGGCAGACAGACAGACAGAGACATGGAGAGAAAGAGAGAGACATACAGAGTACACCATACACCAAAGGGAAAAAGAGCTTTCCTTATAGACTGGAAAAATCACTAGTTATGTGAAAATAAATAGCAAACTTCTAATTTTGTCTTAATTCTAAAGTGGACAATAGAGGAGAAAAGGGAGCAGTAAATTGTACTTCTTCTATCTACTTTGACAACTGAAGCTACTTCAGAGTAAACACTTGCTCTATAGAAATGTTAAAGCCACTTATATTTTCTCTTCTGAAAGATGTTTGAAACTAGATAAGCTATTGTTTTGGAAGAAAAGAGCTCAGTGAATCTAAGTAATGAGTGGTAATTAACTGAATGGTGTTTGCTACAATAATCACAGAATCCCTCAAGGTGTGGGAAACTGAATCTTACAGTTTCTATCAAGGGTGCTGTAGGTGACCAATGTTTGTCTGGGGTCTGTGTGGGGGTGGGGGAAGAGGGACACTGTGCCTGCAGTAAAAGGCCATATTGTTTTTTAGGCAGTTCAAGCTGCCAAATTTTTACTACAGCTGTACCTGCAGATGCACATGGCCACAAACACAAAGAAAAGAGAATGCACAAGAAAAGCCATATAAACTATGTCAATGATGGTTGAAAGAATCTCTTGGAAGGGGAGATGTGTGCTTAATGGACCAAACATGCTGGCCTCTCAGTGTCTGTATTGTAAACTATGATGCCCAAAAGTAGACAGAGTAAGAGGGAAATTTTCTGACATACAGGCAGTGAGGGAGGTTGGAATGGGATGGGGGAGGGCATACTAGGGACACTGGTGGTGGAAAATGTACACTAGTGGAGGGATGGGTGTCCCATAATTGTATGACTGAAACTCAATCATGAATGCTTTATAACTGTATCTCAAGGTGATTCAATACAAAAAATATTTTATATTCTTTTTACTATATTGTGAAAAAAGCTACAAATAGCTTTATCTGGAGTTCAAAAAGAAAAACAAGAAAAACAAAATGTAAAATATGTCATATTATATCAGAAATGAAAAGCAGAAAGGATTAAAGCATTGGATTATTAATGGGTCCAAAGAACTCACTCTCTGCACTCATTCACCTCCTCTTTCTCAGTTTAACTCCATCTCCTACAGTGTGCTTGAATGAAACCAGGGTGCAAGGGTATAGTGTTGGCTATGAAAGACTGATGACTAGGGAAGAGTAAATATTTGTAACCAGTGTCTACAAAAAGAGAAAATAGATTTGAGTATATTACTAGAGAATGGAGTAAAAGAATTTGTCACTCAGAATGCCCCATAACAGGGAGGATGCTGGAGATTATTCTTAATTCAACAGTACTGATATCCAAAGTAGAACACAGGAAGAGAAATTCGCTGATTGGTCACAAGATATCGATGTTAACTGATTCCTCATCCTTGGTAGAAAACAAGCTGACAGCTTTGGGGTGTAAATATTTAATAAACAAGCATTCAAGCAAGTCTTAGTGGAAGACACTGCTAAAGAAAAACTGAATGAATCACTGAAGTGTTAAGTCAGGACCCAGGTAAAAGTTCTAAATGTATAATTATTGTACAATATAAATTCTTCTTCATTCTGGAATCCCTAATAGGTGAAGTATAGCCTTTCCTCATGTTGTCCCCTAGGAAGTAAGAGCATAAATATAATTTTAGCTCACCAGTCTCTGATACCACATCTCTTCCTAAGACCTTTGCCATTTATATTTATGTACTTATTCCTTTATTTAGTGTTCCACCTTTATCCTCATTTTCGATTTTTGTTCTCTCCATCACTAAAGATTCTCTATGGATATTCTTCAGTTTGATGATGTGAAAGAATTATAGTAGCATATCTTGTGTTTAAATACTTTCCATGTAAACAAGGGAATTTATTTTTAATATTTTAAGAGTGGGTCAGAGATATGATACAGGATACCACAGTGGATTAGTATAGTGGGTTAGAGATAGCATAGTGAGTTTGTACTGATAGTACAGAGGCAAATACACTTGCATTTCATGTGGCTGAGTCTGGTTCAATACCTAGCAGACCATAGGGAACCCAAGTCCACTAGGGTTTCAGAGCCAGCAGTAAACCCCGAGCACAGCCAGTTGTGGCCAAAGAAAAGCCAAAAATAAAAAATAATGTTCCAGTGAAAAATTCACCTGTGTATGACTGTGCTAAAAGAGGAGTCTGGAACTCGGACTTCGGCTCAGATTAGTAATTGTTCCATTCAGAGCGGATAAGGGTAACTTTTAAAAATTATACCCAGAACTCCTTTCATCCTAGGACCATGATAAAAAAAATTCTCTTTCCCAAATGACCATGTCCTGAAAAGTGAAATAGAACTCCAAACCCATAGACCCAGCAACTCCTATTAAAGGAAAAAGAAAAATAGAAAATGCCACAAACAGTTAAATTCTGCCACAGAGTGAATGAGAAGGAAAAATCTTTAGAATAAATCAGCAATTTATTGTATCATTTTCTGATTGGTGGTTAATTTAATATAACTTATGAAAAACATTAAATGATTTTTATCAGATGTATTCTAACACAGAAATAATGTGAAATATAAGAAGAAATGCATGCTCATAAGGATTTCTTCACTGAAGAAATGAATGTTACATAAAATATCAAGGAAAGTTCCTGACATGTAAAACATAATAAGTAAAATTTTCCTTGGACAGCATAGCTAAGAGTAAAGAATCAGCAGATTGAAGACAGAAGTCTGGTAATATATAATATATATTATATAATATATAATATATAATCTATATATAATATATAATATATAATATAATCTATAATATATAATAAATGGAATAACTAGATGTAAAATTTAGAAAAAAAGAAAAAAGCCTAAACAATGATCAGGCTTCATTAAAAGGGAAACATAGAGTTAATAGCTATACCAAGCCTAAAGTGAAGCAGCATAAAGCCTATCTGAAGAAATAATAACTAATGTTATCCCAAATCAGAATGAAGGGAATTGACCTTGCAACTCTTTGGATTGTAAGAGCATCCAGATTCCTAAAACCAAAAAGAGCTAAGCAAAGATACATCATTGTCAAATTATAGTAAATAAATATTATCTATGGGCCAAAACAATAATACACAAATGAGGGACTTGCTTTGCACACGGCCTACCTTGGCTTCACTTTCAGCATTCAGTTTGCCGGGAGTTTGCTAGAAGTGATACCAGAGTGTAAGCCACTATTATGCCCCCAATACCACCAAACCAACCACTTCCCCCAAAAAAACAAAATGTGTTCTCAATACAGTGTCAACAAATTATCCTTATACTTATATAAAATATTTATTAATAGAACATTAGAAAGACACTGACAAAATACATTAATTGTATATCTCAACATACCTCAAACATAAAATAAACCAAGACTAGGAGGAACAAAAAAATAATGCCATCGAATGAATCTTACAGATAAACTTAATGAATATATAAAGGAATTTCTGTCCCCAAATAATGAGTATAAATTAATCCTATTTCACATTAGACATTTTAAAACAAATATCATGTCAGGGCACAAAACAAGTCTAAATAAATAATTCATATTGAAATATTGAATCATATCAAACTTATTTTACTTCATTGAGTGACAGGATCAAAGGTGAACAAATTAACACACAAAAAAACTGGAAATTCCTCAATCAAATGGAAAGTTAGTAAAATGTTCACAGTAAATGAAGAAATTAACTAAGAAATAAAGAAACCAGAAACCAAGAGCAATAAAAGTAATTAGTTCATTTGTTGCAGCAAATTCATATTGAAGAGGATGTTTAATGATATACATGCCCACATTGATGAAGGTCCTAAATAAACAAAAAAGCTTACAAGACATTAGACAAAAACAAGCAAACAAAAGCCAAAAAGCATTAGGAGAGAAATATAGCATTATCTAACAGAAACCAAAATAATAATTAAAAAATTATTATTAAAGACAAGATATATTTTTTGTGAAAGTCCAATTGGGGCCTCTTAATACATGAACTTTATTTTAATGCATTCAGTATGATTTGACAGTAATTAAATTAGCTACCATAAATTTTTAGTATATGGAACATATATTTTGAGATATTATAGATATCCACAGCAGTTGTAATGCTATAAAAATATTCAAATCCTCTCAATGGCAGCTCTCTCAGCTATTACATACTGTAGTTTCTTGTTTATATTCATGATTTTTTTATTTTAATTTTTATTAGTTAAAGACCATGAGGTAAGGTTGAAGATTTACAAATTTTTGTGCTTGAGTTTCAATTATTCAATGATCAAATATCCATCCCTCCACCAGTGCCCATGCTCCACCACCAACGATCACAGTATCCCTCCCATTCCCCCCATCCTTCCCATCCTACCCTGCCTCTGTGGCAGGGCATTCCATTTTATTCTCTCTCTTCTTTTGGGTGCTGTGGTTTCAAAAGAGGCATTGAGTGGCAATCATATTCGGACTATAGTCCACCCTAAGCATGAATCTCCCATCCTGGGAGGATCCTCCCAACACCCTTTACGTGGTGCTCTCTTCTCTATCTGAGATGCCTTTTCCCCTAGCATGTGCGGCTGGCCTCCAAGCCATAGAGGGAAACTCCTGGTACTTATCTCGACTATTCTTGGCTGTAAGTCTCCTATTTTTTTACTTTATATTCCCCAGATGAATGCAATCTTTCTATGGCTATCCCTCTCTTTCTGACTCATTTCACTCAGCATGATACTTTCATGTAATAACACTTGCATGTAAATCTCTTGACTTCATCTTTACGCCATTGTGTAGATATACCAAAGTTTCTTTCTTTCTGTATTTTTTTTCATTTTTTATAATTTTACTTATTGAATCACCGTGAGAGCAGTTACAAATTTTTCGGGTCTAAGTCTCGGTCATACAATGTAACACCTGTACCTTCACCAGTGCCCATTCTACACCACCAAAATCTCCAGTATACCCCCATCCCACACCGTCCCACTACCTGTTGGGCAGATGATTTCAACATTACTCTCTCTCTACTTTGATCACATTCAATATTTCGACACCAGACCCACCATTATTATTTGAGATTTTACACCAACACTCAGATCTGCTGAAAAGGCAACAGTAGACAATTTGTGTTCTATTGCTGTTTATGAATAACATATGATGCTGCGTGGCTGCAGTAGGGCCATGTGATTTTGAAATTCCAAAATTTTAACACTTAAATGTGGAGGGATTTCAGCCAAAAGCCACTGGGTTTCGAGATTTGCTCTTGAGTCTCTGGGATCATGGCTGTTGAGCAGCTTGATCAGGAGCCAGAGAGGTCATTCGTGAGCGATGACTTGGGGTCTTGTTGGGGTGGGGAGGACAGGCCCGGCTCCACCCCCATCCTGTGAGGCCCAACAAGTTTCATCACTTCGGGCCCAGGCCTGACTGTCCAATGGCCTCTGGAGGATAATGGCTACTGAGCCGCCAAGGGGGAGCAGGCGGAGTGACAACACCCTTTCCTCCCTGGGGTGGCCCAGAGACAGTAACGTACTGTGGGGTCCAGACGCATTTCTGCCAAAAGCTACTGGGTTTCGAGATTTGTTTCTGAGTCTCTGGGATCATGGCCATTGAGCAGCTTGATCATGAGCCAGAGAGGCTGTTTGTGGACGATGACTTGGGATCTCGTTGGGATGGGGAGGACAGGACCGGCTCCACCCCCATCCCATGAGGCCCTGTGAGTCTCGTCACTTAGGGCCAAAACCTGACTGTCCAGTGGCCTCTGAAGGATGGTGGCCACTGGGCCACTGGGGGGGAACAGGCCAAGGCACGAAACTTATTCCCACCTGGAGTGGCCCAGCACCAGTAACCTACTGCAGGGACCAGACACATTTCTGTCAAAAGCCACTGGGTTTCGAGATTTGTTTCTGAGTTTCTGGGATCATGGCCATTAAGCAGTTCAATCAGGAACCAGAGAGGCCATGCCTCCAATTATATAGCTGAGCCAGAGGTGGTTTGTGGGTGTGTTTCTCACATACCTAACTTTTGGCATTTACTTTCTTGGTAAACTTTGCCCCAAGTTTTTGAGGTCTGGCCAAAGGCACAGTAGCAATTTGGGGGTATCTGGAAGTCTGAAGGTG
This sequence comes from Sorex fumeus, assembly GCF_029834395.1. Classification (NCBI taxonomy): domain Eukaryota; kingdom Metazoa; phylum Chordata; class Mammalia; order Eulipotyphla; family Soricidae; genus Sorex; species Sorex fumeus. The sequence continues at coordinate 9,172,450 of NW_026606188.1, forward strand.
CCATCAGGCTGCTGATGCACTCGTCTCACAGGTACAGATTGACCTGCTTTCAGCACCATACCCCCACCAAAGTTTCTTTAACCAGTCATCTGTTCTTGGACACTCAGGCTTTTTCCAAATTTTGGCTATTGTGAACAGTGCAGCAATGAACATAGAAGTGCAGATGTCATTTTCAACTTTACTTTTTTGCCTCTCCAGAATATATTCCCAGGAATGATATTGCTGGGTCAAATAGGAGCTCAATTTCTTATTTTTTGAGAATCATCTATACTGTTTTCCAAAAGGGCTGGACCAGTCATCATTCCCACCAGCAGTGAAGGAGAGTCCCTTTCTCTCCACATCCGCACCAAGACCGGTTCCTTTTGTTCTTTTGGATGTGGGCCCATCTCTGTGGTGTGAGATGATGACTCATTGTTGTTTTGATCTGCATCTCCCTGATAATTAGTGATGTAGAACATTATCTCATGTGCCTTTTTTACCATTCTGATTTTTTCTTTGAGAAGTTTCTTTTCATTTCATCACCACTTTTTTTGATGGGGTTGGATGTTTTCTTCTTGTGAAGTTCAACCAGTGCTTTGTAAATTCTTGATATCAACCCCTTGTTGGATGGGTATTGGGTGAATATCCTTTCCCATTCTGTATATAAGACAAGATATTTTTGTTTTGTTTTGTTTTTGGCCATACTCAGAGGTTCTCAGGATTATTCCTGGCTTTCTGTTCAAGGATTGCTCCTGGTGGGCAATCATATGAGTGCTGCGGAGGTGAGCTCCCTGCAAAGCAAACAGTCTAAGCCCTGCAATAGAGCTTTGGTCCTGAGATAATTCTTTTGAAGGATAGATACACTTTGTAAATGCATATCTAGACATGCTAAGAAAAAGAAAGAGAGAGAGAGAGAGAGACAAATCCTTGATCAAAATATTAACACATGACAGAGGAGTAATTGCAAATTATAATAGAAGTATAAAAATTTAATATAAATACCTTTGTAAAGACAAATTGTACAACTGAAATAAATTATTGTTTTACACTCTTAAAAAATATTTTCACAATGATCCCTAAAATCCTAGAGTGTGAAAAGAGTAATATCTTCCTCAGAACAAAACCACATGCAAGATAAGTTGACTTCACTAGGAAATTGAACAACAGTAACACTAATTATAGAAACATAAAACTAAAAACTAAACATATAACTAAAAACTAAACCTAAAACATGAAACAGTTTAAAATATCTTCAAAAAATTAAGGGGAGAGGAATACTACCAAACCCATCATGAATTAAATTTTAGTAGTCAAGGATGAAACAAAAAATACAACAGAGAAACATTTCCATAAACATAGATATATGGCAGGAGAGATAGGACAGGATGGGAGGCACTTCCTTTGCATGACCAGCAGAGTTCTGCTCCTGGAATCACACACAGTTCTTGAATTAGCCAGAGCGATCCCTGAGCACACAGGCAGCAGTGAGCTTGAGCATCACTGAGTGTGCCCCACAAATATCCCTGCATGAAAAAATTAACAAAAATTACAAAAAGGAAAATACAAGGAAATAGCATAGCATATATGTCAGACTTTTTGTCAAAAGTTTGTAAAATCAAATTCAGAATTACATCAAATAGTTTAACATGACTAAATGGGGTTTATTATAGAGAGATATAAGTGGATCAATATGCAATTGTCAGCTAATTCAGCACACCCACCAAAGAATGATAAAAAATTATAATGTATCAATAAGGGCTGGAAAAGAATTAACAAAAATCTGACACTTTTATTACTTTCAATCCATTTGGAATAGAAGAGCCATCTTCAGCACAATTTATTCATGTGTAGCAAATATCAGAAAACTTCATGCTCAGCCAGAGAAACAGCATTTCCACTACGTTGAAGAATGTTAGGTGAGCACTGTGATTTTGCACAATTCTGGAAGCCCAAGCAGGAAAGATTTTTCAAGATCAAACTACAAAAGTAATTATAGTTGGAAAAAATTTTTTTCACAGATGACTATATATATATCCAGCAGCATGCATGTGACCACTTAGAATATGATCTACGCAACTGCCACTAAAGCCTTTAAAAATTTAAGAAAACAATTGAATAGAGTAAAGTTGAAGTTATGATACAAAACAACATAAAATTGTGTTATGTTTTTATATGCTAACTATGAAAAGTAGAAAAAGTATATAAGATCATTCCATTTCCAATTTCCTCAAAAATGATAGCTTGTCTACAACTCAGGTTGAGTCGCCAGAACTACATTAATCCACCTCCTTGCATTGCAGTGTAAGTCCATGACGACTCTAAAGGTGCTATCTTGTACCAAATGAAACAAACAACATGGAATCCTTACTGGGAATGATCCTCAAGACTCCTGAGCACCATCTGCGAGGTCATCCATAAAACATAATAAAATACCTGTGAATAAACCTTTCACTAAAGCAAGATGATGAGTCAATGCAATCTCTATCCAAATCCCAACAACATTATTCAAGAAAATAGGAAGATTAGAGTTTAAAATTTCTTTGAAATGGTAAAGTTTCCAAATAAAAGAAGTTACTCTAAGTGTGGAGAGGAAAAGAACAGTTGATGACTGTTGTCTCATGATTTCAAACTATAATATAAAGTAATGATAAGTAAAACAATAGGATTTGAACAGAAGTAGATATGACAGCATATGAAATAGGCTTGAGTGTCAAATCTATAATAGATAAAAAGTAATTATCAATAGGATTTGAAAATCCAATATACATTAAAGTAAGAAAGTCATTCACCAAATTACATTGAGAAACCTATAAAGCAATATGATGAAGGAAGGAAGGGAGGGAGAAAGAGAGAAAGAATGGAAAGGAGAAAACAAGATAAAAGAAAAATGAGAGAATAAAAAAACAAGATCATGATCATGCCATAGGAAAAAAATTAATGAACAGATTATGGATTTTGAAATAAGATTCTAAACTATAAAATGCATAAAAAACATTAATATCCCAACATAGACTACACAGAAGTGCTTGGAGACTAGAGTCCAAAGCAAGAAATAAGGGTAAAAGTTAGACTACATCAAATGGAAAAAGTCATTATACAGTGAAGGAAACTACCCCCACCCCAAAACACTGCCAACGCACCAGGAGAATATAGTTGAACAGCATTTATTGAACATAATATCACTTTCACTATCACTATCATCCCGTTGCTCATCAAATTGATTGAGTGGGCACCAGTAATGTCTCCATTTATCCTTGTCATGTCTTAGTGTAGCCTGATGGCATATTGGGGGCACTTTCAGGGTCAGGGAAATGAGGACCATCATTGTTACTGTTTTTGGCATATCAAGTATACCACAAGTTGCTTGCCAGGTTCTGCCATGTGGGCAGGATACTTTAGATAGCTTGCTAGGCTCTCCGAGAGGGATGGAGGCTTTTGGGGCAGCCACAAATCACCTTTACAGGTGTTCCCAGTTAGACATATATGCGGGCAAGATACTCTCAGTAGCCTGCCGTATGGTACTCTGAGAGTGAGAACTAAAAGTAAAGTAAAGTAAAGGCCCTCCCGTTGATCGTCAATTTGCTCGAGTGGGCCCAGTAACGTCTCCATTGGAGACTTTGTTGTTACTGTGTCTGGCATATCCAATACTCTCGGTAGCTTGCCGGGCTCTCCGAGAGGGGCGGAGGAATCGAACTCGGGTCGGCCATGTTGGCCGCTTGTAAGGCGAACGCCCTACCCGCTGTGCTATCGAGGTCGTGAGGCCACGAGCTTGGTTTTATAGTCTCTGGATCTTGGCCATTGATGGGGTTACACGGCAGTTGGTGTGCAACTGTCTAGCTACTGGAAGATGGAGGATCTGGGTGGAGGAGGCCCAGTCCCGATCTGAGCAGGCTTGGAGATCCCAGACCTGGGGGCCTGCACACCTGGGTTCCTCTGCCAGTTCTTTCATGTGTGAGGCTAATCCTAGCATGTGGAGAGTGGTCTCAGCATGGCTGTGGCTGGGTCCCAGAGGTCTTTAGCTGCCGGGGCTCTGCTCAGGGCGGAGAGAGAAAATCAACTCCCCAAAAATAATATGTTATTGAACATAATATATAAATGAATATATCAAAATAAATAAAACTCTCATAGAAAATAACAAGTAAATCAATAAAAACTGGATATATTCACAAAGGTACTTCTTTAAAACAAGCAATGATATTTTCAAAAGGTTCATAAAAGATGTAACACTTTTGTATGATATAAATGCTAAATTAGAATGAAATAGAATTTCATACAAGGGAATATATGCCAATCATGTATATGTGTATACACACATCTATATACATATATATTATGAGAATTTATGAGGATATTGAAATCAATTACAGATAGTGCTGCTGGAAATGTAAATTGGTACAGACAGAAAAATTATATGATAATTAGTTTAAACATTAAAAATGAATAAAGCATAGGAATTAACATCTGTCTCCTAGTATTTATCCCCAAAGCATGACAACACTAATTTTAAAAGAGGTATGTAACCTGAGGTTGTGTACAGAAAGATTATCACAATAAACAGTACATAAAACAACCAAAATATCCATTGATAGATAACTTCAGACACACACACACACACACACACACACACACACACACACACACTCCTGAGTGAAATTTTAATCCACTATTTTAAATAATGAAACATTACCTATTGCTACAATATGCACAGAATTTGGTTATGCTAAGCTCACAATCTCAGAAAGGAAAAAAAATAGTTTTTATGGGTTTATTTCCAAAATGTTCCCTTAAATTCTCAAAAAAATAAAATGATTACCAGAGGAAAGGGTCAGAATCAATGATAGTTAGGGTCAATATGATTATGAAACTATCACTATGGTATTAATGGTGGGTTTATGAGTTTATCCACAAAGTCATGAGAAATTTTTTCTGAAATTTGTGTGACACTATAAATCAATGGTAACTTAATAAAATTTTAATTAAGAAAGAAAAAGCACATGAGAAAATGCTCTACATCATTAATCATCAGAGAGATGCAGATCAAAACCACAATGAGATATCATCTCACACCTCAGAGACTGGCCCACATTCAAAAGAACAAAAGCAACCAATGCTGGCGTGGATGTGGCGAGAAAGGGACACTCCTTCACTGTTGGTGGGAATGTCCACTGGTTCAGCCCTTCTGGACAACAGTATGGACGATTCTCAAAAAATTAGAAATTGAGCTCCCATTTGACCCAGCAATACCACTCCTGGGAATATATCCCAGAGAGGCAAAAATGTATAGTCGAAGTGACATCTGCACTTGTTTGTTCATTGCAGCACTCTTTACAATAGCCAGAAACTGGAAGAAACCTGAGTGCCCAAGAACAGATGACTGGTTAAAGAAACTTTGGTACATCTACACAATGGAGTACTATGTAGCTGTTAGAAAAGATGAAGTCATGAAATTTACATACAAGTGGTACAATATGGAAAGTATCATGCTAAGCGAAATGAGTCAGAAAGAGAGTGATAGACATAGAAAGATTGCATTCATCTGGGGGATATAAAGTAACAAAGTATGAGATTAATACCCAAGAATAGCTGAGATCAGCACCAGGAGGATTACTCCATAACTTAGAGGCCAGCCGGGTATCCTAGAGGAAAGGGCTGTTCAGATAGAGAAGGGAGCACCAAATAAAGGATGTTTGGAGGATCCTCCCAGGAGGGGAGATGCATGTCGAAAGTAGACTATGGACTGAACATGTTTGCCACTCAATGCCTCTTTTGCAGACCACAACACCCAAACGGAGAGAGAGAACACAGGGGATTGCCCTGCCACAGAGGCAGGGGGGGATGGGGGGATGGGGGTGGGAGGGATATTATCCATGGTGGTGAAAAACGGGCACTGGTGGAGGGATGGGTATCTGATCATTGTATAATTGAAACCCAAGCACAAAAAATTGTAAATCTACAACTGTAAAAAATAAAATAAAAAAATAAAATTAAAAAAAAAAAGAAAAAAGCAATCCCATTCACAATCATGCCTCAGAAAGATATAAAACTTGGAAATGAGTAGCACTCCTGTTAAACTACATTCAATAAGATTGAGTGACTGCCCAATTCAAAAAATTCTAGCAATAAATATCAAATGGATATTTGATATTTGAGAAACAAAATATATATATTAAATACATATATTAAATAATCATATTAATTACTTATAAGAATAACAGATATACAATTGTAAGCTCAGCTCCTTTTTCTCTTCAAACTAATAAAATATAAAAAACAAAATGAAATATTACATATTTTGTGATAAATAATAGAAGTAATATCTTAGTGAAGATAAAACACATGAACTTTACATTGAGAATATATGGAGAATTAAGATTTAGAGGATTAAGAAACATGTCACATCCAAAGATATATGGGTGATATTTCAAACAACAAAATATAATATTTTATGAGTATTTAAAGGCTTAAAAAACTTTCATCCAGAATTTGGTTTGCTACTGTGTGGCGATATCTGGATATGATGCAGGCCAATTGGATAATATTTTAATAATTCAAGTTCATCTTTTTTTACATTGTACATTGAAGGAATACGAGAAAAGTCGGGGAATAAAATCTAATAAGCTCTGAGAGCATTTATATGGTGAAGGAATGTAAAAATGTTAAGTAACTGAAAGGGCAAATATAAAAAATATACCTTTAATAACAAATGCAGTTAAAACAGTGTCTGAGTTTGTGCAACAGACCGTAAAATATCAGTTCATAGTAAAATCAGTCATCTCATTAATGTATGAGAAAAAGATGTATTATAATAAGCTTAAGGAAGAACTAAGAGCTGAATTTACTATTTGGTCAATATCTGCCGAGTACTACATGTAACGAAGAGCAATTATTAAATATAATATAATAATATATTATAATAATATAAACTATAATAATATAAAAGCTATATATTATTAAATATATCATAATACATATATTATTAAATATAATATAATAACATTTAAATATTTAAATAGCATTATTAAATATAATAATATATTATAATAACATAAAATATAATAATATAAAACATAGTAATAATATAAAACTTATTTTATATTGAAAATTAAGACTACAAGACCAAGATGACTGCCCTCCGATATTCTGATGGATCTATCACATCTTGCAGAAGGGCAATGGAGAAGATTATTCATGACTTCTACTCAGATCTCTTTAACAGCCACGTCCACTTGCCCACATACCACATTCCACATGATGGATATATCGTTCCCAATGTTCTCCCTTCCAAAATTCAACACGCCACCTCGTCGGTAAGTAAACAAAGAGCACCTGGCCCAGACAAGATCAGACCTGAACACCTGAAGAACTTACCATCAGTACTCATCAATACACTGGCTCGGCTCTTCACACGCTACCTGTCTGAATGCAAGATTCCATTCAAATGGAAAACCAGCAAGACTGTACTACTATACAAGAAGGGAGACATCCACAACATTGGCAACTATCGCCCAATCTGCCTATTGTCTGTCATCTACAAACTGTTCACTCGAGTCATCCTGAATAGGATTAGCAGAACACTAGATGAAGGACAACCATGTGAACAAGCCGGGTTCCGAAAAGGATTCAGTACCATCCACCATATCCACATGATTACTAAGCTCATTGAGGTTTCTCAGGAGCTCAGGATGCCGCTCTGTCTAACATTCATTGATTTAAAGAAGGCCTTTGATTCTGTTGAGACGGAAGCGGTCATAGAAGCCCTAGCCAATCAGGGCATACAAACTCAATACATCAGGATCCTCTGTGACCTCTATTATGGATTCACTACCAGGATCTCACCATTCTACAAAGAAGTAATCATCCATGTCAAGAGAGGGGTTGGGCAGGGTGATACCATTTCATCAAAACTCTTCAGTGCCACCCTTGAGAACATCATGCGATGACTGCAATGGGAAGGAATGGAAGCGAAGATAGATGGTCGGCAACTACACCACCTCTGCTTTGCTGATGACATCGTTCTAATAACATCAAACATCAGCCAAGCGACACAAATGCTGACCAACTTCGACCGTGAGTGTGGAAATGTCGGACTACAGCTGAATCTTAGGAAGACAATGTTTATGAGAAACAGCCTCGTTCCTGACGCTCCATTCACTCTCAACGGAACCACCATCTCTGAAAGCAACAATTATATATACCTAGGTCAAGAAATCAACATGATGAATGACCTGGCACCTGAGTTACACAGGAGGAAGAGAGTGGCTTGGAATGCCTTCAAGAGCATTGAAGAAATAAATAAGAGGACAAAGCACCTTCAGCTTCAAGCACATCTCTTTGATTCCACTGTTTTTTCTGCATTAACATATGCTTCAGAGACCCGGGCCTTATGAAAACAGGAAGAGAATGCTATTCGGGTCTCTCAAAGAGGAATCTAAAGAGCTATGCTTGGAATATCACGCTTCACTCAAATGAGAGATAGAATCTGGAGTTCTGATCTCCGTCAACGCTCAAGAATCAGGGACGCTGTCTCATTTGCCAAGGCATCAAAAATAAGATGGGCTGGACACATAATGAGATTTACAGACAAACGCTGGACTAGAGCCATTACTGACTGGATTCCTCAGGTCATCAAAAGATCACGTGGACACCCACCTACAAGATGGTAGGACTTCTTTGTCAACACCCTGAATGATCAGTTTGAGGCTCTGCATGTTTCTAGAATGAACAAATGCCATTGGGCTATGCTAGCACGCAACAGGGATTAATAGAGACGTTACTTGGACCCGCTCAAGTAAATCGATGAATAACAGGGGATCAAGTGATCAAGTGATATTGAAAATTAATCAAAATAATCTGATCTTATAGCATACATAAACATAATTTAAAGCTTATTACTTTTATTTTAAAGTTTTGTATTTTAATAGGTCACAATCACGATCACAATCATCCTGTTGTTCATCGATTGCCTTGAGCAGGCACCAGTAACGTCTCCTTCTTCCTAGCCCTGAGATTTTAAAAGAGCAATATTCAATGCTCTTTCAGGGCTAGGAGAATGAGATCTATCATTGTTACTGGTATTTGGCATACTGAGTACAACACAGGAAGCTTGCCAGACTCTCTTGTGCGGGCAGGATACTTTTGGTAGCCTGACCGCTTCTCCAAAGTAAAAACGAGATAATAAGATGTCGTGTGGCCATAAATGCGGTCGCACACTTCTGGGAGTTGGGTTTTATAGTCTCTGGGTCTTGGCCGTTGATTGGATCAACCTGGCGCCAGCAGCAGCTGGTGGGTGTGATGCCTACCTACTGGAAGATGGGGGATCTGGGTGGAGAAGACCCAGTCCCAATCCAAGCAGGCTTGGAGATCTCAACCCCAGGAGCCGCATGCCTGCATTCCTCTGCTGGTTCCTTCATGCATGAGGCTTGTCCGGACATGTGGAGAGTGGTCTCAGCATGGCTGTGGCTGGTTCTGGAGGTCTTCCGCTGTTGGGGCTCTGCTTGGGACAGGGAGGGAAACTCAATCCATCGCCATCCAAGGGGCCCTGGTGAGGACAGCCAGATGTGGGAGCAGGAGACTCCAATTTTAATAGGAAGAAAATAAAATTTGTTGGTTTTTTTTTTGTAGATTTTTTTAATTCTCATGAGAGTTTTCCCTTTGTTACAGAAGCAAGATGTTTTAGTTATAAAATGGAAGATCTGATTTAACCATAAGGAAATAAATATATAAAAGATAAAATATGCTATATGTTAGGAAGAATATAGAACAATGAATATAAAATATTTTCAAATTATAACTGGAACAAATAGCCATGTATATCATGAGATAATTAAAGGATATGTTCCTTCTTTTTTGACAATCAGTATAAATCACTTATTCAAAATTAATATAGTAGTAGACAGAGCTAAAGACAAAATCTGGATTCTATTCTTCCTCTGTTTATCAGATTATTGTTATATAAATTAGTGGAAATAAATTTGTTCCTCAAACACATTTGATAAGCCACATATGTCTCTATGTCTGTGAATATTTACAGTATTAATCTAAATTCTAAGAGGACTTGATCAGTTAACAGAACTCAAAATTTTAAAGGAAACAGTTTTACCAATGCTTCTTATTTCTATTAACAAAATGGAAGAAAGGGGATACTATTATTTATCTTTACATAGCTTCTCTCCTTCATTTGTGTTGGCCTTTGGCTTATGATTAGTTTTTTAAACTATGACATCTGCTTTAGACACTCGTCTAATGCTAGACACCTCTCTCTTCAGATAAAGAGAAGATCAGAGTTCTGAGTGATAAAACATCTTGCTATTTCCAGCAATTTCACTCTATATGTGGTAATTTATATATCAAGGTAAATTTAGAAATGAATTTTCTGTGTTACATGTTATTCCAAAGAAAAATTCAGTAGGTTGACTTTTCTCCTGAAGAGAAGTTGTCTTCTCTGTCTACAACAAACACAGTATCACAGTATCATTCAAATAAACCAAAAAAGCAGATAATTAACTCCATATTATTTGAATTATTGGTGTCTCATTAAATTTGTTTTCAAATTAAGATGTATGAGGATAATCTTGTTTTTTGTTTGTTTGGTTTTGGTTTTTGGACCACACCAGCAGTGCTCAGAGATCTCACTACAAACAGTGCTCAGGGATTCAGGAGTTCATATGTATAGCCAGGATGAAACAAGAGTCATGCTCAGTATCCTTTTACTTTCTTGAAAGGCTAAAAGTTTTATGTTCTGTTTTTCATAGCTGAACTATCGTTGAATATATGGGGAAAAGAAGACCAGTTATCTTTCTTTATTTACACCAGTTCTGTGGACATACGACTATCTTTTACATTTTGTCTATCCCTTGTAGACTGACTTTTTGAAATATTTTTTGCTAAAACTATTCTTAATTTTCATCATAACAAACATGAGCAAATTAAATATTATTTCATTATGTTAATAAGGTATATATACCCGTAAAGTTTTTATAATTTTGTTGCAAAGATGGGATAATCATTCAGTGAAAATCATCATTAAGAAGCAGGAAATTCTAAAGGAAAATAGAGAGCTCGAGGCCCAAAATTATCTATAAAACTGAGGATACTGACATCCAAAAGCAACATGTTCAATGTTGTTTTCTGAAGAATATTCTTTAAAGTAGTTCCTGAAATTGAACAGGGTAAGCAAGAGATGAATATATATATATATATATGTTTAATGCTGATGAATATATATATATATGTGTGTTTAATGCTGATCACATGAGATGAATATATCTGTATATATATATATGTTTAATGCTGATCACATGAGATTCTCTAAAAGTGGGAGTTTATGGGGGATAGCAGGGAATACTGCTTGAGTAAAAGAGGCTGACTTCTCCAGAATCTGCAAGACAATAAAATGCATAGACAACACCATTTTGTTGTTAATGACTAAGCACACACATATAAAATAAATGACAAAATATTTCCTTTGTCCAAATTTATTGAGGTGAAATAAAATACTGTATGGGAGTAACAAGAAATATTTTATCTTATGTGGTATAGTAATTGAGTAATGTATTTATTTTATAGTCATACATTTTATAAAACATATATTTTAGATATAAATCAAATAATTTCACCTTCCTGAAAAATTCAATCATAATTATTATAAAAGAAAGGGTCTTTTTTAAAACTTGTTTTAGGGGTAAAATAAATTTTTTCATATGTTTTTTTGCTTTATGTTTGAGTTTAAAATATATCACACTTGATATTTGAATGTCTTTTGTTAAAAACACACAGAAATCTATCTAATTTTCCTTTCCTAATATTAAATCTATTTGTGAAACCTTTTTACAATACTAAATACTTTAAAACATAAACACATAGAAGTTAGAGTTTGAAGCAGGGTTTAAACGTAAGCGGTCTAAGCAATTATGTCTTGTTTTCTTTAATTTTAAAATACCCATTTGTAGCAGAATACAGAAAATTAGATTGGCACCTTTGATCATCCATCCATCAGATTGGCACCACCCATCAGTGTTGACAGCAAAGAAGAAGGAAGAAGCTGTGGCTTGTCCAGATAGCAAGAATCGACAGCCTTGAACAAAGCTCCTGGGCCTTTTATTCTGTCCAGCCTCCATTTTTCTCCTCACTCTCATCATAGGCAGCATCCTTGAAAGTTCGTAGAACAAAGCTAAACTGTTCGTGTAGCTGTGGGCTTGGGAGACGTCGGGTAGACAGGGAATAGCCTGGCAATGCTCTGCTCATCTTGGTGGGATTCACCCTGACTAAGTGTCCAAGTTTGTACCCCCGTAAGTCTGTTCAAGCCTGTATTCTTCCTAGCAAGATTTTTCCTGCTCAGGCCCAAATTTTTCCCAGCAGGACATTTCCTGCTTAGGCCTGTGTTTTTCCCTAGCAGAATGTTCTCTGGTTAGCCCAATGCTCAAACTTAACACAGGGTACGGCCCATGTCATAGATTCTCATTTATGGATCAATTTCTCACGGTAATTTTAACTTATTTCTCTAAAGTTGATTAATAACATTGTACAAAGCATTTTAATCGTTATCATCTGTGTTAAATGAGTGGCATTTTTGAGATTTAAAATAAGAAAAGTTTAAAAAATATGACAATGGTAATTATGAAAAGTAACGCAATTCAAAAAGTATTAGTCACAACGAGATATACTAGAATATTTAGGACCGAAAGACAATAATTGCAGAACAAATAATATCTCCCTATGCTGCATACAGTTATGTGCAAGCTAACTTTGCATTAAGGAGATGCCTCTGTCTGTTAAGATGCCTTGCAAAGGAAGCAGGTTGAAATATTGCTTATTGCTGTGTTCTGTATTAAAGTATAGTTTAATAATAAGGAATATGCTTGTTAAGATGATGAAAATGATGGTACTGAAGTTAATGAAGATATGGCAGTGAAACATTTTCCATTCTCATAAATCTTTTGGGAACATTTTCTTACTGAATTTTAGAAAGACAGATTTTTAAATTCACTATTCAGATTAGAAAGAAACAACTACTGTGTAGTATGAGGGGGAGTAAATATTATTATACCCAAAGATTGTGCCACACTCATTAGATTATTTAATTTAATTTACTCAGAAACAGTATAAAGTCACTTAATCAACTACAGACTGGATATTGTGTCTAAATTCACTGAGTGGATTTAAGAGACAAAGTAAAGAATAGCATGTAAGCTGTCTGACTTTAATTTCCACACCAATTCTACTCTAATTAACATTAGCATTCAGAGGCATCCATCACTCAGTGCAACTGGTTTCTACATGTGCCGTGTTTTGAAACTAACTTGATACAGAAACACTGTCACTCATTGTAAATCTGTGACAGAATGATTCTGACTTTAATTTCTATAGTCAATATCTAATTCTATACTCTCAACTCTAAAAATACTATTTTTTTTCAATTTGTGTCACCCTTTTAAAAATTTAATTTGGGGGTCTTGGGCTCATTTCAGAGTACCCATTTAACCCAATATGAGGCAAAAAATGAAAGTTGTTAACTATATTTGATGAAACCCTCTTAAAAGTCGTGTATGAACACATCAAGACTTGCAGACTTCAACATCCATTGTTCCCTTGCCTTTTTTATATTAGAAAATCTGATGTAACTCCCAGCAGTGGCAAATCATCTTGGAACTTTAGCTCTCACAAGTTAGGGATACTATCCAAAAAATCAAAGGATTGTTGATCCATGACTTAATATTCTAAAACAAACCTGAAATCATGTACTGCTAAAAGAACAGTTAGATTCATCAAATAAATGTAAGGGGAAAATCATGCAAATCATGCTTTTGATATCTAGAATTTCAGTGTTTTAAAAGTACATATGCAGTATTATAACTCTATGCTGAAAAAATCCATTTGACGTTGAACACATATAAAAAGAAAAATATGCCGTAGGAAATTGACTTAAATAAATTTTACTGATCAGAATATTTAATGACTTAAAAGATGATATTTGGTCCTGGAAAGATCTAATGAATTGCATTGTGGATCCAATTCATACACAGTGCCCTACAGTGACCTACAAAAAAACCACAGACATTCTGGAAGTAAAATGTCATGGTATTTCAACCTCCTCAATGAAATTTAATGGGAAATATGAGCAAACATTTTATAAATGGTAATGCCATTTTTTGTGATGTGAATAGGATTGTCAGTAGTTTATGGTAAAGGTCAAATAAAGATATCATTGATTATCAGTTACTAATTATACAGTATAGATTAAATTGACCAATATTTTTTTATAAATGTATACTGGCTATTTTTACAGGTACATTATATGTTTTTATTTTGTATCATTTATGTATTTATTTTGAGTTGGGGATACACATGGCAGTGATTAGGGCTTATACCTAGATTTTTCCTAACTGTGTTCAGGGAATTTATTCAATGCTGGGGATCTAATCTAGGTTGACTAAATTCAAATTAAGCACCTTACTTGAGATACTGTCTCCTTAGTCCCATACAAATTTTATTAAACATAATTAATATATTTTAATGTGCTTAATATAATTTATATGATAGCATCATCCTGGAATATACAAATACCGGCTAAGCATATTAAATATATACTAAAATAATTTATTCTTGGCTTTTGTGAAACTATTTTTTTAATGATTCATCTTCTTTTTTTCATTTTATTTATTTGTTTGTTTGGGTTTTTATTTGCTTGTTTATGGTGGGTATTGACATATCCAATATTGCTTAGGGCTCACTCTTGGATATGTGTTCAGAGATCTCTCCCAATAGTCCTCAGGGACCTTATGTGGCATGCAGGGATTGAACATGGTTCAGGTTCATGCAAGGCACAAGTCATATCCTGGACTATTTTCTCAGGCCATTGAAGAATTCTGTTTTTTCAAATGATTTTAATTATAACTTGAAACTGTAAACCCATAGAATTTTGGCAAATCTAGAGAAAGGAATGCATTTTTAAATTAAAACATTCCCTCATTAGATACTGCTCATCAGAGAGATATTATGATCTACCAACTACCTTAAAAAGAGCATTAAATATGTAATCTTGGGGGGTTTATTTAGAAAAATCACTTGGCTTTTAATTGGATCTTAATTAGTACAAAGTGAAAGTGTATGTTTATTTAAAATATTAGTTTCTCTTTTCCCAAGGATTATATTTGAATACTGGTGGAGTATTTTGAGAGAGATAAGGAAGGATGTGCCAAGGAGCATAAGAAGAAATTGAAAGGGAGAGCCATACTTTAACTTTACTAAATGCACATCTTCTGCAAGCCAATAATTTATTAAACTTAAGAAAATCAAATACTTCTCACATTATCATTTTACAAACTAACATTTATTTTCCCTTTGCTTTTGTTGCACCTCCTTGGTCATATATCATGGAACACACAGATCACTGTATCACTGTATCATTGTCATCCTGTTGTTCATCGATTGCCTCGAGCAGGCCCCAGTAACATCTCCTTCGTTACTTTTTTTTTTTTTTACAGAACTCTTGCATATATGATGTATTAATACTTTTATGTCTTGATTTTCAAAATCTCACATTTGCAAAAATAATAAACATTCAATTATTTGGAAAAAAAGGATCACTCTATCACTGTTGTCCCATTGTTCATCAATTTGCTCTAGTGGGCACCAGTAACATCTCCATTCATCACAGCCCTGAGATTTTAGCAGCCTCTCATTACTCGCCCTTCCCAAAACTTCTGTATTGGAAACTCTTTCAAGGTCAGGGGAATGAGGCCCATTATTGTTGCTGTTTTGGGCATATCAAATATGCCACAGGTAGTTTGCCAGGCTCTGCCATGCAAGCGGGATATTCTCGGTAGCTTGCCAGGCTCTCCGAGAGGGACAGAGGCTTTTTGATCAACCTCTAATCCCTTTTACAGGTGTTCCCAGTCTACCTAATGCAAAATTTAGGTGGGAAAAAAGATAAATATCTAAATTTATAGTATTTAATTATGTACATTAACCCAAATTCATACTGTAACCCTAAGCTATCTGTGTTAATAATGGGAAGAACAGTGTAACCTTTTATGCAAAAAAGTATGAAAAAAATTAGTTAAACCATCCTACCTCAACTACAAGAATATGTTTGTGTTGTAAGATAGTAATATGCAGCACAATCAGATAAAATTGACATCATATTCTCTTATAACACATATATCTTGTTTTATTCACTTTTTACTTTTTCAATTTTTGGATTACACCCAATGGTGCTCTGGGCTTACTTTTGGCTCTGTGCTCATGCATTTTTCTTGTCCATGCTGAGGGGGGCATATATATTCCCTGGGATTGAACCTGTGTCTGTCATGTGCAAGGTGTGTGCCCTACCCAAGGCATATCTCTCTGTCCTCAAATACATGTATTGTTTTAAACAACACTAAAATCCAGTTCATATTGAAGTTAGTGGTCTCCATGGGTGACCTATGTGAGGTAGAGAGGAAAGAGATGGCCACTTTCTCCCTATCCTTGTCTGTCACCCCAGGGCCTATAGGAAGGCTAGGACTAATAAAGCTGTGGTTAGCAGCCATGTCGCAGGAGCCAGAGTCTCTCCAGTCCCACTACGTAGCTTTCAAACAAACCTTGTTGGGTTATAGTTCTAAACATTTTAAAGAAGTAACATTGGTTTGTCCTTGTTCCTCCAGCAGGGGGGTTAAATTTATTGAGCTATACCCATCACAGTTCTCCTGAGGCACATCCAAATCCATCAGGCACTCCTAATCGTAGGTGTTCATCTTTAACCTCTCCTTTGTGTTCTCATCCCCTATCTGTTAATCACTCTCACTGTCACTGTCCTCCCGTTGTTCATTGATTTGCTCGAGTGGGCCCAGTAACATTGTCAAACTTGTTACTGTTTTTGGCATATCGAATATGTCACGGGTAGCTTGCCAGGCTTTGTCATGCAGGTGAGATAATCTTGGTAGCTTGCTGGACTCTCCACTAACATCCCCAAATCAGACCCTGTAACCTGTAGGTCAAATCTTCTGAGGGTTCTGGATTTTGTATATGTAAATGCAATAATACTTTTCTCTCTCTTGTATGTCCTTTGAATAATTTACTTTAGAGTAACGTCCTATTTGTATAAACACAGGAAGACAGTTAATGCTATGCATTTGTAATTTGGGAGCTATTGACTTCAAATAATATTTACTTCTGGGCATCCATGATATTGACTCAACTTAAGCCTCAGTTGCTCATTATTCCTAGCACCCCAAGAAAAGGGTCCCAGAGAGGGATTTGGATGTAGTCAGGGCATTTCACAAGCTACCGTGGCATTAAAAGGACAGGCTAAGTGCCATTAGAAGTATAATAAATTAAGAGCATATTCATGTTTCAAACTCTGCCATGACCCCAACAGAAGTAACTGAATAAGGACCCTGCTGGGGTTATGAAAGACCAACCTGGCCTGAGGACTGTAGTCTGGAATATATAGTGAGATGGCCTCAGAAAAGGAAATTTAAGCTTTGAGCTAATATCTCTTACTGTGTTCATATAAAATGACTAGAAATATTAATAAGAAGTAAACTTATATGATTATTTAAATAGATACTGGCTAAGGAAAGGAGAAAGCAATGTACACTTAGATGGATTTCCGCCATTGGGCAGATCTCCTAGTAGTGATCTAGAGTGATGATCAAACAGATGAGATTTTGTCCTAGAGGAAATTCCCTAGAAGGACTTCTCCTGAATGAAGGCCTTTATGTCTGTTCATTGTTATGATAATTTTCAACCCCGCTTATGTGTGATTATTACTCCCAACCCTTCATGATTTTCATATAACTAAGATTTGTATAACTAACACTATGAGACTTGAATAAATGGCCTCTGATTACCTACCTGCCTGTGATACTTTCCCACCACTGTTCAATCATTCATCCATCACCATTGACAGCCAGGGGACTTGTGGGGTGGGGGCAGGGCAGGCAGATGAAGCAGTGAAGTAAAAATAGATTTCATTTTTTTTAAGGAATAGGATAAAAGAGAGAAAGATAGAGTAATGTGCTCAGAACAGAGACATTGTTGTTTTCTTTAAAGACAAGCCCCAGTAGACATCTCAAGAGGGGAGATGCAGGCAATATATATGCTTAGCACCACATATATGTGGCCAGATGGACACAAGCAGCACATGGGCTCGGCAGCATACGTGTGTGCTTCCTTTGCTTAAGTTAGCTTTTATAGGGTTTTCCCCAAGCTGTGCCACATGGGGCTTCTGACTAGGTAAGAGTCTGTTGCTAGGGTGGTTGCCAAGGAGTAGAGTTGGGTGTGGCTGATAATCTTCTTTGAAATTCCTTTCCTTTGCCTTTGTTCCTGTTGGACTTTCTCTCAGAGTGGGATCCAGCCTTGCCTGACTCTTTTGACCTTTTGGTGCCCAGGTCTTAGAGTTTTTCATGAGTATGTCTGCAAGACTAGCTTTTTTGCAGCCTTGAGCTATTGTTAGTATTATTCCCTAGGAATTCCATTGCCATGGGGGTCCTTTTCTAGCAACCTGGTCGCATCAATATGATGAAGAAAAGATGTCTTGAAGATTATTTATTGAGATTCAATATTTGGGCACTTACTTTTGAGTCAAGTTAAAAAACTACTAAGATTATATTGCAACATGTGCAGTAGATTTATTAAAAAGTAGAAAAATATCCCTCTGTATTTATATTAGTCTTATCTTTGATAATATTTTCTAGACAGTAATATGGTTAAGCTTGAGAATTTCAGTATTCCAGTAGAAACACTGGCTTACCTTCAGCATTGGTATGTATTGTGCTTTTTTTGGATGACAATTCCATAAGTTTGATGTATCATATTAATTTGTTCTGTAGGAGTTGATCAATTAACTTGAGAAAACTCTATAGAGTGTTGATTCAATCATATAACAAGCATAATTTAATATAAATGGTGCATAAGACATTGATTTTTACCCAACTGCTCTGTAGAATTAGTGTCACTAAAGAAAGCAACCAACTTGAACTAACAATATTAAGCATTTGTGTAATTTATCTCTTGCTATAATGAACAGTAAATGATATAATGACCAACAAGATTAATGATAAAACAAACATGCTAGTTAGAGTCACAATATAGAAAACCAATTCACAGTGTTACCTCATAATCAATAATTTGAAGATTTATTTAACCAATGTAAGTGTAAAATCAAGAAACAGGGAAAATGTAAACTTTTTATAGAACACGGTTATTATTAGTGCTTAATAAACTATGATCTAGGTGCAATATTCAATAATTTATCCTTTCAAACTTCCTGATAATTTTATTACTTAGAGCTGAACCCTAAATTAGTTATTCTAAGGAGCAATTTACTTCTTTAAGTCTTTCTAAATTGACGGAATCCCAGGAGATTAGAAATGCCTTCTAACTGATGCTGTTTCAAGAGGTTCTTTTTCATTGGTAATCACAACAGATGTGCTTTTTTCATTCCAGTTGAATATCATGGCATAAATAAGATAAATTGTGTCCAAGAACAAAAACATGGAAGATATAATGAAAAATTTAAAATAACATTAATTATGGAGACAGAAATATAGGACAGTAAGTAGGGCACTCACCCTGTATGTGGCCAACCCGAGTTCAATTCCTGGTTCTCCAAATACTACACTGGAACTACAAGGAGGAGCATCTCAAAGTGAAGTCAGGAGTGATGCCTGAGCATCACCTGATGTGGCCAAGAAACAAAAACAAAAGGAAAGTTACCCAAATCTATTTTGTTGCCCTTTTTAATTATTTTCTTTAGTCATGGATAGCATTACAACCATGCCTCTAGTGGTAAATCAGAAATACTCAACTTTTAAATTCTATGTTTTCCTAGCAGCAGAAAATCTGGAACAGTTCAAAGCCCCACCATGTGCTCTAATGTCCCCTTTGTGTCTGTGTCTTTTATGGACTGAAATGACTGAAAATGTGACTCTGCAGTTCCTTTTATTACTTAGAGCTTCACCCTAAATGAGTTATTCTGAGGAGCAGAATAACCATTTGTTCATAACTTTAATTATTGCAAACAGTTCCTCTCAGAAAGAGGAACATAAATATATATTTATTTATTTTTAATATATATTAAAATATATATTTATATACAAATACCTATATATAAGGTAGCCCCATCAACAGCTAAGATCTAGAGACTATAAAACCAAGCTCCCAGAAGAGAACAAGGCAGTCTCCTGCCCCCGTGCCTGGCTGTCCTCACAGGGACCCCTTGGAGGGGTGTGGGTTGAGTTTCCCTCTCCGCCCCGAGCAGAGCCCCAGCAGTTGAAGACCTCCAGGACCCAGCCACAGCCATGCTAAGACCACTCTCCACACACTCGGATGAGTTTCATGCATGAAGGAACCATCAGAGGAACCCAGGTGTGTAGGACCCGGGGCTGAGATCTCCAAGCCTGCTTGGTTTGGGACTGGGCATCCTCCACCCAGATCTCCCATCTTCCAGTAGCTAGACAGTTACACCCACCAACTGCTGTGAAACCCCATCTATGGCCAAGATTCAGAGACTATGAAACCAAGTTCTGGAAGAGACCTCTTATTGTCTAGTTCTCGCTCTCAGAGAACTCAGCAGGCTACTGAGAGTATCCTGCCCACATATATGCCTAACTGGGAACACCTGTAAAGGTGATTTGAGGCTACCCCAAAAGCCTCCATCCCTTTTGGAGAACTTGGCATGCTTCCAAGAATATCCCGCCTGTACAGCACAACCTGGCTAGCTATCCATGGCGTACTTGATATGCCAAAAACAGTAACAATGAGTCTTCATTCCCCTGGCCCTGGAAGAGCCCCCAATATGCCATCGGGCTACACTGGCACATGACAGGGATGAATGGAGACATTACTGGCACCCGCTCAAGCAAATCCATGAACAACAGTATGATAGTATGATAGATCATGCATATATATATGCATGATCTTTACGATTATTTCACCTTAAAAGCAAAGAATCTTGTTTCTGATTGCATCTAGATAAGCCTCACAATTCATTTATGCAAATTGGTTTTTAAAACAATGGTCACTACTAATAACTATTCTATTTTGATACAAGGGCAATGTTTTCAAACAAAAAGAGATTAGGACAGTGTTTTTGGTCACAGACACAAATGTCAAGTGATTTTATCTGTGCTTCAAGTGCCTCTCTCACTGGGAAAGGTCCCAGAGAAAGATGTGCACACTCATGTTTGGAAATTTGAGATTTTCTATTCAAAGAACATAGAGTTCATGGAGGAGATTTGGAGTGGATGGGCTTGAGCCTAGAAGGATTTTCCTATTATGAATTTAAAACAGCAGAAAGATAGGTAAAATGCAAATTACAGCACCACTGTAAATTATTCTTTGTCTAGTACAAGCAGGATAATGGCTAGGATTATAGAAGAGATCAAGTTCATAAGAGTTAACTATCCTGACTTTCCACCTTTGATAACTTGTAAGGTGACCAGTTGACCCGTACTTATTGGACTACATGAGTCCATAGGAACTAATGTTTCTCCAGCTTCAGGGAGAAGGTGAATCACAAGGGGAGCACATAGCAGTTGCAATGCAGTGATTTTCCTGGGCCAGCGTACTAGCTACCACCCCCTCCAATCTGTAGGCTTCCTCCTGTCTCCTTAACAATGAGAGGGCTGCCCCTCCAAGGCAGCTGTGGTATGTGAACTGACATAGAATTGGCTCTTTCTTCCTTCCAGCCTGCAGGAAGCAGTAGGGACTCACAGACATAATCCCAGAAAGCTGAAGCCCAGAGAAGGCCAGGTCTCAGGTCAGCCTGATGACCCTCTACAGCAGCAAGGCCCTTGCTTGTTCTCTGCCTCATTACACCCTTCACTGGAATTTGAGATCTTGAACCACAGTTTCTTGAAGTTCCAGTTTTTCTGATTGGTGATAATAATGTAGCCTCTAAAACGACAGATCTGCCATGCAAGGCCAATATTCATGGTAAACATTCAATAATCCAACATATTAACACAGAGTTGCGACTTCGAAGTGGGAAGGTAAAGTTGTTCACACCAAGAAATATGCACACACACACACACACACACACACACACAAATACAATGAGAATGGAATTTGTGCCATTTGATAAAGCAAAATAAATCCTACAGTTACAGAACTGAGTTAATTCATTAAAGAGAGTTTCAAATTAGTAATAATGCTTAATGACATAAGTAAAATGGATAAACAACAAAATATATCCTACAGGCTTAGACAAAATATTAGGGAGGATCAATTAAATATTACAGAGTTAAATATGCAGATGCTAAACTTGATAAAACACAATAAAATTAGCTTCCACACAGACCTCTGCCACATCAATAAGCCCACCTCCACATGTCCTGAAAGGCCAATGTGCCCATGTGCCAACACTACCCATAATATCTCACATAGCTTAGACTTCTATTTATTGTTAGTAGGTGAATATATATAGAAAAAAAAGAGCTATTCCCAGTGTAGTCCCTTAAAGACCTGAGGGTCCTAACTACAAAGATGCTGCTTTAGCACAGTAGGGTCACAGCAAACTCAGTGGGGAATACAAGTACCAGCCCACCATTCAGTAAGTGAAAACAGTAACATCAGCCACAGTCACAGTCACAGTTCTCCTGTTGTTCATTGATTTGCTCAAGTGGGCCCAGTAACGTCTCCATCTTGAGACTTGTTGTTACTGTGTTTGGCATATTGAATATGTCACGGTAACTTGCCAGGCTTTGCCATGAAGACAAGATACCCTCGGTAGCTTGCCAGGCTCTCTGAGAGGGGCAGAGGAGTTGAACCTGTCTTGGCTGGGCTGGCTCGGCTGTGAAAGGCAAATGCCCTACCACTGTGCTATTGCTCCAGCCCCAACATCAGCCAGTTGTGTCAATTCTCAGAGAATGCCTTAAGTGACAACATGCTGAAGATGCAACATGCATTCGAAAAATGTATGACTCAGAGAATCAGCAAAGCAGCAAAGCACAAAACACCCCAAATAAGAAAACTGTAATCAGAAATGACTGAAATTAAGAATATAGTAGGTGATACTAAAAAGTTCAAGGTAAGTTCAGAGTAGCAGAATAATAGGACACTTTATATATTAAATTCTAAAAATTACTTTGGCACAGCAGATAGGGCATTTCCTACAGTGTACAATTCCTCTGCCCCTTTCAGAGAGCCTGGCAAGCTACTGAGAGTATCTTGTCCGCACTGCAAACCCTGGCAAGCTCCCTGTGACATATTTGATATGCCAAAAACCATTGACACCAAGTCTCACAATTTGTTGTGAGACGTTACTGGTGCCCGCTGTAGCAAATCGATGAACAGTGGGAGGACGGTGCTACAGTGCTACAGTGCTATTTTGGCAATCTTTAGGAATGTAATAAAGTAATGCAAAACAAAAATAAATGAATTGGAAACTGTGTGGCAAAGACAGAATATAAGGGAGGGGAATCCAAACACATGCACTGTGTAAACACACAAAAAAAGTGTGTAAACAAACAAAAAGAACGGGCGAAGGAACGGCAGTGGCCTATCTCTCCCCCGCCTGCATTTGGTAATCTCAGGCCGTTTCCCCACTCCAGGGAGGTCGATGGCAACGGTCAGGCGAAGGAAGGAAACGAGGGCCAGGCTGTTTGGTCTTAGTAGCAATTCATTACATGGAAGAAGTGTATGTATGTCATGGAGGCCCCAGGATCTCTCAAGCACGTGCTCCTTTGTTCTCGCAGCTTCTGTCCACATTCTCTCAGACCTGTCTCTTTGGTTCTCTCACCACATCACCCCGTTCTCTCAGGCACGTGTTCCCTCAGAGAGCCCTGAAATCTCCCTTATATAAATCATGGTACCTTTAAAGGGCGCAATACAGTGATGTCATCAAAAGGAGTTACAGAAAGAACATTGAGGTGGCAAAACATAATATTGTTTCTTTACGTCTGCAGGCCAGTAATCTTGGCCTTTGAAAGAAGATACAAAACCAAGACTGAAACCTTTCACAAGCACTTTCATAAGCTACAAGCACTTGGATTTTCGTCCTAAAGACCAGTCTGCTAGAGCTTGGAATCTATATCCCAAAGACAAGTATCTGAGCTTTGCATCCCAAAGACTAGCCTGCCTAGAGCCTGGAATCTACATCCCAAAGATCAAGACTTGCTAGCACCTGAAATTACTGAGAGAAAAGGGAAACTGCCTCTTACAATATACTGAAATTATTTACTGAAGGTAGTTGAAGGGGAGAAATTTTCAGTCTCATCCAAGCTAGTCAGAACACACCAGAAAGCTGCTTCTAGGACAGATTCTCATTTAGCAGATCAACCCACCCTAGAACAGAATTCCCTGGTTGTGTTTTTCCTCTCCTTGTCCAATCAACATATAAGCATACATTATATAAATAATTTTGTATGGACACAGTAAGAAATACTTTAAGCTTATAGAATTGCTCTCCTAGGGCCATCTTGATCTCAGACTACAGTGCTCAGACCAGATAGTCTTTCCTATTTCTAGCAGGATCCTAGTCTCATCGTTACTTTTGGATCATGACAGCATTTGCCTATGATCAGACTCTTAACCTATAGTTAAGAATCGTGGCACCTTGGCCTGGCCCATCTCGATGCCAGTGTAGCACGTAACTTACCGGCTTGCCCTGGTTCCATCCAGACCCTCATAGGGACCCTTCCCTTGGGGTGCTAGGAAATGAGGGCAACTGAGGCTTAAGTGGAGAAAGCAGAAGCCCTGGAGTGAATAATATTCAAAGCCAATCAACTCCTAAGTTATAAAGCATAATATTAATTGTCTTCCTGTATTGATACAAAAAGGACATTGCATTAAAGTAAACTATTCAAAAGACATAAGGAGAGGATAAAGGCAATATTAACTGACAGTACAGGTTCAGTGTCCTAGAAGGATCCAACCTTACAAATTGGTTGGTGAAGGGAGCACAAAGAAGTAGTTACAGACAAACAAAGTAATGGGAATGACTCGGAGCACTGTGATGGGTGCAACCTGATAAACCTAAGTTCCTTGTACTCCAACAATGCACAAACAAAACATAGTAACTAACATATTAATATTAAACACCAAGAAGAATAATGGTATGTCATAGGATGAGGGCTGAGAACTTTTATTTAAATGAAATTAAGGAAATAAAAATAATAACAGAGAACTTTCATAAAATTAAGAATCAAATCTTGATCTGAAAAACTTAAAAAGTCCCAAGCAATATAAAGCTAAACCATGGCATACCAAAACACATTATAACAAAAATTTTAAATATTAAAGGCAATGATTTAATTATGAAACATCAAAAGAAAATGAAGAATTATGTATATTGGAATTCATAAAACTCTCAGAAGACTTTTCAAAAGAAACCATAGTGACAAGCACGCTGTGTTCATAATCCTGAGTAGGGTTGAAAGGACCACACCACCACTCCAACATGCTGGACCCTGATGCGCTCTTTCTCAGTCAAATGCACAATAATGAGGTCGATTTATCTGGGAAGGAAGAAAGCCTCTCTCTCTCTTCTCTTTGGCTTTCTTTTTGGGTTACACCGGAAAAACTCAGGGATTATTCCTGGCTCTGCACTCAGAATTATTTCTGGCAGTGCTTGGAGGATCATCTGGGATGCTGGGGATCAAACCTGGGTTGGAACATGCAACCCCTGAGCACTGTGTCAGAATTTTCCCTGAGCACTATGGATTCTAACAATAACAACAAAATAGAAACGAACATTTATAATTGTTTCAAAAATAATTATATACATGCAAATAAACTTTACAAATGAAGCAAAAGATCCATACATCAGAAACTATTCAATATAGAAGTACATAAAGGAGATATATTCCATGCACACGGATTATATATGAGCATAAAATGTTATTGTAATCAGCATTTTAAAATGTTCATCTTAGCCAGGATAATATTCATTCAGTAAACACTTTTCAAAATTTCATTGGAATTATCCAAGGAAAAAAACATAGATATAACTGAAACTGTTATAGAATTCCAAAATATCCTGCATAGATAAAAAAATCGTGAGAGAAATAAAAATTGGGAGCCATCATGTTCCTTAATATCAAACTATAGTACAGAGTGGTAGCAATAAGAATCACATAGGCCTGAACCTAAAATAGACACTAATCAAGCTAATATTATTAAGGTCCAATAAATAATTGTATATATATATATATATATCAGAGTTTCCTTGGAGGAGGGCGGGTTGAGTTTCCCTCCTCTCCCCGAGCAGAGCTTTGGCAGCTGACCTCCAGAACCAGCCACAGCCATGCTTAAGACCACTCTCCACATGCTTGGACAAGCCTCACACATAAAGGAACTGGCAGAGGAACCCAGGAGTGCGGGACCCGGGGCTGAGATCTTATTGTCTAGTTCTCACTCTCAGAGAACCCAGGAGACTACCAAGACTATTCTGCCAGCTCGGCAGAGTCTGGCAAGCTCCTCATGTAGTGTCAAAACCCAGTATCAATGATGGGTTTCATTTCCCTGACCCTGAAAGTGCCTCCAATGTGGCACTCTTGCTAAAATCTCAGGGTTAGGGTGAATGGAGACGTTACTTGCTCCTCCTGCTTGAGGAACAGTTATCTAATAAATTAAAGGAGGACATGGAAGAAACAATGGATCAAACAATTGAGAAATTACAGGAAGAAATGAGAGTAGAAGTTGAAAAGCTACACACAGAGGTGTCATGAATAAAGGATTCAGTAGATAAAATAAAACACTCAGTGTGTGCCCTCAATGTAAGAATGGCTACAGCTGAAAACAGAATCAGTGAGCTGGAAAGTTAACTGCATGAAGCCTACAGGAAACAACAAACAATGGCAAGAGACCTCAAAGTAGCTCTAGAGCAAATCAGAGTCCTAGGAGATAATTCCAAGAGGAACAACATTAGAATCATTAGAGTACCAGAAGGTAAGGGAAACAATCCCAATGAAAAAGCCACGGTTAAACAAATAATTGCTAAAAAATTCCCAGAGCTGGACAATGCAGACATTCAGATTCAAGGAGCCCAAAGATGCCAGCTAAAAGAGACCCTAACAAAAACACTCCAAGACATATCATAGTAAGAGTGATGGATGCTGTGGATAAAGACACAATATTGCAAGCAGCAAGGTCAAAGAAGGAAATCACATTCAAAGAAGCACCCCTTAGATTCACAGCAAACCTATCAGAAGAAACCCTCCAAGCCTGAAGGCAACGGTGGTATAAGGTGTAAAAAACTCACCGAAATGAAGGCTTTACCAAGAAGCATACTCTATCTGGCTACTATCACACAAACTCAAAGGAATGGTACACTATTTTCTGGATAAACAACAGCTCAGGAACATAATAGAACATCAAAACCAAACCTAAGAGAAGGACTAAAGGGGCTACTATAAGACAAGACAAACCCTACAAGCACAACAAACCCTTACAGAAAAATGAAACAAAACCTCACAACAATAATCTCTCTCAAAGTCAATGGTCTAAATTCACCAATTAAGAGACACAGAGCGGCTAGATGGATTCAGAACCCAAAATTCTGCTGCCTACAAGAAACTCATCTGAACATTCAGAGCAAACACGGACTCAAAGTTAAAGGATAGAAAACAATCCTGCAAGCAAACAGCTTCCTTAAAAAAGCTGAGGTGGTCATACTAGTAACAGACAATATAAATTTCAAGTTGAAAGAGATTAGAAGAGACAGTGAAGGCCATTTTCTATTTATCAAGGGACACGTAAAACAGGAAGAAATCGCACTCTTAAACGTTTATGCACCTAATGAAAGAAGAACTAAATATTTTTAAAAAACTGCTAACAGATTTTAAGGAGGACATTGCTAGCAAAACAATAGTAGCTGGAGACTTCAACATTTCCTAATCACCTCTAGGTAGAACAAGAAAAAACTCAGCAAGGAAACATTGGCTTTGAAAGAAGAAATAGAAGAGAGGACTTATAGACCTATACAGGCTTCACAACCCAAAAAGAAAGAATGCCCATTCTTCTCCAGTGCACACGAAACATTTTCCAAAATAGAGCATGTGCTAGGCCACAAAACATACCTCAATGAATCAAGAAGAGGGAAATAGTATCAACAATTTTTTCAGACCACAAAGCAATGAATATAGAATTGAATCACACACAGACACAAAGAACCAAATCAAACACCTGGAAATTAAACAACTCTATTTAACAATGAGTGGGTTGGGAAGGAAGTCAAGGACAAAATAAAAAGATACCTGGAAACAAATGAGAATGAAAACACGAGCTACCAAAAGCTATGGGACGCAGTTAAAGACATGTTAAGGGGAAAATTTATAGCTCTGCAACATTTCTCAGTAAGGAAGAAAGGGCCCACATAAACAACTTGACTTCACAGATCAAGATCTTAGAAAAAGACCAACAAAAGAAGCTCAAACCAGGCAGAAGGAGAGAGATCATAAAACTGAGAGCAGAAATCAACGATAAGAAACTCAAGAAACAATCCAAAAGATCAACGAGATCAAGAGCTGTTTGTTCGAGAAAATAAACAAGATAGGTAAACCATTATCAAGACTCACAAAGAGAGAGGGAAGGAACCCTAATAAAACAAATCAGAAATGAAAAGGGGAATATCACAACAGGAACCAAAGAAATTCAAAAGATCATCAGAGACTACTTTGAATGTCTGTATGCCACCAAACAAGAGAAACTTAAAGAAATGGATAAATTACGGGATTCCTATAATCTCCCAAAGCTGAATCAAGAAAATCTAGAATACCTGAATAGTCCTATTAATATCATGAAATTTAAACTGTAATCAAAAGTCTTTCAAAAAACAAAAACCCAGGTCCAGATGGATTCACTAGCAAATTTTTCCAAATATTTAAAGAGGATCTATTTCCAGTTCTTCTCAAGTTTTCCCAGGAAATCTTAGAAACAAAAACTCTCCCTAACAGTTTCTATGAAGCTCATATCTCTCTAATATCAAAAGGAAACAAAGACACCACAAGAAAAGAAAACTACAGGACGATATCCTTGATGAACATGGATGTGACTATTCTCAACAAAATATTAGCAAATACAATTCAACAACTCATCGAAAAGATCAGATACCATGACCAAGTGGGATTCATCCTGGGGATGAAAGGATGGTTTAACATTCCGAAATCAATCAACATAATCCATCATATCAACAATAGAAAAGATAAAAACCATATGATCATATCAATAGATGCAGAGAAAGCATTTGACAAGATCCAGCACCAACTTATGATGAAAACCCTAGCCAAACTGGGATAGAAGGGACCTCCCTAAATATAGTTAAAGCTATCTACCACAAATCTATGGCAAGCATCATCCTCACTGGGGAAAAACTGAGTCCCTTTCCTCTAAGATCAGGGATGAGACAAGGATGCCCAAACTCCTCACTGCTGTTAAATATAGTACTGGAAGACTTGCAATAGCGGTTAGGCAAGAAAGAGATATTAAGGGCATTCAGGTAGGAAAGGAAGAAATCAAACTCTCACTATTCACAGATGACCTGATTCTTTACTTAGAGAACCCTAAAACCTCTATCAAGAAACTCCTAGAAACAATAGACTTTTTCAGTAAATTTGCAGGCTATAAAATCAGTATCCAAATGTCCATGGGGCTGGAGTGATAGCACAGCGGGTAGGGCGTTCGCCTTACACGCGGCCAACATGGCCGACCTGAGTTCGATTCCTCGGCCCCTCTCGGAGAGCCCGGCAAGCTACCGAGAGTATTCGATATGCCACACACAGTAACAACAAAGTCTCCAATGGAGACGTTACTGGGCCCGCTCGAGCAAATCGACGATCAACGGGAGGGCCTTTACCTTTTACCTTTACCAAACGTCCATGGGCTTCCTATAAGCAAATAATGAGAGAAAAGAAAGTGACATGAAAAAAAAATGTCCCATTCACAATTTTGGCCCAGAAAATCAAGTCCCTAGGAGTCAGCTTAACTAAGGACATAAAAGACCTGTACAAAGAAAACTACAAAATGCTACTTCAGGAAATAAAGGAGGACGTGAGGAAATGGAAACATATCCCTTTCTCATGGATTGGGTGAATTAACATTGTCAAAATGACAATATTCCCCAAAGCACTGTACAAATTCAATGTGATTCCTAATGATACCCACGACATCTTCAAAGGAATGGAGAAAACACTACTGAAATTCATATGGAACAATAAGCCCCCACTAATAGCTAAAGCAATTATTGGGAAAAAAATGGGAGGAATCAACCTCTCTAACTTCAAACTCTACTACAAAGCAGTAATAATTGAAACAGCATGGTACTGGAAAAAAGGCAGAGCCACAAACAATTGGAACAGGGTTGAATATACTGACATCTCCCCCGCACACATATGATCATCTAATCTTTGATAAGGGAGCAAGAAATGTGAAGTTTAGAAGGAAAGCCTCTTTAACAAATTTTGCTGGCCAAACTGGATGGCTACATGCCAAAATATGGGCTCAGATCTCTACTTAACACCACGTACAAAAGTAAGATAAGAAGGGATTAAGGACCTCAACATCAGACTGGAACCAATAAGATACATTGAAGACAAGGTTAGCAAAACCCTCCACGACATTGAAGCTAATGGTATCTTAAAAGATGACACGCCACTGGCCAAAATGTAAAAACGGAGATAGATCAATGGGACTATCTTAACTAAGAAGCTTCTGCACCTCAAAAGAAATAGTGACCAAAGTACAAAAACAGTATACAGAATGGGAAAGGATATTCGCCCAATACCCATCTGATAAGGGGTTGATACCAAGGATATACAAAGCACTGATTGAACTCCACAGGAAGAAAACGTCCAACCCCATCAAAAAATGGAGTGATGAAATAAACAGAAATTTTCTGAAAGAAGAAATCCGAATGGCAAAATGGCACTTGAGAAAATGTTCTACATCACTAATCATCAGAGAGATGAAGATCAAAACAATGAGATATCATTTCACACCACAGAGACTGGCCCACATCCAAAAGAACAAAAGCAACTGGTGTTGGCGTCGATGTAGTGAGAAAGGAAACCTTCACTGCTGGTGGGAATGCCGACTGGTTCAGCCCTTTTGGAAAACAATATGGACAATTCTCAAAAGATTAGAAATTGAGCTCCCATTTGATCCAGCAATACTGTAACTGGGAATATATCCTGGAGAGGCTAAAAAGTACAGTCGAAATGACATCTGTACTTCTGTTTATTGCTGCACTGTTTACAATAGCCAAAATTTGGAAAAAACCCAAGTGTCCGAAAACCGATGGCTGGTTAAAGAAACTTTTGTACATCTACGCAATGGAATACTACTCAGCTGTTAGAAAAGGTGAAGTCATGAAATTTGCATACTAGTGGTACTACATGGAAAGTATCATGCTTAGTGATACGAGTCAGAAAGAGAGGGACAGACATACAAACATTGCATTCATCTGGGGAATTTAAAGTAACAAAATAGGAGATTGACATCCAAGAATAGTCAAGATAAGTACCATGAGGTTCACTCCATGGCTTGAAGGCCAACCGCACATGCTAGGGTAAAGGGCAGCTCAGATAGAGAAGAGAGCACCAAGTAAAGGGTGTTGAAGGATCCTCCCAGGATGGGAGATGCATGCTAAAAGTAGACTATAGACTTAACATGATTGCCACTCAATGCCTCCTTTGCAAATCTCAGCACCCAAAAGGAGAGAGAGAACAAAAGGGAATGTCCTGAGACAGATTTGGGGTGGGATGGGGGGATATGGGGGATGGGAGGGATACTGGGATCATTGGTGGTGCAGGATGGGAACTGGTGGAGGGATGGGTACTTGATCATTGTATAACTGAAACCCAAGCACAAAAACTTGTAAGTCTACAACTGTACCTCATGGGGTTTCACTAAAAAAAATTTAAAAAAAAACAATAAAAAATAAAAACAACTTCAAGATATCAATGCAAAATCTAAAAAAATAGCACACATTAAGGAAATCCTAGGTTAAATCTCTTTATGATACTGACTTCAGTAATCCTGACTTTAGTGATCCAAATCCATCAAAAGAAACAAAAGCTAGCATTAACAACTCGAAGTATAATTAGCTAAAATGCTTGTAACTGTCGTTAAAATATGAAAACATGGTGAATATGAGAAAGATTTTTACATAACAGATACCACAAGGAAAATATCCAAGGTATACAAAAATCTAGTAATGCTGAATAGACAAAACTGTATTGACCACATTTAAAGTCGGTAGAGAATGAATATGTCAGCAATATAAAGACAGAAGGGATTAAGGTAAATTGAGATTAGTGCGAAAATAATAAAAAAAGAGCCCAGAAAACATTTTTCCACGAATTCCAGGATGAGCAGCAGCAGATACCAAATAAAAATCTCCCAGGTATGTTGACTTATTCCTTCCCCTTTATCTTGCCATTATGCATGTTTTAATCCTCAACCTTCCCAAAACATCACCCAACTCATTAATTATAAACAACAAGATGCATTTTTACCTTTTTCACACATCCTATTTAAGGATACCCTATGTTCTCTACCATGACTTTCCATTCATTCTACTGACTGTGCCATCATATCTCAGGTCCTCTGCATAGAACAAGAACTTGAGTTGGCTTTAACACAAAGGAGACAAATAGCTAAGGCCTCCAAAAAGCCAACCATCATTTATAGAACAGTCAATATTTTATATGTAAAATTGTAATCAGGGAGACATGATTACACATTGGGAGTTTGTAGACCTCTCTTTAATAACCAAGCTGCATATTTATCACATATAATATACCAATATTTTCATTTCTTCAAGGCAATAATTATCTATAAGCTGAATAATATAATCTAGAATATATGTTACATTACATTAATTTTAGATATTTGTGAACAAATATAATATTCTCATATAGCATTATAGGTAATTATCCCCTTTTCCTAATTGGCATAGTTAAACATAATCATGTTAATGACATGTCAATAATGTGTTAATCATAATTAACTGAGAAATAAAATTGGTTTTCAGCATTTTGGTAAGTTTTAATAGAACACTGAGGAGCAGACAATTAATTCTGTTATCCAGGTGGTGAAGTGCAGAAAAGACTTTATAGAGAGTTGAATACAATAAACTTGACTTAAATGCATACACTAAAACATAACTTAAAATTTTTGTTTCTTTATTAAGGTGTTGCTCTGAGTAACTGATTGCATTAAGCCAGGAAATAGAGAAATTTCTAGAAGTTGAAGTATAGGAAGCAGTAGTTCCTGCTATATTAGACACTGGAATTTATCTGCCTCCTTGATTTGATTTCTCTGATTCATAGAAACCATATTACATGGTGTTATGAATATCGCTGTTATTCATATTGCTTTTCACTGGATAATTTTTGGTTGGTTTATTTGGTTTGGTTTTTGATTTTGAATTTTGGTTTTTGTGATTTTTGTCTAGAAAATAAAACAGCATGAAGAATCATACCCCATGCCTTTTATCCATTAAACCTCACACACTCTTGCTGTCTGAGATGGGAAAATCTTGGTATAACTGGCATTTTTAAGATGTAGACTAACAAAAGACTGAGATTTGTATTCAGCTCTTGTTCTTTCTTTCATCTTGGGACTTATTTCACATACAGGAGGCATACACTCTATTCTCCTTCAATCCATCACATTTTAACAATAATTTATGTTTATTTATGGGAAGATGTATTCCAAAATGGTGTAATTCCCAGTGAATCTCAGACAGAAAGGCAGGCAATATTCTACTTG
This sequence comes from Sorex fumeus, assembly GCF_029834395.1. NCBI lineage: Eukaryota > Metazoa > Chordata > Mammalia > Eulipotyphla > Soricidae > Sorex > Sorex fumeus. The sequence continues at coordinate 9,206,122 of NW_026606188.1, forward strand.
GTCTGATAACATAGTATTGTATAGTGCTGGACATGACCAGTGTCAGACATTCCTGGGCCACCTCAGTAATTCTCAGGTCCTCCAGGAATGTATCCTGCAATGCCTATGAACCGTGTAATAACAGGAATTGAACCAGGGTCAGTTGTATGCAAGACATATGTCTTAAACCCTAGTATGTTCTTTCTAGAGCCTTACCTATTAGAAGCTCTTTCTCCACCGGGGTGTTCAAAGTCCTCAATAACATTCCCAATCTCAGCAAGAAATTGATTCACAAAATCCCGTTTGGAATTTTCTGGTTCATATATTTAGATACAAATATATCAGTAGCAAGATAATGGTTTATGTTCTATCTACTGAATATTTTAAGTTTTAATCAGTGAGAACTTAACAGGAGAGAAAAATATTTTTAAATTACTTCTTCATTTGGTAGGCTGGAGCGATAGCACAGTGGGTCGGGCATTGCCTCGCAAGCAGTCAACATGGCCGACCCAAGTTCAATTCCTCCTCCCCTCTCGGAGAGCCTGGCAAGTTACCGAAAGTATATTGCCCTCATGGCAAAGCCTGAAAAGCTACCCGTGTCGTATTCAATATGCCAAACACAGTAACAATTGTTACAAAGGAGACGTTACTCGGCCCGCTCGAGCAAATCAATGAACAACAGGAGGACAGTGACGGTGACATTTTCATTTGTATCTCAAAGTATATGGATCTATTTGTATTTTGGTATCCAAAAGCACTTGTAAGTAGCATGTCACAAATAATCTACATAGATATTAGAATTTTATGAAATCTACCTACAACCATAGAAAAGCTACTAAAGAATAAGGATGCTGAAAAATAAAACATAAAATAGTATTGTTTCCACAATTAGGGGATAGAAAATTCTGAATATGAAACATCTTGAATTTTTAGATAAAGTTTAATTAAAACAGCCACATCTATTAGTTTATGTGCTGTCTTTACTTGTGTTAAACTACAGTAGAAATCTTATAGAGCTGTCTTGCACATCCTAAAATGTTTACTGCATAGGGGACTAAGTGATAATACAGTTGATATGGTGCTTGCATTGTATACAGTCAGCTCAGATTTAATCCCTGGCACCCTGTGAGTTCATAAAGTGTGGTGCGCGAGGAAAATATTTGGTAGTCATTCTGCTAAGAGGCCTATGAAGGAAGAAATAGGAGATGTAGGAACGGGCCCCAGTCTGGTTGGTAGTTGGTGACCATTTATATTATCCTCACTTCTCCCTTACAGCCTAGTTACATAGAAATCATGAAGGGTGGCGGTACACATAAGTGGGTTGTACATTATCATAGGAATAAACAGATGTAAAGGGAAATCTTGGGAGATGAACTCAAATGAGATGAACAAAATCTCATTTGAAGGTTCAGCATTAGATTACTCAGAGAGCTGCTCAAGGGCAGCATTCTATATATTGCTATCACCTTTCTTAAACTACTAATCTATTTAAACAATTATATTAAATTTATTTCTTACTAATATTTCTAGTCATTGTGTATGAACACAGTAAGGGGTAATATAAGCTTAAAGGGTGTCTCTCCTCGGGACATCTCGCTATAGATCCCAGTTAACAGTCCTCAAGCCAGGTAACCCCAGAATGTTCCATTAGTTACTTTTGGGGGGGGCATGAAATAATGTGTTCAATGGTCGTACTCTTAACTTATTATATTTCTTATGGCTCTTAGCTTGTCCCTTTTCGATGCTAGGGTGGCTTACAGCTTGACCTGGGTCCATTAACTCCCTCTTAGATGCTTTTGAGGGGAGTATTAGAAAGAAAGGAAAACTTAGGCTTAAGTTAAGTGAAATGATGGCTGCCCAATAATAATATTATTTGGAATCAATTAATTCCTATGCTACAAAAGTATAGCATTAACTGACTTCCTTTGTCTATACAAAAAAGGAGATTGCTAAACCATGCAAAGGACATAAAGGATGAAAAAAGAAATAAACGATTATTAGTGCTTGATGGAATTGTGTGTGTCTCAGAAACATTGTTGGTGGGAGTAACTCAATACACCTAAGCTCCCTTTGGGAGGAGCAAGGACAAAGCAATGTTATCCACCAGCACTGCATATGGTCCCCCAAGCACATCACAAGTAACTCCTGACCACAGAGTCATGAGTAAGCACTGAGAACCTCCGTGTATAACCCAACTATATAATCATTTACAGAAAAATATTCCTGAATTTTGTCTTAAATAGATGTTTATAGAAAATAAAGGGATACTAAATATAATAAAATTGTAATACTGGCAGCACTTGACATCCCGTTACTCATGGATTTGCTTGAGAGGGCACCAAAAATGATTCCATTCGCCCTTGTCGCATGATAGTGTAGCCCAATGGTGTCTGCTCGATCCAGTAACACAGAGAGCCTCAAAGCATTTATTCAGGGGCTTGACAAAGAAGTCTGACCATCTCGTAGGTTGAAGGCCACGAGATCTTTTGACATCCTATGGAATCCAGTCAGTAACGGTTCTAGTTCAGCAGTCATCTCCAAGTCGTATTATGTGTCCAGTCCATCTGATTTTTGACGTCTTAGCAAACGAGATAGCGCCCCTGATTCTCAATCATCAGTGGAAGTCAGAACTCCAGATTCCTTCTCTCACTTGAGTGAAGCATGATACAATCATAGCTCTTTTGAGACCTCTTTGGGAGACCCAAATAGCATTCTCATTCTGTTTTCATAGGGCCAGGTCTCTGAGGCGTATGTTAAAGGAGGAAGAATGGTGGCGTTGAAGAGATGGCACTCTCAGTAGCTTCCTGGGCTCTCTGAGAGGGGCTGAGGAATCGAACCCGGGGCACCCAGGTCCACTACGTGCAAAGCAAATGCCCTACCCACTGTGCTATTGTTCCAGCCCGGATTCACTACTAGGATCTCACTATTCTACGAGGAAGTGATTATCGACGTCAAGAGAGGGGTTCGGCATAGTGATAGCATTTCACCAAAACATTTCAGAAGAGCCCAGGAAGCTACTGAGAGTATCTTGCTGGCACTGCGAAGCTTGGCAAGCTACCCGTGACATATTTGATATGCAACAAGTCTCATAGTAACAAGTCTCACAATGGAGATGTTACTGGTCCCACTCCAGCAAATTGATTAACAATGGGAGGAAAGTGACAGTAGTTAATCGTAATACAGCTCATGGAGGATCCTCATGTATTGAGTATGAACACCCTGTTTGTCTAGGGCTTCGATGACCGCTTCAGTCTCAACAGAATCAAAGGCCTTCTTTAAATGAACGCTAGTCAAAGCGGCACCTTGAACTTCTGAGAAACCTTAATGAGCTTGGTTTACGTGTGGATATGTTCTATCCTGCCTAATCCTTTTTGGAACCCAGCTTGCTCATATGGTTGTCCTTCATCCAGTGTTCTGTCAATCCCACTCAGGATGACTTGAATGAAGATCTTGTAGAAGATGGACAACAGGAAGACCAGGCGATAGTTGCCAATGTGTGGATATCTCCTTTCTTGTACAGTAGAATACTCCTGCTGGTTTTCCATTAGGGCGGGACCTTGCATTCAGACAGGTAGCATATGAAGAGCCAAGCCAGTGTATTGATGAGTCCTGACGACAGATTCATCAGGTGTTCGGTTGTGCCCTTATCTGGACTGGGTGTTGTTTGCTTCTTTACCAACAAAATGGCTTGTCGGATTTCATAAGGGAGAACATTGGGGACAACAAATCCATCCTGCAGATTTTGGTATGTGGACTTGCGGAGGTGGGTATTGAAAAGATCTGAGTAGAAGTCATGGATTATCTTTTCCATTGCCCTTCTGGAATATGTGATAAATTCATCAGGATGTTGGAGGCCATTCGGTTATTGGCAAAGGACAGGCAGGTGTTGCAAATGCTTGTCCTGGCTTCTGCCACATCGGCCAAAACTGCTGCTCTTCTCTCTTTGAGGTCTTCCTTTATCACTTCTCTGCACTGCTTTGCAAACTTGGGCGTTAGCTTGTGTTTGCCTGAGACTCATGCCAAATCCCGTTGGTGAATGAGCTCGAGAGTTTCTGAAGACATAGGTCTTTTTGTGGCCTCTCTCTCAGCATTCCTTGCACAATAATGGAGGTGCTGAAGCAGTCGATCATATTCTTCGTCAATGTTGTCAATGACGGCGTCTTTCCATGTTGCTGCAATAGTGGCAAAAATCTCCCAGTATGATGTTCGTTCTGGGAGATCTCTTCTTAAACTTTGCAGCCCTTTCTCCCTTCTCCATGAAGTAGAATTATGCCTGAAGGAGAGGGTGGTACGATCCTGTTCGGAATTTTGGGACAACAGTGGTACTGGTCAGGCAAAACCATTGATTGAATATGATGTGCTAAGTTTTGTTGTGGAACTGTCCACCAGGAGACTCCCATGTCCAACGTTTAGATTCAGTCTTCTGCAACTGTGAGTTACCATAAATGGTCTTGGTCGATATGATGAACTCAGTCGCTCATCTGTTCATTCAAATCTAGGCCATGGGTCCCAATGTGGAGATCTTCAGCTGACCATCTCGGTCCTATCTTAGTATTAAAATCACTGACATTAAAATCACTGATCTTGTAGAAGTTGGGTCTTCTTTATAGAACTTCTCCAGCTCCATGTAGAACTTCTCAATTTCTTCTTCATCATAATTGGATATTGGTGTGTAGACGATGGAGATAGAAACTTCTGGCAGTGAGGCATATCTATTCAAGTGTTATCATCCAATTTGGGTTTTTAAGCATTCGAATGAATCAATGCTCATGGCCACCTTTGTGTTGACAAGGACGACATCACTGACTCCTCTTTTGTTGCATGTTCCAAGGAACAGTTCTTCTCCAGTGTCAAAAATGGTGTGATGTGATTGATGCCTTCTTGTCTTGATCAGACCAGTAATGTCATATTTGATCTTCTGCACTTGCATCATCAGGTCCTTGATACATGCTTCCAAAGCCAGTATATGTGCGTTGAAAGTATAGTCATTTTAGTCCTTTGTTTTGGAAGCCTAGTTTGGCCCTGAAATTTTATCATCCTCTCATTGGTCATCCTTCTTAATACTGCCATATCAGAATCTCTTTCAGGGTCAGGGGAATGAAACCCATTATATTTACTGGTTTTGGCATATTGAATATGCCTCGGAGAGCCTGCCAGGCTCTGACGTATGGGCAGGATACTCTCGGTAACTTGCCCAGCACTCCAAGAGTCATAGAGGCTTCTAGGGTGGTCTCTATTTGCCCTTGCAGGTATTCTCATTGTACAAACCATATTTGAGCCCCATCAAATATGGTGTGGTGATAATGAAAAATGGGTATTACGCGTCTTATAACGTGTCATACATAGTATTTTAAAAATATTTATCTTGTTGAAAGTTGTAATTTCTAGAAAGATTCACTATTTTCTCAAGACATAATTTTTTCCTTTTATTCACATTCAGGGGGCTGGAGTGATAGCACAGCTGTAGGGCGTTTGCCTTGCAGACGGCCAACATGGCCGACCCAAGTCCGATTCCTCCACCCCTCTTGGAGATCTGGGCAAGCTACCGAGAGTATCTAGCCCACACGGAAAAGTCTGGCAAGCTACCTGTGACATATTTGATATGCCAAACATAGTAACAATTGTCACAATGGAGACATTACTGAGCCCGCTCGAGCAAATTGATGAACAACCGGAGTACAGTGACAGTGATTCTCATTCAGGTGAAATTGATAAATAGAGAGAAGATGAAAGTACGCCATACAAATTTTATATAGAAAAATAGCAAAGCATTTTATTTTGGCATTTACTTTCTTAGATTTAGTTTTGGGGGAAATGTATGCATATCTTCTGAAATGGAAGTGCTCAGAAGGTGTTGTTCATGTGGAAACAGACTCAGGAGACAGGATTCAAGAGCAATTTTTACAACAAACAAATGAAATTTGGGGAATTCAGATTACTATTGTCTACCTCCTATTTACATTTCCACTCAAATCAAGAACTTTTCAATGACTGTTTGACTTTTAATGCATTCAACTGGTAAAGGTGTGTAATTGGTAGGCTAAAATTTGTAAGTTTAAAATGATTTTCAAAGACAATCATAAAGTCTACAGAGCACTACTTTTGAGTCTTCAAAGTTAAATATAAGTTAGGACATCAATTTCATTTATGTGGTTCTTCAGAGAATATACCTTTTTCTGTTCAGAATATGTCTATATAAAAACACAGCTATAAAGACAAAGGAAGGATGGTAACGTTTCCCAGTGAATGATGGTTCATTTTTTAGGTGGTTGTCCATTTTAATATCTATATCCAAAAATAAAGTTTGATTTAGTCATTTATAGTTAGGGCAAACTAATACTGAATTAGTTATAAGAAAATAAAAACTATACCAAAGAAGATGTTTAATATTAAGAGGAAGAAATTAGACTGTGAAGACAAATGAAACAGCATTCTTTGCAGGATATTTTTCCACTATCAAACTGCATTGAATTGGCTTTACATATTAATTAAGATGGAAATTTTCTTGAGCGAACCCAAATAAAATAATTTGCAAATAAGATGCACGTGTGCCAGAACCACTCTTGATATCTAGGGAACATTATGAATATTTAACAAAAAATGATATTTACAAAAAACAAAATAGCCAGCATAAACTTTGCCTTAATATCTTTCATGAGAATTCAACAGTTGTGAAAAGATTTTCACATAAAATAATTTGTTTTTATCAGTGATCCAGTTTTCATAAATGTAGTGGAATATTGCATACTTTTCATTTTTTTGACATGGAAAATCAGATTCTGAGAAGTTCTAGTGGTTTTACCAATGATACATAGTTCAAGTTTTCTGACTCTTTAGTCCACATTTTATATAATTATACTTTACCATGCACTCTCCAGAGCACCTGGAAGGTTAATTTTATGGACTTATCAGTGTAGGTCAAAGTGCTGAGTTTACCATACAGTATTTTCTTATTTGGCGTGTGTGTGTGTGTGTGTGTGTGTGTGTGTGTGTGTGTGTGTGTGTGTTGTAAGATAAGGTCAGTTTGTTTTTGTTAGTCAAAATATAGGTAGAAAACCAACTGCATGGAAAAAAATGAGCCAAATCTGATAGATTGATGCCTTTATTCTGTATGACCCCGTCACATGGAGTTAATTAAGCACATTCAGGGCCTTCAAGCTAGAAAGTACTTTGGATGGAGTTCAGACAAAAGTCCCTGGAGCTGCATGGAGCTGGCCCCCATCTTCCTTGTGTGGGCCAATACAAATATTATTATTGGTCCTATTAATCAGCTACAGTTTTTCACTCTCTGACCTCCTAAAGGCAAACTTCTGCTATGCTGTGCTAAGTATTTCCTTCTATTTGCTTAAAAGTATTTGATATTAATTTCTTCTAAAGTTTTTATGCAATTTGTGTATAAATCGGGGAAAAACTATTTGAATACATTTCCTTAACTTGAATACTCATGAGTCATTGGATTTCTACTTGGTATTCTATTTCTGGAAAATAGGAAACCATTCTCTCTCTTAATGTGTTTTGACATTTACTTTCTCATAAATGGTAATATAGTTACTGACCACTTAGGATACTTTTTGTCTTCATTACATTTTTTCTACAAACTAAATGTGATACATTGGCTTTGTCTTTACCTTAAATTCAGTTTCTTAATTTGAGTATAAATATATGTACATATAACATATACATATAACATATGTACAGAACACATTATATGTATATGCTATGTGCATACACATGTGATAATACAATATAATGCATATATTATATACATATGTTATATACACATATAAATATGTGTTATATATAACATACATATATAAAACATACTTTATAAAGCCTCTAAACACTAAATCTGTTTAAATGTTAAAACCTAATTGTGAAAACTCACCAAATAATTTTAATATGAATCCATGTTTTAGGGTCAGAGGTATAGTATATAGTGGGTGGGATGCTTTCTCAGCATGTGGCAAACAATGCCACAGCACCAAATTTGGTCCCTTGATCCCTGGCAAGGTGATGCCTGAGAATAAAGCCAGAGTTAAGGCCAGAAAACCTCCAAATGTTGACCCCCAATCCAAATAAAATAAAAATAAGCATCCATGTTTTGCTCTTATCCAATGTAATTTTTATAATATAACAAATGTCTATGTCACTGAATTTATGTAAAATTTGTTCAGAAGTCTTAAAAGAACAACAGTTTAACTAGCAAAATGATATTCATATCAGTCTACTGTGTTATCAGCTTCCTTCATAAAGAATATATAAATAAATAAATAAATAAATAAAATTATCAATTTGTATAAACATCTGGGCAAATCTTGTGTGGTTTCTCATGTTACTCAAAGATACCATTTCTACACATGAGGAGATCTGAAAAAAAAAACCCCTCAGATTTCTACCACACAAGTGGCTAAGTATTCAGAAAATGGCATTGATGTATTACCATTTGACCCTTGCATGAAGTTGAGATCCCAAACAGCAAGTAAATCATCAAATCATTAATTTGCACATGCTTAAGATCATCATCTTTCAAAAACAAATTTATGTATGTATATAACATTTCTTTGCTTGTAAATATTTTGATGAATATAATGCACAGTTTCTTTATTTGGAAGTGAAGCAACCAACAGATATCATGAAATTGGGAAGTGTAATAAATAAAAAACTTAACGTTGTACTATTTTAACACATTTCTAAGAGTTTAAAGAGGAAAAGTATGTACATTTCTACATTTCTACTTAAAATGTAATTTGTGCTATTGCTTTTCTGTTTGAATTTTCGTGGAATACCATAGTGCTTCAAGATCTCATCTGTAGGTTTTATCTGCTGCTTCTTTGGTAGTTTCATTAACTGTAGAGTATTCCTAATATTCTTTATTGTTTTCATTATTTATTTATTTATTTATTTATTTTTGCTTTTTGGGTCACACCCGGCGATGCTCAGGGGTTACTCTCCTGGCTCATGCACTCAGGAACTACTCCTGGCAGTGCTCAGGGGACCATATGGGATGCTGGGAATTGAACCTGGGTCGGCCATGTTGGCTGCGTGCAAGACAAACGCCCTACCCTCTGTGCTATCGCTCCAGTCCCTCATTATTTATTTGTTAATTTTTAGTAACCAGGATTGAACCCAGGGACTCAAATTGTGAAACATATATTCTACTGTTGAGGCAAATCCCTTCCTCTTATTCACAAAATAATTAGTAAATGCTCAATTTCAGAGACAGTATTGTTAGTACAAAAGAAAGGATCTTGCCTTGCAGGTGGCAGAACTGGGTTCAATCCATGACACCCCATGTGGTCCCTGAACACTGCCAGGAGTGATCTATGAGAACATTATTGGTAGACATGCTATTTAGTGTCAAAATGTTTGATATGTTGACCATGCAAATGAAAATAACAAATATTTACTCTCAATATTTGTGATAGCTACAATTAAGCTTTCACATAGCTCAGAATATCTAAAGAATAGTTTTTAAAATCAGTGTTAAAAAACATGTAAAGTACAGGAAAAATGTATTTTATAATTATATTATTATACATGCATTGTATGGCTGTAAACTTTCAGTAAATGTAATTCAAATGAATTTATTAATGTAAAAATGGAAACAGTTCAATGATAATATTGATGCATGATTCCATGACATTGCTTTAAATAGTGATCACAGAAAGCAAGCAGATCACTAATTTTCACATCATTAACTTCGCCATATTTCACAAAAAAAATTCATATTATTTAGCTGGTCAGTTTTTAGGCTGTTAGATATGTAAAATAACATATTTTCAAATAAATTTTTCAATATCATAGAATAAAATCTTAAAAATGTCGCATGTGACTAAAACCTCATGGGAAGGGGGGCATTCCGGTCTGTCCTTCACGCCCTACCGAGGTCACCAGTTGCCCCCCACGAATGGCTCTCCAGCACGGCCACAGCCCCAGAAGCACAAGGACTTAATGCAGAACCCAGCAGCTTGGAGCAGAAAAGTGAATGGACTATGCGTTAATTCAGGCCATCATGTCTGCCCGGAGGGGAAAGGGTGTTGGTCCCTTCCGCCCTCCTCCCTCTGGAAAGAAAGGTGGCAGACACATGGGAGCCTTGTGGACAGCAGGTATGAGCCGGGGGTGTGGGGGGCAACTAAAACCTCATGGAAAGGGGGGTGTTCCGGTCCGTCCTTCACGCCCCCTACCGAGGCCACCAGTTGCCCCCCACGAGCGGCTCTCCAGCACGGCCACAGCCCCAGAAACACAAGGATTTAATGCAGAACCCAACAGCTTGGAGCAGAAAAGTGAACGGACTATGCGTTAATCCAGGTTATCAAATCTGCTGGAGGGGAAAAGGTGTTGCCCCATTCGCCCTCTCCTCTCTGGAAAGAAAGATGGCGGCCACATGGGAGCCTTGTGGACAGCAGGCATGAGCCGGGGGAGCGGGGGTGACTAAAACCTCATGGGAAGGGGGGCGTTCCGGTCCGTCCTTCACACCCTACCGAGGCCACCAGTTGCCCCCCACGAGCGGCTCTCCAGCACGGCCACAGCCCCAGAAGCACAAGGACTTAATGCAGAACCCAGCAGCTTGGAGCAGAAAAGTGAACGGACTATGCGTTAATCCAGGCCATCAAGTCTGCCAGAGGGGAAAGGGTGTTGCCCCATTCGCCCTCTCTTCTCTGGAAAGAAGGATGGCGGCCACATGGGAGCCTTGTGGACAGCAGGTATGAGCCGAGGGTGTGGGGGCAACTAAAACCTCATAGGAAGGGGGGCGTTCCGGTCCGTCCTTCACACCCTACCGAGGTCAGCAGTTGCCCCCCACGAACGGCTCTCCAGCACGGCCACAGCCCCAGAAGCACAAGGACTTAATGCAGAACCCAGCAGCTTGGAGCAGAAAAATGAAAGGACTATGCGTTAATCCAGGCCATCATGTCTGCCCGGAGGGGAAAGGGTGTTGGTCCCTTCCGCCCTCCTCCCTCTGGAAAGAAAGGTGGCGGCCACATGGGAGCCTTGTGGACAGCAGGTATGAGCCGGGGGTGTGGGGGCGACTAAAACCTCATGGGAAGGGGGGCGTTCTGGTCCGTCCTTCACGCCCTACCGAGGTCACCAGTTGCCCCCCGCGAGCGGCTCTCCAGCACGGCCACAGCCCCAGAAGCACAGGGACTTAATGCAGAACCCGGCAGCTTGGAGCAGAAAAGTGAAAGGACTATGCGTTAATCTAGGCCATCATGTCTGTCCGGAGGGGAAAGGGTGTTGCCCCAGTCGCCTTCTCCTCTCTGGAAAGAAAGATGGCGGCCGCATGGGAGCCTTGTGGACAGCAGGTATGAGCCGGGGGAGTGGGGGCGACTAAAAGCTCATGGGAAGGGGGCGTTTCGGTCCGCCCTTCACGCCCTACCGAGGCCACCAGTTGCCCCCCACTAGCGGCTCTCCAGCACAGCCCCGACTCCAGAGCACAGAAACCAATTTCTTAACTATCTGACTTTCAGTATAAATACTTCCAGGGTCAATAAGTAAAATAGCAGAAATCCAAAACTAACATTTAATTCTTGAACCCAGCTGTAGAAAGCAAATCACGTCACAATGCTTTTTCAGCATGTCTGATTTGGGGGGGGGGTAAACTCTAAATAATAGTGGTGAATCTTTTATTGAAACAATGAATCTAATTAAAGCAGATAGAGTGTTAACTAAAATTCATCTGCCCCACAGGGACTGGGAGGGGTGGGGGGTGGGGTTTTATTGGGGTTCTTCATGGTAAAAAAAAAGTATTGGTAAAGGGAAATGTGTTTGATATTTGCATGACTGAGACCTAAACCTGAAAGCTTTGTAACCTTTCCCAAGGTGATTCAATAAATTAAAAAAAAAAAATGTCGCATGTGATTAGACTCCTTTGCTGGTTATAAAGATATAGGTTCTTTAAAATTTTTTGCATTTGTTCTCTTTTCTTTCCATAGTTGGAAGATCTTAGAAATTCGAATTTCACATTAATTTTTTCTAATAAGAATATGCATGATAAAATAAACATTCAGCTAAAAAAGAACCAAGAAATTCTTGCATCTACATTGTATATTTAAAATAAAATTCTTTCCATAATTGCTACTGAATGAAACCTATAAAATGAAAATAAATTAGAGAATAGTTTGGGAGAATGTATACAGTTATGTGTATAGTTTTACATAAATTATAGTAAAAAATTATAAGTAGATATGCCTTTCAGCATGGCCAAAATGCAGCAGAATATATATTATATTATATAAATACAATACATTATATTTTAAATTATATACAATACATTATATAAAAGATATTCACAAAGATATTAAAATAGTTTTTAACACAAAGTACAAAAATTTATAAGTGAATTACCAAGCAAAATAATTACATAAACAAAAACTTTTCTTTTCCTTTTTATACCAGTATGACCTCAAGTAATTATAGTTATGGAAGAAAAATTTTATAGTTAATTCGATAATCATAAACCCACAGTAATAATAAAACAAACTTTCATAGTAATTTTAAATAAAAATAAATTATTTCAGCATTATTTTTGATTATTATATTATTTATGATGTAAGTTTAATGGGAGCATATTATGTTTTTTATTCCACAATTATTTTTGTGACTATAAATTCTTACTCTTTGTCAACACTATATACATTATTTTAATTCCTGGTTTAAATTTGTTTTAAATTTAGGAGAATACACAATGTAACATTTCAAATTATTTAAATAAGTTTTGTCATATTAAAAGCTTATTAGTGATAAGCAAAATATATGAAAAATCTAATTATGTCCCTTAAAAGCTAAAACAACACAAATACAAAACTCCTATTTAGAGACTACTTGAGAAAACTATGACGGTTTGTGTCAAGAGTATAAGTTTGTTCACTGATGAATGATTTTAACAGTAGTCCATGAGAGCAATTTTTCTGGAACTATATACTTTGGAAAATATGTTTAAATAAATTATATAAATGAAAATATGCATTAGTTTTAAGTCGTAATTTCTTTATCTTTTATAATTTTGTTTTATGGGGCATGCCAGGCAATATTCAGGACTTGCTCCTGCTCTGTGCCCAGGTATTACTCCTTGCAGGCTCTGGGTACCATAATAGATACCAGGGATTAAAACTAGGTCGGCAAATGTCCTGCTCACTGTACTATATCTCTGGCCCGGTGTGTCATGACTTCTTGTGTATATAAAGTTCCAGAATTGTTCTTTATCTGTGAAATTGTTTATTGTTCCATCAAATCTAAAAGAGAGTCTGGCTGAGTAATGCACTCTTGCTGAGGTATTAATTTCATTGAGCTTCTTCACTACATCCCACCACTGAAGGGTTTCATTACATAAGACGGCAGTGAATCTTAGGTATGCTCCTTTGTAAGCAATTAACTATTTTTTTAAATATTTTTAATTTTAATTTTTTTAACTGAACCACTGTGAGACATAGTTATAAAGCTTGAGTTTCAGTCATACAATGATTGAACATCCATCCCTCCACCAGTGTGCATTTTCCGAAACCACCAATGTCCCCAGTATCCTTCCTGCCACCCCTACCTGACACCACCCCCGGTCCCTTTATGGTAAACAATTTCCTTCTTAATCTCTCTACTTTTGGGTATTATGGTTTGCAATACAGATAAAGAGAGGCCATCATGTTTGGTCCTTTATCTACTTTCAGCACACATCTCCCATCCTAAGTGATTCCTCCAACCATCATTGATTTGTGATCTCTTTTCCATCCCGGCTGTGTTCTCCCCCAGTTCATGAGATAAGCTTTCTTCTTTGATTTTGCTGATTTCGGTATTCTATCTCTACCTATGGTTTTCAACATTCTGATTAGGATGTGTCTTGGGGTATTTTTATTTGGATTTCTTTTAGCTGGTGCCATTCAGTCCTCCTGGATTTGAGTGCATTCATTCTTCAGCTCTGGAAACTTTGTAATGATAGGGGGCTGGAGCAATAGCACAGCTATTTGCCTTGCACGCAGCCAACATGGCCGACCCGAGTTCGATTCCTCCGCCCCTCTCAGAGAGTCCAGCAAGCTACCGAGAGTATCTCGCCCACATGGCAGAGCCTGGCAAGCTACCTGTGATGTATTCAATATGCCAAACACAATAACAACAAAGTCTCCAATGGAGACGTTACTGGGCCTGCTCGAGCAAATCGATGAACAACGGGGAGGACAGTGACAGTGACAGTGACAGCTTTGATAGTTGCTTCTTCATCAGGAACTTCTTCCAATGATTACAGGTACTTCAATGATTCTTATGTCATTCCTCTTGACTACATCCCATTTGTCTTGTCATCTGTTAGTTTATTTTGAAGGTCTTCCCCATCATCTGCTGTAATCTGTGGATTCTCTGCACCTCATCTTGGAGCTCACTGATTCTGTCCTCAGCAGCCTTTACTCTGTTGCTGATGCCTTCCGCTGAGTTTTTCACTTCACCTACCAAGTTTTTCAGATCTGTCATTTCTGTTTGTATTTTCGTTTGCATTTTCCTCAATTCTAAGATCTCCCTGTATTTTATTGGCAGTGCATTCCATTGTTTTTTTGAGATTCTCATGCATCCTTAACAATTCCATTTGATGTTCCTTATCAGAAAGTTTATGTAGCTCATAATTAGTGGTGCAGCCATCTGGGACAGCTTCTTCACTCACTGTACCTAGTGGTAAAGTGTTACTTTACCATCATGACCTTTACAGTTTAGGGTTGTCACTTGTGTGGTTAGGAGTCTAAGTTAGATTATTTTTGAGTGTGTCGGATGAGTCACAGTGTGGTGAAGAAATGCACAGCCATGGAATGAAGCAGAATGCCCATTGTTCATGCCTGTTCCGGGTTAGGAGAGTATCTGACATGGGTGAATAACTCCCCCAACATCAGAGCACCTGTACTAATGTTCCAGCAATGTTCCCTATCATGATTTCTTTTTTTTTGTTGTTTGTTTGTTTGTTTTTATTTTATGTAGGAGTTTTATTTTATGTAGGGCTGGAGCGATAGCACAGCGGTAGGGCGTTTGCCTTACAAGCGGCCAACATGGCTGACCCGAGTTCGATTCCTCCGCCCCTCTCGGAGAGCCTGGCAAGCTACCGAGAGTATTCGATATGCCAAACACAGTAACAACAAAGTCTCAAATGGAGACATTACTGGGCCCGCTCAAGCAAATCGACGATCAACGGGAGGGCCTTTATGTAGGAGTAGGAGTACTCTATTCAGCCACTGATTAGCTGATTGAATTGGGCATGAACTCAACCTTACTTTTTTCTTTTCATAATTTTATTTATTTATTCAATTTGCTTCTTATATTTATTTATTGAATTACTGTGGGAAAAGTTACTAAGGTTCCAGGTTTAAGTCTCAGTCATACAAAGAACAAACCTCTCCCTTCAACAGTACTCGTTTTTCACCACCAAGAACCCCAATATACCCCCCTCACACCCCTTCCAATGCCTGTGAGGCAGATGATTTCCACTTAACTCTTCTCTACATTGATTACATTCATTATTTCAACAAAAGATGCACCATGATTGTTTAGAATTCTCCCCCGCCCCCAACAATCAGAATTGCTGAAAAGGCAGTGTGAAATACTTTGTTTTCTATAGCTGGTATGAGAATCATATAATGTCACATAATGATTTTGAATTTCTGCAAAGAGCCAGATCATTATAAGATTGGTTTCTGTGCATCTGGTGTTATGGCTGTGCTGGAAAGCCACTCCGGGGGGCGGGAGGGGGGGGGACTCGTGACCTCGGTAGGGAGTGAATGACGATGAGCTGGTACCGCTCCCCTTCCCATGAAACTGCAGTTGCCCCAGCACCATCAGCTCATACCTGCTTTCCTATAAGCTCTGAGGTGGTGGCCACCTTGCTGCAGGGGCGGGGGTGGGGGAAAGGCAGAACGGAGCAACACCCTTTCCCTCCTGGGGAGGCATGGTGCCATAGTTTAATGCAAGGACCGTTCATTTTTCTGCCACAAGCTGTTGGGCTCTGGATTAAGTCCTTTTGCCTCTGGACCCATGACTGTGCCAGACAGCCGCTCTTGGGGGGCAACTCATGACCTTGGTAGGGCGTTAAGAACAAGCTGGTGCCACCCCCCCTACCCGTGAGACTGTAGTTGCCCCATCACTGCCAGCTCATACCTGGCTTTCCTATATGCTCTGAGGCGTCGGCCACCTTGATGCCAGGGTGGGGGGGGGAGGCGTAAGGGAGCAACATCCTATCCCTCCTGGGGAGGCATGGCACCATAGTTTAAAGCATGGTCCATTCACTTTTCTGCCGCAAGCTGCCGGGCTCTGGATTAAGTGTTCTTGCCTCTGGAGCCATGGCCATGCCAGAGAGCTGCTCGTGGGGGGCAACTCGTGACCTCGGTAGGGCATGAAGGATGAGCTGGTATTGTCTCCCTTCCCATGAAACTGCAGTTGACCCACCACCGATGGCTCATACCTGGCTTTCCAATAAGCTCTGATGCCGCAGCCACCTTGTATGCGGTCCAGATGCATTTCTGCCAAAACCCGCTGGGTTTTGAGATTTGTTTCCGAGTTTCTGGGATCATGGCCATTAATCAGCTTAATCAGGAGCCAGAGAGGCCGTTTGTAGGTGGCGATTCGGGGTCTTGTTGGGATGGGGAGGAAAGGGCTGGTTCCACCCCATCTGGTGAGGTCCCATGTGTCTCGTCACTGCAGGCCCAAACCTGACTGTCCTGTGGCCTCTGGAGGACAGCAGTCACTGGGCCACCAAGGGGAACAGGCCAAGGCACGAAACCTATTCCTACCTGGAGTGGCCCAGCACCAGTAACCTACTGCAGGAGCAGGATGCTTTTCTGCCAAAAGCTTTTGGGTTCTGAGATTCACTTCTGTGTCTCTGGGATCATGGCCATTAAGCAGTTCGATTAGCAACCAGAGAGGCCATGCCTGCAATTATATAGCTGAGCTGGAGTTTGTTTGTGGGTGTGTCTACCACATACCTAACTTTCGGCCATTTACTTTCTTGGTAAACTTTGCCCCATGTTTTGGGGGTCTGGCCAAAGGCACAGCAGCTATTTTTGGGTGCCTGAAAGTCTGATGGTGCCATCAGGCTTCTGATGCTTTCGCCTCTCAGGTACAGATTGACCTGCTGGCGGCACCATACCCCCTCTCATGATTTCTTAGAATCATAAATATGTGGCATTTGTTTCTTTAATAAAAACATGAGAATATTGAATATGGCTAGTTGGACCAATAGAAGAAGTATGTGTCCCTTCAAAGAAAAAGTCTGAAGTCATTGCTTTATCCACCACCTTTTCTTTTCTTGTATCCAGTAAATAGTAGTCACTCCTATATCTTGAATCCCAGAGTGAAGAAAAGTACATGAATAACCTTTATATTGATTAGTGACGGAAACATTGGCGAAGATAGAACTGCCTTTTCACCAACCGTAACATTGATGTATAATACTATAAATGTCTATTAACTTTATATTTTATTATTATTATCACAATAAAAATTAATTAGAAGGGTCTTTTAAAAGTCAGTCTTGATTTCATATCTATTAATTGGATCATTTTTGATTATTTTAGTTTTTCTATTACTATTTCACTCTAAATTGTATTCCTGAACTTTAACTTTAAAATACCTTTGTTCATGTCAGTATGGATATTAGTTTATAGTTATTTTGAACAGTAATAAAAGGAAAAATGTAAACATCTCTAGCTATGTTATAAAAACTGGAACATTTCATGTATTTTTCAGTCAAGCATTGGATGAGAATAAATGTACCCAAATACAGCTGGTTTATGAAACTACAAATTCAATGACACGGTAACATTAGAAAACTCGATCTGTGTTTGGTTAGAAACATAAGGGTCAGTGATATGGATCAATGATAGAGCACTTACCTTGCATACAGGAGACTCTGGATTTCTCCCTAAAACTGGGAAGCATGGTTATGTTGGCAGGAGGGCGGAGGGAAGAAATTTAGAGAACTTGAAGAAATTTTCTCTCTAGTCTAGGCACTCGTACAGCAGGAAGGGGGTTTACCTCGCACACAGCTCATCTGGGTTCAATTCCTTATATCCCTTATAGTGCCCCTGAGCTTGGCCAGATGTGATCTCTGAGCACAGAGCCAGGAGAAAATGCTGAGCACTGCTGGGTATGTCCCCATACAAAAACAACAAAGAAAATTCTCTCTTGTTCCTATTTATTTCTATCTGCCCATCAATCATCTATTTATGTAATTTTCCTAAGATCTATAATACATCAATGAGGTATTAACGATTTATTTTTCTATGGGGATATAACAATATCAATATTTATTGATCCGTACAACCTTTTACAACATTGAGTACTTTTAAAACGTTCTTTGTGTGTGTGTGTGTGACATGTGGGGAATGCCCAGGAATGCTGGCAGTATGCAGAGGGCACCACGTGAAATACTGGGCTGAGCGGTGGGCATGAAAGCTTGGTGCTTAGGCCAACTCTGACACCAATCTGAAGTTTGCAAGGGTCAACCAGGGTCAAATTTCATAGTGTTGAGATGACCAGATGATGCTCAGTACTCAACTTCAGATCTTGTGCATGATGCACTCCTTCGCACTAATGGTCCAGTCACAAACTAAGCAATTTTTAAGTTACATCAAGATACACAGAAAGCCATAGAATATTTTCAAAGGGACAAAAAATTAACAATTGGATTTTTTGGGTTGAGAGTTTATGTAGTGTCTTTGTGTACATATATTCTATACCTTTCAAAATATCAATAAGAACTCTTAAATGTAAATGTAATGGCTCTATCATTGATAAACAATGTGCATAATGATTACTGTCAGTACTTATAATTGAAGTCCTTTCTTAGATACTTCTTATCTCAGTTGAAAATTCATAAAACTGGTAGAATACATTCATTTTGTGCTAGTTTTTATAATCCTTTGCTTACAATTCGGCTAGCGGTATTTTACACTCATTTTTCTGCAATTCTCATTGAGAGGTCGAGTTTCCTGGTGGCGAGCATGAAGCAGTGAGGGTGCCTGGTCAGGGTCAAGACCAGCACCCAGCACCTCTGGGGGTCATTCTGAGGTCCTGCAGCACTGCAATGCTGGTCCTCACAGTGAATACATGAGATTTTTCTCCTTTGCCCTCAAGACACATTTATAAGAGCTGGAGAACTCTTTTGCAGGGGCAGGGTGTTGGGGATTGGGATCACACCAAAGGATGCTCAGGGCTGACTCCTGGCTCAGGGATCATGTCGGGCACCTGCTTAGAGGACCATGCACAGTGTCATATCAAAGTGAGGTCAGCCACATGCAAGGCAAGAGGCTTAAGGGAGTTGCTGCGTGACCTCTCTGGCTGAGATCTCTCTCAATCTCTCAAATGCCTCCAGATTTTCACTGCCACTAACACAGTCCCAATCACACTGACAGATCAGACAAATTGCAGTCCAAATATCCTCTGTAATCGACTTCCTTTTACTCATGTGTCAGCCCAAATCACCATTTTTTAAATGTTAACAAGATACAACCATATCCACACTATAACCAAGCTCATTGAGGTTTCTCGGGAGTTCAAGATGCCACTCTGCCTTAACCATCACCGATTTAAAGAAGGCCTTTGATTCTGTTGAGACTGAAGCAGTTGTGGAAACCCTAGCCAAACAGGGCATTCAAACCCAATACAGGAGGATCCTCTGTGAGCTCTATTACAGATTCATAACCAGGATCTCACCATTCTACAAGGAAGTGATCATCGAAGTCAAGAGAGGGGTTAGGCAGGGTGATACCATTTCACCGAAACTCTTTCATGCCACCCTCGAGAATGTCATGCAACAGCTGGAATGGGAAGAAATGGGAGTGAAGATGGATTGTCAGCAACTACACCACCTCCACTTTGCTGATGACATTGTCCAAATAACACCAAACGTTAGCCAAGCGGCACATATGCTGGCCAACTTCGACCGTGAGTGTGGAAAGGTCAGACTGTAGCTGAATCTCACAAAAACAATGTTCATGAGAAACGGACTTGTTCCTGATGTTACATTCACTCTCAATGGAATTCACATCTCTGAATGCAGCAGTTATGTGTACCTAGGTCGAGAACTCAACATGACAAATTACCTGGCAACTGAACTGCACAGGAGGAAGATAGCGACATGGAATGCCTTCAAAAGCATTGAAGAAATAGCTAAGAGGATGAAGAACCTCCAGCTCCAGGCACATCTCTTCAATTCCACCATTCTTCCTGCATTAACATACACCTCAAATACCTGGGCACTAAGAAAACAGGATGAGAAGGGTATTCGGGTCTCCCAAAGAGAAATCGAAAATGCTATTCTTGGAGTATCACACTTCACTCAAGTGAGAGAAGGAATCCGGAGTTCCGATATCTGTCGATGATCAAGAATCAAGGACGCTGTCTTGTTTGCCACGGCATCGGAAATCAGATGGGCTGGACACATAATGCTATTTTGAGATGACCGCTGGAGTAGAGCTGTTACTGACTGGATTCCATGGGCTGTCAAAAGATCACGTGGCTGCCCATCTACAAGATGGTCAGACTTCTTCATAAAGATCCTGAATGAATGGTTTGAGGCTCTTCGTGTTCCTGGAGTGTGCAGACACCATTGGGCCACATTCGCATACTACAGGGATGAATGGGGACGTCAGCAGTGACCACTCAAGCAAATGGATGAGTAACGGGATGTCAATTGATCAAGTGATCAAATGAACAAGATGTCCAATATATTTTTCCTGGTCAACAACTCAGAAACTTGCCAGAATGCTTAAAGGAAAGATATTAAAGTGCCTTATACTATTACGTTCCTACCTCTAAGTTCATCACTTGACATGTTCTCTTTTGCTTTGATCAGACTGGCTGAACAGTGCCACTTCCAAACCTATCTAGGCCCCTTCCTGGGGCAAGAAAGAATCTTGCTTTCTGCAGTTACGAAAGCATCTTCAAGGAGGCCTCACTGTCGACTGACAATCACAATAGCCTTTCCTGGCTCACCAATTCTCCCTCTGGTACACAAATTGTACTATTTATTCCTTACTTACACTCAGTTTTTAATTGTGGTGCTCATATGTTGATTAATTTTGCATTTTGAACTAACCTGTAGCACCTACAGGACACTTTTATATACACTCCTTGTGCCTAGAAAGATGTGATGTTGTAATCTATAAATTCGTAATACCTTAAGTCTGTGATAAACAATAAAATTTGATTTAAAATATATATATAAATAGACATTAAAAGAAAAACATAGATAAATATGTATTATATGAATGACTTGGACAACAGAAGAGCAGCCTGAAACTTTGCTTTCAGTTGCCAGAAACAAGCTACTATCTAAATGAAGAGAAATAATATTGAGTAGTATTCGCCAAAGCCAGTGTCTCATTTCTCAAAGTGGGGGATACTCTCTCCTTGCTGGACACAGAATAGGAAAGATGGGAATGGGGCAGGAAAGACAAAGGTGAAGCAGGAAAGATGGAGATGGCAACAACATCTATTTGTTCCTTTTGGTGGAATTACCTAGAATTTCATTTTACTTGAAACTGAGTTAAACGTTTCTGGGGAAAAAAAACAAGATAGTATTAAAATTTTCGAATGAAATGGCATTGAAAAGAACAAGGCAAATAGGAAAGAATGGAGCTGAATAATTGATTGATAATTAGAACTTTGATAGAGACATGATAAGTTATAGATATTTATCCAAGGAACAAGGTATATTCCTAAAGCTTCAGAAAGTTGTAAAGCAATTATATCTCATTAACATTAACAAATAAAAAGAATTAAGTAAAAATAATTTAGATAGAGGGAGAAATTTCTGGTTTCTGAATAGAACCGCTCTTGTAATATGGACAGCTTTGAGATGGTGGCATAGTGTTAAGGAAAATTGGCTACCGAGAGTATTCCGCCTGCACAGCAGAGCCTGCAAGCTCCCCTGTGGCATATTCAATATGCCAAAGAACAGTAACAACAAGTCTCACCATGTAGACGTTACTGGTGCCCTCTCAAGCAAATCGATGAACAAAGGGAGGACAGTGCTAATTCTTTGAAAAACTGCTGATATATAAGAAGTCTAAACTGGGAACCAAAGTGATGATACAGCAGCTAGAGCACTTGCCTTGCATGCAGCTGACTGAGTTGGGTTTGATCATTAACACCTCACAAGAACCGCAGAGTCTGCCAGGTATGATACCTGAGTACAGAGTAAGGAGTAAGCCCTGACACAGCTGGGTGTGGTTCAAAAACAAACAAAAAGAAACTATATATCTAAACCTATATATAGTCATGAGAAAAAATACACAAAAAGCATGTGCAATACCATTAGGACATCATTTGCTACTTCAGAGAACTAGTATGTAGTTGAAGTGATTCTAGCTACAATTTTGGATTTGAGTAATGAATATTTAGCATAAGTCACTTAAGCTGTAAAGTTGGCCTCTTAAAAAATTAAAGACTGCGTAGAGCAATTTCTTTTATTTTATATCTGCCTATGATAGAAATTATTTGGTATAAAATGTTTAGCTCTATGGATTCTGAAAACCAAGTTTCTCTTAATCCAGATCTTTGCATGGCCTATGATTCATCGATTTATTTGTTATTTGTATATTTGCACACCCCAACCAATGTTTAGGGGAATAGAGTACTAATTGGCCACTGGCCCAGACAGTGCAATAGTAGGGCTGGTGATATTGCTGATGCTGCCTGCTGGGGAATTCCGGGGCTGGAGGGAAAATGCGGAAGAAATGGAACTTGACCATGGGGCACACAAGGGATACCTTTCCATCTTTTGCATGCATCCCCAAATCCTGCATGACTTAGCACTTGGAAACCATTGGGAGTGAAGTCCTTATATCACTTCACCACAGTCCACTCTGGACTTGCTGCCATCCTTAATCTCCAAACCCCATGTGCTTCTGGTAATCTTAGTTTTTCAGTCAGTCTCCAAGGGTATAAATACTTGTTGCTGTATTTTCCATATAGGATGCGAGTATCTAATGTCTTTATTCTCACCAGTTTGCTCACATAGAATGAAACCCTTAATATCTAATCCTGTTGCAACAAAATTGCAAAATTTCATTTTTCTTTTCACTGAATAGTATTTCATTTTATATGTATACCTTATTTATTTTATATAGTTATTTGTCATTATTTCCATATCAGTGGTATAATAAATAGTACTTTAATGAAGATTTGTGAGGGTTTAAAATTGTGATTTTTGTGTATTTTGGATAGATATTAAGAAAATAAATTTGTGAAACAGTATTTTTGAATTTTGAAAAGAATCTGTACTGATTTCTATAGAGGATGAACCAATGTTCATTCAAATTGAATTAAAGTTTCTCTTTAATTTGGTCTTAATTTTTCTCTATTAATTGTACTCTACAAATTTGATTAAATACATCTTCAGGTGTGAGGAAATATTTTATTGTTCTTTTGATTTATTTTTTTCTAATAATATTTGTGTGCCCATTAGCCATCTTTATGTTGTGTCTATTGGCCATCTTGTTTAGCTCTTGTCTCCGTTTTCTTGGTGAGAGTATTTGTATACTTGCTATGAAGTTTTGTTTATTCCTTATACATTCTGCATATTAAATCTTTGTCAGTATATGTTCTGAGTCTTTATTTCCCCATTTAGTAGGATATATTTTTATTTTCTTGATAGTTTTTTGTTGTTGTCATTTAATTTTTCTTTTTTAACTTTTCCTGTTGAAATATATTTCACGAAAATCAATGCAGCATTGGGTTTTTGTTGCTGGTGTTGTTGTATACTTCAATGTATTTTATGTCTTTGGGATTTTTAATAAATTATAATAAATTTTGACTTAACTCTGGGTATGGTGTAAATGATTCAGTTTTATTCTTTTGAGTTAAAAAATAGTCAACACTCATGGTTTGAAAAAATTAACATTGTAACTATCCTACCTAGAGCATTTTTACACACTCAAAGAATTCCTTAAGAAAAACATAATAACAGACTTTAAGGAAATAAATGTATAGTGAAATTCATACATAACTTCAAAATAACCCCATATAGCCAATGTACTACAGACCTATAAGGAGAGACTATACTATACTAGAGTAGAGACTAGACTAAAATTTCATGGTCTTTGACTTTAATTTGTCACATAATTTAATTTTGCTGTTGTTATATTATGTAACAATATATCCCGATGAGACATATTCCTTATATTCAGTGGTTATTAGTCTTTTTTCTGATGTTTTTTAATAATCTTCCTTGCTGAGAACTATTTGGTTTGATTTAAACAGATGATATTGTTATAATAAGTTTTGTAAAATGGCATTTATATCCTTTTCCACCCACTTTCATTATAGCAATGACATATTGCTTTTAATTAAGTTCATGCCTTGATAGACATAACCAGTGTATATCAACTCCAAGGCTACTTAGGAACTATAATTTAAATTGGAGTTCTGGGGGAGAAACGCTGATAATTAAATCAAACAACTATTTGATATAAAAGCATACTATAGCAAATGGACATCAATGGAATAATTAAAACCTCAATAGCATAATATCATTCAAATAGTATACAATTTGACTGTTGCTTTTTAGATTAAAGGAGATTTAAAATAACATAAATTTTACATAAGCTAAAACTCCATATACAAAAGCAAACATTTAGATGTCTGAATACAAATATTTTCAAAATTAAATACAGGAACTTTTTTTTTTCCCTTTATTTTATTTTATTTTTTTTAAAGTTGTAGATTTACAATTTTTTGTGCTTTGGTTTCAATCATACAATGATCAGATACCCATCCCTCCACCAGTGCCCATTTTCCACCACCATGGATAATATCCCCCCACCCCCATCCCCCCATCACCCCCTGCCTCTGTGGCAGGGCAATACCCTGTGTTCTCTCTCTCCTTTTGGGTGTTGTGGTCTGCAAAAGAGGCACTGAGTGGCAAACATGTTCAGTCCATAGTCCACTTTCGACATGCATCTCCCCTCCTGGGAGGATCCTCCAAACACCCTTTATTTAGCACAGTGGGTAGGGCGTTTGCCTTACAAGCGGCCAACATGGCCGACCCGAGTTCGATTCCTCTGCCCCTCTCGGAGAGCCTGGCAAGCTACCGAGAGTATTCGATATGCCAGACACAGTAACAACAAAGTCTCCAATGGAGACGTTACTGGGCCCGCTCGAGCAAATCAACGATCAACGGGAGGGCCTTTACCTTTTTACCTTTACCCTTCTCTATCTGAGCTGCCCTTTCCTCTAGGATACCCGGCTGGCCTCTAAGTTATGGAATAATCCTCCTGGTGCTGATCTCAGCTATTCTTGGGTATTAATCTCATACTTTGTTACTTTATATCCCCCAGATGAATGCAATCTTTCTATGTCTATCCCTCTCTTTCTGACTCATTTCGCTTAGCATGATACTTTCCATATTGTACCACTTGTATGTAAATTTCATGACTTCATCTTTTCTAACAGCTACATAGTACTCCATTGTGTAGATGTACCAAAGTTTCTTTAACCAGTCATCTGTTCTTGGGCATTCAGGTTTCTTCCAGTTTCTGGCTATTGTAAAGAGTGCTGCAATGAACAAACAAGTGCAGATGTCACTTCGACTATACATTTTTGCCTCTCTGGGATATATTCCCAGGAGTGGTATTGCTGGGTCAAATGGGAGCTCAATTTCTAATTTTTTGAGAATCGTCCATACTGTTGTCCAGAAGGGCTGAACCAGTCGACATTCCCACCAACAGTGAAGGAGTGTCCCTTTCTCGCCACATCCGTGCCAGCATCGGTTGCTTTTGTTCTTTTGAATGTGGGCCAGTCTCTGAGGTGTGAGATGGTATCTCATTGTGGTTTTGATCTGCATCTCCCTGATGATTAATGATGTAGAGCATTTTCTCATGTGCTTTTTTGCCATTCGGATTTCTTCTTTGAGAAAGTTTCTGTTCATTTCATTGCCCCATTTTTGGATGGGGTTGGGTGTTTTCTTCTTGTGGAGTTTAACCAGAAATACAGGAACTTTAAGTTAATGGCAAGAAGAAATGCATATAACAAAATTCATTCAGGTCCAAGAGATAATACTGAAGGTTAGACACTTACCCTGTACACAGCAAGTATAGATTTTTTTCCTGAGCCCCTCCAGAAAGATCCCTGAGCACAGAGCCAAGAATATGCACTGTACACAGACAGGTGTGCCCCCCAAAAAACAAACAAAAATATTCACATAGATTTAAACTTAATACATAGAATCACCAATAAGTAATTGCTCTACCTATTTTTTCATTGCGTCTCAAAGATTCCTTTTGCTTCCTTTCTATTTTTCATGGGATGGGATAAATAATACAGCTGGTAAAGTGCCTCTCTTGCATGTGACCAACCCAGGTTTTGTCCCAGCATCACATATGTTACCCAGCCCTTTCATGAGTATTCTCTGAGCTCAGAGACAGGACTAAGCTCTACTTCAGGGTGTGGCACCAAACAGACACACCTTTTCTTTTATTCTAAATTCCTTGAGGTCTAATTAAAAATAAAATTGTGTCTAATGCACTGTACCACTGCCCTCCTTTTGTTCATTGATTTGCTCGAGCGGGCACCAGTAACATCTCACAATAAATTGTGAGACTTCTTGTTACTGTTTTTGCATATCGAATATGTCACGGTTAGCTTGCCAGATACTTTCGGTAACTTGTCAGGCTTTCTGAGAGGGGCAGAGGAATAGAACCTGGGTCAATCATGTGCAAGGCAAATGCCCTACCCACTTTGCTATCGCTCCAGCCCTTTGACAGGCCTGAGCAAAAGTATTTGCCAAGAATGTGTTCATTAATCAAGAACAAAAGTCAGAGGTTTAAAGACGATCAGACACCATCGTAGTTCCAACCATCACTTAATCACTTAACTTCCCGTTAGTTGTCGATTTGCTCGAGTCGGTGCCAGTAACGTCTCCATTTGTCCCTGTCGCGTGCCAGTGTAGCCCAATGGCATCTGTTCGCTCTGGAAATATGAAGACCCTCAAACCGATAGTTCATGATCTTGACGAAGAAGTCTGACCATCTGGAAGGTGGGCGGCCACGCAGTCTTTTGACATCCCGTGGAATCCAGTCGGTAACAGCTCCAGTCCAGCGGTCGTCTTTAAATCTCATTACGTGACCAGCCCATCTGATTTTTGACACCTTGGCAAATGAGACAGCGTCCCTGATTCTTGATCGTCGATGGATGTCGGAACTCCGGATTTTTTCTCTTATTTGAGTGAAACATGATATTCCAAGCATAGCTCTTTCTATTCTTCTGCCAATCCTATTCAGGATGACTCGAGTGAACAACTTGTAGATGACAGACAATAGGCAGATCGGGAGAGAATTGCCAATGTCATGGATGTCTCCCTTCTTGAACAGTAGTACGGTCCTGCTAGTTTTCCACTGGGACAGAACCTTGCATTCAGACAGGTAGCGTGTGAAGAGCCGAGCCAGTGTATTGATGAGTACTGACGGCAGGTTCTTCAGGTGTTCCGGTCTCACCTTGTCTGGGCCGGGTGCTGTTTGTTTCTTTACCGACGAAATGGCGTGTCGGATTTCGCAAGGGAGAACGTTGGGAACGACATACCCATCCTGTGGAATTTGGTATGTCGGCAAGTGGACATAGCTATCGAAGAGATTTATTACTATATTATTATAATGTTTTCCATATATATACATATATGTATATAATTTCAAATAATAGGATTTTTCTGTATATAGAAAGACAGTACTATTATAAATACACAAAATTTGTAATATTACATGCGTTTATATTCCTCAGTAGATCTGAGATTAGTTATTGTAAATGACATTATTGAGCAATAAATATGATATATATGGGTCATATAGAATATATATATGTACATATATATTAGATACTGGTTTATTTGCTTTTCCAGAAGTGGTATTAATGGGTAATATGTAAGTTATTTTTAAACATTTTAAAGCATATTTAATGCTCTTTCCCAGTATGACTATAACTGATGCTTTCCTATAAGCAATGTATAAATTTTCTTTTTAACTGTGTACATAAAAATGTATCCTATTGTTATTTATTATAGTAAGTATACCCAGTGTGTGAATTCACACCTTTTAATGTTTTTTGACTATTTGTATGTCTTTGGAAAACTATTCATATCTTTGGTGAAATTTAAATATTTTTCTTAATTATTGTTGAGTTGTCTGACTTCTGTTTATATTTTGAATTTAATCCCTTATCAGATATATACATTTCAAATGTATTCTCTCATTCAGTGTGCTGCCTTTTGATCCTCATGTTTTTTTCTTGATAGAATTTTTTCTCAGTACAATTTCTTTGCTGTTCAAGAGGTTTTACATTTGATTTAGTACCACTTAATTGCTTTCTGGGGCTATAGTGCATAATAAAATATTATACAATTTCTGGTGGGCTGGAGCAAAAGCACAGCGGTAGGGCGTTTGCCTTGCACGCAGCCAACATAGCCGACCCGAGTTCGATTCCTCCACCCCTCTCGGAGAGCCCGGCAAGCTACCGAGAGTATTTCGCCCACACGGCAGAGCCTGGCAAGCTACCCATGATGTATTCGACATGCCAAACACAGTAACAACAAAGTCTCCAATGGAGATGTTACTGGGCCCGCTCGAGCAAATCGATGAGCAACGGGAGGACTGTGGACCGTGGACAATTTCTGGTTCTCATAAACTAGTTCAAGGGATGAAGGAGACGGAGGGTGCTAAGTTCAATATCCAACACCTGTATCCGATAGTAGTGTTGGTGATCACAGAGCAACACTTGCATATTCCTTGGGGTAAACTGCTTCCAGGCTACTATGGTACAGATGGCAAGTACTGTTGGCAGTGACTCAAATGCCACCTAATCATTGCTGGGAACATTTCAAAAATAGCTTTATAGGTGAAAGTGATAACTCAACAGACCAGGCCCAGACCATGGAGTAACACCTGAACATTGCCAAGTGTGCCCGCCCCATCCCACCAAAATCAAACCAAAGTAAATCAAAAAGTAACTTCTTTGTCTGATCAGATTTTCTCCTCTGCATTTTCCCACGTAGGGGTCAACTTCATTTTTGTGGGTTATTTTCAATAGAGAATAAAGTTAATTATTTTTAAAATATAGTTTTTCAGTGCATAATATCATAAACTAAACAGTGTTGATGTAACAGCAAATGTCTATTGGCTGATTTTGGACTCTCAATTGAGTGGGAATGAAGATGATACTTTTGGAATTTGGACAGAATTAACTTATAATATTTATACTTCTTTTTTTTAAATTTTTATTAGTGAGACACCATGAAGTACAGTTGTAGACTTACAAATTTTTTGCTTGGATTTCAATTATACAATGATAAAATACCCATACCTCCAACAGTGTTCATTTCCCACCACCACAGATCCCAGTATTCCTCCCACCCCCCATCCTCCCCATCCCACCCTGCCTCTGTGGCAGGACATTCCCCTTTGTTCTCTCTCTCCTTTTGGGTGTTGTGGTTTGCAAAAGAGTCAAGCCTGATTTTCAAGGAGAAATGTTGGATGATTTACTTTCCATTGATCACTTTGCGTATAAGGAAATGTCTTTCTTCTTCTTTTTTTTCCCCTCTGAACTCTCTGGACAAAATTTTACAAATTTCATTCTGTTCCTCAGTATTGATGTGTTCCCGTAAAAACAATGTTTTATGTATTTCACTATTTATCTTAGATTTTAAAAGCTAAGCCTAGAGTTTATGATACAATTGCCACAATAATCTCCTGCTATTGGATTTTCATATCATCTACCTTAAGATTTATTACTATAAGAAAATAATTAGTGAAAAAGAGTCCAGTAGAATAAAGTAAGAGAAAATTTTCAGTGATGTTCTCAATATGTCTATATGGAAATTTAGATCATTTTAGTAAATATATATAATGGTTTTCTAGAAATTCCAAATTAAAAGATATAAATATATTCTAATTTGATTACTTAAAATTTAACTTAAATTTTATTTAATATAAGTGACATAAATTTGGGCTGGAGCGATAGCACAGCGGTTAAGGCATTTGCCTTGCAAGTGGCCAACATGGCCGACCCAAGTTTGATTCCTCCGCCCCTCTCGGAGAGCCCAGCAAGCTACCAAGAGTATCTCGCCCACATGGCAAAGCCTGGCAAGCTACCCGTGACGTATTCAATATGCCAAACACAGTAAGAACACGTCTCACGATGGAGATGTTACTGGGCCTGCTTGAGCAAATCGATGAATAACGGGAGGACCATGACCGTGACCGTGACATAAATTAGGTATATGAACTTTCTCTCTCTGAATAGCTATAGTACGGAAAGTAGAAATTTTATATACTATGAGTTTTGAGATATTTCTAGAATTAAAAAAATATTCTATTATAATTAGTTAACACAAAGAATATCTGCCAAAACTTTTCGTCCTTGATTTCTAAACACTAAGGGTTAAATCTCATCAAAGAAAAAAAAAACATTTATTTTATCTATCTCATTTTCCTTAATTGCGCTATGATTTTTATTTATAAAATTTTATAATGCTATGTCAATACATTATATTAAGAGACAGACATGATTTTTAATTTCCTGACCATTGTATACTCTCCAATACCACTAGTGTGCCTATTTTCTTTGCTTCTTCTATATGAAAAAGAGTGACTAGAGCCAGAATTGTAGTCATAGCTTCACAAAACTGATTTTAGTATTAAAATGTAATGTCATATGCTCTTCTCTCCATTTCTATTTAGAAAGTGGCTATTTCCAGACAGTTCTGAGCACACACACACATACACACACACACACACACACACACACATGCATATGTTTTTTTTCCAGACAGATATATTACTATTAAAATTTATTAATGAAAGAAAACATAACATTCTTTGTGGTTTAATATCAGATACATCTAGATACTTCATTCAATCCACAAGTTGAATTTATATCCATTTAAATGTACTCATACACATTTTCATCATTAAACAATAAATATAATAATATATACATGTATTCATACTATGTTTCTCTAATCTTATAATTATGGCTTTATTTTCTTATCTCAGCAAAAATCTAAAATTAAATGATTGCATGACATTTTTTTAAATAGTAAATTTCCTGGTCTGGGTAGGGAGTTTGCCCTGCACCTAGCTCACATAGTATGAGTCCAGGTACCCCATATGGTCCACTGATTCCTGAGACATTTTATGTGGCATTGTTATTGAGTAACCAGGTGTCTCTCAATATCGAATCAGTTAAAACTCAATATAAAAAGGTAAAAAAGGTAAAGGCCCTCCCGTTGATCGTCGATTTGCTCGAGCGGGCCCAGTAACGTCTCCATTGGAGACTTTGTTGTTACTGTGTTTGGCATATCGAATACTCTCAGTAGCTTGCCGGGCTCTCCGAGAGGGGCGGAGGAATCGAACTCGGGTCGGCCATGTTGGCCGCTTGTAAGGTGAACGCCCTACCCGCTGTGCTAGTTGCTTTTAAAAATATTTTATATTATTTTTCTCATTCCCTTATAATGTGTTGATTTTTTTAAAAATTTTAATTAACTTACTAAATTTACCCAAGCTAGGGTACAGTCTGATGTGATACCAAGATTCATCAATACAGAAATACATGCTCTTAATTACATTTAATTTTAAGAAGGTATGTTTTCACATGCGTATACATAATATAGTTCAGAGTTCTGTGAGTGTAGAATATTCCCAATATTCTATATAAAGAGCAGATACCATTTATTTATCTATTAATATTTTTAAAAGTCATTAATTTTACATTTCAAAATTAGAATAAATTTAACCAAGTAGAACAATAAACAATAACAATAAAAAAAGCAAACGGACCTTTTCTACACTATCTAATTTAATTTGACATCATTAATTTTTACTATAAGGGATTTTACCTTTTGGACAATTGTCTTTAATGCAGTCAATTTATAGTATCTCAAAAGCTATTATATAAATATATTTATATGTGCACTGCTTAAAGTTATTGCATACTAAGCAGATATTTATTATGAATATGCTATATATCATCTTGTTCTATCTACTTGTGCAACATATTTATTTTATTGTAGTTTTTTCTATTAAAATTTTCATAAAGTCCCTTTATAAAATTTGAAGCTATTAATAATTTAAGCTGTTGCATTCGGAGACGGTCGTTCTGTTGAGAGCGAATGGGGCATCAGGAATGAGGCTGTTTCTCATAAACATTGCCTTCGTAAGATTCAGCTGTAGAGTGACCTTTCCACACTCACTGTCGAAGTCGGCCAGCATTTGTGCCACTTGGCTGATGCTTGGTGTTATTAAAACAATGTCATCAGCAAAGCAGAGGTGGTGTAGTTGCCGACCAGCTATCTTCACTCCCATTCCTTCCCATTCCAGTAGTCGCATGTATGTTTTCGAGGGTGACACTGAAGCGTTTCGGTGAAATGGCATCACCCTGCCGAACCCCTCTCTTAACATCAATGATTACTTCTTTGTAGAATGGTGGGATCCTGGTAGTGAATCCGCAATACAGCTCACGGAGGATCTTGATGTATTGGGCTTGAATGCCCTGATTGGCTAGGGCTTCAATGACTGCTTCCATCTCAACAGAATCAAAGGCCTTCTTTAAATCAATGAACGTCAGACAGAGCAGCATCTTGAACTCCCGAGAAACCTTAATGAGCTTGGTTATCGTGTGGATATGGTCGATGGTGCTGAATCCTTTGTGGAACCCGGCTTGCTCGCATGGTTGTCCTTCATCTAGTGTTCTGCCAATCTATTTTGGATGACTTGAGTGAACAACTTGTAGATGACAGACAATAGGCATATGGGGTAATAGTTGCCAATGTCATGGATGTCTCCCTTCTTAAACAATAGTACGGTCCTGCTGGTTTTCCATTGGGACGGAACCTTGCATTCAGACAGGTAGCGTGTGAAAAGCAGAGCCAGTGTATTGATGAGTACTGACGGCAGATTCTTCAGCTGTTCAGGTCTGACCTTGTCTGGGCCGGGTGCTATTCATTTTTTTATTGACGAAATGGCATGTCAGATTTTGGAAGGGAGAACGTTCAGAACCATATATCCATCCTGTGGAATTTGGTATGTCGGCAAGTGGACATGGCTATCGAAGAGATTTGAGTAGAAGTCATGGATAATCTTCTCCATTGCTGTTCTGGAGGATGTGATGGATCCATCAGGACGTCGGAGGGCAGTCATCTTGGTCTTGTATTTGGCGAAGGACAGGCGGGCGTTACGAATACTTTTCCCGGCTTCTGCCGCATCTACCAGCACTTCTGCTCTTCTCTCTTTGAGGTCTTCCTCTATCCCATCCTGCACTGCTTTGCGAGCTCAGACATTAGCTTGCGGTTGCCTGAGGCATGCGCCAAACCACCTTGGCGAATAAGCTCAAGAGTTTTCGAAGACAGGCATTTTTTTGTGGCTATCTCTCTCTCGGCATTCCTCGCACAATCATGGAGGTGCTGAACCAGTAGATCGTATTCCTCGTCAATGTTGTCAACAATGGCATCTTCCCATGTTGCCGCAATAGTGCCAAAGAGCTCCCAGTTGGTGGTCGTTCTGGGAGTTCTCTTTTTAAACTTTGCAGCCCTTTCTCCCTGCTCTGTGAAGAAGAATTTTCCACGAAGGAGACGGTGGTCCGATCCTGTTTGGAATTTTGGGACAACAGCGACATTGGTCAGGCAAAACCGTTGAATGCAGCAGATATGTGTACCTAGGTCAAGAAGACAACATGACAAATGACCTGGCACCCGAGATGCACAGGAGGAAGAGAGTGGCTTTGAACGCCTTCAAGAACGTCGAAGAAATAGCTAAGAGGACGAAGAACCTCCAGCTCCAGGCACATCTCTTTGATTCCACTGTTCTTCCAGCATTAACATATGCCTCAGAGACCTGGGCCCTACGTAAACAGGATGAGAATGCTATTCGGGTCTCCCAAAGAGGAGTTGAAAGAGCTATGCTTGGAATATCACGTTTCACTCAAATGAGAGAAAGAATCCGGAGTTCCGTCATCCGTCAACGATCAAGATTCAGGGACGCTGTCTCGTTTGCCAAGATGTCAAAAATCAGATGGGCCGGTCAAGTAATGAGATTTAAAGATGACCACTAGACTAGAGCTGTTACCTACTGGATCCCACGGGATGTCAAAAGACTGTATGGCCGCCCACTACCAGATGGTCAGACTTCTTCATGAAGACCATGAATGATCGGTTTGAGGCTCTTCATGTTGCCAGAGTGAACAGATGCCATTGGGCTACACTGGCACGCGACAGGGACAAATGGAGATGTTACTGGCGCCCATTCGAGCAAATTGACGACTAATGGGAAGTTAAGTGATTATGTGATTAATAATTTAGACTTATAAATTAAAGAAAAAGATAATATTTCATGTTTGTATTCTTAGTTTATTTTCAGAAATGAAAATTTGTAAATTTTATCACTTTACATCACGTAACATAAGGCATTCCCACATATCTGCCATTCTGTCACTGGGCACTTATCCCGTGTTTCTTCTATAACATTATAAACTGTGTGTTGTCTTTATAAACATGATAGCTTAAGGCTGATTCACAAAATGCTACACTAGTTTCAATGGGCATCTCAAATATATATTTACCCATATATTAACTTATAAACACTAATTTTGCCTTTAGTTTCAATTCAAGATCTATGGGTATTTAAAATGTGACATTACTATTTTACATTCATGTTTGTTTATATTTAGTTTGCTTTGCTAAATTTTCATTTTTCTTAGAGCTAAAACAAAACTTTTCAAGGAAAACCTAAACTTTTTTTCTGAAGTAGCTGTGGAGAGTCAGACAGATAACACTAATACAATTTATAAGATATGCTAAGCATTAGCTACTAAAATCTGCTAATGCAGCAGTTAAGCAGAAACGATAGGTCAGGAAATTCAAAGTGATGACTATGTACTATTGTTCATGCAAAACTACATTTCAAGTGACCAGGTCACTACAAGAACTAGATATACATGTATACATAATACATATTTTCTAGATGCTGTGCATTAAAACTACAAAATTACATTATGTTTGCTTATATGCATTCTTTCTTCTGTCATAAGCATAGATCAGGTTTTATTCAAAGAGAATTTAGAATACATGAGGCATACTTAGCCAAATGGGAGGGAAACAATCTGTATTTTTCTTTGTTTCTTTTTTTTGTTTTGCACAGATGAGTGTCACTACATTTTTAAAATATAATATTTGTTATAAATAAAAATAATTTTGTATATCTTACTATATTTAAAATATATTTGGCACACAACTTTAATACATATTAGTGATACTAATATCATTTTTAAATTACATATACATTTTAACTAATTCTTCATAAAATGGGTCTTTACAAATTCTCAGAATGCACTTTGATTCTGTTTGTATGTTCAAATAAGATACCTATGAAATAATGGCTTTTGTATAAGAAAAATTAGCATTCATTATTTTAAAATAGCCTCATCTCCATTAGCAAAGATGTGAAATCAACAACTTTTGACTCACTATTGTTTCCTATCACTCTTTGTAGCCCACTTGCTTCCTAGCTCTTGTTCATAACATCACACATGTTTTAGACAAATAGGTAAGTGAATATAGATAGGAAGTGCACGGCCCTTTTATATATGAATTTTGTTATAAACTGACAATGTAAATGTGTGCTATTGACATACAATACAGTACTTCTAAATAGCATTTCCTTTTTTCCAGCTATTTTATTTTAAGGACAATATTTGGTACAAAGTTTGTATTAATAAAGTCTTTTTCTCAATAAATCTTCCAGAAAATTAGTTATGCCATTATTGGGCTATTAGTAGTTATGTTTGGGGTTAATTAAAGAATATTACAAGGTAATTTGGGGTCATAAAGGAGTCAGCACTGCTCATGCTCATGATCATCAAAGGCCAGTAGGAATTTTCACTCTCGTCTTTATTTCGCATTTTCAAGGCCCATTTATGTTTTATTTTTGGCCTTTGGGTGACACTGGCAATGCTCAGGGGCTACCCTGGCTCTAAAGTGAGGTCGTCTGGCAGTGCTCAGGAGACCACATAGGATGCTAGGTATCAGATCAGCTGTGTGCAAGCAAATGCTCTCCACTGTACCATCACTCAAATACCACAAAGTCTATTTTGTATCCAGAATTAAGCTCGATGGTTAGAGTAGTATGTGTGGTCAAGGTGTTCCAGTTGCTTCCGAGTTTTAGATGATTATGTGTTGAGATATACCTAGATACTCGATAATAATGCCACATTAAAAAAATGGTAACGTAAAATGGGCTATAGTACTGTGCCACGGCAAGCAACTGGTAAACCTTGACTCTCCTCTTAATGAAAGTGGCTTTGATAAACATTTGATAATGTGAAAAAACACACGAAGCTGAAAAAATAACATAAAGGCACAAACCTATGAAGATTTGGGCAAGTCAACAAGAAATTATGCTTAAATCATAGATCATTTTAGTATGAATATGTTAATCATTGGATTTAAGAGTGAAATTATAGGAATTGTGGAAGTCCTTTTAACAAGGGGAAGAGAGGTTAGGTAAAGACAAGGAATAAAATAGCTTGTCTAAATACAAAGATATAAACCAAGTAGTCGATCAAACTAAATACATCTCTACATAAATGTCTCAGTAACAAAAGAGGATTTTTCAAACTTCTGAAAGGAACAAAAACAAAGCTCTTTGACAAGATGTTTTAGAACTGAGAATTCAACTATTAATTTTTGAATATGATATGTGTAGTAAAGGAGAACAATAATGTTTTCCAGAAAAAAGAAGATACTCTTTAAGAAATGCTTCAGACTTCAAAATAATACTTCCCTTTCCCTCTTTTATTTCTTAACTATTTGGGGAGAAGTTTTATAAGTCCATAATTACTCATCCAACATTTATATTGATGACATGAAAGAATTATGCCATTAGTGGTAAATATTACTTTCATCAACCTCCAAAGCTAAGTCTTAATTTTTATCTTTTTTGTTTCAGAAAGAATTATTTACAAAGAAGAAAAATTATGTTGTGGTCATACATTAATAGTTTTATTTGCTAAATTGCTAAGTAGACTGAAAGGTGGTTGAATTTCATATTTTATCTTTAGTCATCTGGTTTAAAACAGGAAGTAGACTGCATTGCTATAAAAGGCATGACATGTTATTCTTCTCTGTCAAAATTCCAAGGAAGTCTCTGCAGAAAATGAATCTCAGTTGTGAGGTCTTCAATTCAAGCATAATCATGGAAAGCTTCCAACTTAGAAAGGAAGAAGGAAAACTCTCGGTAACTCAAGTCTATTTATTTTTTGGTTAAAAGTTCATGTCTTCCAAATTTTCATCCAGGATCATATTATGTATTTTAGTGTAAACAGAATGTTCATCAAAACATGTCACTTCCTCTACTCGGTCATGAGTTCTGTACTAACTAAAAAATGACTATTTCACTGCATAACCCACAAAAGGAAAGTTTCAAACATTTCTAAGGTGATTAGTTATACCTTTATTTTTACAGCTGCAAGATACTGAAAAAAATGATATATTATGTCCCACTTACACACACATATGCAAAAGCACATGAATATGCTTGCATATGCACACACATTTCTGCTATTGTGTTTAGCTCTATTGAATAGCACTTAGTAAAGATGAGATAATGGGGGTGAAATGTGTACTGATACATTGTTACTTATGCTAGTTTTGAAAATTGAACTTCTGTTTGAAAAAATGAAAGCACAAGGGACATTCTTAAGTTAACCAGACCTTCATTTCAAAGCAACAGCTTTGAAAGTATATCACCAGTGAGAAGCAGACTAGAATTCAGGACAGATATGACAGGAAAATCACTTCTATCTCCTAATTCTTCAGATCATTCACTTTCTGCTTAATACTTAGTGACTCCCTTTACAGCTCTACTTCCTTTTGACAACAATTTATATGTAAATTTCAGTTCTTCAGAAGCAAATCAAGGGCTGAGACTTTCTGCTGGGACTGGCAGAAAATACAAGGATAAAAGCAAAGCTTTGTATGTGTCTATTTGTGCTTCACAAATATTAATAGAATATTTCAGTATCTTCATGTTTCTCCTTACGGATGTAATGAATGTATGTATATATAGGTGCCTGAAAGTATATTTATGTATCTTTGCTCATCTTTGCCTTGAGTTAAAGTAGTGAAATTTCCATCTGCTAATTCTTTCTCTTAATTGAATCACTGTGAGATAAAGCGTTACAAAATTGTTTTTGATTTTGTTTCAGTCACACAGTGTTCCAACACCCATCCTTCCACCAGTGTAATTTCCCAGCACCAGTGTCAACAGTTTCCCTCCCACCATTCTAGTTAACCCCCAACCAAGCCTGCCTCTATGAAAAGCACCTCTACTCTCTCTCTCTCTTTCTCTCTCTCTTTCTATTTCTGTCTCTTATTTTAGGCATTATGGTTTGCGATACAGATGCTGAAAGGTTATCATCTATAACCCTTTACCTGCTTTCAACACTCAGTTCTTGTCCAGAGTGAATATTCCCAACAAGTATTGTCTTAATGAACCCTTCTCTGTTCATTTCTCCTCCCACATATTGACCAACCATTCACCAGTCCTCCTGACACATTTTTCCTGGCCTTGGATATTAGTTTTGTACTTTTTTAATACCCCACAAATGAATGCAGTCATCTATATCTGCCCCTTTCCTTCTGACTCATTTCACTCAGCAAGATACTCTCCAAGTCTATCCATTTATAGGTAAATTTTATGCACTCATTTTTGCCTAACAGCTGGATAGTATGCCACCGTGTAAATGTACCATAGTTTCTTTATCCATAAGTCTGTTCTCAGGCACTCAGGTTGTTTCCAGATTCTGTCTATAGTTAATAGTGCTATAATGACCATAAAGATGCAGATGGTGTTTCTGCTGTGTACTTCTGAGTTCCCAGTGTATATTACCAAAAGTGGTATTGCTGGGTCAAATTAGCATTCAATTCTAATTTTTTGAAATTTTCCTTATTGTTTTCCAAAAGGACTGGACCA
Source organism: Sorex fumeus (assembly GCF_029834395.1). Taxonomy (NCBI): domain Eukaryota; kingdom Metazoa; phylum Chordata; class Mammalia; order Eulipotyphla; family Soricidae; genus Sorex; species Sorex fumeus. The sequence goes on from NW_026606188.1 coordinate 9,245,067, forward strand.
TTCATCATTCCCACTAGCAGTGAATGAGGGTCCCCTTCTCCCCACATCGGGGACAGCACGGGTTGTTCTTGTTCATGTGTTTGTGAGCCAGTCTCTGTGTCATAAGATGATATCTCATTCTTATTTTGCTTTGCATCACCTTGATATTAGCAACGTAGAGCAATTTTTCAGGTGTCTTTTGGAATTCTAATTTCTTCTTTGAGGAAGTTTCTATTCATTTATTCATTTTTGGATGTGGTTGGGTTTTTTTTGTCTTGTAAAATTCTACCAGTGCCTTGTATATTTTTTATATTAACCCCTTATTAGATGGGTTTTGAGTAAATAGTTTTTCCAGTTCCAACCACTGTCTTTGTATCTTAGCTACTATTTCTTTTGAGGTGTAGAAGCTTCTTACTTTAATGTGGTCTCATTTGTTAACATTTGATTCCACTTGCTTGGTCAGTGGTGTTATATCGTTGAAGATGCCTTGAATTTCAATGTTATGGAGAGCTTTGCCTATGTTTTCTTCAATTTACCTTATGGATTCAGGGATGATGTTGAGGTCTTTATTCCATTTTGATCTGATTTTCGTGCATAGCTTTAGGTAGATGTCAAAGTTAATTTTTTTACATGTCACTGTCCAGTTTTCCCAACACCACTTGTTAAAGAGGCTTTCCTTGCTCCATTTCATGTTAGTTGCTTCATGGCCGACGGGAGTTCAATTCCTCTGCCCCTCTCGGAGAGCCTGCAAAGCTACCAAGAGTATCTCACCCACACTGCAAAGCCTGATAAGCTACCCGTGATGTATTCGATATGCTGAACACAGTAACAAGTCTCACAATGTTACTGAGCCCACTCAAGCAAATTGATGAACAACGGGAGGTTAGTGACAGTGACAGTATATTTTAGGCTCTGTGCCAAGATATTCAACTCTATTCCATTAATCTGTGTGTCTGTCTTTATTACAATACTAAGGTGTTTAATTAATTTACCACTTTGTAATAGAGTTTGAATTTGGAAAGGTGATGCCACCCATCTTCATTTTCACAAGGGTTATTCTAGCTATATGTGGGGATTTATTGTACCATATGAACTTCAGGAATGTTTGATCAATTTCTTTGAGAAATGTCATAGGTAGTCTTATAGGGACCACATTGAACCTGTATAATACTTTGGGTAGTATTGCCATTTTGACAATGTTAATTCTCCCAATCCATTAGCAGGGGATGTGATCTGCTAATTCTTTAGCAAAGAAGTATTTGGTTAAGTTTACATATTTAAGAAATCTTATAGTTACTGTAATACCATATATACATATATATTATGGACTTTATAAGATATTTAAAAGAACGTTAGGAGAATTAAGTCTACATTTTTTTCTGTCGTCCAGATTATTGAGAACCAGAAACTCTTAAAAATTATGTAACAGAGAGGAGTGTGGAGTAAGACTCCAATGCAAGCAGCTTTGTGTACTACAATTTTTCTAATTAAGTGAGTGCATAGAAATTTCCATTTCAATCTATGGATTCCAAAGTCGAATATGTTTTAAATTTTTCTATTTCTATTGAACTTTTTACTGTATGGAAATTTATTATAAATTTCATAAAAAGCTATTAATAGAATGGGGATACACAAAACTACAAAGGTCTTTTAGGCAAAATATGAGATTTATAAGATTATCATAAAAATATTATGTGAAAATAGTTTTTAATCTATTTTTATGTAATATGATATAGCAATTCAATCTTTAGAATCCAAAACTTTACATGTGAAATATTTGGAAAAAAATAGATTAATAAATAACCATAGATAAAGTTTAACTTATGTTTTAATTTGTCTAGGATACTTAAGTCAGTCATTTCGAATTAGATTCTTGACAAATGATTTAGACATATTAATCTGTTTAGTTAAGTAAAACTTTTTAGAACATCTATTTACTAACAGTTATATACACTTAACATTTTTCAAAGAATCCATTATCAGCTAATGTGTACAACTGATCGGTCATGGATAGTGTACATACAAGTGTTTTTAAATTTCAGTTATTAGCCTACATATAATTATCTACATTAGTCTAGCCAAACTTGGAGATAAATATATTGGCCTTTCATTTTTATTTAACAAATCAGTTATTTAAGATTTAATTTCCTACAGCTATATTGAAACCATAATGTCCACAACTGAATGTATTAATTTTCTTGCACAGCATCCTGTTCTTTAACTGTTATCAGTGGAGTCACAATCATAAAATGTATAGTTTGTCTTAATATATTTCACTCCTCTAAGATTACAAATAAACTGATAATACTAAGTCCTTCTATATTCTTCAAAGTATTTTGCATCATTCTTCTTCCTGGTCCCTTCTTCATTGTCATAGCATTATTTGAGGTGATAATCTGTTATCTGGACTATCACAGAATATTTTAAAGTCATCAGATGTTTTGTGTTAAAAAAATGCCAGAGATATTTTATTTATTTATTTATTTATTTGATTTTTGGGTCACACCCAGCGATGATCAGGGGTTACTCCTGGATTTTCACTCAAGAATCACTCCTGGCGGTGCTAGGGGGACTATATGGGATGCTGGGAATCGAACCCAGATCGGCTGCTTGCAAGGTAAACGCCCTACCCGCTGTGCTATTGCTCCAGCCCAGAGATATTTTTAAAAGATACATTTAAAGAGCTACAGTTCAGTGGAAATGGTATCCTCTTTGAGTGTCAATTTCAAATTATTTATTCAAATTGCTTTCTGTGTTTTGTTTGATCACCAAAGATCTTTAGCAAGTTAAGAAGTTAAAATCTGTAACTGAAATCTGCTTAACTCTCTAAAGAAACAACTTTCATATACTTGAGTTACAGGCCAACTGGAAATACTTTTTATACATTCCCAAACCACCTGTTTTATGCAACTATGCCCAAAATACAAAATTCATATACAAAATACAATAAAAGTGAGATGACCTACAAATTTTCCAGTCAAAGTAAAACCAGCTGCTAATATTTAAGCAAACATAGTTCAGTGAATAACAACAAAAATATGTTAGCATTTATAATAGAATCGCTTATAGAGCCTTGAAACTCCAGTTATTACATCATTGTAAACTCATTATAATAAGTTTTCAGCTCTCATTTAAATTTTCATAACTTCATTGATGGAATAGTGCTTGGTACAAAGTGAGTGCCTACCAATGTTCATAAAATTAATTATGTTCAAACCAATACTCATTAATCCATTATCAAACTAATTGAAACAACCTTCTTGATGTTCAGTACTTGGGAGAAATAATTAAATTTGAAATTCTGGAATAGCAAGCACTACTGTTTGAATATTAGTGAAGGAAGTAACTGTATACTGATAGGATGCAGGATGGAGAGAGGAGATGGAATGCAATATGATGTGAATTTTTTAATAAAAAATAATTAATGAATTTTTAAAAATGTGTTATGGAACTAAACATAAATTATAAATATAAAATTGAGCAACTGAAAATAGCATATAGGCTTAGAGGGTCACAATTCTATACATTTTATTTTACCATAATCAAAATCAATATATTCTTAAACTGATTTTAAGCATTATTATTTTACCTCATTTAACTTACAATACTGAAGAAGGATATTGTTCTTTAAATATTAAAATAATTATAATTATCCTTAAAATTTTTTTCACTCATAAATGGATAAGAAAGTCTTTAGGAAGAAAGCAAAGCTGATAGAATGTACAAAATGTAAATTGTGCCTGAGAGTTAGGACTTCGGGTTAAGTATTTGCCTTAAAAAGGTTGGTCTAGTTTCAATCTCCAGCACTATATATGCTTCCACCAGACCCAGTCAGAAATGATACCTGAGCACAGAATGAGAAGTTAGTAAGCCCTGAGCACAGCTGGTAGTGCCCCACAAATAAGAAAACAAAACAACAGAAAAATAACAAAGTAAATAAATAAGTAAATTCTTTGAAAATTGTAGTAAGGCAATAATAAAGCATAATTAATAGGAAAGGGAACATTTATATTAAAAAATACTCTAGAACTCTATTAGAACACTGAAAGTCTATCCATTTAATTCACAGTTCTTTGTCCTCATCTCTTCTGTCACATCAACTTGATGGAGTTATGCTTGGGTGGGTATGTCTAAAAACACAGGATGTTTTCTCTCTTCACTCTAACATTGATAACCACATTTGTAGAGTTTTTTATTTTTGCTCTATCCTTCCAAAATTAAAATGGAAAAGCTAAGTAGCCAGGGGGGTGTATCTAATGTTCCTACATGTTGAATAGACATGACATATCAGTCATGAACATAAAAAAATACCGACATGTTAATGCCCTCACTTCAGCTTGCTGTTTGGGTAGAGGCTCTCTCTGAGGTTATATGGGTGACCAGTTGCTCCAGGCACACTAGTGTGAAGTGTCTCAGAAAAATAAAATATTGGTATTGAAATTCAGAAGAATAGAAAGCATCAGAGATATCCTAAAGAGTATTGGAATTATTTAAAAGTGAGCATGGAGTTGTTTACTGTTAGGTAAACTCTTGAAGCAATGATTAAGAACAAGTATAATCAGAGACCATAAAGTTCACGGCAAGTGTAAGAAAAAGGGATAATTAAAAAACACTTTCCCAATGTCTCAGCTTGCCTTAATTTAACTAGGTATGTAATGTGTGCAATTTATAAAACTATATGTTGTCAAAAATATGAAAAAATTAACCCAAATTTAGAAGAACCTAACATTGAAATACTATCAAGAAATAAAATATAGGCATGAACAGTTAAACGAAGAAAAAGTCAATGATAGTTTTGATAAAATATAGTCATTTCAAATTGTCTATGCATGTACTCAAGTCTATAATATAAAAGAACATATAATAATTAACATAGATAGCATTTTGTAATTAATTATATTTAACAATAATGTGCTTTATATGGACTAAAACACTCTAGATTTTCTTAATTCCAGAACTAAAACTTGTTTCTTAATCACCTTGCAAAGATTGAGATTAAAATAATTGTGCCCGTTTTTATTTATCTGAGAATACTTTTATTTTGCCTTCATCTTTGAGAGGTAGCTTTGCTGGATATTAGATTTTTGCTTGATATGTGTCATTAGACTTTGACACTTAGATTGTATCATTTTGTTACTGGATATACTTTAATATTTTCCTGAAGTGAAGCCTTATATCTATTTGTTGAGTAAAATTAATTTCATGGAATTTTTAATATATATATATATAAATAATTGATTATGGCAACATGTAGGGTGCTTGCTTTGCACATGCTGGTCAGCCCAGGTTATATCCATTGACATTATATATGGTTTCCTGAGTCCTGGCAGGAGTAGTTCCTGAGTGCAGAGCCAGGAATAAGACCTAGGCATTGACAGATGTGGCCCCAAAATGAGAAAAACAACCCCCCCAAAAATTGAACAAAAACAGTGATTATGTTGAAAGGTAACTTAACAAATAAAATGGTATGTACATTCGTGTTTTCTTCCTTTCTAAATGAGACACAAAAGCAATTTTGCATACGAGAAATGTGTTTCAGTGGAATTAGGGTTCATGTTTTGATTTTTGAGTATCTGGTTTGATTTCATGTACTGTGTAAAATAAAAACATAAAACAGTATCACATATATCTGTGTATGTACTTATAGATCTAATGGAAATGATAACTCAAACTCACAGAAGCAAATGAGAACCATAATGTTATCAGCAGATAGATATAATTATATCTACAAATATACACATGATCCTCCTTATTTTCTCAGTTTCTGCAGTCAGCATGAAATTCTTTAAAGTACCAGCAGTAATTTGCCATTCTGTGACATTAACTTGATAAGGAACTGAAATGTATTCTAATATGCTGAAATTTAAATTTTAAGTTCAGGAATAACTATAAAAAATAATTTTCTAAACTATAATATAAACAAGGAGCAATAGCACAGAGGGTAGGGTATTTGCTTTGCACGCAAAGACCTAGGTTCGATTCCTCTGTCCCTCTCGGAGAGCCTGGGAAGCTACCGAGAGTATCTCACCAGCATGGCAGAGCCTGGCAAGCTCCCAGTTGCAAATTCAATATGCCAAAAACAGTAACAACAAGTATCACAATGGAAACATTCCTGGTGCCCACTCGAGCAAATCGGTGAACAACAGGATGACAATGCTACAGCGCTACAGTGCTTAATCTAATATTTAATTATATCATCTATTAACAATTTCTAGGCATAGTGCCTTCTTAACAAAAATGCTGTGAATAAGGACTAAATTTACCTTGTCAATGAATTAAATGGCTCTCCAGCAATATAAAATTACAAAAATTTGCATTTAATCTGCTCTTTTGGTATTACTTCTGTTGTTTATCAAGACATAAAGCCTCATTTGTGTTCCTATCACAATGCAAATTAAATTTATGGATTTATTTATAAATAGGGAACTATCTAATTTTGTCATGCTTCTATCTTTAAGTGAAGCAATTTTATTGAATGAAATTTACTTAGAAAGATGTGAAGGAAGGGAAAGGGTGAAAGCATGCCTTCAAGAGAGAACACGGGCTTTTCCAGTCTAATTCATATTTATCCTTAGCAACCACTTTAGAGTTACTAGTTCCTTGTTCACTAAATAAATATTTAAATTAAGAAAATCTAGAATATTGAGTATTAGAGACATGGTGTATTAAGTGAAGATTTGGACCAGATAACTCCAGTGGTAGAATTCATGTGTAAGCAGGAAGATTGCACTATGCTTAACAGTCAGCAGAGCACTTTCAGTGTCCAGGAGCAACTGCAGACCATGGCCCCCATTTTTTTAATAGAATAGGAGATATTATTTTAAACACTTAGAATGTTCTAACTGCCTGAATTCTTCATAAAAAGTTATTAACTCTGGTCATTTATTCAAAGGAGATAAATATAGGATAAATATTCCACAAAATTACCAGAAGGATCAAAGTAATAAATATCTAAGGCTATTGAACTCAAACTGGCTTACGATAAACACTAAATGTGCTTGTTCTATCTTTTTATGAATGTATTATTTACTTTGGTTAGTCCAGTTGATCCTTTCAAACATGATCTTATTTTTAATTTTAAATAGGGGGCTGGAGAGATAAAACAGCAGAAATGGTGCTTGCCCTGCATTTGGTCAATCTGGGTTTCATTCTCTGGCATCCCATATAAACCACTAAACTCTCCAGGAGTAAGTTCTGAGCACATATTCAAAAGAAAACTCTGAGGTGTTACCTAAAATCTAAAAAAATAAAACTGAGCACAAATGAGCCAAATATCCTGGTTTTTATTTGCTATTGATGTTTTCTTCTTGAGATATTGTGTATTAAAAAAAGAATAATCATAGAATTTTATAGGTTTTTGAGAAGATTTGATAATGTGACTAAGAAAAGGAATATCTAATTTTGTCATACTTCTATTTTTAAGTAAAGCAGTATTGTTTTTATTGAATGAAATTTACTTTTAAAGATGTGAAGGAAGAGAAAGGGTCAAAGTATGTCTTTAAGAGACAACATGGGTGGGGGTATGGTGCCGCCAGCAGGTCAACCTGTACCTGTGAGGCTAGTGCATCCACACCCTAATGGCACCTTCAGACTTCCAAATGACCCCAAATTGCTGCTGTGCCTTTGGCCAGACCCCAAAAACTTGGGGCTAAGTTTACCAAGAAAGTAAACAGCCAAAAGGTATGTATGTGGGAGACACACCTACAAACCAACTCCGCCTCAGCTATATAATTGGAGGCAAGGCCTCTCTGGTTCCTGATCGAACTGCTTAACAGCCATAATCCTAGAAACTCAGAGACAAATTTTGGAACCCAGCAGCTTTTGGCAGAGATGTGTCCAGTCCCTGAAATGGGTTACTGGCACTGGACCACCCCAGGGGGGAAAGGGTGCTATCCTTCTGCCTGCTCCACCTTGGCTTGGTGGCCGCCATCCTGTGGAGGCCATTGAACCGTCAGGTTTGGGCCTAAGTGATGAGATATGCAGGATCTCACGGGATGGGGGTGGAGCCGGCCCTTTCCTCCCCGCCCCAACGAGACCCCGAGTAGCTGCCCACGGATGGCCTCTCTGGCTCCTGAGAAAGTTTCTTAATGGCCATGATCTGAGAGACTCAGGAACAAATCTCAGAACCCAGCAGGTTTTGGCAGAAATTCCTCCAGATTTAATTGTTAAGATTTTGGAATTCCAGAATCACACGCCCACTACTGTGGCCGCACGACATCGTATGTTATTCACAATCAGCAGTAGAAAACAAATTGTCTACTGTTGCCATTTTGGCAGATCTGAGTGTTGGGGTAAAATCCCAAATAATAATGGTGGGTCTGGTGTCAAAATATTGAATGTAATCAAAGTAGAGAGAGTAATGTGGAAATCATCTGTCCCACAGCTAGGGGGAGGGTGTGGGATGAGGGGTATACTTTTTTGGTGGTAGAAAATGAGCACTGGTCAAAGGTGTTTCATTGTATGACCGAGACTTAAACCTGAAAGCTTTGTAACTGCTCTCACTTTGATTCAATAAATAAAATTGTAAAAGGAAAAAAAAAGTAAGGTGGAGTTCATGCCCAATTCAATTCAATCAGCCTAATGAATGGCTAATAAATAGCAGTACCCCTATGAGAGAGAGAGAGAGAGAGAGAGAGAGAGAGAGAGAGAGAGAGAGAGAGAGACCATGGGCTTTTCCAGTGTGGAAAAAGCTAGCCAAGAGACATAGATCATAGCATGTATGATGCATATTCAAGTTACCTGGGAAATCAAGCATGTGATATGAATTTAATAATGAAGACTCAGTCAACACAGAGGCTTACAAGCAATGGAATCAGGTCTTGTACATTTTTTTTTGTTCCCTGAAAATGAGCCTTGGTATTAAGCATCCTCTTGCAGTCTTGTCACAATGCCTCCTTAATTCCTTCATCTGTTCTTTGTTAAAAGTTCTGGTAGTTCATGTCAGACAAAGTATTGAATTTGTACTAAAGGAGAAAGTATGTGCATTCTGAAATCTCATTGACTGACAGTTGGTAAGAAATTACAAGAAACTGTTTATAGAACATTTATCTAATACCAAAAACTGTCCTCAAGGAATATATGTAAATTTTTAATGAATCTGGTATTTTTTGTCTCAAACATATAAAAGCCCCCCAAAATTCCACACTTCTACTCATTAAATATAAATTTATTTTATCCAAGTATCCATTCCATCCATTCATATATATCTCAAAAATGTTACCAACTCTATCTTTTATTAATATATTTACTATTACATGTCTCTGTGGCATATAAGTCTTCATGACCTTCAAAAGACTTCTGCATGAGAATTATAAAGAGAATTATAACCTCTTTTTATTCATGCCACCCACAAACTTTGGAATTCTACAGTGTATCACATTTTTCAAATAGATAATATGCTGAAGAACCAAGATGTTTTTGTAATGATAAAGAGAGTGGAATGTTGAGAGTACAGAACCAAAAACTGTCTCACCCTGGCCAATTAAATGCTTTCACTGAGACTCTGAAAATATATGTATTTTTTAAATATAGTTAATGAACTTAATAACTGTGCATTCTGAGAAAATATTATCACATGTACATTTTTGGTATTTTTCTATATGGTGCAACTTTAAACTTAATCATTATAAGTAAAAAGTAGCAGTTTCAGTTTGAAAAATAAAAGAGCATTGGATAACATGTAATAATACTCACCCTAAAGAAAGCATTTATTGTTAAATTTATCTATTTATCTCTAGAAAACATAATTACAAGATTTAAACCAAATTTGGCTTTGATCTTAAACATTAGATTTGATTCTAATAAAGTTATCTAATTTAGAGTTTATTAATCTTTGGGCTTTTGATTTTTATGGCTAGGCATCTTTACCTTTGAGACATTCTTTTGTAGCCTGTATTTTGTTTTGTAGTTAAATACAAGTAGAACTTCCACTATGTTGGTTAGTATACACATATCCAGATACTACCAAAAGGCTACAGTGAACATGAGTGTCTTAATTTTTAAAACATTTAGCAGATTACAATAAGCACAGAGACTTAAAAAACACTAATTTGTTACATCACAACTTCTATGATAAGGAAATGGTGGTTAACAGTGATCTTAGCTCAAGCTATTAAACTGTATCCTCACCAAGATGATGATTACAATTTATTTTATTTTCTGGGACCCAAAATTCTCTTCCAAGTTCATTGATTTTTCAACGATTTACTTCTACGTAATTCCGTATCCAAAATATTCATTTTTCATTTGTTTAGCCAAAAAATACTTTTACCTTCTGGACACCATCCTCAGCTTCTAAAACATACCTTGCATCCTCAGGATACAATCTCTATGTTTGCTTTCTTCTCACTCAATATGAGTGTTTTTCTTTGATACCAAAATCCATTCCCGTTACTCTGATCACTGCTGCAATCCAGCCGAAGGTTAAAGAAAATTCTATGCATATTAACATGTGCTGTGTATTTGCCTGTGAAATATCGTGAAGTATTCTTATTGTTCCCTAGTAGTTTAGCAGTTGCTTAATTGACAGTGGATCAGAATCATTCAGAAACCTTTGAATGTGACTTGATCTGGAGATTAAGTTCTTTAGTAGAAAAGTGAATCTTAATGAGTTCATTGTAGGGATCTCAAATTCAACATGACTGGGGTGTACATAAGAAGAATATGATTGTACATAGAAAGCTAAAGCAAGAAAAAATGATAGACATGGACACAATGATTATCTAGAAGACACAAAAGTCTCAGAAATATCTATAAGTCATAAAGTTGGTAGTTCTTTGTTATGGAAGCCTCGGAAATGAATACAAATCTAAATAGATGATAGATAAAATAGAAAGATATTAGAGGGCATACAGAGAGATAAGATAGCATGTAAATAATTAAATAGATTTAAAAACAGCATATTCCAAGGGGCCAGAGAGATAGTAGAGTGGATGGTGTGCTTGCCTTGTAAGAAACTAACTTGGTTTTGATACCTGGTAGCACATATGTTACCCTGAACTCCAACACTAGGGACCAGTGTTCACAGAGCCAGGAATGAGCACCAGTGGGTTTGTCTCAGAAGTACAAAGCAAACAAAAGAAAAAAACACAATTATCCAGTTGTATATGAGTGAAACTAGGAAAAAGCTCATCACATGATTAGAGAAGGAATTAAAAAAAACTGGTCAGTATAGTTCTAAGATTAGCACTTCTATTAGAAGATAACACTGTAGCACTGCCCTCCTGTTTTTCATCGATTTGTTCAAGTGGGCACCAGTTACATTTCCACTGTGAGACTTGTTGTTACTGTTTTTGGCATATAGAATATGCCACGGGGAACTTGCCAGGCTCTGCTGTGCAGGAAGATAGTCTTGTTAGCTTGCCAGGCTCTCCGAGAGGGACGGAGGAATGGAACCCAGGTCGGCTACATGCAAGGCAAACACCCTACCCTTCTGTGCTAAGGTAAAAATTTCATGGCTCACCCTCAAGGTCCGAGATGAATACATCTCAGCAAGTCACTGAAGAACCATTGGAATGCTAAGTAGCTTCTAAACAGGTGCAATATACTGAAATTATTTCCCCTATAAAATTCATTTCTTTAAAATTCTAGACCCCACTCTCAAAATATGTGACTGTGTTTAAGAGAGAGCCTTTAAAAGGATAGTTTAAAGTAAATCATAAGGTATTCATTATTAGTGTCCCTTTAAGAAGAGATAAGGGCACACTTGACTCACGTTTTCAGAAAATGCAGTAAGGAACATGCAGATATGAGTCATATGGGATGAAGAATCCTGCTGGACCATGTAATGAGGTAGAAGGGAGGTCACCGATGAAGCTAATCCTGCAAACACTGTCTTGAAGAGATAGCCTCCAGAATTTGAGGAACAAATGTCTATCCTTTAAGTCATTCAGTCATTGGTATTTTATTCTGGAGAACCCAGCAAACTTACACAGGATGATTCAATTGCTTCTGTGTGCGGCAGTAAAAGAGCTGTTTTTCCAGAAACTTCCTGGTAGCCAAAGTGTATCTCATCAGACAACAACTGTCTCTGAAGAATATCAGCTTCTCCATCACCTCTACTTTCCAAATTTGTGGTATCATAATTTTTAGAAAGAAAGGATTTTCTTCAATATAGTATATCCTGCTTCTATCATGTTTATTGACAAACATATAGAAGACATGACTGGTTAATCCAAGACTCAGTGAAGCATGATATTGATCATAATGTCAGAGTTGAAAGTCAATATGATGGTTTTTGTGGTAGTTGCTTCATCTGTGGAAGTTTTGATTGTGCCATGTTGAGTTTTCTTTAGTACTCTTATTTTTCTTTCAATCTACATTTTTCATTTGCCATTCTATTTCTTTGCAGTTGTTGCCATCTGTTTTGTTCAGAGTTTTCACTTGATTATTCTGTCTTTGGGGTAGTTTTATTTTATCAAATTATTTTTCTACCTTCTCATTACATTGTAGAAGACTTTAAAATATGATCACACAACTAACTACTTTTCTCATGGGTTTACTAATCAATAAATTCTCTATAGCCTGTGAGACTTCTTAGTGGCAAAGATGGGCTGTTCTTCAGTTTCAGAGACAGGAAGGTGCAGAGAACTTTTTATATTTCAATCTCATTTTCTTGAAGATGTTTCAGAAAAAAAGTTTTTTTCACTATTTGAAACATGGTTATTCTCCAAAATTCTAGTGTAGTTTAGACTCTAAGTTCTCAAAACTTTTAGATCAGAAAAGGATTATAGTTGCATTTTGGAGGCAACAAGTGGGACAGGGAATGTGGCACAAAGGTTGAGCATCCCTTGTACATGTAGCCTTGAACGGAATCCCTCCCATGATGTGAGGACTGAAGAGTGAATCAGCAAAGGACAGTTCCACCTGGTTGCACTGTTCTCTTTGTTATACGTGGAAGAAAGAATGGGGAAGTTATAGAATCTATTAAATTAGATTATTGAAACAAATGAAAGCATATTCAATTATGGACATAAAAGCAGATATTTCCACTCCAGCATCAAGTAGGATTAGACAGTTTGAATTTATTTTGCTTCACCCTAAATTAGAGATAGTGATACATGACACTAATAACTATTTCATAGACATCCTCTATAAAGCAGGTTATATTCCCTAACTAGCAGAAATATTTATTTACCAACTAAAAATAAGTCCAAATTAAAATAAATAAATGAATGAGTGAAATCACCAGATCTTAAAAGAACACAAACATCAAATATTAAGGATTCTTTTTATGCCACATCACTGAAATTCAAAAGGCCCGACCAATGGATATTTTTTCTGGATGGAAATTTTCTATTATTTATTCCAGTTATCTTAATAGTAGATGATTGCAGCCTTTCTACGGACTTCCTAGAGTATAAATTGGAGATAATTTTCTTCATTTCCTGCCTTAATTCCCTTTTAAACTTTGTTTAAAATTTTTAAACATCTGCTTATGTGTACTAAAAAGGTAGCTATATTTTATTATGAGATAATCTGTATGTTTAGCTTATTTCTTATGCGTGTACATTCAGCACAGTGATTCCATGTAAATGGCCTATACATCCAAATCGTGTGTTTAGTCACATTTTGAAAAGTCCAAAATATTTTTTTTAATTTTAAGATTATGTTTTTATTATGGCTAAAGTGACTTGATACAAAGCCAGAGAAGACTCTGACTCATTTGATTTGCAGGGTCAAATTACTATCTTCAGATTAAAAGTGGGTTCCCCCTTGTCCTTAGAGAGAGAGAGACTTCATAGCACCGTGTCTTGCGTGCTTTCAAGTAAATCTTAGTTTTATTTATTTGGCAGCTGTTCAAGCTTTTGCATCTTAGCTGGCACCAGCAGCTGTCTGTTTTGTAAAGTAAATGAACGCCATAAAATCTAGATTCTCACCCTTTCATTTTGTATTAGCTCACTTTGTGTGCAGTCGTATACAGGCAACCCCCAAAATAGCATGGTCTTACAGTGATCGACTCAGAAAATTATATCCAACAACATTCCTTTCAGTATATGGAGTTTGAAAATATTAAAATTTTATTAAAAAAGCATAAATGATTCCATAGTATTAGCTTGCTTATAAACTAAAGGAGAAAATATATCTTCCAAAAATTTAAAATGCTAACAATATAATTATAAAATTATTTAATAAGAGCAAATGGAATATAGTTTGATAGTTTAGTTTAGTTTTGGAGACACACCTGGCTGCGCTTACTCAGGGAACCTTATGAGATGCCAGAGATCACACCCTGCTTGGCTATAGACAAGTCAAGCTGCGCTATCTCCCTGCCATACTTTTATATTTTTAAATCACATTGAAAATAATGGGACGCGGAGACCTAAGGCTATATTTATCAAGATACTATCGTGAGGCATATGGAAGTTCTTCTAGCTAATGATAAAGCGAACAAAATGCCTAATCCTGAAGTGCATCTCCTTACGGTATCATAAACCCAATATTTATCCATCTGCCCTCTCCATGGGATTCAGACCTCTGGCCCATAATAGAATTCACATAAAGTATATTCTTAACAAACAAAGAAGGAAATCCAGAAAACAGATGTTCCTCTCCATCACACCTTGTTAGCTGTGCACTAAGCTTAGGAAATAGACCTTGGCTCACAAAGTTATAGCTAAAGTAAACATGGCTGGTTATTTGCAGCAAGTATTTCTGCTCAACCCCTAATTCATTTATTCATGCTTTTCATATGATACCATTGAATATCCTATAGGATATATATATAGGAAAATCAAGGAAAGTCAAGCATTAGGAAAATCAGAGATCTGTATCTCGTAAACTATATTTATGACTATATATTCCCACAGGATTTTTAATAGCCATTTTATACTTTGTTGGATTTACTAATATTTTGCTGAGAAATTTTTCTATATCCAGATGAGTAATTTTAGTTTTATCTCTTTAGAATATCTATCTCCAGTTATATTACCAATATGCTTGACCTATAAAAGCTGTTGTAAATATTCTTTATCACTCATTTCACTTTTATCTAAAATGTTTATTCTAATTCAGCAGGAAAATCACCCTTCAGAATATGCATTAACTTCTTTGACTATGGTACTACTCACAGCTTCATTTCATTGAGTAAATATTTTGGTCATCTCTATCTTTCAAGGAAATAACCAGTTTTGTTTTTTTCCAAATTTATTATTATGAAATTATAATATTTTTATTATTCTTTGCCATCAGAAGGACATATTTTTTTGCTTATTTGTTTATCTTTCTAGTTTATCAATTTTATTAGTCTTTAAAAAGTGGCTTATAAATGAATTTCTCATTGTAGCTTTCAGTTTCATCAATTCATAATTTTATCATTATTACCTTTCAGTTTGTTCTAGGTTTGTTATGTTGCTTTCTAACTCATTATATTTTAGGAGATGCACACCAGTGGTGCTCAGGGTCCCTGCCCAGAAGTGCTCGTGGTACCCTGCAGTGCTGTGTCCCCATGACGCCCCAGATGCAAACCATCTCATTTAACACTTAGAGCCAGATTTCTGTTCTCTTCTGTAGATCTTAAGGTGAAAGCTTTATTTAGTCTAATCAACATTTAATGTTATACAGTTTTCCAAGTCTCTATATTTTATAGGTTTTACTTATATCCTTCAAATACTCAAATACTCTATTTTCATTTCTTTTTCAGTTTAACTTACTGTCTCATTTCCTGAGATTCATTTTGGCCTCTGAGCTGTTCAGAAGTGTACTAAAGGGACTGCATTACAAATTCCATAGTTGAGGATCATCCCCCTATATCCAAGGATACATGTGATAGTAACACTCGAAACACTGTCTATGCAGGACAAATTGCAAGTTAAGGCTAAGATTAGAAGCTGTTCCCATGTACTAAGACCTTAGTTGCTTATGAGCATCTATTGCCTGTGATGCCACCCCTCTCCTGGACCTTCAAAATCTAGAGAAGAGAAATGTTGGGAATCCAGTAACCTTTACATATTTCTTTCACAAGTTCTGTAGCCAGGAAAATGAATTTTTATCTTAAGCTTTTAGGTACCTGTAATATTCTTCAGTACCAATGACTCAATCCTTTTTAAGGTATTTTCTTATGATGAATTCAGGAACACTTTTCTCTTTAAATTACAACTTCTGTAAATATAACGGTTCAGCCTTTGTTATCCTTTTTAATCTGGGCACTGGGACTTTTTAAAATACAATTGGTAGTACTGTTACTGGCTATATCAAACCCATCCCCAGGATGTCAGAATCTGTCAACCGTGATCTCTAGGTCCTTCTCCCCTTCACAGCTCTCCTGAGAAAACCTGATTCTAGAGGACAACTTTTACAACTTGTTACCACTGGCTGCTTCCAATTTCCTCGCTATGTTTCCTACCATTACATACATGAGAGATACTTTAGTATGTGTCTCTTCACTGACTTGGCTCAGTTTTTAAGCAGCACTACCTCAATTCTATTATAATCTGTGTGGTCTCTTCTATTGCCTTAAACTTTTCCCCCATATTTCCTATCTGAATAAAAGATTTTCTGGTACTATTTTTCAAAAGTCTTTTCTTCTGAGTATATTTTGAGGTTTCATTTTTTTCCACCACAAGTTCCCTTTGCTTACATTTAGAGTAACTCAGCAGGAAGTTAAGAAGTGAACCGAAAATTTGAAATATTGTCAACAAAACTAAATGAACAGTAATAGGTAAATAAATAAAAACCATATATTTTAGTATACTTATCTCATTTTAAAACTATCATTGGAAAAATATTCAATATTAATGTACTCTCAGATATCTCTTAGAAGTAAAATAGTATTGAGATATTGCATTATAATTAAAATATTAGAATCCAAAGTTTCACTTTCTACTCTCAAGTTCAAGTGTCTACAAGGTTAAAATTATTTACTGCCTTAAGAAAGAACTTTTATATGCCACTGTCTTTGTCTCATTATATAAATTTTACTTCCTCCAGCCCCCCCAAAAATTCCCACTTATGGTAAAAGGAATTCAAATAGATAAGTGAACCTTTAAAAATTACTTTCTAATGAAATTAAAGTGAAAAATAAGGGGTAACAAATAAAGTGAAAAGTAAACTGGGTCAGCCATTTTTAACATAAAAACCAGGAAATTATTTAAGATATTTAGCCATAGTTTAATTTAAATATTAAATCTAATTAAACACAGTTCCTCCATAAGGAATTTTAGGCTTAAAACAATTGTTTTCTAAACCATCTAGTATTAAAGTTTTGGAATCTAGTCTACTGTTTACTGTGCTTTTCATACAATCATGCAGACAGCACCTCTCCCCCAGAAACAGCGACACCAGGCCCTTGAGGAACCATATCAAATTTCCCTCCCTCACCAGGTCAGTCCTATAGATAAAGTCTCTACTTCTTGTCTCTAGGTCCAATTACTCCAGCCAATTTTTGTTCTATTATAATATTTATTATATTCTATAGAGGAGAGGGATCATTTTCTTTAATTGTGCAGCTGGTGACACACTCATAGGAGATCAATAAAGCTAAACTCCTGAAATTCCACAAAATTGTAGATCAGTGATAAGCTGACGTTTTTCCCTCCATTTACCTATTTTACAGAGTTATGACAATTCAAATAATAATCGTATGAATAAGTCTGTGCTAATATATTTAAAATTTTACATGAAGCACAGAAATTTTACATATTTACAAATTACATATTGTGTATGTATATGTAGAATAGAGAGAAAAAGTGAGAAAGGGAAAATATTAAATATTTATAAATATATGGAGTGATAGCACAGCGGTAGGGCATTTGCCTTGCTTGCTGCCAGTCAGGCCGAGCTGGGTTCAATTCCTCCGCCCCTCTCGGAGAACCCATCAAGCTACTGGGAGTATATCACCCGCACGGCAAAGCCTGGCAAGCTACCCGTGATGTATTCAATATGCCAAACACAGTAACAAGTCTCAAAATGAAGATGTTACTGGGTCCACTCGAGCAAATCAATGAACAATGGGAGGACAATGCTACAGTGCTTCAGTATATATGCTTAAGTGTTCTAAGTAAAAATTAAAATAGCACTGTCCTCCCATTGTTCATCAATTTTGCTCGCATGGACCCAGTAATGTCTCCATTGTGAGACTTGTTACTCTTTTTGGCATATGGAATATGGCAGGGGTAGCTAGTCAAGCTTTGCCGTGCAGGCGAAATACTCTCGATAGCTTGCTGGGCTCTCCAAAGGGGCGGAGGAATTGAACCCAGGCCGGCCATGTCAGCTGCACGCAAGACAAATGCCCTACCTGCCGTGGTATTGTGCCAGCTCGCTTTGGCAGCACATATACTAAAATTTAAAATAATGTAATAAAATATCTTTTGATGTTAAAAATGTTGCTTGACCATACATAGAGTATTAAACATAAATGGAGTGGAGTGATAGCACAGCAGGTAAGGCGTTTGCCTTGCACGCGGCCAACATGGCTGACCAAGGTTCAATTCCTCCTCCCCTCTCGGAGAGCCAGCAAGCTACTGAGAGTATCTCGCCCACACAGCAAAGCCTGGCAAGCTCCCCGTGACATATTCAATATTCCAAAAACAGTAGCAACAAGTCACAAAATTTGTTGTGAGAAGTTACTGGTGCCCGCTAGAGCAAATTGATGAACAACAGGGGGACAGTGCTACAGTACTAACATCCTTAACAAGCTGAAAATAGATACTCTTCTCTTCTCCACTCACATAGTACCTGTTTACCACATTCCTCATTTTTATAGCATACATTTTTGTACGTTTATTTGGAGGAGAGAGATGTGAGGTGTTTGGGACACACCAGTTGGTACTCAGGGCTTGCTCCTGGTTCTGTGCTCCAGGTTCACTCTATGCTCCCATATCACTGGTGATTCTTGGGGAATCATGGGGTACAGTTGATGAGACCCAGGTTTATGCATGTAAAGTAAGAACCCTAACACCAATACTGTCTCTCCAGCCCCTATATTATATTTTGTTCCTTTATTTCATAAGTTAAATATTTATTTGGGGACTGTGATTTACAAAATTGGTCATAATAGAATTTGAAGTGTATATTGTTCCAATAACAATTCTGTCACTAGAGCCAGCTTCCCTCTACCAATGTCTCCTATTCCCTCTCATATCCCCTGAGCCTCCTAAACAGGCAACGATAATTAAATTTGATTGTAGTTTTGGTCTCTTGTTTACCATATTGTTGGTCCTGTGCTTTAGATATATACACAAATTACCCCCCTATCCCTTTAGTGTCTGGGTCTCCGAACCCTCCCCTTGTTTCCTCTAGTCCACCTTGTCTAACTTCCCCTCTTGATTTTTTTCATTCTCTGTTCTTGGTAATTTTATAATCTAGGCCCAAAAGTAACATTGGAATTCCCCTGTTATACCTTGCATGTTATTGACTTGTTATTTGATATAAACCACGGATAATTGAAATCATCAAGTATCTGTCCTTCTTTTTCTGAATCACTCTGCTTAACATGATATCCTCCAGTTCTATCCAAGTTGCAGTGAACTGCATGATTTCATCATTCGTTGCAGCTGCATAACATCCCATTCTGTGTATATACCGCAGCTTTATTTTCCACTCATCTGTCACTGGATATCTGGATTGATTCCATAACCTCGTTATTGTACTAAGTGCTGTAATGAATAATGGTGTGCATATGTCTTATTGAATGAGTGCCTTTCTGTCATAGAATTTCTTCTTAAATGTTCTGTATTTCAGAATTATATTTCATTTCCAACTGAGCACAATTAAAGTGTTTTTACTATGGATATTGCAGTATAAAAATCAATACTCGTTAAAAGAAGTACAATACATAAAGGTTAACTGAAAATTCTTGCATCCAAATTATAAAAAAACACTGTAATACTCAAATTGAACAGGAAAAATTAAGAACAAGCACATATTTTTTATTCTAGCATCACTGCATAATTTAATGTCTTATTCTAACAAAATTTGATTATCTTAAATATGTATTATTATTCATTGATTGATCAATTATTTTTACAATAGAGTGATATCATTTCTTTTTTATATGAACTATGCTACACCATCCTCGGTTCTAGAGTACCAGGATCCCGCTATTATTATTCCTACATACACCCCTCCCAGCATATTCATCTCACCGTTCTAGTGACCATATTTCATGATTGCTTCAATTTAAGGATTGAGAAATCCCTTGCTCTTTTTTCTTTATACCCACAAATAAGTGAGACAGTCTTGTGCTTGTCTTATTCTTTCTGATTCACTTCACTTAGCAAGCCTCCCTCCATGTCCATTTAAGTTGCAGCAAATAGCAAGATGTATCTTATCTCAAAGCTGAGTCTTGTTCCACTGTAGATATAGACCAAATTTTCTTTATCCACTTGTCCTTTGCTGGGCCTTTGGGTGGTTTCCAAATCTAGGCTATTTTAAATGATGCTGTGATGAACATTGATGTGCATTTGTTTGTTTGTTTGTTTTATTTTCAGAGAAATGTGTTTGTGTTCTTGAGGGCTGATGGCCAGAAATGGAATGACAGGATCAAACAGAAGCTTTGTTTGTAAATTTTTGAGAAGTTTCCAAACCACTGCAACTAATAGTTTCTCAACACTTTTTTTTTGTAGACCATTCTCACTGGTTCGACATGAATATATTATTGTACATTTAACTTGTATTTCTCTGATAATAAATCATATGAATGATTTTTCATATGTCTGTTGGTCATATTTATTCCATATTTGAAAAACTGTCTGTTCTTTATCCATATTTATGATGTTTGTTGAGCTTTTGTTGTTGAGTTTTATCAAATTTTAAAGCATATATGTGAAAGAAATATGTCTAAAATATGAAGCCACCCCACTTATTAGGAGAAAATATAAACATATCACATATCAGGGCCGGAGCGATAGTACAGCAGGTAGGGCATTTGCTTTGCACACAGCCAATCCGGGTCTGACTCCCAGCATCTCATATTATACTATAGCACTGCCTGGAGTAATTTTTGAGTGTAAAGCCAGGAATAACCCCTGAGTATTGCTGGGTGTGACCCAAAAAGCAAAAGCAAAACATAACAAAGAAAACAAAAACCCTCACATATCAAAGTTCTGATACTCAAGATAGATTAATTCTCAATTTCTACAATGGTAACCCAATAATTAGTTATTTTCAAATGGTCATATATACAGGACAAAAATGTTGACCAATGCAATAGCTTAAAAAGTCTTATCTGAGGGGCCAGAGACATAGTGACTCCAAAACAGAAACAAATAATAAATTGCAAATCATATCCATTCTACCCATTTCATGTATGTAGCTTATAGTAGAAATTTCACATTTTCCCATGTTTAGTACTCAATAAAAAGAGTACTATTCCTCCAGGATAAAAATGCGTATAGTTCATCTATATTGCATTATTTACCACACAAAGCTTATCACAATGTCTTGAGTTTAGTAAGAGCTAAATGAATGTGTTTTGAGGAGATGACTAGACCAGATTTTTCAGGTATCTATTGCTTTAACTTGTGTGTATGTGTATAATTATCTTCCTCCTGTCTCAGGCACTGAAAAATATGCCTTAATACACCACTACTCATTAATTACTATTACTGCTAATCAAACTGAAGGAAAATAGGACATGAAAGATGAGAAATGAGAAAACTGAAATGAGGTGTGATTTCATTATGATTATCTTTAGATTACTAAAATGGGTAATCATTAGTTTGACTTTAAAGGAATAATAGAATAATGAGTAGAAAGTTTAATAGTTTGATTCCCATCATCACTTCACATACCAAGAACATGTCAGCAGCATTGCCAATGTGGAAAAACAAAGTACCCGTATTAAAGAATCTCCTCTCTAGCCATTGCAAGGCTGCAAAGGGAAAGGAAGAAGGAGAAGAAATTTGAGAAGTATCCTCCTTCTTTTGACTATGCTGTCTAATGACTAGTCTTTTTTTTTCTAATATGCCCTCAGGTAGTTAATATTTAGTTGACAGACCAGGACAAATGAATATGTTTATTGAGCTATTAAATTTATAAAGAAGCTCATTATAAGTAAAAAAATTATCAGATAGGGGCTGGAGGTAGGGCATTTGCCTTGCACGCGGCTACACTTGGTTCGATTCCCAGCATCCCATATAGTCCACTGAGCACCACCAGGAGTAATTTCTGAGTGCATGATCCAGTCATAACAACCATCCATCGCTGGGTGTGACCCAAAAAAGCAAAAAAAAAAAAAGTTAAATTAATGTTCATAATAGCTAAAAGAAAGACAGTTTTAGGGAAAATGGTATAGAGTCCTCAAAAATTGGAAATAGAGGATAAATGGTATAGAAAAGAATAATTTTATTTCTAGTGTACATGTATTTAAAATGAATCCAAAATACAATGAATTGGGGCTGGAGCAATAGTACAGTGGGTAGGGCATTTGCCTTGCATGCGGCCAACCCAGGTTCGATTCCCAGCATCCCATATGGTCCTCTGAGCACCGCTAGGAGTAATTTCTGAGTGCATGAGCCAGGAGTAAACCCTCTGCATCGCCAGGTCTGACCCCAAAAGCAAAAAATAAATAAATACATAAATAAATAAATAAAATATAATGAATTAATTTAATAAAATGCCCTGTGTTATTTACATTGATTTTAGTTACATTAGTACTGCAAAATATATTGTATTTTGTCAAGTTGATTATTCTTTCTGTCTGTTTGTTCATGGGCCTTATTAAACTGTGATTGGTGCTTACTCATGGGTTTGAAATCCTATTCAGTCCTGGCAGTTATCCTGAGACTATATGTGATGCCAGGGATCAAACTTGAGTCGCCCATGACAGTATTGACCTGGGCTCAGCAACACCTCACTTGCCGAACCATAGCTCCAATCATTGAATATTCTAATTTTTAAGATTCTTCATCAAGTTGAAAATTTCTCCTGTGGACAGTTAATATTACTTTATATATTATGTCTATTCATTGTATATTGATGGTACAATAAAATAAGTCATATATTAATTCAACAAATATAATAACAAGGTAAATCTACAAGTCCTTTTCTGCTTATCCGTGATGAATTTACGTCTTTATTTGTTTTTTGAGCCACAATTGACAGTGCTCAGGTATAACTTAGAATGGTTCTCAGAGCCATTCCTGGCAGAACTCAAGGAACCAAGTAGAAATAGTAATTAAATATAGGTATCCTGCACTTAGAGCACATCCTCTAGCTATATGAGCCCACTTTGGCTTC
Source organism: Sorex fumeus (assembly GCF_029834395.1). Taxonomy (NCBI): domain Eukaryota; kingdom Metazoa; phylum Chordata; class Mammalia; order Eulipotyphla; family Soricidae; genus Sorex; species Sorex fumeus. The sequence continues at coordinate 9,268,221 of NW_026606188.1, forward strand.
TGAGACTCTATGTGATGCCAGGAATCAAACTTGAGTCATCCATGACAGTATTGAACTGGACTCAGTAAAACCACACTTGTCAAACATATTGCTCCAATGACTGAATATTGTAATTTTTAAGAATCGTATGTCTAGTACTGATATAACATCAGTCTTTTAAATATTTACAGTAAAATTTCATAAATTAACTAATATCTTCAGTACTTGAATACTTAAGTACCATTCAAAATAGTTCCAGGTAACAATGAAAAATACAATACCCCATAGCTTTGTTACCACAATGAAAATAAAAGGTTTATAAGGATAGTGATTGAGAAGGCTTATTAAAAGAATTTGCTTTCCCATAATAATTGCCACCCTTAGATCATAGAAGGAATTTTTTTCCAGCTCATCTTTTTTTTTTTATTAGTGAAACACCATGAGGTACAGATGTAGACTTACAAACATTTGTGCTTGGGATTCATTTATACAATGCTCGAGCACCCATCCATAAACCAGAGCCCATTCTCTACCACCAATGATCCCAGTAGTTCCTCCCACATCCCCACCCCATTCTCCGCCACCCCACCCAGCTTCTGTGGCAGGGAATTTCCTTTTGCTCTATCTTCCTTTAGGGTGTTAGGGTTTGCAATAGAGGTATTGGGTAGCCATCGTGTTTGGTCTATAGTCTACTTTCAGCATGCATCTTGCATCCTGAGCAAGTCCTCCAAACATCCTTCACTTGGTGTTCCCTCTTCTATCTGAGCTGCCTTTTCCCCGAACATTGCTGCCAGCTTCCAAGTCATGGAGCAGACCTCCTGGTACTTATCTCAACTATTCTTGTGTGTTCGACTACCATTCTGTTACTTTATATTCCCCAGATGAGTGCAGTCTATCTATGTCTGCCCCTCTCTTTCTGACTCATTTCACTTAGCATGATATTTTCTTTTTAGAACACTGTATGTAAATTTCATGACTTTTCTTTTCTAACAGCTGCATAGTACTCCATTGCCTAGATGTACCAAAGTTTCTTTAACCAGTCATCTGTTCCCAGGCACTCAGGTTGTTTCTAAATTTTGGCTATTGTGAACAGCGCTGCAATGAACATACAAGTGCGGATGTCATTTTGACTGTACTGTTTTAACTCTCCAGGATATATCCCAGGAGTGGCATTCCTGGGTCAAATGGGAGCTCAATTGCTAATTTTTTTGAGAATCATACATCCTGTTTTCGAAAAGGGCTGAACCAGTTGGCATTCCCACCAGCAATGAAGGATGGTCTCTTTCTTGCCACATTCGCACCAACACTGGTTGCTTTTGTTCTTTTGGATGTAGGCCAGTCTATGTGGTGTGAGATGATATCTCATTATTGTTTTGATCTGCATCTCCCTTTAATCATAGTGATGTAGAGTATTTTCTCGTGTGCCTTTTTTACATTCAGATTTCTTTTTTGAGAAAGTTTCTGTTCATTTCATATCCCCATTTTTTGATGGGGTTGGATGTTTTCTTCTTTTGGAGTTCAACCAGTGCGTTGTATATCCTTGATCTCAACCCCTTATCAGATGGATATTGAGCGAACATCCTTTCCCATTTTGTAGGCTGTCTTTATTTTGGTCAGTGTTTCTTTTGACGTGCAGAGGCTTCTTAGGTTAAGATAGTCCCATTTGTCTATCTCTGTATTCACTTGCTTGGCCAGTGTTGTGTCCTCTTTGAAGACACTGTTAGCCTCAATGTTGTGGAGGGTTTTGCCAACCTTGTCTTCAATGTACCTTATGGACTCCACTCGATGTTGAGATGTTTAATCCATGGCTTTTTGTTTGTTTTTTGGGGGTCACACCTGGCAATGCACAGGGGCACAGGGGTTACTCCTGGATCTGCACTCAGGAATTACTCCTGGGGGTGCTCAAAGGACCATATGGAGAGAGTGGAAATCATTTTCTTGTCCCTGATCTTAGAGGGAAAACTCTTAATTTTTCCCCATTGAGGATGATGTTTGCCGTATGCTTGTGGCAGATGGCTTTAACTGTATTGAGGGAAGTCCCTCTATACCCATTTTTGCAAGGGTTTTTATAGTAAAAGGGTGTTGGATCTTGTCAAATGCTTTTTCTGCATCTATTGATATAATCATATGTATTTTATCCTTTTTGTTGATATGATGGATTCTGTTGACTTATGATAACTTATTTGGACTGCTAAGAAGATGGTTGGTCTTTAATTTAAATAGAAAAATTTTGGTGACTGGGACTAAACTATCGAGTGTTCCAAAGTCTATCTAATTTTTGTTTCTTATATATAAAGATTTTTTTAATTTGGCCTTTTTCTTTGGCTTTTGAACCACACATGTCTGTAGTCAGGGCTTACTCCAGGATCTATGCTCAGGATTCACTCCTGTTGAGGCCTTGGGAAACGCATAGGGAGAAGGGATTGAACCTAGGTTGGCAACATGCAACGCAAATGCCCCACCAACTCCAGTATGGCTCAGGATCCACTATAAGAAATTTTTTATCATGTATTCTGTATAAAATAAAATTGGAATATCTTGTTAAAATATATTTGACAAAATGGGACTCAGGTAAATTATCTGAAAGAATGAATACTGTAAAAATGTATTATTAGAAATTTTGGATGGGGAGAGACTAAAGCAGTTATTGCCAGTAGAGGTACAGTGTGTGTTTTCAAAAGCTGGCAGTGCTCTATCTCACTTGCCTCTAGTGTTCAGTGGTCTTGAGCTGCTTCCCCCAACCCAGGAAGGCTGACGGCAATGGGTAGGTAGTCAAAGTAAGGAACAAGGGCCAGGCTGGTTGGTATCAATTGTACTTTATTCCAATCTCCACTCCCTTTCTGTTTCTCTCTTGAGCCTGAGCAAACTCTGATCTTACAGTCTTCGTTTATATAGCAATCATGTATGGTGGTGACACAAAGATGGGGAGCACATCAACAAAGAGAGATAAGAACATTATTCCAGGAGATCAATTTAAGGATAAAATCTCATCTAAAGAGATTACTCCAGATTACTAGGAGATCTGCTTAAGGGTAGGATCCCAATGTGGGTGTGTTCTTTTCTCAACTGGTAACCCACTTAAATAGTTGTAGTAAATCTACTTCTAATATCTCTAGCAATGACATTCTGTATGAGCACAGTAAGAGATATAAACTTAAGGTTTGGATCCTCCTGAGGATATCCATGAGAATATATAGTGAGTCCTAAGGTCAGGTTAGTCTTCCTAACCCCAGCAGGGTTCTAGTCTTCCTAACCCTAATCTCATCGATACTTTTGGATCATGACAGGATTTGTCTATTTCCATGCCCTCAACTTGTAGTTGAGTATTGTGGCTCTTTGACCTGGCCCATTTCGATGCCAGGGTAGCTCACAGATTGCCCTGGGTCGATTCAGTCCTTCTTAGGGACCCTGCTTTTGGGTTATTAGTAAATATGGAAAATTGAGTCAAGAAAGCAGATGCCGGGGATATGGTTCTGCCAGCAGGTCAATCTGTACCAGTGACGCAAGTGCATCAGCAGCCTCATGGCGCCCTCAGACTTCTAGATATCCCAAAATTGCTGCTGTGCCTTTCGCCAGACCCCAAAAACTTGGGCCAAAGTTTACCAAGAAAGTAAAGGGCCAAAAGTTAAGTATGCAGGACACACACCACAAACCACCTCCGGCTCAGCAATGTAATTGGAGGCATGGCCTCTCTGGTTCCTGATTGAACTGCTTAATGGCCATGATCCCAGAGACTCAGAAACAAATCTCGAAATCCAATGGCTTTTGGCAGAAATGCATACGGTCCCTTTAGTGCTGGGCCACCCCAGGTAGGAATAAGTTTTGTGCCTTGGCTTGTTCTCCCTGGCGGCCTGGTGGCCATCATCCTCCAGAGGCCACTGAACAGTCAGGTTTGGGCCTGAGGTGATGAGACACGTGGGGTCTCACAGGATGGGGGTGGAGCCAGCCCTTTCCTCCCTGTGCTAACGAGACCCCGAGTCGCCATCCATGAACAGCCCCTGTGGCTCCTGATCAAGCTACGTAATGGCTATGATCCCAGAGACTCAGAAACAAATCTCAAAATCCAGCGGCTTTTGGCAGAAATGTGTCTAAACTGCACAGTAGGTTACTGTCACCAGGCCACCCCAGGAGAAAAGGGTGTTGCCCCTCCGCCTGCTCCCCCAGGCAGCCTGGGGGCCACCATCTTCCAGAGGCCATTAGACAGTGAGGTTTGGGCCCGTAGTGAAGAGACACACGGTGCTTCATGGGATAGGGGTGGAGCCGGCCCTTTCCTCCCCATCCCAATGAGACTCTGAGTGAAACGGCCTCTCTGGCTCCTGATCAAGCTACTTAACAGCCATGATCATAGAATCTCAGAAACAAATCTCAAAGCCCAATGGCTTTTGGCGGGAATGCGTGTGGGCCACACAGTAGGTTACTGGCTCTGGGCCACCCCAGGTGGGAATAGGTTTTGTGCCTTGGCCTGCTGCCCCTTTGGTGGCTCAGTGGCCTCCATCCACCAGAGGCCATTGGACAGTGATGTTTGGGCTCGCAGTGACGAGAAATGTGGGGATTCATGAGATGGGGGTGGAGCCGGCCCTTTCCTCCCCATCCCAGTGAGACCCTGAGTTGCCTCCCACAAATGGCCTCTCTGGTTCCTGATCAAGCTGCTTAATGGCCATGATCCCAGAGACTGAGAAACAAATCTCCAAACCCAGCGGCTTTTGGCAGAAATGCGTATGGGCCACTCAGAAGGTTACTGTTGCTGGTCCACCCAATGGGGGAAAGAGTGTTTTCCCTTGCCTGTGACCCCTACGTGGCTCGGTGGCCGCCATCTTCCAGAGGCCATTGGACAGGTTTGGGCCCGCAGTGAAGAGGCACGTGGGGTCTCATGGGATGAGGTTGGAGCCGTTCCTTTCCTCCCTGTCCCAACGAGACCCTGAGTTGCAACCACAAACAGCCTCTCTGGCTCCTGATCAAGATACTTAACAGCCATGATCACAGAGTCTCAGAAACAAATCTTGAAACCCAAAGGCTTCTGGCAGGAGTGCTTGTGGGCCATGAAGTAGGTTACCGGTTCTGGGCCACCCCAGGTGGGAATAGGTTTTGTGCCTTGTCCTGCTCCCCCTTGGCAACTTGGTGGCCTCCATCCACCAGAGACCATTGGACAGTCAGGTTTGGGCCCGCAGTGATGAGACACGCGGGGACTCACAGGATGGGGGTGGAGACGGCCCTTTCCTCCCCACCTCAACAAGACCCTGAGTCACTGCCCACGAACGGCCTCTCTGGCTCCTGATCAAGCTGCTTAATGGCCATGATCCCAGAGACTCAGGAACAGATCTCGGAACCTAGCAGGTTTGGGCAGGAAATCTCTCCAGATTTAATTGTTAAAATTTCGGAATTTCAAAATTGCGCAGCCACTACTGCAACCATGTGGCATCATATATTATTTATGAACAGCAATAGTAAACAAATTGTCTACTGTTGCCTTTTCGGCAGATCTGAGTGTTGGGGTAAAATTCCAAATAATAATGGTGGGTGTGGTGTCTAAATGTTGAATGTGATCAAATTATAGAGAGAGTGATTTGGAAGTCATCTGCCTCACAGGTAGGGGGAAGTTGTGGGATGGGGTATACTGGAGTTTTGGGTGGTGGAGAATGGGAACTGGTGCAGGTATGGGTGTTTCATTGTAAGGCTGAGACTTAAACCTGAAAGCTTTGTAACTGCTCTCATGGTGATTCAATAGATAAAATTATAAAAAATGGGGGGAAAAAAGTAAGGTGGAGTTTATGCAAAATTCAATCAGCCTAATCAGTGGCTGAATAAGTAGCAGTACTCCAACATAAAAAAAAAAAAGAAAGAAAATGCCCAGAAGTAAATATTATTTGGAGTCAATCACCCAAGTTACAAAATCATAATATTAACTGTTTTCCTGTGTCCATACCTTAAAGGACATTGCTTTAAGGTAAACTATGCAAAAGACAGAGAAAAGTGATATTTAACTTACAATACAAGTTCAATGTTCTAAAATTATCTGATCTTACAAGTTAACAGAATCGTATTGGGGGAAATGTGATTAACTGGTTGGGGAGGAGAGCATAGAGAAGAGTTTACAGATAAACAGAGGAATGGGAGTGCCTCGGGAGCACTGTGGTGGGTGTAACCCGTTAAACCCAAGCTCCCTGTGGCAAGGGAGAAAGAACAAACCAATGTTATCCTACAGTACAGAGCTCAGCATTAGGAGTAAGATCTAAGAACAACTAGAATGGGATATCCTGACAAAACAACAGAAAAAACCCACGTGCACTGTCAAGGGCAATTTCTAAGCACAGAGCCAGGACTTGGTACATCCAGAGCAGAGTATGCTATGGCTCAAAAACTATCAATTACAAATATCGGGTTTAAGAAGATATTATAATCAATTTATAAAAGATGCATTTAATTAGTTATCATCTAGGTCGAGAGATAGTATAGGGGGTATGGCACCTTTCTTGCATGCATCAGTTTGGGTTTGAGCCTTTGCACCCCAAATACTCCCCTGAATCTTGCTAGGATTGATCCCTGAGTGCAGAGCAAAGAGTCAGCCCTGAGGACCAGGTGTGTCCTCCCTCACCAAAATTAACCATTATCAATAAAATGTTACAAATGTAAGAAGAGTTACAAAGTTATCATAACATAAGTCAAATTTAAAAAATTATCACTATAAAATTCAACAATTATGTGCACACAATTTTGTCTATATTAAATCTTGACTATATAATAATCATTGGGAGTCCATAATAAGCTGACAAAAGTTGCTGGATGGTTGATTTTACATAGCATAAAGATACAGAATTAAGGTAGTGTGTTGGATATTCCTAGTAGAATGAACTCTGTGTCTAAGAGGTAATTTAGGGAATAGCTAAATGTGCGACTCACTTTGCTTTATCTCTATCTTACAGGTGAACTTTGAATACACACTTATTCTCCTAAAAATTAACCAGACAACTCAAAAACTAAGCATACACACAATAGAATACCTTTTAACTATAAGAAAATATAAAATTTTGTCTTTTGTTGCAATATGGATTATATGGTGTCATGTCATGAAAAATATGTCAGAGAGAAAAAGATAAATAATCTCACTTATATGTGATATAAAAAAATAAAACAAGAATGTCACCAAATTCCCAAGGAGAACAAACTAATACACAGACTCTGAGGACAGATCTGAAGTTACTAAAAGATATGGAGAAATGGGTGGCAAGGGTTGTGTCAAGAGCAGAGGGGTGATATTACTACGTGACATTGGGCATGTTGTAGTAGCACTTTAACCCTAAAAATTATAACCATTTGCACTTTGTAAGTGAGGCTTTCCCTAAAAAAAATATTTTGCAATTATAATGTTGTGAAATGATGTTATCTAATGTAAATGATTACATTCTGTTACAAAAAAGAAAAAGTCTTCATTCTTTGCAAGGCTTTAGTTATTTAAATAAATTATTCTAATTGGAAACAGACATAGTGTTAACAATTCAAATGTTTCTACATGATTTATTATAAGTAAACAGATTTTCTATCTGACTCTACTCCTTCAATATTTTCTTACCTTCTAAAGCAACAACTTTTCATTCTTCTCTTTGCCAAAGGAAGTTAATAAGATGAAATTTTTATATTTTTGAATTTTACAGCTTATTTTATACATGTACTATGAAAATGTGAATCATATTTTTTCTCCCCTTTGATTTACTTTTAGATATACTTCCAATCTACCCACATTAAGGTGCAAAAATAGTATTATAATTTTTGGAAGAACAGTATTCTGTTAGCAATTGTTGAGACAATTCAATGAAACAGTTTCCTTTTCTGAACAACTTTTTTTTTCTTTCACTTAATCACTTAATCACTTAACTTCCCGTTAATCGTTGATTTGCTCGAGCGGGTGCCAGTAACGTCTCCATTTGTCCCTGTTGTGTGCTAGTGTAGCCCAATGGCATCTGTTTGCTCTAGGAACATGAAGAGCCTCAAACTGATCGTTCATGATCTTGATGAAGAAGTCTGACCATCTGGTAGGTGGGAGGCCACGCGGTCTTTTGACATCCCATGGAATCCAGTCGGTAACAGCTCTACTCCAGCGGTCATCTTTAAATCTCATTACGTGACCAGCCCATCTGATTTTTGACACCTTGGCAAACGAGACAGCGTCCCTGATTCTTGATCATCGACGGATGTCAGAACTCCGTTTTTCTTTCAAGTTAGCAAATATTATGACCTTTCATTTCTTGCCCCCAAGTAAGGCCCCTACATCATTTTAGCAATGCTGAGAAGACCCTTTCCAAAAAAAGTTTACTTTAAAAAAATAACTTATTAATTTTTTGGTTTGGGGGGCACACTTGGTACTGCTCAGGAATTACTTCTGGATCTGTGTTCAAGGATCACACCTGCACACCATATGAGTTACCAGATGAGCCCAGATGAGCCACACCCATGGCAAGTCTCCTCACTATATGTTGTACTACCTCTCTGGTCCCAAACTTTCATTTTTTAAAGAAAACTTCCTCAAAAAATCTGTTGACTTTTGTTCCTTGTTTGTTCATCAGTACACCTGAATTGGACTCCTTTATTTGATGCATTACAAATTTAAAATATTCATTAAGTAGTGGGTCAACTCAACCTACAGAGCTATAATAGAATACTGATAAAATGGAAGAGATGTGAGGTAGAAATACCTGAGGGAACTGTCCCTGGATGATTTCATCAGTACATGTCAAGGCATATTGATTCAGCTTGCTATGCCATGCTTTCCTTTTATTTTTTGATCTTGGTAGAACCTAAGGTAAATTTGTATATATAAATAAAAATAATGTGGGACAATTAAAATTGTTCTGTACTTCTAATTTTGTTATTTAACTTTATATTATAAATAAATAAATATTATTCAAAGCTTTAAAAACACCTGACTTCTTATTCTAGCTTTTTATCGTTCTCTGAGAAGTGTTAACTTACAATCATCTGTGTGTGCTGCGGGGGAGGTGGGAGAGGAGGTGGTGTTACGGCTTCCCTCAGCAGTTCGTTGGGAATCACTCATTCCTGCTTGGACTATAGAATGCCAGAATACAGTTGGAGTAGAACTCAGGCAGAGCCAAGTAGTTTAACCTCTGCACTTTCTTTCAGGTTCCAGGATTTTGTTTTGCTTATTTGGGAGCTATGACTTGTCCTGCTGAGGGAGTACTCCTGGGTATGTGTGTAATCCAAAAGACAAATTACGAAGGGCCACAGTGGCTGTTTCTCACCACCTGTGTTCTATGGTCTCACGCTGCTTCCCCCACCAGGGGTGGCCGATGGTGATGGGTGGACAAAGGAGGGAATGAGGGCCAGGCAGGTTGGTATAACTTTCAGTTTATTCCAATCTCATCTCCATTCTCCTCTGATTCTCCTCTGGATCGTCCCCTTCCGCGACCAATCCCCCTTATCCTCCTCTTAGATCCTGCTCCTCAATACTTCTTCGTGCTTCTGCTCCCTATCCCCCTTATTCCCACCCGCTCTTACATTCTTAGTTAAATCCCAAATCATGAGGGGTTGGGGTAATAATTACATGTAGGTGTGGTCATATAATCAACAGAGGCAAAGTCTTTCCCTCAGGGGAATCTTCTTCTAGGACAGATTTTCATTCAGTAAGATGGGCCACCCAAGAGTGAAATTCCATCTATGGGTGTGCTTCTTCTTTCCTAGTCCAACAGACATATAAACATTCATAATATTAGTCATTTTTCATGGACATAGTAAGAGATACATTAAGCTTATAGGATAGCTCTCTTGGGGACATCTCGCTATAGATCTCAGACTACAGTGCTCAGGCCAGATTAGTCTTTCCCAATCCCAGCATGTTCCTAATTCAGTTGTTACATTTTGGTTCATGAAAGAATTTGTCCATGATCATACTGTTAACTTATAGTTAAGTATTTTGGCGTTTTGGCCTGGTCCATTTCAATGCCAGAGTAACTTGCAGACTGCCCTGGGTCCATCTGGTTCCTCGTTGGGACCCTGCTTTTGGGATGCTTGAAAGTAAGGGCAACTGAAGCTTACATCGAGAAAGCAGATGCCAAGGAGTGAATATTATTTGAAGTTAATTAAGTCCCAAGTTACGAAAGCATAATATTACCTGTCTTCCTGTGTCTATACATAAAGGACACTATTCTAAAGTAAGTATGCAAAAGACATAAGGAGAAGAGAAAGACAATATTTAGCTTACAATACAAGTTCAGGACCTTAGAAAGATCTGACCTAATAAGTTAACAGAGTCTGATTATGGGATACAGGTGATAGATCGGTTGGGGAAGAGAGCACAGGGAAGAGTTTACAGATAAACACAGAGGAATAGAAATGCATCAGGAGCACTATGATAAACCTAAGCTCCCTGTGGCACGGGAAACAGGACATACTATCCTAAAATATTTAGAGCTATATTTGAAAAACACAGAGAAATGGAGGTGCTTCAGGAACATTGTGATGGGTATTACTCCGTAAACCCAAACTCCATGTGGCAGAGGAGAAAGCATAAACCAATGTTATCCTACAACATGTGCTCAGGGGATCATATGTTATGTCTGGGAATAGAAATGGTGTAAGATACATGCACTTACTGTCACTGCCTATATAATCTCCATGACCCAGAACTTTTACTTAATATTACCTGTAAACTTGCAGATATTTTCTTTTCCCAGGTTCTAAATCTCACAATATTATAATAGGATGAGAATTCATTTGTATCTAGTTTTTGAAGTACTTTTTTACTTTATTTTTTTTAATTTCTTAAACCTGTAGGGCAGAAGGTTGTAAGTTAGGTTGTAAGTTAGGTTACAACCTAACTTATTAACCAGTTCCAAAATTAGTTATTGATTTTATTCACAGTTTAATTTATTACTTGTTGAAGGAAGGAATAGTAGTAACATCTAATTTTTTTTCATGTGAAAGGGTAATTGAAAGCTCCAATAATTTTTTTCAGCTTCTTGTGTTTGCGTGTTTGTCTGTCTTCTACATTTGATTTTTTCTGCTTTTCCATTAATCATTGACTACCTTGTTATATTCATTGAATAGCTCTCAGATTTTTAGTAGGGGTGTTATATTAAAAACTCTTGGCAAATGTAGGTGACACATGTGAGACAGTAAGGGAAAACCAAACCACCCTAAGAAATAAATGAGGCGGGAATACAGTTGAACATTTGAATCACTTTCCTTGAATGCAGCCAACATGCTGGGAACACTCGACCTTGTATAATCCCCAGGATAGCTCTAGGAGTGATCCCTGAGCACAAAATCAGGAAGAATCCTTAAACATCATAAGATGTATCATCTCAGCCAAAAGGAAAAAAATAGAATCATAAAAGATTATCTTGTGTGTCTAGAGTGAGCAACTTTTGTGTGTTCCTGGTACTCCTGCCCCCATCCAAAAAGAAAGGTGAGAGAACTTTGGAAAACCAGTTTCAGTAAGTTGGTAGAATAGACTCAGTGAACAGAACACTGATCTTATTTCACTTTTTTCAAAACCCATATTAATTCTGAACCTGCTAGATGGATAATTAGATGCCAGTGACACATATCATGTATGATAATCATATAGTCTTACACATTGTCCACTTTAGATCATTCCCAATTATTCCCAAACCCTTAAGGATATCCCTTCGCTTAAACCATTTCTAGGAAACTTTATCACAAAACCACCTTGGAGTCTCCCTTGACATGGCCACACCCATTCAGAGCATGCCCATTCTCTCTCACAAAGCCCTCTCCTGTCATCTGCCCTGTCTTCTTCAGCATCTTGTGCTAACAAAGACAAAGAACTGGTGAACAGCAGGGCCTGAAGCCTGCACCCTTCATTCCTGAGTGAGGTGGAGACTTTCCGTGGGATAAAATTCACAGCTTTTACTGACAGTAATCTAATCATCTGGAGTTGCAAACTTCTTTGTTTTCAGTACAAAACGTGGATACCGTCGTTTAACTCCTCCAACCTGGGAGGGTTTGATTTGCAATAAACCTGAATAAAATATACATCTCTCTCTCTTTTTTATCCATGCAAGCCATAGCTTTACTCTTTTGTCCTTTCCAGAAAAGGTATTTTTACATTTTCTTCTGGAAGAAGCTTTCTGCTGTGTAGTTTTAAAGAGGATGCTGGACCATCTATTAGCCTCTTAAACTACTACAACTGATCTTCATTGTAGCTACTTTTTTTATACCTAAGACCCAAAAGTACCCAGTGCTCTTAGTTCCCAAGGCTTCAGTGAATCCTGCAAGTTAAGAATGATCTTCTGGCATTAGGGAATTCGAATTTTGATTTCATTAACATGGTAATTCATTGTTTCTCACTGTTCCTTCTACATATAAGTTTTAAAATCTGTTCTTTGCCTACTTTTCTCTATTCTTGAAGTTTATTTGCCTATAATGTGTTCCTTTTTATTTCCTTTCAGTAGGATTTTATATCACAGTGAAATTGATATCAACAGTAAAATTCTTGTATTAACAGAAAATCCCACATTGCTTTGAGCAACAAAGATTCAAGACACTGGATCACAAGTATCCTAAATATGAAAAGTACAACATAAATTAGACTTTGCTAGGGATATTTTCCTCTACTAATGTAAATAATAAATACATTAAAAATAAGTTGATAAAGCCAGACTTAAGATAGGTTAAGATTTAAGAAGTTTTAAGATAATAGAAAATTTTTTGAATCTTATGAATATTTTGAATCTTATTTCATTGTTTTATGTATTTATTTATTTATTTATTTTGTTTTGCACTCATGCTAAGCTATGCTTATGACTCTGCACTCAGTGGTCATTCCTGGAGGGCTCAAGGAACAAAATGGATGCTGCACTGAACCCTGGTTGGTTGTGTGCAATGCAAATGACTTCCCTGTTGTACTGTCACTCTGACCCCAATAATCTTCTTTGAATTAAGAGGGGAAAGTGTTGAAAACTGCTCACACTCAGAGAAGTTATTAAAAGAAAATAAAACAAAGCATTTACTGTTCTTTGTTCCTTAGTAGTTTTACCTATTTCCGCTTAAAAGGAAAATCTGGTTTTTTGCAACCCATCACATGCAGCAGTTAGTCTCAAAGACAAATGTAAAGTCTAGTCTAATGCTTTCTGTTTTGTGTGATTTATAAAACCTCAATGCATAACCCAGTGCATAAATCTCCAAGCCTGCTCAGATTGGGACTGGGGCCTCCTCCATCTAGATCCACCATCTTCCAGTATGTAGGCGTTATACCCACTAACTGCTCCCGGCGCTGTGTAATCCCATCAACGACCAAGACCCAGAGATTATAAAATCCTGCTCCCGGAAGAGAACAGCACAGTCTCCTGCCACCGCGCCCCTTGGAGGTGGGTGGTTGAGTTTCCCTCCCCACCCTGAGCAGAGCCCTGGCAGCTGGAGACCTCCAGTTCCAGCCACTGCCATGCTTAAGACCACTCTCCACACGTTTGGATGAGCCTCACGCAAGAAGGGACCAGCAGAGGAACCCAGGTGTGCAGGACCCGGGGTGTACATCTTCAAGTCTGCTCAGATTGGAACTGGGACCTCCTCCACCCAGATCCCCCATCTTCCAGTATGTAGGTGTTACACCCACCAACTGCCCATGTAATCCCATCAACGGCCAGAGACTATATAACCCTGCTCCCGGAAGCGCACGGACACATTTGTGGCCACGTGACATCTTATTATCTAGTTCTTACTCTAGAGAACATGGCAGGCTACCAAAAGTATCCTGCCCACATGGCAGTCTGGCAAACTCCCCGTGGCGTATTCAATATGCCAAAAACCAGTAACAGCGATGGGTTCTCATTCTCCTGACCCTGAAAGAGCCTCGAATGTGGCACCTTTTAAAATCTCAGGGCTAGGATGAAGAAGACTTTAGTGGAGTCTGCTCGAGGCATTCAATGAACAACAGGATGACTGTGAATTGATTGACATTTGATAAAACATATCAAATGTGTTGTGTGAATTTAAAATTTGCTAGTTTTTATTCTTACAATAATTATATCCATTAACCCAATAACTATGTTTTTAAACACCTGATTGAGACTTGAAATGTTAATACTTATAACAACTGGCCATATTTCTGTAGTGATGAAAAGCTAATGTATGTATTTAACATACCTGTATTGTGAAAACTATAAAATGCAACTTCACTATAACAGTTTAGGGAGGTAAATGTCTTAACAGTAGTGTGAAATTAGTTTGTAAATTCACGTAAACAAATTCTTTGCAGAACTTCAATGTCATTTGATTTTGTGATTTTATGTTAATGTACTTGGGCTGGAGTGATAGCACAGTGGGTAGGGTGTATGCCTTGCATGCAGCCCACCCGGGTTTGATTCATCCACCCCTCTCAGAGAGCCTAGCAAGCTAGTGGTAGTATCCCACCCACATGGCAGAGCCTGGCAAGCTACCCGTGGCATATCCGATATGCCAAAACAGTCACAAGTCTCACAATGGAGATGTTACTGGTGTCTGCTTGAGCAAATCGATGAACAGTGGGAGGACAGTGCTACGGTGCAATGTTAATTTACTTAATCTTTGTTAACCTAGAAATGGTTGCTTATCAAATAAATATGAAATATTCACTGCTTTTATATGTACACATATGTAATACCAAAAAGAAACATTTATAGTTTTTGTACTTTGTGAAGTTACAATGCGCTATTATTTTTTGTTTGGCTTGAGGACCATATGGAGGTATCCAGGACTTACTCCTTATTCTGTGCTCAGAGATCACTCCTGATGGTGCTTGGATGATCATAAGTGGTGCCATGATTAAAACATGGGTTGGGTGCATGCATTGTCAGAGCATTATCCACTGCACAATCTCTCTGCCCAGCATTATGTTATAGATAGTATTAAAACTAAAACACAAAAAGACAATCCTCAACAGTTTTCAATAGACAAAATTTTTTTGTCAAGAAGTTTAAATTTTTATTGACTGATCCAGATCTAAATGACGCTTTAGCTATTTTTAAGGCTATGAACTTCCCAAATATTCTTCACATGATGCCTCAAGAATTAAAAAAAAAAGTCCTAAGTACTTGGTTCTTGATTTCTTCTGCATTATTTCAGAAAATTTTGTCTAACAAAATCAACAACTATGTGTACACATGTAAGCTTCTATTTCTCTGTATGATTTGACACAGAGAAAATTAAAATGGAAAGAAATTAAGTGATTTTTACCAAGTAGCATAGAATGCGATAATTTATGCAATATTGTTTATCTCTATCCATATTGTTTGGTGCCTTAAGGCTATTTTTTAAGGTGTAAGGGAGGTAGTACAGAAGTCCAAGTGCTTGCTTTGTATGCAACTGACTGGGGTTTGAAGACTGGCACAACCTACAGTCCCCCAGTGATTCCTGAGAGTAGAACAAAGTGTAAGCCCTGTAGTCTGCAGGATGAGACCCTCAAAACAAATAAACAACCGAGTGCTTTGAAAATACTTCAAAAATATCTTTGAGTTAAATAAATCTTTCTAGTTAAAAACTGTCTATTTTTAAAACTTAGCATGATACACTTCATGTTTATCAATGATGAGAAATATATAAATTCATTTTTCCTGGTAAAAAAATTCATTTTTTTATTTGTGAAACACCTTGAGGTACAGTTGTTGACTTACAAACTTTCGTGCTTGGGTTTCAGTTAAACAATGATCATGTACCCAAGCCACCACGAGTGCCCATTTTTCATCACCAATGATCCTAGTAGCCCCTTACTCCAACACCCCATCCCCCACACCCCACCCATATTCTGTGGGAGGGCATTCCCTATTGCTCACTCTTTCCTTTTGGGTGTTGTAGTTTGCAGTAGAGGTGTTGAGTGGCAATCATGTTCTGTCTATAGTCTACTTTCAGCAAATATCTTGCATCCCAAGCAAGTCCTCCAAACATCCTTTATTTGGTGTTCCCTGCTCTATCTGAGCTGACTATTCCCTGAAAATGTGCTGCCGGCTTCTAGCCCTTGTGTAGACCTCCTGCTACGTATCCCAATTATTCTTGGGTGTTCACTCCCATTCTGCTACTTTATATTCCCCAGATGAGTGCAGTTTTTCTATGTCTCTCCCTCTCATTTTGGCTCATTTCACTTAGCATATACTTTCCATGTAACACAACTTGTATGTAAATTTCATGACTTCATCTTTTCTAATAGCTGCATAGCATTCCATTGTGTATATGTACCAAAGTTTCTTTAACCAGTCATCTGTTCCCAGGCACTCGTTTTTCCCCCAAATTTTGGCTTTTGTGAACAGTGCAGCAATAAACATAGAAGGGCAGATGTCATTTTGACTGTACTTTTTTAACTCTCTGGGATATATTCCCAGGAGTCGAATTGCTGAGTAACATGGGAGCTCAATTTCTAAATTTTTGAGAATTTTCCATACTGCTTTCCAAAAGGGCTGAACCAGTTGGCATTCCCACCATCAGTGAAGGAGGGTCCCTTTCTCACCACATCTATGCCAACACTGGTTGTGTTTGTTCTTTTGGATGTGGACCAGTCTCTGTGGTGTGAGACATGATATCTCATAGTTGTTTTGATCTGCATCTGCCTTATAATTAGTGATGTAGAGTATTTTCTCATGTCTATTCCCATTTAGACTTCTTCTTTGAGAAAGTTTCTGTTCATTTCATCATCCCATTAATTGATGGTGTTGAATGTTTTCTTCTTGTGGAGTTCAACCAGTGCTTTCTATATATCCTTGACATCAACCCATATCGGATGGGTATTGGGCTAATATCCTTTCCCATTCTGTAGACTATCTTTGATTTTTGGTCACTGTTTCTTTTGAGGTGCAGAGGCTTCTTAGTTTAAGATAGTCCCATTTGTCTATCTCTGTTTTCACTTGCTTGGCCAGAGGAGTGTCCTCTTTGAAGTTACCATTAGCTTCAATATTGTGGAGGGTTGTGGAGGGTTGTGGAGGGTTTTGCCAACTTTGTCTTCAATGTATCTCATGGATTCCGGTCTGATGTTGAGGTCTTTGGTCCATTTTGATCTTACTTTTGTACATGTGTTAGGCAGTGACCTGGGCCCATTTTTTTTGCATGTAGCCATCCAATTTTGCCAGTACAATTTGTGAAAGAGGTTTTCCTTGCTCCACTTCACATTTTTTGCTCCCTTGTCAAAGATTAGATGATCATATATTTGGGGGGAGATGTCAGTATATTCAACCCTGTTCCATTGGTCTGAGGCTCTGCCTTTGTTCCAGTACCATGCTGTTTTAATTATTACTGCTTTGTAGTGAGTTTGAGGTTCAGGAGGTTAATTCCTCCCATTTTCTTTTTCCCAAGAACTGCTTTAGCCATTCGCGGGGGTTTATTGTTCCATATAAATTGCAGGAGTGTTTGCTCCATTTCTTTGAAGAATGTCATGAGTATCATTATAGGGAGCACATTGAATTTGTACAATACTTTGGGAAGTATTCCATTTTGACAATGTTAATTCTCCCGATTCATGATCAGGGGGTATCTTTCCATTTTCTCGTGTCCTCTTTTATTTACTGAAGCAGCGTTTTGTAGTTTTCTTTGTACAGGTCTTCCTTATTTAAGCTGATTCCTATGTACTTGATTTTCTGGGGCACAGTTGTGAATGGGATTTTTTTTTTATTTCACTTACTTTTCTCTCACTATTTACATATAGGAAAGCCATGGACTTTTGAGTATTGATTTTATAGCCTGCAACTTCACTACACAAATCTATTGTTTCTAGGAGTTTCTTGGTAGAAGTTTTGGGGTTCTCTAAGTATAGTATCATATCATCTGTGAATAGTGAGAGCTTGATTTCTTCCTTTCCTATTTGAAAGTCCTTATAATATCTTTTTCTTGTCTAACTGCTATTGCATGTACTTCCAGTACCATATTGAACAGCAGTGGAAAGAGTGGGCATCCTTGTCTCATCCCTGATCTTAGAGAGAAGGCTCGCAGTTTTTCTTCATTGAGGATGATGTGTGCCATAGGCGTGTGGTAGATGGCTTAAACTACATTGAGGGAGATCCCTTCTATACCCATTTTGGCGAGGGTTTTCATCGTAAATGAGCGCTGGATCTTGTCAAATGCTTTCTCTTCATCTATTTATATGATCATATGGTTTTTATCTTTTCTTTTATTGATTTGATTGGTTATGTTGATTGATTTCCGAATGTTAAAACATCCTTACTCCCTGGGATGAATCCCACTTGGTCATGGTGTATGATCTTTTTGATGAGTTGTTGAATTCTATTTGCTAATATTTCTTGAATTCTATTTTTGTTGAAAATCTTCACATCAGTGTTCATCGGGGATATCGGCCTGTAGTTTTCTTCTCTTGTGCTGTCTTTGTTTCTTTTTGGTAAGAGAGAGATATGAGCTTCATAGAAACTCTTTGGGAGAGTTTCTGTTTCCTCAAGTTCCTCGCAAAGCTTGAGAAGAACTGGCAATATTAAATATTTGGAAAAATTCGCTAGTAAATCCATCTGGATTTTTTTTGCGGGGGGGGGGGGAGATTTTTGATTACAGTTTCAATTTCCTTGATGTTAATAGGTCTATTCAGGTACTCTAGATCTTCTTGATTCAGTTTTGGGAGATAATAGGAATCCAAGAATTTATCTATTTCTTCAAGTTTCTCTCGTTTCGTGGCATAAAGACTTTCAAAGTGTCTCTGATAATCGTTGGAATTTCTTTGGTTTGTGTTGTGATATCACCCTTATCATTTCTGATTCTGTTTATCAGGGCTCTCTCTCTCTCTCTCTCTCTCTTTCTTTCTTTGTGAGTCTTACTAGTGGTTTATCTATCTTGTTTATTTCTCAAAGAACCAGCTCTTGGTTTCATTGATCTTTCGGATTGTTTTTTTGGATTTCTATGTCATTGATTTCTGCTCTAAGTTTTATGATCTCTTTCCTTCTGCCTTGTTCGGGCTCCTTTTATGGTATTTTCTAAGATCTTGATCTGTGAAGTCAAGTTATTTATGTGGGCACTTTCTTCCTTTCTGAGAAATTCTTGCAGAGCTATAAATTTTCCTCTTAACATGGCTTTAGCTGCATCCCATACTGTCTGGTAGCTCAAGTCTTCATTCTTATTTGTTTCCACGTGTCTTTTTATTGCGTCCTTGACATTTTTCCTGACTCACTCGTTGTTCAACATTAAGGTATTTAATTCCCAGGCATTTGTTTTGGTTCTCTGTGTCTGTGTGTGATTCACTTCTATCTTCAGTGCATTTTGGTCTGAAAAGATTGTTGATGCTATTTCTATCATCCTCAATCAATTAAGTATATTTTGTGGCCTAGAATAATGGCCTATTTTGGAAAATGTTCTGTCTGCACTGGAGAAGAATTTGTATTCTTTATTTTGGGGTGTAAAGCCTTGTGTTGGTCTATAAGCCCTCTCTCTTCTATTTCTTCCTTCATAGTCAATGTTTCCTTGCTGAGTTTTGTTCTTGTTGATCTGTCTAGAGGTGATAAGGTTATGTTGAAGTCTGCAGCTACTATTGTGTTGTTAGCAATGTCCTCCTTAAAATCTGTTAGAAGTTGTTTTAAATATTTAGCTCTTCCCTCATTAGGTGCATATACATTTAAGAGTGGGATTTTGTGATTTCCTGTTGCATGCATTTCTTGATGATGAGAAAATAACCTTTGCTGTCCCTTCTAATCTTTTACAACCTAAATTTAATGTTGTTGGATACTAGTATGGCCACCCCAGCTTTTTTGAAGGAGCTGTTTGCTTGCAGGCTTGTTTTCCATCCTTTGACTTTGAGTCTGTGTTTGGTCTGAGTGTTGAGATGAGTTTCTTGTAGGCAGCATAATGTTGGATTCTGTCTCTTTTTTTTTGCCACTCTGTGTCTCTTAATTGGTGAATTTAGACCATTGATGTTGAGAGTGATTATTGTTATGGAGTTTTGTGTCATCTTTCTTTAAGGGTTTTTTTATGTTTGTAGGGTTTGTCTTTCTTATAGTAGCCCCATTTAGTCCTTCTTTTAGGCTTGGCTTTTCATCTATGAAGTTCTTGAGCTTTTATTTATCCAGAAAATAGTGTACTGTTCCATCGAGTTTCAGTTAGAGTTTAGCCAGATAGCATATTTTTGGTGAAGCATTTATTTTAGTGAGTTTTTTCACTGTATTCCACCATTGCCTTCAGGCTTGGAGGGTTTTCTCTTATAAGTCTGCTGTGAATCTAAGGGGTTCTTCTTTGTATGTGATTTCCTTCTCTGACCTTGCTGCTTGCAGTATTTTGTCTTTATCCACAGCATCCTACACTCTAACTATGATATGTCTTGGAACATTTTTGATAGGGTCTCTTTTAGCTGGCACCTTTCAGGCTCCTTGAATCTGAATGTTGCATTGTCCTGCTTTGGGAATTTTTCAGCAATGATTTGTTAACCGTGTCTTTTTCATTGGATTTCCCTGACCTTCTGGTACTCCAATGATTCTAATGTTGTTCCTCTTGTACTCATATCCTAGGACTAAGATTCTCTCTAGATCTTTTCTGAGGTTTCTTGCTATTGTTTGTTGTTGCCTGTATGCTTCCTGAAACTGGTGTTCCGCTCACTGATTCTGTCTTTAACTGTGGCAATTCTACTTTTGAGGGCACAGACTGAGGTTTTTATTTCATCAATGTATTCTTGTGTTCGTGACATTTCTGTGTGTAGCTTTCCAATTTCTCCTTTTATTTCTTCCTGTATTTTCTCGATTGTTTTTCTCATGTCCTTTAATTTACTAGATATCTGTCTCACTGCTTCATTGAGTTCATTGAACATCTTCTTTAGTTCATATATGAATTCTTTCTCAGAGAGTTCTCTTATGTGAGTAGCACCTACTGAGGCTTCTGGACTCTTTGCATCGTACTCCCCTTATGGTGGGGATTTGCATTGTTTCTTCATGTTGGTGTGGAGGTTTGGAGTCTGAGATGTTTCACCAGATTGCTTGTTATGAGTAAATTACTTGCAGCTGCATGAGCAGATGGCCCAAAATTAGGCCATGCCCACTTCTGCAGAGGTCACTCCCCTTTCTGCAGAGGCCACACCCCCTATGATTACCTGGGGGAATAAGAAATCTGGCCACAGCATTGAGGATGAACTGGAAGAGGTTCAGGGATGGTGAGTGTCCCCGGGTCCTAGAGGATGCCTGGGGTGCAAATGCGGGGCAAAGCCAAGTCCCGATTTTGAATAATGACTGACTTGGGGAAGGAAGAAGACTGGGAACCTCCATTGTATAGTTTCTTTAATCAGTCGTTCATTCTCAGTACTCTGGTTAATTCCAGATTCTGGCTCCTATGAATGGTCCCAAAATAAACAAAGAAAGGCAGAAGGCATTTCTGCTGTGTGTTTTTGTGCACCTGGGTTATACTCCCAGAAGTATTATTACTGGGTCATATGGTAGCTCAATTTCTAGTTTTCTGAGTAAAGCCCATATTGTTTTCCAAAAAGGCTAGATCAATTCGCATTCCCATCAACAATAAATGAGAGATCCTTTCTCCCCTCAGCCACTCCAGCCACTGGTTGTTCTTGGTTTTTGTTTGTTTATTTGTTTGTTTGTTTGTTTGTTTTGATGTGTTCCAGTCTCTGTGGTGTGAGGTGACACCTCTGCATCTCCCTAATGATTAGTGATGTATTGAAGTTTTCATGTGCCTTTGGCCATTTGTATTTCTTCTTTGAGGAAGTTTCTCTTCATTACTTCTCCCCATTTTTTAATGGGGTTGGATGATTTTTTTCTTGTAAAGTTCTGTCCATGCCCTCTATATCTTGGATTGTAATCCATTATTTGATGGGCATTATGATTTGCAATATAGATACTTTTAGCACGCAGTTCTTATTATTTCCAATTATCATTGTCATAATGGTCTCTTCTCTCTCTTCTTACTGCCTTTTCCCCCTGCACTTGAGGCAGGCTTCCAAGCATTGACCATTCCTCTTGTCCCTTGTTTCTACCATGTTTGGGTAGTAATCTCACACACTATATTTTTTTGTCCCCAAAATGAGTGCAATCATTCTGTCTGCTCCTCTCCTCAGTAACTCTATTGCAAACTGTAATGCCCAAAAGGAGAGAAAAAGAGAAAGAAGAAAATTGCCTGCTGTAGAGGCAGGCTGGGTAGGGAGGTGGCGGTGGCAGGAGGGAAACTGGGGATATTGATGGTGAGAAACATACACTGGTAGAGAGATGGGGGTTACAACACTGTGTGACTGAAACCCAATCATGACCAGCTTTCTTCACTGTTTCAATTTTTAAAAAATTAAAAATTTTAATTGTAACTTCTTTTCTTTCATACTTGACTTATTTTTTAAAGGCAACTAAATTATAGAGTAAGGATTAAATGCAAGATATATGCGGAAATACTCTATTCACGAGAAGACATCTTATGATTAAAGCATAGCTTTTGTTATTTGTTTTATTTGATGTTAAATTGAATATGATTAAAACATTTTTATAATAATGACAATGTAAATAAGTAAATTTTTGAGGCATTAATAAGGCCATTTCTGTTAGAAAAAATGCATATTTGTTTAATTATAATTTGAAATCTTAGGAAATTTAATGCTAATTAAAATTATATGCATTTGAAGTCCACTTTGAGTTTTTTTTTTTTGTTTGGGGGCCACCCTGGCAGTGCTTAAGGGGTACTCTTTGCTAGGCACTCAGGAATCCCTCCAGGAAGTGCACTCAGGAATCCCTCCAGAAAGTGCTCAGGGGACCATATGGGATGCCAAGTATTGAAGGTGGATCAGCTGTGTGTAAGGCAAGAACCCCACCTGCTGTTCTATCTCTCCATACCTGATACACATGTTGAAGCTAACACTACTTTAAACTAAAGGCAAAAGTAAATAGACACAATTGTGAACCATCCATATGGTTAGGCTTTACAGTTTCAAATGCAGTATAACGTGAATATTCTTTTTGTTTCTAGATAGTTTAAATTCAATAATTAAATCAGGCAATAATTAAGTAGCTGAAAATAGATAACTGGATCTTAATTTCTTCTGACATTAAAAGTGTCAGTTTTAGAACTGGAGCAATAACACAGCAGATAGGGTGTTTGCCTTGCATGCGGCCGACCCAGGTTCGATTCCTAGCATCCCATATGGTTCCCCAGGCATTACCAGGAGTGATTCCTGAGTGCATGAACGAGGAGTAACCCCTGTGCATCGCCGGGTGTGACCCAAATTGCAAAAAGTATCAGTTTTGAAGATAATATAATTAAGTTTTCACAGGTCACTGATTAAAAACACATACACTGAGAGAGGAATGGAAATAGAATGACCTTCAATAACAGTATTGAGGTTGGAAATAAACTCTCTTTGCAGAAATTCTGTGAATAGCTTTAACTAAATGTCTCTAATGACACCCTGGATTTTGCAAGACTAGAGGCTATAAAACAAGGATGATTTTGGATCACATTATATTCATTTATTGATTGTGGGCCCAAAATTCTCCAGGTCATCAAGTGAACTTGACTATTGAATATTGAGATACTGCAGGACTGTTTATCCAATAGAATTAACCTATTTCTAAATGGGGTAACTTTTTAAAGTTTCAAAGTTAGACTCTACGGGTAACAGTGGGATATATCAAAATTATGTTACGGCTAAACGTTAACCTCAAGAAAGGACTTATGAAGGTTGGGTGAAGTTTCCTTCTGAAAAACTTCACCCTTATCCTTAGTGTATTGGTCAAACCTAATTCTCAATAGGTTTATAAAGTAATATGGGTTCCTTTAGATGTTTTATGGAGTAATATGTTCTTGTTCCTTAGTAGTTAGTACTAGACCTTTTTCAGGTATACAGGATAAATCGATGTGCATTAAACTCTATTTTTCTCTTATTAAAAATTAGTAAAATAATTTGAACTTATGTTTGCTCCTTTGCCCAACAAAACCACAGCATTTTACTTGAATATCAGAGGGACTATATAGGTTTCTTCTATAATACTTCTTATAAGAGAATGAATGAATAAAATGCAGAACGTTTATAGGGAATTAGATTCTGGTGCAAACTACAAGTCATTTCTAAGAATAATTGATGATCTAAAACACTAATTTGTTTGATTACTTTTTTGCCTTGGGTACTTGGTCACTTATAGAACTCTCAGGGTTCCTGTATCCCAATATGGGACAGACACTTAAGTATAGGATCCATTCCATCTTATGGATTTACATTATTTTGTGTATTACTTATAAAAATTTTCATACAAATGTGTGCACGAACTTGTCCTCACTTTCTCTTTGCCTCTCCTGCTCTTTGCCTCTTGTCTCTAACTCTCCTCACTTCCCTTCATACACAAAGCCTTATGAAGTCATGAAAACCGATTGGCAAAGACAGATATTATTTGAATAGACCTGCACAAGACATCATGTGTGTGCACTGCCCAGACTTTGTATGCTGACCTGCTCAGAGATGTGACATACAAGATTAAAATAAGTGAGGACACTCGATAATAAAAAGCATATAGAATGTCATGCTTTAGTTTGTCAGGGATAAGATAGTGATTTTTAATATATCAAATTCCAATTGGAAGTGTAAACACACCAAAGTTGAGCAATTTAAAAGATTAACTATTGTTTAAAAAAATCTGTCTTGAGATTTAAACAATCTAAAATATTTGAATCAGATTAGCTTAAATAGCACAAAAAATGCAAAAATGCATGTTAAATCTTGAAGTAAAATACAGACCAGTTAGTGCTTACTATAGGATATTTCTAACTGGAAGTTCCAATAAATAGGACTGGTAAATATTTTTCAGACCAGGGTCATTAGGATTATTTATAACATCATTCAAGCACCATATCAAACACACAGTCTCTTGGAAGCTGAAGGGAAGCACAGAATACCTGTGCCATCATGTTTCAGGGTTTATCATCTGAGTTCAAGGTTATTAGCCCATCACTGGAAATACCCTGTCCTTGCACTAAAGCTTAATAAGAAAAAAAAAACATATTTTAGACTTCTGATTAAATAAAAGTTTCTTTTTCCATACCACAATTTTGGGCCCTAAATCCAATTGATATCTCAGTTAAAAATAACTATGGTTAGATAGCTGGGTGATATTGAATATAATTTCTTCCCTTTATCTTTTTCTCTTTGGGTTTAGGGCCACTTCCAGCTGCATTCAAGATTTACTCCTGGCTCTGTGCTACTCAGAAATCACTCCTGCAGCTTCAGGAGATGGGACTGCCCAGGCAAAGCAAGAGTCTTACTTGTACTCTTTTGAGAAAAATGTCTAATTTCTTAAAATTTTTATTTATGAAAATTAATATCTTGATAGTGAACCTTATATTTTTAATTTATTTTGGGCCACATCCAGCTATGTTCTGGTCTTTTTTCTGGCTCTGTGATCATAGATCACTTCATGCAGGGGACCGTATGGGGTGTTGGGATCAAACCCTGGTCAGCCACATCCAAGGCAGATATTCTACCTACTTTATTATCACTCTGACTCTTTTACTGTGAACCTGCTGTCTTAAAACATAGTAATATATTTAATGTAGCATTTTCATAAATTAGTCAATAATGATAATGGTATAAATAGAATGAACTAATGTTTTTCTTAGTATACAAATCATGTCAGACTTAGATTTCTCCTATACTTCGAATGGAAGCAACATAAACATATAATAAATTTGTCTTGTTTAAAATGTTAAGAAGATTCAGATCAGGGTTCAATGATATTATATATTTTTAAAATTATTTTAGAATTGTTACTGGTATTTGGCATATTGGGTACGCCGTGGGGAGTTTGCCAGACTCTGCCGTGTGGGCAGGTTACATTTGGTAGCCTGCCAGTTTGTCCAAAGTAGGAATGAGATGATAAGATGTCGCTTCTGGGAGCTGGGTTTTATAGTCTCTGAGTCTTGGCCGTTGATGGGATTACATGGCGCCAGGGGGTCAGTTGGTGGGTGTGACCCCTGCCTACTGCAATTTGGAGGATCTGGGTGGAGGATGCTCAGCCCCGATTCTCCTAAAGAGCCTTGAATATGCCACTTCCTTAAAAATCTCAGGGCTAGGATGGAGACATTGCTGGGGCCTGCTTGAGGCAATCGACAAATAACAGGATGATCGTGATTGTGATTGTGATTTTAGAATGGACTGCTTAAAATATGTTTTGTAATAGTGACATGTGTGTTTTAGTAAGCGGAACTCTGAGACCTTGGACTCCAGGCTCAAGGGACCCGGGGACAGAGATTCTCTGCTTGCTCCCACCAACCACTGGTGATGAAGGCATTCAAATCAGGAGCCCCACCCTACCCTGCCCTGTCTGCTTCCACCAACCACCAGAGACCCAGGGATTGGATTGTGCACAGAAGACCCACCCTACCCCAACCGGTGCCGGATAAATACCTCACAGGCAGAACTCCACTACCACCACTACCTCCACTACCTCCCCTACCCAGCTGCTGCCACGCTCCAGGATGCTTTCTGGACGGCACGGTCACAAAGCGGCCATGCATAACATTATAAGACACTTAATATCCATCTTCCAGAATTGCTGTACCATATTTGATAGGGTTCAAATATGGTTTGAACCATGGGAACACCTACAAGGGCAATTAGAGGCCACCCCAAAAGCCTCTATCCCACTCGGAGAACCTGGCAAGCTACCGAGAGTATTCTACCCACACAGCAGAGCCTCGCAAGCTACCTGTTGTGTATTCAATATGCCGAAACCAGTAATTACAATGAATCTAATTCCCCTGATCCGGAAGGTGTCACCAATATGGCAGCATTGAGAAGGACGAGAAAGGAGAGGCTGATAAAATCTCAAGGCTGAACTAGGCTGCCACAACAAAGGAAGATAAAAATGATTATTTGTACTTTCAATGCAGGTATGCTAGCATCAGATGCATCCATCGAGGACCTGATGGTACAAGCGTGAAAGATCAAGTATGACATCATTGGTCTGGCCGAGACAAGAAGGCACTGATCTCATCACGCCATTTTCAACACTGGAGAAGAATTGTTCCTCGGAACATGGGATAAAAGGGGTGTTGGAAGGGGTTGATATCAAGGATATACAAGGTACTGGTTGAACTCCACAGGAAAAAAGCACCCAACCCCATCAAAAAATGCGGCGAGGAAATGAACAGAAACTTTGACTAAGAAGAAATCTGAATGGCTAAAAGGCACATGCGAAAATGCTCTACATCACTAATTATCAGAGAGATACAGATCAAAACAACAATGATATATCATTTCACACCACAGAGACTGGCCCACATCCACAAGAACAAAAGCAACCAGTGCTGGTGCAGATGTAGTGAGAAAGGAACACTCCTTCACTGCTGGTGGGAATGCCTACTGGTCGAACACTTTTGGAAAACAGTATGGACGATTCTCAAAAAATTAGAATTTGATCTTCCATTGGACCCAGCAATACCACTCCTGGGAATATGTCCCAGAGAGGCACAAAAGTGTAGTCAAAGTGACATCTGCAATTGTTTGCTCACTGCAGCACTCTTTACAATAGCCAGAATCTGGAAAAAAACTGAGTGCTCGAGAACACATGACTGGTTAAAGAAACTTTGGTACATTTACACAATGGAGTACTATGTAACTGTTAGAAAAGATGAAGTCATGAAATTTACATACAAGTGGTATTACATGGAAAGTATCATGTTAAGTGAAATGAGTCAGAAAGAGCGGGATAGACACAGAAATATTGCATTCATCTGGGGAACATAAAGCAAAAAATGGGAGACTAACACCCAGGAGTGGCTGAGATTAGTACCAGGAATTTTGCTCCATGACTTGGAGGCCAGCTACACGAGCTAGGGGAAAAGGAAGCTCAGATAGAGAAGAGAGCACTAAATAAAAGTGTTGTGAGGATCCTCCCAGGATGGGAGAAGCATGCTGAAAGTAGACTATAGACCAAACATGATTGCCACTCAATGCCTCTCTTGTAAAACACAGTACCCAAAAGAAGAGAGAGAGAACAAGGGGGAATGCCCTGCCACAGAGGCAGGGTGGGATGGGGGGGGATGGGGGAGTGGGAGGTATGCGGGGAACCGTGGTGGTGGAGGATGGGCAATGGTGGAGGGATCATTGTGTAACTGAAACCCAAGCACAAAAATTTTTAAAATCTATAACTGTGCCTCATGGTGTTTCACTAATAAAAAATAAAAATAAAAATAAATTAAATACATAAATAAGTAAATAAAAAACAGGTGTCAGAGGCATCAGTGTCCTTGTCAGTACAAACTTGGCCATGAGTATTGATTCATTTGAATGCTTAACAACCCGAATCAGATGTTTACATTTGAGTAGATGTGGCACACTGCCGGCAGTTTCTATCTTCGTTGTCTACGCACCAACATCCAATTATGATGAAGGAGAAATTGAGAAGTTCTACATGGAGCTGGAGAAGTTCTATAAAGAAGACCACACCTTCTATAAGATGATTGTTGGTAATTTTAATGCCTAGACAGGACCGAGAGGATCGCCGAAGAACTCCACATCTGAACCCATGTCCTAGAATGGAACGAACAGGGTGAGAGATTGAGTTCATGTCGACCAAGACCATTCATGGTAACTCAAGGTTCCAGAAGGCCGAATCTAAACATTGGACAGGGGAGTCTCCTGGTGGATGGTTCCACGATGAAAATAGACCACATAATATTCAATCTATGGTTTTGCCTGACCAATGTCGCTGTTGTCCCAAAATTCCAAACAGGATCGGACCACCATCTCCTTCGTGCAAAATTCTACTTCACAAAACAGGAAAAAAGGGCTGCAAAGTTTAAGAAGAGAACTCCCAGAATGACCACCAACTGGAAGCTCTTTGGCAAAATTGCTGCAACATGGAAAGATGCCATTGTTGACAACAATGACAAGGAATATGATCGAGTGGTTCAGCACCTCCATGATTGTGCAAGGAACGCCAAGAGAGAGATAGCCACAAAAAAATGCCTGTTTTTGAAAACTATTGAGCTTATTTGCCAACGTGCTTTGGCGCATGCATCACGCAACCAAAAACGAACATCCCAGCTCCCAAAGCAATGCAGAGATGCGATCAAGGAAGACATCAAAGAGAGAAGAGCAGAAGTGCTGGTAGATGTGACAGAAGCCAGGAAAAGTATTCGTAATGCCCGCCTGTCCTTCGCCAACTACAAGACGAAGATAACTGCCCTCCAACGTCCTGATGGATCTATCACATCTTCCAGAAGGGCAATGGAGAAGAATATCCATGACTTCTACTCAAATCTCTTTGATAGCCATGTCCACCTGCCAACAAACCAAATTCCACAGGATGCATATGTCGTTCCCAATGTTTTCCCTTCCGAAATCCAATACGCCATTTTGTCAGTAAAGAAAGCAAGAGCACCTGGCCCAGACAATGTCAGACCTGAACCCCTGAAGAACCTGCCAACAGTACTCATCAATACACTGGCTTATCTCTTCACACGCTACCTTTCTGAATGCAAGGTTCCATCCCAATGGAAAACCAGCAGGACTGTACTACTGTATAAGAAGGTAGACATACACGAAATTGGCAACTATTACCCGATCTGCTTATTGTCTATCATCTACAAGTTGTTCACTCGACTCATCCTGAATAGGATTGGCAGAACACTAGATGAAGGACAACCATGCCAGCAAGCCGGTTTCCGCAAAGGATTCAACACCATCGACCATATCCACACGATAACCAAGCTCATTGAGGTTTCTCCCGAGTTCAAGATGTCTCTCTGTCTAACATTCATTGATTTAAAGAAGGCCTTTGATTCAGTTGAGATGGAAGCAGTCACCAAAGCCCTAGCCAATCAGGGCATTCAAACTCAATACATCAGGATCCTCTGTGAGCTGTATTACGGATTCACTACCAGGATCTCACCATTCTACACAGAAGTAATCATCGATGTCAAGAGAGGGATTCGGCAGGGTGATACCATTTCACTGAAACTCTTCAGTGCCACCCTCGAGAACATCATGAAATGACTGAAATGGGAAGGAATGGGAGTGAAAATAGATGGTCGGCAACTACACCACCACCGCTTTGCTGATGACTTTATTCTAATAACACCAAACATTAGCCAAGCGGCACAAATGCTGGCCAACTTCGACAGTGAGTGTGGAAAGGTCACTCTACAGCTGAATATTACGGAGACAATGTTTATGAGAAACAGACTCATCCCTGACGCTCCATTCACTCTGAACAGAACGACCACTTCCGAATGCAACAGTTATATGTATTTAGGTCGAGAAGTCAACATGACAAATGACCTGGCACCTGAATTGCGCAGAAGGAAGAAAGCAGCTTGGAATGCCTTCAAGTGTGTCTAAGAAATAGCTAAGAGGACTAAGAACCTCCGGCTCCAGGCACATCTCTTTGATTCCACTGTTCTTCCTGCATTAACATATGCCTCAGTGACCTGGGCCTTATTCAAACAGGATGAGAATGCTATATGGGTCTCCCAAAGAGGAATTGAAAGAGCTATGCTTGGAATATCACGTTTCACTCAAATGAGAGAAAGAATCCGCAGTTCGGACCTCCGTCGACAATCAAGAATCACAAGGGCTGTCTCATTTGCCACAGCGTCAAAAATCAGATGAGCTAGTCACGTAATGAGATTTAGAGATTGCTGAACTAGACCCGTTACTGACTGGATTCTATGGGATGTCAAAAGACCACGTGGCCGCCCACCTACCAGATGGTCAGACTTCTTCATCAAGTTCTTGAACGATCGGTTTGAGGCTCTTTGTGTTCCTAGAATGAACAGACGTCATTGGGCTACACTAGCATGCGACAGGGACTAATGGAGACGTTACTGGTGCCCGCTCGAGCAAAAATACAATTAACGGGAGGTCAAGTGATAAAGGCTCCAGCAGCCGAAGACCTCCAGGACCAGCCACCACCATGCTGAGACCACTCTCCGCACACATGAAGGTACTGGCAGAGGGACAAAGCCACGCGGGTTCCGGGGCCTAGATCTCCAAGCCTACTCGGATTGGAGTCAAGTATCCTCCACCCAGATCCTCCAAATTCCAGTAGGCGGGGGTCACACCCACCACCTGGCCCCCCGGCGCCGTGTAATCCCATCAATGGCCAAGACTCAGAGACTATAAAATCCAGCTCCCGGAACCGCGCGGCCGCGACATCTTATCAGGACATCTTTTTTATGACATCTTATTATCTCATTCCTACTTTGGACAAACTTGCAGGCTATCGAATGTAGCCTGCCCACAGGGCAGAGTCTGGCAAACTCCCCGTGGCGTACCAAATATGCCAAATACCAGTAACAATGATGGGTCTCATTCTCCTAAAGAGCCGTGAATATAATCTCAGGGCTAGGATGAAAGAGACGTTACTGGGGCCTGCTCGAGGCAATCGATGAATAACAGGATGATGAATGAATGAAAAGTGATAAAGTGGTTAAGTGATCAAGTGTTTATTCTGTTTTAGTAAGTCAACTTTTCGGTAATAAATTTTATGAATTCGTAGCATAATTTCTTTTTCTCTTCATTTCTATATTAATGTTGTTGTTTTGTCCAAGGGCCACACTTTCCTTATTCTTGGGGATCACCCCAACAATGTTTAGGTGATCATATGGTGCTAGAGATCGAACCTGGATCTCTTGCAAGCAGAACATAATCTCCAGATATTTG
The DNA here is from genome assembly GCF_029834395.1 of Sorex fumeus. Lineage (NCBI taxonomy): Eukaryota > Metazoa > Chordata > Mammalia > Eulipotyphla > Soricidae > Sorex > Sorex fumeus. The sequence continues at coordinate 9,299,755 of NW_026606188.1, forward strand.
CACTATTTCACTGACCCAAGGTTCTTTTTCTTTTACATCCATCCCACTAATTAATGCCTATTAAAATATTAAGGATGATATTATTCTGTTCTTAAGTCAACAACACACTGAACTATTGAGTTCTATAATATTGTCATAAATATTTTTAAAGTGGTATAGATCGAGGGACACAGAGTAGGGCATTTGTCTTGTATGCAGTCGACCCTGGCACTACATATGGGTCTCTAATCCCTGAGTTCAGAGCCAGAATTTTAAGCCCAACTGAGTGTTGCCCACAAAACCAAAAAAGATATATGGCTATGTTTTAAATATGTTCCATAATCATAATGTAAAGATTAATGATTTATAGAACTAAGGATACAATGTGATAAAAATAAAACATAATTAATCTACTTGACATTTTTGAAATTTGACTTTAATAATGAAATGAATATAGTTGCAAATTAAATTTTATAGGTTCCTCAAAAATCTATTTTTGCTTGGGTAATAAAAACTGCTTTGTTAAAGAGAGAGAAACTCATATTTTTGTTTTTCTTTTATTAAATCCATAAATAATTACCAAGTATATGTAATTTAAGGAAAATGTTCCAATAATAAATTTATACTATAAAATATTGCCACTTATTTAATATGTAAATGATAATCTTTCAATTTGAAAATCTAGATAGGGTCAACAAGAATTTTTGCAATCCAATGAGCTGTTAAAAGCATGCATGAGACACAATTGCCTAAAATAAACATTAATATTTTAAACCACTGAGACCCACACATAACAACTAGATTGGTAGCACTGTAGCACTGTCCTCCTCTTTTTCATCAATTTTCTCAAGCACACACCAGTACGTCTCCATTGTGAGACTTGCTGTTACTGTTTTTGGCATATTGAATATGTCACAGGTAACTTGCCAGGCTTTGCCGTGCAGCTGGAATACTCTCCATAGCTTGCAGGACTCTCCAAGAGGGGCAGAGGAATCAAAACCTGGTTGGCCGTGTGCAAGGCAAATGCCCTACCCACTATGCCATCGCTCTGGCCCAACTATATTGGTAAAAAAGAAAAATGAAATTATAATAAAGCCTCAACACAGTCTTCCCAGGAAAATAATTTCACAATCAGGCAACTCAATATGTTGCTTTATTGAGGAATGATGGCACCGATAGATATAATAACTGCTTTGTTTAATTTATTCTGCAAAGGAAATTTACAATGATAATTTCTGAACTGAGAAATTGAGCATTCTATGAATTCCAAGGTTCATAAAAATATCCAATGACAAAATCTGGTATAATATAAAAATGATAGATTATTTTCAAGTGGGCTGGACCAATAGCACAGCAGCTAGGGCATTTGCCTTAAGTGCGGCTGACCCAGGTTCAAGCTACCTAGAGTATCCTGCCTGCACAGCAGAGTCTGGCAAGCTACCCATGGCCTATTTGATATTCCAAAAACAGTAACAAGTCTCACAATGGAGATATTGTCAGATGTTAGTGGTGCCCGCTGAAGCAAATCAATGAACAACATAAGGACAGTGCTACAGTGCTATTTTCAAGTATGTAAAAAAAAAATATTATCTAACTTCCTATAAATTGGTCACGTACAAAGACTGTGAAAAGAGTAGTGAGCTTGTTGGCCATTCTTTCAACAGATCTAATACTCCTCTGTGAATGTTAATTATGCTTGAGATTTATATGATGGGTAATGGCTAGAAAAGGCTGTTGTATAGAAGTCGAAAAAAACGTATTTATTTAGTTATGTGGTCACTCATGAAGGGGTTGCTGACACCTTGTGTTTTCTGGAGACTGATTTGAGAGCTTTCACATACAAGGCAAACACCCTAACCATTATACTCCCTCCTCAGCCAACAGAAGCTAAAAAACTTCTTTTGATTTTATTTGATGCCTTTATAACACAGTTGTACAGTTTATTTTTCTCTGCCAGTACTTCTCAAAGACTAGTTCCAGCTGTCTGTGATATATAACTCAAATCCCAGTGAGAAATTGTTGAGCATTCTTCTTTTCCTTCTTCAGATTATATGTTAATGGAACAAATATGAAGATAGATCACCTTTCATTAACTCATAGTCTTTGTAGGTCAGTGCAATACCAAATATACTGTCACATGTTTTGTTGTTGTTTTGTTTGACTCTTGGGGATCAAACTCAGGGTTCCACAAAAGCATGGAACTCTATCCTGGATATATACATTCTGTTTTCAACTAGTTAATAAATGCCATTTACTGTTAAACTAACTAGTAGTTATAGGAGAAATTAGATTTTCATCATCCTGTTAATCGTCGATTGCCTCGAGCAGGCCCCAGTAACGTCTCTTTCATCCTAGCCCTGAGATTATATTCACGGCTCTTTAGGAGAATGAGACCCATCATTGTTACTGGTATTTGGCATATTTGGTACGCCACGGGGAGTTTGCCAGACTCTGCCCTGTGGGCAGGCTACATTCGATAGCCTGCAAGTTTGTCCAAAGTAGGAATGAGATAATAAGATGTCATAAAAAAAAAGTTCTGATAAGATGTCCTGCGGCCACGAATGCGGCCGCGCGGTTCCAGGATCTGGATTTTATAGTCTCTGAGTCTTGGCCGCTGATGGGATTACACAGCGCCAGGGGGCCAGGTGGTGGGTGTGACCCCCGCCTGCTGGAATTTGGAGGATCTGGATGGAAGATGCTCGACTCCAATCCGAGTAGGCTTGGAGGTCTCGGCCCCGGAACCCGCGTGGCTTTGTCCCTCTGCCAGTACCTTCATGTGTGCGGAGAGTGGTCTCAGCATGGTGGTGGCTGGTCCTGGAGGTCTTCGGCTGCCGGAGCCCGGGTCGGGGCGGGGAGGAAAGCTCAACCCGCTCCCCTCCAAGGGACCCCGGCGAGGAACAGCCAGGCGCGGGGGCAGGAGACTGCACTGTTCTCGTCCGGGAACTGGATTTTATAGTCTCTGAGTCTTGGCCGCTGATGGGATTACACGGCGCCAGGGGGCCAGGTGGTGGGTGTGACCCCCGCCTGCTGGAATTTGGAGGAATTAGACCGTCGTGAGACAGGTTAGTTTTACCCTACTGATGATGTGTTGTTGCCATGGTAATCCTGCTCAGTACGAGAGGAACCGCAGGTTCAGACATTTGGTGTATGTGCTTGGCTGAGGAGAAATTAGAGTTTCTTAAAATATGGTTTGCTGTGAGCTCTCATAAAGTCATTGTTGAGGACCAAAGAAAAGAGATGGGGCATTTGCCTTGCAAGTACTGGCCGAAATTCAATCCCTGGCATCCTATGTGGTTCCCTGAGCATCACCAGGAGCGATACTTGTGCAGAGAGCACTGCTGGTGTGACCCTAAAACAAAACAGACAAACACAAAAAGACTGAGAGAAGCATTAAATAGTGAAATAAACTGGCATAGAGGAATGTAAAACAATGGATTTACTTAAATTTCTGCTTTACAGGCTGATGATAAATTTGCGAACTTTCTGAGACTGAAGTACCTGAGAATTGTCAGTGATGTTCTTTTCTTTTTTCTTATTTTCTTGCATTAGCAAGCCTGTATTATTTTTGTTATAGCAAATTCCCATTATAGTTTACCTTATCTCCCTTTGAAGTCAAAAGGAAAGCACTGTAAATGTGAGTGGCCCATATAAATGATTTCCTCGAGAACTTTTGGCCTAGTATATCATTTAGAAAGAAAAGTTATTATTAGTTGTTATAGATCAAAAGGCCACCAAAACTCCTCAATGCTTCTTGTGGGGGACAAAAAACTCAGGTTCAGCAACTAAAACTTACTTTTATGATGGTGACAGAAGACTCTTCTTTTTTTCAAATTATGCTCCTGCCATGACAGTTCGCTGAGAGAAGCAGTTATGAGTTATGACTATGGTGGGTTTCCATTAAGACTTGGATTCTCTCTGAGTTAAAGAAACCAGAAAAGCAGAGGATCCAACATAGTACTCAGACATATCAGTGTTTTAAATGCCCAATGCTATATTCAATGCTAGAAATAAGAAACAAATTCTTAGAGCTTTTTTTTTTTACCAGCATCCATTAAGATGAATTTACCATCTGTTGTGTATTAGATAATATTTTGTTTTGTTTTGCTCTTTGCAACTGAAGGCTTTCAAAAGTCAGTTTGGTAATCCATACACGAGACCAGACCTCAATGAATATATCCTTGGCATGTTGCATACATCATGATTTAAAAATGGTAGGTTGAGTCACTCACTTAACAGGACTGCCTAGGTGACCTTAGAGCCAGAAGAGTGTATGTGTGCTTGTTTGTCTCCTTGTGTTTTTCTTTGCCTCATTCTCTGTGACTGACTCTGCTTGAAGAAGTTACAAGGTACCAATCCCAACATCTTTAGTGTGGTAAACTGACACACTAATAGTATTGATTTAAAAATTATGTTGCTTTTCACCTTTTACCAGTCTCTTTCTATTTGTCCTATTTTCTGGCCCCGGAAGTCACATTTCCCTCTGCTCCAGCATTGTAACCATTTTTAAGAAATTAATTCTACATATATGTGATGTCATACAGAACTTTGCTTTCTCTTGTCTGGCCTATTACACTTCACAGAAAGCTTATAAGTTCATCTATGTTGTCTCAAATATATTTTTTCATCTGAGTTATTATGTCTAATGCTAAAATCAACAGGGAAGTAAAGAATTCTCGTTGATATCTTGTTTTCATTATCCTTCAGTATATCCCATAAATAGAATTGCTATATTATGTTATATTTTTAAAAGTCTTTTCAGGTACCTCTTTATTGTTTTCTATTTTGAATATATACCAACTTCATACACACCAACAGGACACAAGTGTTCTTGCACCACAGACAAGGCTTGTCATCCCTTTTAGTCCTGAAGGGAGCCATTCTCAGAGGCTTGGGGTGATTTTCTATTGTACCTTTAATTTGCAATTCCCTAAAGTAAGGGTTAGTGAGCACATTTTTACGTACCATTGATAATTAAATTTCATCCCAGGAAAACCTATTTCAGTGTTCTGCCATTTAAATTATTTTTCTTCCTTTTTTAGTTTGTAAAAAGGTTTACGAGACCTTTAGTTTAGATATTGATTAATTATCATATCTATGGTTAATGAATATTTTCACCTTTAGCAGGCTGTATATTAATTTCCTTAGAGATATTCTTCATTGTGAAGAATAGTCTTTGGTTTATATAAACCAGTTTGTTGATTTTTACTTTTGTTGCTTTTGCTTTTGTCATCAAATAAAAAAAAGTTGCTGATGTCAAAGGAACTTACACGGATGTTTTCATCTAAGAATTTGATGAATTCAGATCACCTTTTAAAATGTAGTTGGCAGTTTATTAATAAAATTTAAGTACTGCCTTAGATACATAATTTTGTCTTTTAATATCTCTACCACCTTCTTTTGTATGTTATCTCAGGTAGCCTAATTCTATTACCAATGTCTACTTGTTTATACTTTTTAGTTTATTTTATCCATTAATCAATTTTATATCCTTATAATTCAGACATAGTTGAGATAAATTTTTCCTCTTGAATTATTTAATTCCAGTTTTATGAGTTTCTTTGTATTCACTACCAAAAACACAAATTTTACTTTTTATTATGGCTGAATAGTACTTCATTTTATCACTAAAAACAGTTTTATTGAACCATCAATTTCAAGCACTGTATAGCTTCCTTATTTTAGTTGCCATAATATAACTGCAATAAATAATGAGGTGGATATACATTTTTGTGTTATTTTTATTTTCAGAAAAGTGTCAAAAAGATGCATTGATTGGTCATGTTAGTTCTACTTGTGGATTTTTTGACCAGACTTCACAGTTTTACTTAAATGGTCACAGCAATTTACTTGAGAAGAGTATAAAATTATTTTCAACACACCCTCTCTGACGAATGATGTTATTATTACCTTTTCCAACAATACAAACCATTATCACAAGTATGACATGATATCCCATTATACTCCTTTTTTTAATATTTCCTTGACAATTGATGATCATTAGCATTGCTCGTATAATTAATTTTGTATCATTGTGGCAGATATGAAGATATAATTTTTCAGCTCATTTTTATTTTATTGTTTTTTGTTATTGTTAAGTTTTATGAATTATTTAATACCTCATGTGATATCTGATGTAAAATATCTTTATACATGTAGTGGACTTTCTTCCCATTGTGTTTATACTTCCTTTTGGCACATAAAAACTTTTAAAATTGAATAGCCTAGTTAATTTTAGTTTCGTTGGCATTGCATTTTAGTCCCTTCCAATATCTCTAGTGCTTCTATCAAGGAACATTTTCATTTCATTTTTCTTCTACATATGATTTTAACAAATGTTTTCAAGTTTTATAATGACACTTCATTAAATATAAAGCTTAGAATGGAATCCAATTATATTCTCTTTTTCATGTGTCTATTTGTTTTTTCCAACAGCTCTTGTTGAAAACTGGTTTTGTTCTTCATTTTATGATCTTATATAAATTAAATATTGATAATGTTTAGGTTTATTCCTTCACTTTCATTTCTACACCAGTGACCTAGTTGTTTATTTTTGTTCCAATAGAACAAAGTTTTTATTACTGGCACTTTGTAGCATACTTTAAAGTCAGGTATATGATATCTTCACTTTTTATACTTCCTCTCAATTGTTTTCCTTTTTTTTTGCTGTTTTTGACAATATAAATGTAGCTTTTTTTCTTTTTGTTTTCTTTCCTTTACAATATCTTAGCGCTAAGCATTAATGGAATTAAATTAAATTTGTATGTGCATTCATAAAATAGGAATTTCTTTTTAGCTTTTCAGACCATATCTGGTGGTACTCAGGTCTTACTCCTGGTTCAACAATCAGAGATCACTCCTGGAATTGCTCAGGGAGCCACCTCAAGTTGGTTGTGTTATAGGTAAGCACAGTATCTCCTGTAATATTCCTTCATCCCAGTAAAATGAATTTTAGCTCTATTAATTTCTGCATTTTATGTACATAGAATGACATTTTATCTTCTGATGCATGGGCTTATATATGTATGTATATATACATGAAAATTTCTCTTGAAATATATATATACACACTTATATATATATACTTGGCATTATACTGTAGCTTTTATATGCTCATTTTTATCATTTTGCTCAGTACATTTTAAAGTAGCACTGCACTGTACCACTGTAGCACTGTTCATAGATTTGCTCAAGCGGACACCAGTACATAAATAATTTCAAAATCAAGTTTTAATGAGATTAATGACCTATTTTTTTCATAATTATTTCCATGTAGTAATACAATACAATAGATTATGAATACTGATCTTGTGACCAACAATTTTTGTATGTAGCCATTCATTATATTAGGAATAAGTATTATGTTTGCTTTTTCTTTTAAATTTTGAATAACCATTATCCAAGAAAACATTCATACTTTATGTATGCATATTTGTATGTTATATGCACTCATGTTTATTTATTCATGCACATGCCATGTAATCACAGGTATACTGAGAGATTCACTTCTTTTCTCACCTGTCCTCATTTTATTCTTTTTTTTTTCCCAATTGCTCTGTCAAAGACCAATAGCACTAAATTCAATATAAGTGCTAATAGTAGATAAACTTGCATAGTTAATGCTTTTAAATAGATACTTTCCATTTTCTGGCCATTGAATTACTGTTAATTTTTAGTATATGACCTCTACTGTGCTGAGATCTATTACTATTATTTCATTTTATTGAGAATTTTTATTATAACTATGAAATTAGTCTTGTCAAATGCTTCCAATGTAACTGCATGATTGCAATATCATCCTGTTTTTCATTTATTGATATAATATTTCCTTTCATTGAATTTTATTTAATGAATCAGGCTTCAGTACCTACCCCAAGCTCTAGTTCATTGTGATCTTAGGTTCCTTTCTCAATTTTTTTGATGGCTTAATTTCTTTTTGCAGTTTTTTTTTTTTGGCCATACATAACTTTGTTTAGAGATTTTTCCTGGTTCTGTGCTCAGGAATCATTTGTATATGTTTCCACACATCAAACTCAGGGAGGCCACATGAAAGGCAAGTGACTCACCCACTGTACAATCTTTCTAACCCACACACGGGTTGAGTTAATTAGATATTTTTAAAATTCATTAATAAAGTCATCTATTTTTAGGCACCTGTTTGGGGGAATTTTATGATTGCCATATCAGCTTCCATATGTTGATAGACTGAATTAGTTTTCATTTTCTGTTGTTAACTCTGGTAAACTGATGATTTGCATTTTATTTTTTACTTGTCTCCAGATTTTTTGAAAAATTTTACTTTAATTTCCTTATCACGCTTTAAAGAATATTATTTAATCTTCACTTTTCATATTGCTCCCAATTTTGGGGGCTGATTTCTCATTTTATTGCATTATGATCAGGAAAAAATGTTATGATTCCAATATTCTTAAGTTTTTTGAAAGTAGTTTTATATCAAGCATCTGGTCTACCAGTTCGATGTGCAAAGGAAAAAATGCGAATTCAGCTGTCTTAAGCTGTAATGTTTAACAAATGTCTATTAAGTCCATCTGTTCTAGCTTGTCATTTATAGCTGCAATTTCCTTATTTACTTATTTTGGTTGATGTCTAAAACTGTAAAACATGTTTTAAAATTCCCTGGTAGTGATGTACTATTGTTGACATTATTGTTTCCTTTAATAATAAAGTAATTCATTTAATACTTTTTCACTTGTACATTTTTATCTAATGGAGCAAAAGCCTCATCCATTTATTTTTATCAACAGCTTTTCTAATAATTTATATAATATAAATGTATCTTGTATTTAGTCTTCTTAGCTTGTGGAGAGGTCCCTATTTTCTCAAAGCACTGCTTTTTATACTTTTGTTTTATTCTACATTAAAATGAAAATTAATGTGTTTCTTGTGAACAGCAAAACATAATAGAATATTCTGAATCTGTACAACAAAAGTGTAGATAATATGCTGAACCTTCTACTCTGTCTTTTAATTGCTGAATTTATACGATAATCATTTGAATAATTTTGATTGTATTGATCGTCATTTTAGTATTTGTTTTCAATGTATCTTATGGAATTGTCTTTGTCATTTTGTTTCTGACATAGTTTATTTCCTTGAATTTTAATATCATAACTTTCATATAATTCCTAATCTAGATTATGACACATTTGTACCATTCAATTTGTTTTAAGGTTATCTTGAAGTTTATACACAAAGTTCTATATTTGTGGTTTATTAATTGATTAAGCTGAAATTAATTTTATTGGATTACATTTTTACTTTTACTAAACTTCGCATTTTATAAATTTTAGAGTACTTTTATTCCTAAATGATATGCTTTCAGGGCTGGAGCAATAGCACTGTGAGTAGGGTATTTGCCTTGCATGCAGCCAACCCAGGTTTGATTCCTCTATCTTTCTCAGAGAGCCCGGCAAACTACTGAGACTATCTCACCCACACAGCAGAGTCTGGCAAACTCCCCTGTGGTATATTAGATAAGCCAAAAACAGTAACAACAAGTCTCACAATGGAGACATTACTGGTGCCCACTTGACCAAATCAATGAACAACAGGAGGACAGTGCTACAGTGCAGAAATACTTTTAATTTTACAAAAACTTGGGGCTGGAGCAATAGCACAGCAGGTAGGGCGTTTGCTTTGCACACGGCCGACCTGAGTTCGATTCTGAGCATCCCAAATGGTCCCCCGAGCACTGCCAGGAGTGATTCCTGAGTGCAAAGCCAGGAGTAACCCCTGAGCATGGCCGAGTGAGACCTAAAAAAAAAAACACAAAAACTTTAGTATGTTTTGTATGAACATTTTGATGGCAATTAATTGTCTTCATATTTTTTATTTTGTAAAACTGTTTGTACATTCTGCTGCTATCCTAAATAAAAGTATAGCAGCAGAGTATTCTGCTTTAAAAAATCTTAACCCTTCAGAATTTCGAAAAAATATTAACCCTTCAGAAATTCGAACATCTCATAAGATTTCCTTTGGCCTAAATGATTTCTATAGAAAATTCTGCAAGAAAACCTTTTGCGAGTTCCCATAATGTATCATATTTTTCTCTATCACTTGATCACTTAACTTCCCATTAATCGTTAATTTGCTCAAGCAGGCACCATTAACGTCTCTATTTGTCCCTGTTGTGTCCTAGTGTAGCCCAATGGCATCTGTTCATTCTAGGAACACAAAGAGCCTCAAACCGATCGTTCAAAATCTTGATGAAGAAGTCTGACTATCTCATTGTTGTTTTGATCTGCATCTCTCTGAAGATTAGTAATGTAGAGCATTTTCTCATGTGCATTTTTGCCATTCAGATTTCTTCTTTGTGAAAGTTTCTTTTCATTTCCTCGCCCCATTTTTTGATGGGGTTGGGTGCTTTCTTCTTGTGGAGTTCAACCAGTACCTTGTATATCCTTAATATCAACCCCTTGTCGGATGTGTATTTGGTGAATATCCTTTCGCATTCTGTAGGCTGTCTTTGTATTTTGGTCACTGTTTCTTTTGAGGTGCAGAGGCTTCTTAGTTTAAGATAGTCCCATTCGTCTATCTCAGTTTTCACTTGCTTGGCCAGCGGCGTGAAATCTTTGAAGACATCATTAGCTTCAATATCATGGAGAGGTTTGCCAACTTTGTCTTCAATAAAAATTATGGATTCCAGTCTGATGTTGAGGTCATAAATCCATTTCGATCTTACTTTTATGCATAGTGTTAGGCAGAGATCTGAGCCCACTTTTTTGCATGTAGCTGTCCAGTTTTGCCAGCACTATTTATTAAAGAGACTTTCCCTGCTTCATTTCACTTTTCTTACCCCTGATCGAAGATTAGGTGATCATATGCTTGGAAAGAGATGTCGGTATATTCAACTCTGTTCCACCTGAGTGCCCGAGAACAGATGATTGGTTAAAGAAACTTTGGTACATCTACACAATGGAGTACTATGTAGCTGTTAGAAAAGATGAAGTTATGAAATTTACATACAAGTGGTACTACATGGAAAGTATCATGTTAAGCGAAATGAGTCAGAAAGAGCGGGATAGGCACAGAAAAATTGCATTCATCTGGGGAACATAAAGCAACAAAATGGGAGACTAACACCCAGGGAATGGCTGAGATTAGTACCAGGAATTTTGCTCCATGACTTGGAGGCAAACCACAGGTGCTTATGGGAAAAGGACGCTCAAATAAAGAAGAAAGCACCAAATAAAGGGTGTTGTGAGGGCCCTCCCAGGGTGGGAGAAGCATGCTGAAAGTAAACTATAGACCAAACATGATTGCCACTCAATGCCTCTCTTGCAAAACACAGTACCAAACAGAAGAGAGAGAGAGAACAAGGGGGAATGCCCTGCCACAGAGGCAGGGTGGGACGTGGTGAGACGGGGGGGGGGGGGGGGGTGGTAGGGATGCTGGAACCTGTGGTGGTGGAGGATGGGCACTGGTGGAGGGATGGGTACTTGATCATTGTATAACTGAAACCCAAGCACAAAAATTTATAAGTCTATAACTGTACCTCATGGTGTTTCACTAATTAAAAAAAAAAAGAAGTCTGACTATCTGGTAGGTGGGCGGCCACGTGGTCTTTTGATGTCCTGTGGATTCCAGTTGGTAACAGCACTAGTCCAGTGGGCGTCTCCAAATCTCATTATGTGTCCAGCCTATCTGATTTTCGATGCCTTGGCAAACGAGACAGTGTCCCTGATTCTTGATCATCAACGGAGGTCAAAACTCGGATTCTTTCTCTCATCTGAGAGAAATATGATACTGTAAGCATAGCTCTTTCAATTCCTCTTTGAGAGACCAGAATACATTCTCATCCTGTTTGAGTAGGGACCAGGTATCTGAGGCATATGTTAATGCAGGAAGAACAGAGGAATCAAAGAGATGTGCCCGGAGCCGGAGGTTCTTCGTCCTCTTAGCTATTTCTTCGACGCTCTTGAAGGCATTCCAAGCTGCTCTCTCCTGCGCAGCTCGGGTGCCAGGCCATATTTCATGTTGACTTTTCGACATAGGTACACATAACTGTTGCATTCGGAGATGGTTGTTCTGTTGAGAGCAAATGGAGCATCAGGATTGAGTCTGTTTCTCATAAACATTGTCCTCGTAATATTCAGCTGTAGTCCAACCTTTCCACACTCACTGTCGAAGTCGGCCAGCATTTGTGCCACTTGGCTAATGTTTGGTGTTATTAGAACAATGTCATTAGCAAAGTTGAGGTGGTGTAGATGCCGACCATCTATCTTCACTCCCACTCCTTCCCATTCCAGTTGTCACATAATGTTCTTGAGGGTGGCACTGAAGAGTTTTGGTGAAATGGTATCACTCTGATGAACTCCTCTCTTGACATTGATGATTACTTCTTTGTAGAATGGTGAGATCCTGGTAGTGAATCCATAATAGAGCTCACAGAGGAACCTGATGTATTGAGTTCAAATGCCCTGATTGGCTAGGGCTTCAATGACTGCTTCCATCTCAACTGAATCAAAGACCTTCTTTAAAGCAATGAACACTAGTCAAAGCTGCACCTTGAACTTCTGAGAAACCTCAATGAGCTTGGTTATTGTGTGTATATGGTCGATGGTGTTGAATCCTTTGCGGAACCCAGCTTGCTCACATGGTTGTCCTTCATCTAGTGTTCTGCCAATCCTATTCAGGATGACTGAAGTGAATAACTTGTAGAAGACAGACAAGAGGCAGATTGGGCGATAGTTGCCAATGCCATGGATGTTTCCCTTCTTGTACAGTGGTACAGTCTTGCTGGTTTTCCATTGGAATGGAAACTTGCATTCAGACAGGTAGCGTGTGAAGAGCCGAACCAGCGTATTGATGAGTACTGACGACAGGTCTTCAGATGTTCAGGTCTGACCTTGTCTGGGCCAGGTGCTGTTCGCTTCTTTACCGACGAAATGGCGTGTCAGATTTCAGAAGGGAGAACATTGGGAACAACATATCCATCCTGTGAAATTTGGTATGTGGGAAGGTGGACATGGCTATCAAAGAGATCTGAGTAGAAGTCACAAATAACCTTCTCCATTGCCCTTCTGGAAGATGTGAGAGATCCATCAGGACGTCGAAGGGCAGTTATCTTGGTCTTGTAGTTGACGAAGGACAGGCGGACGTTAAGAATGCTTTTCCGGGCTTCTACTGCATCTACCAGCACTTCTGCTCTTCTCTCTTTGAAGTATTCCTTGATCGCATCTCTGCACTGCTTTGTGAGCTCGGACATTTGTTGCCTGACCAATGTCGCTGTTGCCCCAAAATTCCAAACAGGATCAGACCACCATCTCCTTCGTGCAAATTTCTACTTCACAGAGTGGGGAGAAAGGGCTGTAAAGTTTAAGAAGAGAACTCCCACTGGGAGCTCTTTGGCACTATGATTGCAACATGGGAAGATACCATTGTTTACAACATTGATGAGGAATACGATCGACTGCTTCAGCACCTCCATGATTGTGCGAGGAACGCCAAGAGAGAGATAGCCACAAAAATGCCTGTCTTTGAAAACTCTTGAGCTGATTTTCCAACATGGTTTGGCACATGCCTCATTTTTTTTCTAAATTCTAGCATTTTTTCTATTTATTTTCTAACACTGAATTTAAGATTTATCTTGGTTGTGCTCGATTAGATTTATTTTAGAGGGTTTTTTGACCTTCATATTTGAATATTTAGTCCATTTCCCAACCTAGAAAAGTCTTTGTCTATTGTTTATGAAGTGTCTATCTCCCCACCTTTCCCTTGTGGGATCCAAAGAATAAAGATGTCTTCTCATTTCTCATCGGGATAAGAAGTGTCTACATATGTTGTAAATATTTTTATATTTTACAGTTATTCTTCCTATCTGCTATTTTTTGTGTGTACTTTCTTGTACTATAATTTCCAACTCATGGAATCTATCAACTTTTGCTTTCCTTTAAGCTTGTTTACTTTCATTACCAGCACATTGTCTTTAAAATTCTATTCTTTCCTTATTATTGTTACTGCATTTATCCCATGGAAGTGCTGCTTGTAGAACACACCCAGCAGTCTTCAGAAGCTTGAACCATACCTAATGATGCTTATCGGTAGGGACTTCATTTCACGGTGTTCAGGATCCAAGTGGTAATAGCTAAGACTGTTGTTTCCATTTGGAACTTTTTCATTATTTCTTTGCCCTTGCTGTTAATCTTTTTGCCTCTATTGTATTCCTAATTTTATTTACTGTCATAATCTCTATGACTCTTTTATAAACTGTTCTTCACTACTATTCAACTTTTTCCTGCATTTCATTTTACTCCATGATGTGTGGCATTGCTCGTCTATCATTTCATTATATTTTATGGTAATAAATGTGTTTGAGTTCTGTGCCTTGCTTGAGTGAGAACTATTTTGATTTTGATGGAACCAGGATATTCACCTAGTGGGTTGTAGTGTCCCACTGAGAGTGTTGTTAACCTTTCATTCTTTGTCAATGATTAGTGGTCTAGTGATAACAGAGAGTTGGAGCTGAATCTCTCAATGTTCAAGTACTAGCAAATTAAATTTCCTAGTGGGCTAATAGTCTCTGCTGAGGGCGACAAAATTAACATTTTTCCTTGTTTGTGTTCTGATTTGTCATCTATGATTTCCCTCCTACTTATCAGTCACCCCTACTTTGGGATCTAGTCCAGCTCTTTAAGTTCTACCACACAGTCTTGCCAGGTGTACACACAGAAGGAGCTCTATCTACGAACTCTATGCATTGAATCTGGTGTGATCTCAGTAATAACCACAGGCAGGTACAGTGATGACGGTAATCAAATTCTGTATGTAAGACCAACAAATTGTCTCTATTGTTTGGCTGAAATGATATCACGGTAGGTAGGGCTTTTGCCTTCCATGCAGCTGACCTGAGTTTGATTCCCAGCATCACATATTGTCCCCCAGCACCACGGGAGCAATTCCTGAGTGCATGAGCCAGGAGTAACCCCTGTGCATCACCAGGTGTAGCCCAGAAAGAAAAAAAAATGTATCCTTTGCAAGCTGACTGCTTTCAGTACAGGTGCTCAAAGCTCTGAGTCAGAGACAGAGATACAAGAAGTGAACACATCCAAAAATCTCTGCCATAGATAGACAGAGGAGGTGGGTATTTGCATAGCACAAGACCATCTACAGAGCAGTCTATCTTTGGAGAGCACCAAAGAGAGTGATTATTCAATACCAAATTGATTCCACAATCTTTGCTTAGCACAAGCCAAACAACTTACATCGGAGGGCTACCATTATGTTATCAGCATCATCATAGTTGAGGGTTGTCCCTACAGGGAGTGAAGTCATAGCATGCTGGCAGGAAATCCAAACAGAGTCAGTGTCAGTTGCCACCTTCACTCCTGTCTCCTTGTGTGTTTGTGACCATCTGCTGCCTGTGGTTTCCCAAGCTAATCTGCTCTCCCAAACCTCAGCCATGAACCAAACTCCCCCAGTGGCCCACCTCTTTTCAGAGAAATCTCTCTCTGGTGCCTGGCTGCGCTCCAAGTTCAGCCTCTCTTAATCTCACGTGTCCAGAAAGCACAGCACCTTCTCCGAGCTATGCTGCCATACTCCAGTATCTCCTTCTCCTCTCCTTAGTAGCTCACTGCTCCACACTTATCCATCCATTCTTCAAGCACTATACTTCATTCTGTTGGTATGGTAAAAGTTATGGCATATGTTTCCTCGTCAACAGTCTTAATATAATCTCCATTTTTATTTGATTGTTCGTGACTGTCCAGTTTTTCCAACACCACTGATTGAAAAGATTAGTCTTTCCCCACTGTATATTTATGGTTTATTTGCTTAAGGTAAGTCGCAGTTTTATTTTTAAGAAATATGCAGATTTAGTTCTGTATTCTATATTCTGTTCCACTCTGACTGTCTCTTTTGCCAACACTATAGATTTGCAATATAGCTGAAATCGGGGACTGTAATGCCTCCATATTTTCTTTTTTCTCAATAGGTTATTTGGGGGCTTGCGGGTTAATATTTCAGGATATCTGTGGTTTCACACAGCTTTATTTTCGGGGGATGGGTTGAGTTTCCTTCTCCGCCATGAGCAGCTGAAGACCTCTGGGAGTCAGTCATAGCCATGCTGAGACTACTCTCCACATGCTAGGACGAGCGTCACACATGAAGTGTGGGAAGCTGGCCCTTTAACTGACCAAGGCCTAAGTGCCTGTATGGTCATCCTGACCTACAGCCTGTGCTATGTATGGTCCTCTTGACCTACATGACCCAGCAACAGGCAAAGCCAGTGCTATGTGCAGCTTCTCTTATCTCACAGAGCAGATCTCAGGTGCTAGCCAGGCCTGATCTTTGGGATGTAGATTGGTCTTTGATGTGCTAATCCAAGTGCTTGTAGCTTGTAAAAGGTGAGGCCAAAATTACTGGCCTGCAGATGTAAAGAAGCAATGTATGTTTTGCTGCCTCAATGTTCTTTCTCCTTTTGATGACAGCAACTGTATTGCCCCTTTAGAGGTACCATGATCTATATGAGGAGATTTCAGGGCTCTCTACTAGGAGGTCTGAGAGGACAGGGGAAAACATGCTTGAGAGAACCTTAGTTTCTTTTATGGGATATAATGAGCATGTAAGAATGGGCTGGGAGAGGCAGAAGAGATAGGAGAGTGAATGGAGAGAGGATTGGAATAAACTGCAACTAAGGTCAAGCAGCCTGGCCATAAGGTTCCCTTCCTTTTCCTGCCCATCGCCATCCACCTCCCTGGAGTGGGGGAAACTACCTAATGCGGGCGGTGGGAAAAAATAGATTGCTGCCATCCTTTTTGTGTTCACACAGGAATTCAAATATTTTCTTATGCTAATATCAAAGTTTGGTAAAAAATCCAAAGGGCTTTTTCTGTGTCTGAAAGCATGTTTGTATTCTTGTGGAATTGTTAAAAATATCTGGTATAGAAAGCTCATGATTTTAAATAATTAAGGTACAAGAACTATTGAAATTAAGCCAAAGAAGTTTTATCATGTTTTATAAAAATTGATCATAGGTCTTATGTTGTTATGTTAATGTACATGTTTGTATCTGCCTTGGATTAGAATATTTTATCTAGAAGGAGTTAAAATAAATATGACACATGAAAACAGGTTCAAAAAAGTAATGGTTTAGTTTAAACATGAGTTTCTAGAGTTATAAAATTGGTTGCAAAATTTGTCCTTCCGGTGCTCTATCTGATCTCTGAGACTCTTGGTAACTAAAATTCTAGAACTACTAAGAGTTATAAAGTGGGATAATCTCAGATGTCAGCCTTCTGTAATGGTCTCTGAGAACGGAGAATTTCATGGAAAATATGGGAAATTTTACTAACTACATTGTTAATCAACCTGTCCAGTGCTTGAAAGTACATGCCATTATTTTGATAACTTTATTTCATGCAAAGCCTTGTCACCAGGTATCAACCTGGCCCTGCTCTTCAGAAAGCTTTGTATACAAGTGTGAAATACTTAATGTTTCATAATAATGTATGAGTGCTTTAATCTTTTGTATTTGTTTTCCTGGAAATCAGAATTTTAAGATGCCTTCTGGTTAATGTCTAATGTAAAGTGATCTTTTGCCCAGTGAATATACCTTGTAAGAGCTTTAATTGAGCATTTTTTAAGGCTATTTGAATACCTATGGAAGCATTGCAGAGTACAGTTTTTGTTAAATAAGATTAAGATAAGGTCAGCACCATTTCTGCCTCCTCTCCAATCTGGCTCTGCAGATGCCCTCTGGGCCTTAGTGATCACCTACTTTGACCTTGACTGAGGATGCCTGGTGGCTCTACTCAGTGACAGGCCTGACTCCTCATCTCGCTGCCTCTGTTTTGACTCCTCTTCAGAATTCTGTATGACTGTTCTGGTGGTCCCCTGTATTTTGTACCACCCAACTTCCACCCTTTATGATTACTGGTCCCCGCGCGATGTTGCCTCACCCCACCGATTCCGCCATGAGCCTGTCTCCGCCATCACCATCGCCACCCTGTTCACCCTTGGCCTTGCGGGTGCCGGCACAGGTGTCACCGTCACCGCCCTGGCGTCTCAGCACTCCAGTCTAGCTACACTTCGCGCTGCCATGTATGCCGATTTAGAGAGCCTTGAACAATCCATCTCTCACCTCGAGGATTCTCTGACATCTCTTTTGGAAGTTGCTCTTCAAAACCGCAGAGGACTGGACTTGCTTTTTATGAAAGAGGGGGGATTGTGTGCTGCCTTGGGGGAAGAGTGTTGCTTTTATGTTAACCACAGTGGAGTGATTAAAAACTCCATGCGATAATTAAGGGAAGGTTTAGAGCGGAGACGTCGGGAACGTGAGTCTTCTAGCTCTGGGTGGGCCCTGCACACTCTACTTCCTTACTTGTTGCCACTCTTGGGTCCCCTGACTGCCCTTTTATTGATTGCTACTGTGGGCCCCTGCATTTTTAATCGAATTACCGCTTTTGTTAGACAACAGATAGCTTCTCTATATGCCAACCCCATACAAGTACATTACCACCGCCTGGCAATGGAAGATGCTTCCCTGGACTGTGTGGCCACAAAATCTGCTGCTGCAGAGGACAGCTCGCGGATCATGGTTGATTGGACCCATCCTTGAATTGTTCTTGGCCAGCTCCCCCGCCCCTCTCTGATCTGACACTCTGGGTATGAAAGAGTCGGACTTTACCCTATTCCATTTTTTTCAGTCGCTAGGTGTTAGGCAAAGCACTGCAAGGGAGGCCTCATGGCTGTTTCCGACTCCCTGTGGAGTATACTGGGCCTGCATGGAGGTTTCCTCTGCCTAGCGCTGGCCCTTTTCCACGACTCCCCTCCACTAGTAGGGTGATCAGGGGAAAACAGGCTTTTTCCACTCTCCTCCCCTCCGCAAAACAGAGGTATTCTGGATATTTTGGAGGGACCCAGTCAATGCTCCCCCTAGCTGGCGTCTTTTATAACAAAGGAAGGGGGAGATGTGGGAAGCTGGCCCTTTAACTGACCAAGGCCTAAGTGCCTGTATGGTCATCCTGACCTACGACCCCACAGCAGGCACAGTCTGTGCTATGTATGGTCGTCTTGACCTACGTGACCCCGCAACAGGCAAAGCCAGTGCTATGTATGGTTATCTTGATGTATGGTTATCCTGAGAGAACATCTGTCATGGCTGTTAGTAATAATAAGAAGTAACTATCTCGTGTCTGGTACGTGATGCATGTAAATTTTATGGACATGGCTCTTTGTGTATCTACCTCATGTCTGGTAAATCATATGGACATGGCCCTTTGTGTAATCACCTCGTGTCTGGTACCAGATACACATAAACCTTGTAATGCATGATAGGTGAAAACAAACCTTCCTAACCATATATGGGCACGACCTTTAGTGTAGCTGCCTCACTAATGAATATATACCCTGATTGCCCCCAATAAAGTCTGTCCCTTTTTCTCTCTGTTTCTGAGCTGCATTCTGTCTCTTGTGTCTTGTGTTCATTCAGTCGGTCCTTCCCTGCACCTACGGATCCTAGGGCCATCTCTGCGGGCTGGAGAGTGGTTTTGTGGGCCCCCCGCAATGAAGGAACCGGCAGAGGAACCCAGCTGTGCAGGACCTGGGGCTGAGATCTCCAAGCCTGCTTGGTTCAGGACTGGGCCTCCTCCACCCAGATCCCCCATCTTCTAGTAGCTAGAAAGTTACACCCACCAACTGCCGTGTAACCCCATCAACGACCAAGATCCAGAGACTATAAAACCAAGCTCCCAGAGGAAAACAAAACAGGGTTTCCTGCCCCTACGCCTGGCCATTCTCACTGGGACACTTTGGAGGGGGGGCGTGTTGAGTTTGCCTCTCTGCCCTGAGCAGAGTCCCGGCAGCTGAAGACCTCCAGGACCCAGCCACAACCATGCTGAGACCACTCTCCACATGCTAGTACAAGCCTCACACATGAGGGAACCGGCACAGTAACCCTGGTGTGCAGGACCTGGGACTGAGATCTCCAAGCCTGCTAAGATCAGGACTGGGCCTCCTACACCCAGATCCTCCATCTTCCAGTAGCTACACAGTTACACCCACCAACTGCCATGTAACCCTATCAATGGCCAAGATCCAGAGAATATAAAACCAAGCTCTCAGAAGACCTCTTATTGTCTAGTTTTCACTCTCAAAGAAGCTGGCAGGCTACAGAGAGTATCTTGCCCGAGTGTACACCTAACTGGGAACACCTGTAATGGTGATTAGAGGCTGCCCCAAAACCTCCATCCCTCTCAGAGAGCCTAGCAAGCTACCAAGAATATCCCGCCCACACAGCAGAGCCTAGCAAGCTGCCTGTGGCATACTTGATATATCAAAAACAGTAACAATGATGGCACTCATTCTCCTGACCCTGAAAGAGCCCCCAATATGCCATCAGGCTACACTATCACATGACAGGGATGAATGGGAGACGTTACTGGTGCCCACTCAAGCAAATCGATGAACAACCGGGGTGATAGTGATAGTGATTATATTTGTTTGGTCTATTTCTGTGGAAAATGCCTTAAATTTGTAGATTGTGTTTGAGTAATATAATTTTAACATTTTAACAATATTAATACTTCTAATACATTTACATGGGATATAATTCTATTTGTCTCTTCCTCAAGTTTTGAAATATTTTATAAATTTTCAATGCACAGATTTTTACATAGTATTTTCAATGTTGTAACTTTAAATTTTTTCATTTCTTCATCTTATAGTTATTGTTATTACAAATTATTTTATACCAATGTATGTTGTATATTTTATATTGCGTTTTGTCCAGTAACTGCTATTAGCTAATTTATAACAGGTTTTTAAGTATATTATTAAAAAATACACTTAAAATCTTAATTGAAAAACTGGTTGTATTCTTTTTATTTGGAAACCTTAATTTATTTTTGACTATTTTTATTCTATTTCCATTGCCATGCTAAGTAAAAGCGGTGACACTCAGAATGCTCTTACAGATCTTAGAGGGAAACCTGTCTGATTTTCATCATTATTATGTTGTTTTCTGTTGGCTTAAATAAGCCTTTTTATGTTTAATTTTGTTCACTCTAAACCATTTGTTGAGAAATTTAATAATAAAAGTTTTGTTTTGTCAAATTCTTTATTCTGTGTCTATTGAGAAATCAGATGATTACTAATCTTCATGTTGTTAATGCAGCATATTATATTGATTGACATTTTACACCTGAATCATACTGGCTTCATTGATATAACTCTCATTTACTAATCATATGGCCATTCAATACATTATTGAATTAGGTTTGCTAAAACTTTGTTGAGGATATTACATTTACATTTTTCAAGGTTGTTGTATTGTCCTATAATTTTGTGTTCTTATGGCATACTTGTCTCCTCCCTGTAGTAGATTGTTGCTGTCTTTATAAATTGATCACTTATCATGGTATATTACTTATAATAGCATAAATGTATAGCTATTAACATAATATTAAAAATCATACCATGTATACTACATAAATACTATAACTTTGGTGTGTGCTTTTGTTTTCTCACGTTTGTTTTGTTTTGTTTTTTGTTTTAGTTTTGTGGTGGGGATAGAGGAACAGTTCATGATGCTCAGGGATTACTCCTCACTCTATACTGAGGAATTACTCCTGGTGGTGCCCAGAACACCACATGAAATCCTGGGGATCAAACATGGATATACCTTGAGCAAGGCAAGTGACATACCTTCTATGTTATCTCTTCAGCCCTGACAACTTCATATTTTTAATGTTTATCTCTTCCTGATTTCTTTAGTAGATTATCTAGCATATACATAAAGCACTAAAATATTTCTCTATTTCCAATTATATAATCTCCATCTGCTAATGCATCTGCTTAGCAATCTTTTTGTTTTGTTTTATTTTGATGGCCATACCCTGAGGTGCTCAGTGTTTACTAGTGTCTCTGCATTCAGGAATCACTTAAAACTGCCTGGGAGACGATATGAGATGCCAGGTCAGCCCCAGGTCAACTGGGTGCTAGATAAGTGTCTTAGCCATTTTACCATCTGCAGCAATCTTTCAAAATTCATTATTTGACTACATTGATTTCACTTTTTTTGAATTTTGTTGAATATTGTTTCATCACTTATAAAATTAAGAAAAAACAAAGAAAAATTAAACAAATAACTACTGTATTTATTATGCATTCATCACTGTTTGCATGTGTAAAATATGAATAATTTTGTTATTTTATTATTATATTATTTGCTAAGACAACTGCATGATGAAAATAAATACCCAATTTGATTTTTCATCTTAAAAAACTTGAGAGCTTGACTTTACTACACTTAAATAAAATTTTATACAGCCCTTTACATTTATTGATACATAAATATAAACTTTGACACGAATCACCAATAATTTTCACTTCTCAATGCTGTTGTTACCCCTGAATGGTTTTTAAATCTTTATATCAGAGCAAAATTACATAACTAAGATATTTACATAATTTTAAAATAGTTGCATACTTAAATGAGGTCAATAAGATAAAGATAATGAATAGAATCTTGCTTTGATTGCTTGCTAAACTTTATTAAATTTCAAATGGGATAAAAAGAAGGTTGAAATAATCAAACCAAATAGCCTTCCCCTGTATTCCTCAGCTTCTAATTAAAATTGGACATCTATTTGTAATAGTTGAACATTTTATCAAATGTCCAATTTTCCTAGTATAAATTTAAAGTTTTAGCTAAACATTTATAAAAACTATGTCCTCATATTATGCTGTCTCATTATTTATGCTACCTCATTTCTTTCAGTTCCAATTTCTAGAAAATTATTAATAAGATGCCATAATTGTTTTATGTCACTGTCACTGTCCTCCCATTGTTCATCGATTTGCTCGAGCGGGCCCAGTAACGTCTCCATTGTTAGACTTTGTTGTTACTGTGTTTGGCATATCGAATACATCACGGGTAGCTTGCCAGGCTTTGCTGTCCGGGCTAGATACTCTCAGTAGCTTGCCAGGCTCTCTGAGAGGGGCGGAGGAATCGAACTCGGGCAGCCAATGTTGGCTGCGTGCAAGACAAATGCCCTACCCGCTGTGCTATTGCTCTGGGCCAATTCTTTTATATGTCATAGATAACTATATTATTGTTATGTACAATACATACTACAATAAACATATGATATATTTTTGCATGACGTGTTATACAGGTTGATGTTTAGAAGTTCTCAGAGGCTAGAGAGATAGAGCAGAGGTTAAATCAGGTGCCCTGCATGTAACCCACCCCAGTTTAATCATGGGACCACGTCATACATGAAATATGTCCAGGTGCAGCCTTTGAGACCTCAAGCACTTTTCTGTGTCATTGGAGGTTCTAAACACAACCAGGGGGCCTAAGTAATCTCTGGCATTAAGAACTCCAGCTGCATTGCATCTTTGGATCCTCACACTGAATTATAGAACAGTTCACAGAATCCCTAGAAGGGACCCCTGGGAATCCTGAACCCCAAATGGAAGAGACTCAGAAAACTATATATATAATATGTTTTTAACTCAGTCAAACTTATAGTCTCTCAGTTACAACATTAAAAAACCTTTTACCGTCAGGTTAGAAATATATATAGATTAAATTAATTTCAACTAGTTACAAAATAATTACTATTGTTCCATTGCCATCTATTTCTTAAGAGAAAATATATTTATAATAGTAGAAGTATATATATTTCCAATTATATATATTCTAGTGTCAATGTTTTATTTATATTTTGGTAAATAATTTTATATCAATCATAAAACAGCTCTTCCGTGAGCTGTATTACGGATTCACTACCAGGATCTCACCATTCTACAAAAAAGTGATCATCGATGTCAAGAGAGGGGTTCCACTGGGTGATACCATTTCACCGAAACTATTCAGTGCCACCCTCGAGAAGATCATGCGACGACTGGAATGAGAAGGAATGGGAGTGAAGATAGATGGTTGGCAACTACACCATCTCTGCTTTGCTGATGACATCATTCTAACAACACCAAATATTAACCAAGCGGCACAAGTACTGGCCAACTTCAACCGTGAGTGTGGAAAGGTTAGACTACAGCTGAATCTCACAAAGACAATATTTATGAGAAGTGGTCTTGTTCCTGACGTTCCATTTGCTCTCAATGAAATGAACATCTCAATATATAGCATTTATGTGTACCTAGGTCGAGAAGTCAGCATGACAAATGACCTGGCTCCTGAGTTGCGCAGGAGGAAGAGAGTGGCTTGGAACACCTTTAAGCGTGTCGAAGAAATAGCGAAGAGGACAAAGAACCTCGGGCTCTGGGCACATCTCTACAATTTCACTGTTCTTCCTGCAATAACATATGCCTCAGAGACCTGAGCCCTATGAAAACAAGATGAGAATGCTATTTGGGTCTTCCAAAGAGGAATTGAAAGAGCTATTCTTGGAGTATCATGCTTCACTCAAATGAGACAAAGAATATGGAGTTCTGACCTCCGTCAACCATCAAGAATCAGAAACACTGTCTCATTTGCCAAGGCGTCGAAAATCAGATGGGCTGGACACATAATGAGATTTAGAGACGAACACTGGACTGGAGCCATTACCGACTGGATTCCATGGGACGTCAAAAGACCACGTGGCTGTCCACCTACGAGATGGTCAGACTTCTTCGTCAAGATGCTGAATGATCGGTTTGAGGCTCTCTGTGTTCCTAGAACGAGCAGATGCCATTGGGCTACACTAGCTTCGACATGGACGAATAGAAATGTTACTGGCGCCTGGTCGAGCAAATCGATGAGTAATTTATGTCAAGTGACCAAGTGATCAAGTGATCATAAGACATCAAAAAGAAAAATATGATTTGTA
Source organism: Sorex fumeus (assembly GCF_029834395.1). Lineage (NCBI taxonomy): Eukaryota > Metazoa > Chordata > Mammalia > Eulipotyphla > Soricidae > Sorex > Sorex fumeus. Next base: position 9,324,528 of record NW_026606188.1, read on the forward strand.
ACAAGAATTTAATAGGTCTACGATTGCATCGAACATTGGTATTCTGTTATTATTTCTACATTGATTATATTTAAAGAATCATTTCAATTTAGGTAAAATTGAAATCATTCTTTAAATACAATCATAGTAGAAATGCAACAACCTACTCATCTAATTACAGTGGCAAATTTTATATTATGCTAAAATACTAAATTTTATTTTAATTTGGAAAATAGGCCACACATTTAAATGATTGCCTATATTAACTAAAGAAATTTAATGATTGTTTATAAAATGTATTGTATGCATTTTATAAAATGTCATTTACTGTAGCACTGTCCTCCATTGTTCATTGATTTGATCAAGTGGGCACTAGTAACGTCTCCACTGTGAGACTTGTTACTGTTTCTGGCATATCGAATATACCACAGGTAGTTTGCCAGGCTCCGCCGTGCAGGCGAGATGCTCTCAGTAGCTTGCTGTGCTTTCCGAGAGGGATGAAGGAATCAAACACAGCTTGGTTGCATACAAGGAAAATACATTACCCACTGTGCTTCGGAGAGCCCGGCAAGCTACCGAGAGTATTTGATATGCCAGACACAGTAACAACAAAGTCTCCAATGGAGACATTACTGGGCCCGCTCGAGCAAATCGACGATCAACGGGAGGGCCTTTACTGTGCTATGAATATGAATACAGGTTCCCTGCACGCGTAACTCCAGATATTCAGACTAGTGTTTTAGAGAAATCAATCACCCCTCTGAAAATCCTTTCAAAGAGTAGCCCTACCCTACTTCCCATCAGTTATTCCTGGGTGGTTCTCTCCAGCCCCACCCTGTGCTGAGTGCGGGGCACACAGTGCGCTGTGCCAGGCTGAAGTCTACATCCTGCAAGGAGAGTAGCTCATCAGCAGCACCAAGCACTGTGCCAGCCAATCAGGACCAAGGTGAGTAGCGACCAATCAGGGAATTTACTATTATTCAGGGGTTACAGGAAAGGAAAAGGGAACATTACACCACAACTTCCTTAGTGCTGCTCTTGTGCAGGGTCTAGAGGGCAAACTTTTGACTATCTGGTAATATTTTTCTTAAAACTAAATCTCAGAATTGAGTTTCCTTTCATCTTATTTGCATGTATTCCTTTCTTCATTGATAGAGAGCAGTTGTCTGTGGAAGAATATCACTTGAAACAGAGGAACTAAAGCTGCTGATACAGTCTTAGGAGAGTACTTAGGGAGGTCCTGGAGTCCAGAGGTGCTGCTCATCAAAGAGACCCATCCCTGAGAAAGCCATACTGAGTGAAGGACAGAGGTCTGAGTGTGTGATTTTTTTCTCCTGGAAGGAGAAAACCTGAGGAGCTCCTTGTGAGGAAAATCACCCCAGCCCTGCCTTTCCCACACTGAAGGATGGGGGAGACGTCGGAAGCCCTGGCCAAGATGCAGGCAGAGCTTGTCTGTCCAGTGTGCCTGGACTACCTCAATGATTTCGTCACCATTGACTGCAGGCACAACTTCTGTGACTCCTGCATCCGCATGTCATGGAAGGACCTGCAGGAACAGATTCCCTTGTCCCGTGTGCTGGCAGCCCTGCCAGTTGGCGTCTGTGCCAGTGCCCGGCTGGGAAGACTGGTGGACCTGGCCCAGCTCCTGCACAGTTCCAGGAGCAGTGAGATGGCTCGGGGTGAGGAGCTCAGGTGTAAGGAGCACAGGCAGGGGCTGAGCCTTTTCTGTGAGAATGATCAGGAGCTGGTGCGTCCCCTGTGCACTCAGGGCACTGCCCACCAGGGCCACCACATCCGGTCCATGACCAAGGCAGCGGTTAATCACAGAGGCTCAGCAGCTGCATCGAGGCCCCGAAGAAGCAGCTGGCAGAGGTACAGAAACTAGAAGTCGCTCAAGACAGAAACCTCCTGCAGACGTGGGAAAGCACAGGAGTCAGCTGGCCTCGGAACTTGAGCTGCTAACCCAGCAAGACGCTGCGCTCTGCAGGCTTGCAGAAGAAGACTAGCGCCTGCAGCAGCAGCTCAGGGCCAACCTGGAGGCCTACTCAGACCACATCTCGGCGCTGAAAGACCTCATAAGGGAGGTGGCGGAGTGGAGTATGATGTCTGAGATGGTGCTGAGGGGCCCGAGGAACCTGCAGCAGCGCTGGGAGGGCCTAGAGCCCCCCGCCGTGCAGCCCCTGTGCTTCAGGCCAGCGGCCTACAGCCTCCCAGCGCTTTGCCTGGTGCTCAGCAGCAGCATCCAAAGATTCCGAGAGCGCATCAGCCTGGACCCCCATATGGCCCACCCCAGCCTGCGTGTGTCTCAGGAGCTCCAGTCAGTGACCTGGGTGAGGAAAAGGCCCACAGGGAATGGGGACCCCGGGCCTTAGGAAGTGCCCTGCTGGTGGTCCTGGCCGGGAGAGCTTCGCTTCTGGCCGCCACTGTTGGGAGGTGTGGGTGAGCGCCAAGCCTGAGTGGGCCGTGGGCGTGTGCAGCGTCGCCCCTTCTGCCCAGGTCCCGAGGCCCCGGTCAGCTCCCAAGAGTTGCTGGATGGTCCAGCTGCAGGATGGCGACACCTGGCCGTGAGCATGGGGGCCGTGCCTCTGGCTCTCAGGGACAAGCCCGGGGCCATTGGCATTTACCTGCACCATGAGCTGGGCCAACTTTCCTTATATAACACCACGGACAGGTCTCACCTGCACTCCTTCACCAGGCACTTTGCTCAAGAGCTAAAGCCGTACTTCTGCATGGAGCCAGACTGCACTCCTCTCTCCGTGGGCGCAGGGAGGGTTAGGAGGGATGATTACACCCTGGGTTTCCCCAGTGCCTATATGGATGGCTCCTGGTCATGTAAACTTGGAATTCTTTGCATCAGGTGTCCATGCTTAAGGAATATGCGGAAGAAATTTTCCCATGTTGAGGTGGGTAGGGGGAGCCCAGCCAGGAGCCGCTTCTGCCCCCAGCCGTGCCGGATTTCTGCCGAAGTGCACCAGGGAGACCCCACCGGGAGACTGTCCACTGCCCTTCCTCCATTCCAGGATCCTGTGTGGGAGTGGCGTGGGACGGGCTAGGGGTGTGACCACCAGGGGGCGTGGCCTCCAAAGTGGGGTTGGCCTTCTCCTCTTCCGCCGCAGTTATATCACTAACTCTGAGCACTCAGGAATTTCATCCCACAACTTGTCGCCTAATATCAACCAAAAATTTCTCACCTCTTCTACTACAATTCAACAACATCCCACTCGCCAACTCCATTTCCAACAAAAGTCCTGCTTGAAAATAGCTGTACAAGCTCAGTACTTAATAGCACCTCCTCCAAAATTTTCACTCAATGTCAGTTATAAAACAAAGAATAACGCCTGATTGAGAAGAAGGTCAGGCTCAGAAAGGTAGGAGGGTGGCTACCATTGACAAACCATATCCAAAATCCTTTCCCACCATAAGAGGGAAGAGTATGATCTGCTAGGCACGGGAAATGAGGCCCATCTTGCAGCAGCAAAGCTGAACGGCTCCTGGCAGTCTCTCCTCATTCAACCAGGTACAACCTGCCCCCAGGGCTTGGAACCTTCTCTGGGCATGTGCAGCTAGCTCTATCCCCTAGAACAGCCAGTTTTCCCCCTTGATGTGTGCAGGAGGGGAACTGAGGCCCATCTCATGGCAACAAAGCTGAATGGCTCCGGGAACTCTCTCCTCATTCAATCAGAATAGTTACAGGGAACGTGAAGGATTAAACCACACTGGTCACAATGGTAAAGCAACACAACAGTCCACCAAATTTTCTTATTGAAGAGACTAGCCCAGAAGACACCAACAGTATTGTAGTGTTAGACAACCTCTCTGACAAGGAATTCAGAAGGGAGCTACTTAGGATGCTTAGGGAACTAAAAGACACAATGGAAAACAATGCCAATAAAAGACAAGAGGATTTGAAGGCAGAAATGAAGAAAATGCAATCAGAAATGTCGGACCTGAAAAACCTGGTAGGTGAATTGAAAAACTCAGTGGAAGATCTCAGCAGGAGAGTAACAGCGGCTGAGAACAGAATCAGTGAGCTCGAAGATGAAGTTCAGAGACTCTCCAGAAAATGGAAAAGAGACTCACAGTTCAGGAACAGATGGCAAGAGAAGATAGTGATGAAGCCAAGAGGGGTAATATAAGAATCATTGGAGTCCCAGAGGGACAGGAAGAAAACCTTGATGAAGAAGAAACTGTCAAAGACATCATTGCTACAACATTTCCAGAGCTGAAGAAAACTTGTGACCACACTCAGGAGGCCTGAAGGGTACCAGTTAGAAGAAATCTGAATAAAAACACCCCAAGACACATCCTGATCAAAATGACCAAAACTTTAGACAGAGACAAAATTCTGAAAACAGCAAGATCGAAGAAAGAAATCTCCTACAAAGAAGCATCCTTAAAACTCACAGCTGATTTTTCTGATGAAACCCTCAGGGACCGAAAACAGTGGTGGGACATAGTGAAAAAACTCAATGAAATAAATGCCTCTCCAAAAATACTTTACCCAGCAAGATTCTCATTCATAATAGAAGGAACAACACACAGTTTCACAGACAAACAACAGCTCCGGAACTTCATAGACTCAAAACCATGGTTAAAAGAACAACCAAATAGGCTACTTTAAGGCAAGACAGGCCCCTCAAATATATCTAATTTCAACAGAACAATGGGACAAAATCCCATAACAATAATCTCTCTCAACGTCAATGGGCTAAGCGCACCAATTAAAAGACATAGAGTGGCAGGATGGATTAGAAAATCGAACCCAACATTTTGCTGCCTGCAAGAAACACACCTCAATAGTCCAAGCAAACACAGACTCAGAGTCAAAGTCTGGAAAACAATCCTACAGGCAAACAGCTCCCAGAAAAAATCTGGGGTAGCTATCCTAATATCAGACCTCATCGATTTCAGATTGAAGAATGTCATAAAAGACAGTGTGGGCCATTTCTTATTGATCAAAGGACCTGTACAACAGGAAGAACTTACAATAATAAATGTATATTCACCTAATGAGAGACAAGCAAAGTACCTAAAACAACTACTCATAGAATTGGAAAAAGATATCAATAGCAACACAATACTAGTGGGAGACTTCAACACCGCTTTGTCACCTCTTGAGAGATCAACCAGACTGAAGCTTAGCAAGGACATACTTCGTCTGAGGGAAACAATGGAAGAAAGGGACTTAGTAGATATATGCAGGATAATTCATCCTCAAAAAGCTGAATACACATTCTTCTCAAGAGTACATGGAACATTCTCCAAGATAGACCACATGCTGAGCCACAAAACATGCCTCCATAAAATTAAAGAAGATAGAGATTATATCAACAATCTTCTCAGACCACAATGCGCTTAAATTAGAAGTAAATCACACACAAAAACAGAAAACTAAATCAAACACCTGGAAATTAAACAGTGCGCTATTGAACAATGAGTGGCTTAGAAAGGAAATCAAAGACGAAATCAAAAGATTCCTAGAAATGGATGAAAATGAGGACACGATTTACCAAAACTTATGGGACACAGCAGAAGCCGTTTTAAGAGGAAAATTTATAGCTCTACAAGCATTCCTCAGAAAGGAGGAGCAAGCCCACATAAAGAAACTAACCTCACAGCTTAAGAGCTTGGAGAAGGAACAACAAAAGGTGCACAACCCGAACAGGAGGAAGGAAATAATAAAACTCAGAGCAGAGATTAACGAGATGGAAACCCAAAAAACAATCCGAAAGATCAATGAAACGAAGAGCTGGTTCTTTGAGAAAATTAACAAGATTGATAAGCCTTTAGAAAAACTCACAAATAAAGGGAGAGAGAAAACCCTAATAAACCGAATCAGAAATGAAAAAGGGGTCATTACAACAGAAACTACAGAAATTCAAAGGATCCTCAGGGAGTACTTTGAGAAGCTTTATGCCATGAACATCAAAACCTCTAGGAAATGGATAAATTCCTAGACTCCTATAGACTCCCAAGGCTGAACAAAGAAGACCTGGAATACCTGAACAGACCTATTACCATCAAGGAAATTGAAATGGTAATAAAAAGTCTCCCCAAGCATAAAAGTTCTGGCCCGGACGGATTCACTAGTGAATTCTTCCAAATCTTTAAAGAGGACTTACTCCCAATCCTCTTTAAGCTTTTCCACGAAATTGAAATATCAAACACACTGCCAAACAGTTTCTACGAAGCAAATATCACACTGATACCAAAAGCAGACAGAGATATCACAAAGAAAGAGAATTACAGGCCGATATCCCTGATGAAATTGGATGTGAAGATTCTCAACAAACTACTAGCAAATAGAATCCAACTACTCATCAAAAAGATCATACATCATGACCAAGTAGGATTCATCCCAGGGATGCACGGATGGTTTAACGTTTGGAAATCAATCAACATCATCCATCATATCAACAAAAGAAAAGATAAAAAGCATATGATCATATCAATAGATGCAGAGAAAGCATTTGACAAGATCCAGCACCCCTTTATGATGAAAACCCTAGCCAAAATGGGTATAGAGGGGACTTTCCTCAACATAGTTAAAGCCACCTACCACAAGCCTAAAGCAAGCATCATCCTCAATGGGGAAAAACTGAGAGCCTTCCCTCTAAGGTTAGGGACGAGTCAAGGATGCCCACTTTCTCCACTGCTGTTTAATATAGTACTGGAAGTACTTGCAATAGCCATTAGGCAAGAAAAAGATATTAAGGACATTAAGGTAGGAAAGGAAGAAATCAAGCTCTCACTATTCGCGAATGATATGATTCTATACTTACAGAACCGAATAACCTCCACCAAAAAACTCCTAGAAACAATAGACTTGTATAGTAAGTTGCAGGCTATAAAATCAATACTCAAAAGTCCATGGCTTTCCTATACTCAAACAGTGAGAGAGAGGAAAGCTACATGAAAAAAAACCATCCGGTTCACAATTGTGCCCCAGAAAATCAAGTACCTAGGAATCAGCTTAACTAAGGAAGTAAAGGACCTGTACAAAGAAAACTACAAAACGCTACTTCAGGAAATAAAAGAGGACATGAGGAAATGGAAAGATATCCCCTGTTCATGGGTCTGGAGACTTAACATTGTCAAAATGGTAATACTACCGAAAGCATTGTATAAATTCAATGCAATCCCTATAAGGATACCCATGACATTCTTCAAATAAATGGAGCAAACACTACTGAAATTTATATGGAACAGTAAGCCCCCGAGAATAGCTAAAGCAATTCTTGGGAAAAAGAAAATGGGAGGAATCAACCTCCCTAACTTCAAACTCTACGACAAAGCGGTAATAATTAAAATAGCATGGTAGTGGAACAAAGGTAGAACTGTAGACCAATGGAACAGGGTTGAATACACTGGCATCTCCCCTCAATCATATGATCATCTAATCTTTGATAAAGGTGCAAGAAATGTGAAGTGGAGTAAGGAAAGCCTCTTTAACAAATTGTGCTGGCATCACTGGACGGCTACATGCAAAAAAATGGGCTCAGAACTCTGCCTAACACCATGTACAAAAGTAAGATCAAAATGAATCAAAAAATCAACATCAGACCAGAAACCATAAGGTACATTGAAGACAAAGTTGGCAAAACCCTTCATGACATTGAAACTAATGGTATTTTCAAAGATGCCACTCCACTGACCGAGCAAGTGAAAACAGAGATAGATAAATGGGACTATCTTAAACTAAGAAGCTTCTGCACCTCCAAAGAAACAGTGAACAAAATACAAAGACAGTCTACAGAATGGGAAAGGATGTTTGCCGAATACACATCTGACAATGGGTTGATATCTAGGATATACAAAGTACTGGTTGAACTCCACAAGAAGTAAACATCCAACCCTATCAAAAAATGGGGCAATATAATGAACAGAGACTTTCTCAAGAAGAAATCCGAATGGCAAAAAAGCACATGAGAAAATGCTCTACATCATTAATCATCAGGGAGATGCAGATCAAAACCACAATGAGATACCATCTCACACCTCAGAGACTGGCCCACATTCAAAAGAACAAAAGCAACCGATGCTGGCGTGGATGTGGCGAGAAAGGGACACTCCTTCACTGTTGGTGGGAATGCCGACTAGTTCAGCTCTTTTGGAAAACAGTATGGACGTTTCTCCAAAAATTAGAAATTGAGCTCCCATTTGAGCCAGCAGTACCACTCCTGGGAATATATCCCAGAGAGGCAAAAACGTATAGTCGAAGTGACATCTGCACTTGTTTGTTCATTGCAGCACTCTTTACAATAGCCAGAAACTAGAAGAAACCTGACTGCCCAAGAACAAATGACTTGTTAAAGAAACTTTGGTACATCTACACAATGGAGTACTATGTAGCCCTTAGAAAAGATGAAGTCATGAAATTTACATATAAGTGGTACAATATGGAACGTATCATGCTAAGCGAAATGATTCAGAAAGAAAGGGATAGACATAGAAAGATTGCATTCATCTGGGGGATATAAAGTAACAAAGTGTGAGATTAATACCCAAGAATAGCTGAGATCAGCACCAGGAGGGTTATTCCATAGCTTAGAAGCCAGCTGGGTATTCTAGGGGAAAGGGCAGTTTAGATAGAGAAGGGAGCACCAAATAAAGGGTGTTTGGAGGATCCTCCCAGGAGGGGAGATGCATGTTGAAAGTAGACTATGGACTGAACATGTTTGCCACTCAATGCCTCTTTTGCAGACCACAACACCCAATAGGAGAGAGAGAACAAAAGGGAATTCCCTGCCACAGACGCAGGGTGGGATGGGGGAGACGGGGGGGAGGGATGTTATCCATGGTGGTAGAAAGTGGGCACTGGTGGAGGGATGGGTATTTGATCATTGTATGACTGAAACCCGAGCACAAAAATTTGTAAATCTACAACTGTACCTCATGGTGTTTCACTAATAAAAAAAATTAAAGATAAAGAAATATTCCCATGTTGTAACTCTTCCTAATGCAAAACCAATTCTTTTGTATCTTTATGTCTATTTCTAATAAAACAAAATTTTAATAAAAAATATTTGTAAATTTATATTTCCTTTCTTCACAGTTATTTTCAAAGACATTGCAAAATTTTCACGTCTAGTCTTACTAGGTGCTTTTCTCTGGTGGTGTTCTTTTTGGCTTCACCTTGATAGAGTTTGCACATTCTTAGAGAATACATGTATTTGTCCAGTCTTTCTCAATTTTTTAACCCTTCAGCAGTGACCTCTGAACCTGGAGCAAGGATTATCCACTTAGTCCAGCTTGGTGAGGACCAAATAATAAAATAAACAAAAACAAATAAAGATCTAAATTTGTTATGAACATATTGCTACATTTACAAATAGAATTATGAATCAGATGTCACACACTTTTGCAGTTCCCCCACTCAGTTATTATTTATTTAAGCCTTGTCCTATAAATATCTTTTCCTCCTTTCTGTCAAGAGAAAGCCCAGGGACATCTGCCTTTTGATGGAGAAAACCCAGTCCTGCACTTCCCACACCTGAGGTATTGGCAACTCTGGCTAAAATTCAGGCAGAGCTCTACCTTGACTATCCTGTCACTATCGACTGTGGGGACACCTTCTGTGACTCCTGCATCTGCATGTCATGGAAGAATCTACAGGACAGATTCTCTTGCCCTGTCTCCAGGCAGCTCTGCCAGGAGAACTGCAGCAGGGCCAATGCCCAGCAAGGAAGGTTGGTGGACATGGCCAAGCTCCACTACAGCTCCAAAATGCTCAGATTGTTTTCCTTCCAGCTCTAAAGTGCTCAATCTTTGCATGTAATTTACAATTAAAGTAATTTTGAAAGCCATGACTGTAATAAAATCAATTCCCTTTTTTTTTGTTGTTGTTGTTATTGTTGTTTTTTTGGTCACACCTGGCAATGCACAGAGGTTACTCCTGGTTCTTCCTGGCTCTGCACTCAGGAATTACTCCTGGCGGTGCTCAGGGGACCATACAGGATACTGGGAATTGAACCCAGGTTGGCGGCATGCAAGGCAAATGTCCTACCTTCTGTGCTATCACTCCAGTCCCAAATTCCCTATTTTTTAATTAATTTTATTGAATCACCGTGAGATAGTTACAAGCTTTCATGTTTGGATTACAATCACACAATGATCAAACACCCATCCCTCCACCAGTGCACATTCCCCACCACCAATATCCCTGGTATAACTCCCCTTTTACACCCTCCCTCTGCCTCCATGGCAAATATGATTCCCCATAATCTCTCTTTACTTTTGGACATTATGGTTTGTGATACAGACCCTGAGAGGTTATTGTGTTTGGTCCTTTATCTACTTTCTCTAATTCCCTATTTCAACATAGGATCACAACTAATTTTTTATGTATAATATGGACTTAATAGAAAAATTAAAAGGACATGAATATGTCTGTTTGAGTGGGCTCAAACTGGATTTAAATAGTGACTGGTTCATTCTATTTTTTCTTTCTGAAATTGGATCTATGCATCAATCAGAAATAGGAATTGTATGTGTAATTTTTTATGAAATCAATATAGGATAGCAGTGGTCCATCAGAACAGGCGTTAGAGTCAAAGATATGTTCGCTATTTATAAAACAATGCATATCTCTTTAATATACTATTCAATATTTGATCTCACCTGCAATAGAATGAAGTTTCTTTAATTATTTCAATGCTGATTTGCTATTCCATAGAAAAAATTTGCCTCGGAGTCTAAGAAGTTAGTTATGGGACATGTTTATATTCTTGATGATAAACTTTTAAATTAATTCCTGATTTTAAATTCTAGTACCATGGTAGTCTTTTTTCCCCCTAAAGTTGTTGGAGCACAATTAACATATGTATTTACATTGATCTCCTATTTGCTTATTTTAAAAAATGCTTTATCCTAATAGTTGTTACATTCCTCAAGCAAACTTTATGCTGTTTTAAATGCTCATTTAAATTTTATTAAAAGAAAACAATCTCTCAGTTCGTTTCATTTTAGTCCATTCATTTTATAGGCTGGATCTAAACATTGGATATGGGAGTCTACCACTGGACCGTTCCACAATGAAATTGACCACATCATATTCAATTGAAAGTTTTTACCTGACTGATGTCGCTGTTGTCCCAAAATTCCAAACGGGATAGGACCACCGTCTCCTTCATGCAAAATTTTACTTCACAGAGCAAGAAGAAATTGATGCAACATTTAGTAAGAGAACTCCCAAAACAACCACCAACCAGGAGCTCTTTGGCACTATTTCAGCAACAAGGGACAATGCCGTCATTGACAACATTGACAAAGAATACAATTGACTGGTTCAGCACCTCCATGATTGTGCAAAGAACACGAAGAGAGAGATAGCCACAAAAAGATGCCTGTCTTCAAAAACTCTGGAGCTCATTCGCCAATGTGGCTTGGTGCAAGCCTCAGGCAACCACAGGCTAACATCCAAGCTTGCAAAGCAGTGCAGAGAAGGTATACAGAAAGACCTCAAAGAGAGAAAAGCAGCAGTGCTGGCCGATGCAGCAGAAGCCGGGAAAAGTATTTGCGATGCCCGCCTGTCCTGTGCCAACTACAAGACCAAGATGACTACCCTCAAACATCCTGGTGGATCTATCATATCTTGGAGAATATTATCCTTGTCTTATACTCAGATCTATTTGATAGCCATGATCACCTGCCCACATACCAAATTCCACAGGATGGATATGTTGTTCCCAAAATTCTCCCTTCCCAGATTCAACACGCCATTTTATCAGTAAAGAAATGAACAGACAAAGTCAGACCTGAACACCTCAAGAACATGCAGTCAGTACTCATCAATACACTGGCTCAGCTCTTCACATGCTACCTGTCTGAATTCAAGGTTCCATACCAATGGAAAAACAGCAGGACTGTACTACTGTACAAGGAGGGAGACATCCATGACATTGACAACTATCACCTGATCTGCCTGCTGTCTGTCGTCTGCAAGCTGTTCACTCGAGTCCTCCTGAACAGGATGGGCAGAACACTAGATGAAGGACAACCATGCAAGCAAGCCGGGTTCAGCAAAGGATTCAGCATGACTGACCAAATCCACATGACAACAAAGCTCATTGAAGTTTCTCAGGAGTTCAAGATGCTGTTCTCATGGTCATTTATTTAAAGAAAGCCTTCAATTCTGTTGAGACTGAAGTAGTCATAGAAGCCCTAACCAAACAGGGCATTCAAACTCAATATATCAGGATACTCTGTGAGCTGTATCATGGATTCACTAGCAGGAGCTCACCATTCTACAAGAAAATGATTATCCATGTCAAGAGAGGGGTTCGGCAGGGTGATACTATTTCACAAAACTCTTCAGTGCCACCCCCGAGAACGTCATGTGATGACTGAAATGGGAAGGAATGGGAGTGAATTTAGACGGTCGGCAACTACACCATCTCTGCTTCACTGATGATATCATTCTAATAACAACAAACATTAGACAAGATACACAAATGCTGGCCAACTTTAACTGTGAGTGTGGAAATGTCGGAATACAGCTGAAATTCACAAAGACAATGTTTATGAGAAATGGTCTCGTTACTGACATTCTGTTCGCTCTGAACGGAACAAACATCTCTGAATGCAACAGTTCTATTCCTATGTTGAGAATTCAACATGACAACGCGAAGTCAATGTGACAAATGACCTGGCACCTGAGTTGCACAGGAGAAAGAGAGTGACTCGGAATGCCTTCAAGAATGTAGAAGAAATAGCTACAAGGATAAAGAACCTCTGGCTCCAGGCACATCTCTTTGATTCCACTGTTCTTCCTGCATTAACATATGCCTCAGAGACTTGGGCCCTACGAAAACAGGATGAGAATGCTATTCGTGTCTCCCAAAGGGAATCGAAAGAGCTATGCTTGGAGTATCACGCTTCACTCAAATGAAAGAAAGAATCCGAAGTTCAGACCTCTGTCAATGATCAGGAATCAGGGAGGCTGTCTCATTTGCCAAGGTGATGAAAATCAGATGGGCTGGACGTGTAATGAGATTTGGAGAGGACCGCTTGACTAGAGCCATCACCAACTGGATTCCATGAGACATCAAAAGATTGTGTGGCTGCCCTCCTATGAGATGGCCAAACTTCTTCGTCCAGACCCAGAATGATCGGTTTGAGGCTGTCTGTGCTCTTGGAGTGAGCAGACGCCATTGGGCTACACTAGCACGTGAGAGGGACAAATGGAGACCCTGACCCCGCTCGAGCAAATTGATGAATAATGGATGTCAAGTGATCAACTGATCATTGTTTAGCAATAAGAAAAATACTTTATGACAGGTCAGTAAAACTTTGAATTTTGTCCTATATGTATATATATATATATATATATATATATATATATATATTCTATATATATTGTCCTTTCTATCTATCTACATATATTCTATATATATAAATATATAAATATTTTTTGATAACACCCAGCAATGCACAAGGGTCACTCCTGGATCTGCACTCAGGAATCACCCCTGTCGATGCTCAGGGGATCATATGTCATGCTGGGAATCAAACTCAGGATGGACACGTGCAAGGCAAATGCCCTACTCACTGTGCTATATCGCTCCGGCCCCCCCTTTCTATAAATTTAACATTTTTTGTCCAAATAAGTTATTAAATTTCCAGTCAAACTTAGACACAATATAAAATTAAGTTTGACTGTAGGTTCGTAGCTTTTATTTTGACCACAAAGTCTTATCACAGAGAATAAATGTTTATTTCTCTTTGATTCATTTTAGATTGAATCAAAATGAGGATTTTTTTCACTATCCACGTTCCTTTATAAACTCTGGGGTACTGAAAATCATGAGTAGTAGTCACCATATTTTTCAACTTCTAAAAAAAGAACTGAGTATGATTTTTATATAATTGCAGTTTTTTTCTAAACTCTTATAGGCTTAATGTTTCTGTGAAACTGGTTTAGAAGGAGTTAGCTGCAATTTTATCAAATGGAGCTAAGGTATTTCTTTAACCGTGCCTTAGGTTCTGAAGGGGTGTGAAGATGGTTCGGTGACTAAAATACCTATCATGAGTTAAAGCACTGATGCCCATTGTGTGCACATGGAATATATCTGGGATATCCATTCTTTCTACCTGACAGTTCTGCTCTCTATAATTCCCCAAGAATGCAATTGATTTCAGACCATACAGCAGACAGTTATATGCAATCATTGCAAAAAAGGAGTGCAATCTTGTGCAAGCATTAGACTCAGAATTAGTGTGAGCGCCACTGGAAGAGACTGAATCCCAAAGAGCTTGTGTGTAAGCTCCGCAACTATCACATCTTTAAAGCACCGTTGCTAAATGTGTGACAAACTCAACTGGGCCAGCACTCTCCCTGCCACTGCGAAGGATACAAAAATTATGAGAATACCATAGCCATGTACATGCATCAGCCCCAGTTATAGCAACACCATCAACGAGGGATGAGGAAAAAAAATAGATATCCTGAATGTTTAGATGATCATTCATAATATCAGATCAGTTCAGTTCACGTCTTAAGAAATTAATACATGTTTTACAATGCACCATATACTATGTCCTAACTTTAAAATAGAATATGTTTTTATACTATTTTGATTTAACGAGGGAACAACCTATAAACGTAATGTAACCTACAACAAGATATGATACAAAGTAAATTTGCTATGACAAAAATACTATGGTAGTAGAATTTAAATTAACATCAAATATTTAAAAGTCTAAACAATCACAAATTATTCTGAACAATTGGACTAATATCAATAAAATGGAAAGGTATAGTTTTTGTACAAATATTGACTTAACTTTCATATTTTGGTGCAAATATTAACTATATGCCTGCCATTATGTGCTCATGCATGTGTAAAAATATGTATATATTTAGAAAAGAGAAGCAGTGAGACAGAGAATGACACACATAAAGGGAAGATATAAAGGGGAAACATAAGGGAAGTTGTTTAAATATAAACATCTAAATGTAGATTATTCATTTTTGTGGTTGCTCTTCAGGCATACCCCCAGTGCTTATGATTGATCTCTAGCTCTGCACTTGGCAATCATTCCTGATAGGTGTAGAGAACCATAGGTGGCGCAGGGATTGATCTCGCGTTGCCCATCTGCAGAGCAGGTACTACCATTCTGGCCCTCTAAACATAGATTATTGAGGTTTCAGAACTGCCTGTCGAGTTAGATGATGATAATTCACAAAATATATTGTCTTCAAAGATAAAATATATTAATAAAAATGATAAAGAAAAGACTTCTACGTATCAATTATTCTAGCACAATTTGCTCTGTTAAAAGTATTTTAGCAATGTACTAGCTCTACAACTATAAATATAAACTTGTCAGTGCGATTTTATAGAGCATTGATTCTAGATTTAAAATGACTATTTAAACCCTTACTTTGTCATTCACTGTCTATGTGCATTTGAATAGCTGTAAAATAGCCCCGTGACTCAATTCCATATCTATAAGTACTCTTCAATTCAGAAGAACAGTGTGATGTTTATGTCACTTCAGTGTTTGTTCCATCCTAGTCTTTAGTAAATATATTGATAGTAGATTTTGTTGCGTTGCTTTTAATTATCTATGCTTAGTAAATATGTTTACATAATGAAGGGAAACTAGAAAATGTTTAATATTTTTCCCAAAGCAGAGGAAGTAAAAGGAATTTAAATGAAGGAAACCTTCCAAGATTGGATCAGATGTGACAAGGTGGCAGTGATGGCAGTTTAAGGACAAATTCGTTGTGATCAAGCAATTAAATTTGTACATGAGTACCATGAATTTAACAGTATTGTAGCCAAGTTAACTAAACCATGATGCTTTTTAAGTATTCATTATTAGAATGTGCAACAGCAGTTATAATTATATGTTTCTGAAATATCCAATAATGAAGAAAGGCAACAATAATGAATGTCAGTTAGAAGCTCTTCCAGAGTCCAAAGAAGAAATAATGAAGAATTAAACTATCGTAGTTAGATTAGAGATGGACAAATGGCATTCTAAACAGGTTTAGTAATTGAATGTGCTGCATTGGTAAAGAAGAGATAATTGAACCTCATCTGTGTACCATGATGAAATTTATTTTCCTTTGTTTTTCCTCCTAACCACTGTTTCATTGCTGCCAGTTATCTCATAAGCTTTTGAAGTCATTATTGCTTAGTTCCCGTGCCTTACTTTGTGCATTCCTATAGAAAATATACCTGGGCTGGAACAATAGTACAGTGGTAGACTTTCATGCAGTCAACTCATGTTTCATTCCTTGTAGCCCACACAGCCTCCTAGTATTGTCAGAAGTACTCCCTGAGTGCAGCTTAAGTCCGGAGCATTTCTGAGTACGGCCAGCCATCCCAAGAAATGAATCAAAACTAAATAAAGATGTATAATGATCATTGTGTCACTAGGTTAACAAAATATATGGTAATAATTTTATTATAAAAAATACATTAGCACGTGACAGGGAACGCATGGAGACATTATTGGCACCTGCTTGAGCGAATCGATGAGTAATGGGATGTCAAGTGATCAAGTGATCAAGTGACCAAAATTTATAGTAACTATACTAAATTCCCATTTCTGAGCCTATGTAAGAAGTCACTAGTGTCAATAGATAGAGTTGCTGCAGGTCAAAATTGAAGCAATTTAAACCAAAAAGTTTAAAAAGTGTTGGTTTTATAGAGCCACAGGTATAAATACATTTCCAGAACATTTTATTTATGTGAATGCATAATTATGGTAAATTGACATATAATTATAAATGATGGAAAAGGCAAAATATTCCCTGCAAAATAATTTTAAATAATTTATGTATATATTTTTTCCCCGGGAGATGGAAAAAACTACCCACTCCTCAGAAATAGGCTGTTGTGAATATAGTATAATAGATTGTATAAGAGAAGCTAAAAGAACACTGCCCTACACAGCTGGCACAGGTTAACATGAAGAGTAACTACTAATGTTGATAACATGTAATGTAATGATAAATTAAAATACTTTCTCTCTAACTTTTCTCTCCCAAAACCAATAATCCTAGTATAAACACAATTAAACACATGACACAAATTCCAGTTGTAGAACATTGTAAAAAAGCATCTGACTGACCATCACTCCTTAAGGCAGTGATGGACATCAAAATTAGTCACAACCTATTGTTATCACAAAGAAGAGAAGCTATGGAGACCTACTCTGGTTAAGCAATGATGTGTATTTGATCACATCCTGCACGGAATCCCAGAAAAAGAATAGCAAGATAGAAGACTACATAATAAATCACTTATTGTCTTTATTAGTATAAATATATATTTATTTATTTTGACTACTGTAATATAGCACTGTAGCACTGTCCTTCTGTTTGTTGTTCGATTTGCTCAAGTGGGCCCACTAACATCTCCATTGTGAGACTTGTTACTGTGTTTGGCATATCGAATACATCATGGGTAGCTTGCTGGGCTCTCTCAGAGGGATGGAGAAATCGAACCCGGGCCGACCAGTTCAGCTGTGTGCAAGGCAAATGCCCTACCCACTGTGCTATCACTCCAGCCCCACTGTAACATAGTGATAAAAAATGTTAAGGAAAATTATGTGCTAGGTATATAAGGATATTTAATGCTGTATTTGCAAATTTGTTTCCCATTCTGAAATATTATTTGGTAGTTACTTATGACCTGGGCTGGAGTGAGAGAACAGCGGGTAAGGTGTTTGCCCACATGGCAGAGCCTGGAAAGCTCCCTGTGGAGTATTTGATATGCCAAAAACAGTAACAAGTCTCACAATGGAGACATTACTGGTGCCTGCTCAAGCAAATCAACGAACAACCAGAGGACAGTGCTACAGTGCTACTTCTGACCAATGCATGTAACAAACACCTAATAACAAATGAGAATAGAAAGAATGATACTACCTATATATATCAGAGCTTCTCAATCCTTTTCAAATCATGGCCTGATTGCAATCTTATTGACTTCCAGTACTCCTTCCCATTCCTGCTAGTTGGTACATAATTTTGTACCACATCCCAACATTAACAAAATTTTCACATGTGTCTTTCTTGGAATATAATGAAGTATCATATAGTAAGAGTCCTTGCGAAAGGCTGATGTACACAATGAAATATAATCCAAGTTAAAAAAAAATGAGCCTAGCCTCCTCTTACAACTGGAATCGAACCTTCTGAACAAATTAGGTCAGAAGAAGACATACAAATATTGAACCATCTCAGATTCATTCATTCATTCATCATCCTGTTATTCGTCGATTGCCTTGAGCAGGCCCCAGTAATGTCTCTTTCATCCTAGCCCTGAGATTATATTCAAGGCTCTTTAGGAGAATGAGACCCATCAATGTTACTGGTATTTGGCATATTTGGTACGCCACGGGGAGTTTGCCAGACTCTGCCCTATGGGCAGGCTACATTCGATAGCCTGCAAGTTTGTCCAAAGTAGGAATGAGATAATAAGATGTCATAAAAAGATCTCAGATATATGCTGTATATAAATTCAACAGAGCAATTAAAGTCCAGTGAAATCAATCTTTAGTTTCTATCTGCAGTAGTGAGATAAAATTAAGTGTGAGATAAAATGTTGCAGACAAGTGTCACCAAGAACTATGTCATACAGTATAGGCTCTTTGGAAGTATATGTAGCATTGAACATCATACTCCTAAACTTATATAGTTTTATAAACTGAAGTTGCCTCAATAAAGTAAACCTAATACAATAAGTAGGGCCAATGAGATAGCAGAGGGATGAAGCATTTGTCTTGCACATGTTCAATTTTGCCTCAATCCCCAGTACACAATATTATATTATATTTACATATAATTAGTCTGGGCAAAAAGCCAGGAGTAAGTCCTGAGCCCAACTAGACATGACCTCAAAACCAAATACTAAATAAATAAATATTAGGACTCTATAATACTACCTTAATCTTTACAGTGTGAGAAGAACTTATACTCTCACATTAATATTAATAGTGGCTTATTGACAATCATCAAAACTTGGAAATAGCCTTCTTGTCCACTTACAGATCAATTAATAAATAAATTGTTTTCCACACAAACTATGTAATGCTACTAAGCAGTGAAGCATAAATTAGCTCTTATTTTATGTAGTAACATGCATTTCTCACAAGATCATTGTTCTGAGTATAACAAATAAATCTCAAAAATCCCGTGGAATCCATTTGGTAATGGCTCTAGTCCAGTGGTCATCTCCAAATAGCATTATGTGTCCAGCCTATCTGATTTTTAATGCCTTAGGAAACAAGACAGAGTCCTGATTCTTGATCATTGACAGAGGTTGGATCTTTGCATTTATCCTGTCACTTGAGTGAAGCATGATACTCCAAGCATAGCTCTTTTGATTCCTCTTTGGGAGGCCTGAATAGCATTCTCATCCTGTGTTTGAATGGCCAAACTAAGCTGCCAAAACAAAGAAGTTCTAAAATGACTGTCTGTGCTTTCAACAGATGTACGCTGGCATTGGAAGCATCCATCGAGAACCTGACGGTGCAAGCGCAGAAGATCAAGTACGACATCATTGATCTGACCAAGAAGAGAAGGCATCAATTACATAGCTCCACTTTTGACCCTGGAGAAAAACTCTTCCTAGGAACATGCGACAAAAGAGACATTGGTGGTATCGGTGTCTTTGTCAACACGAACTTGGCAATGAGCATTGATTCATTCAATGCCTAACAACCTGAATGAGATGATTACACTTGAATAGATGTGGCTCAATGATGGCAGTTTCTATCTTTGTTGTCTACGCTCCAATATCCGGTTACGATGAAGAAGAAATTGGGAACTTATACATGGAGCTGGTGAAGTTCTATTAAGAAGGCCAAGATTTTAATGCCAAGATTTTAATGCCAAGATTTTAATGCCAAGATAGGACTGATCAGATCGGCTGAGGAACTCCACATTGGGACCCATGGCCTAGAATGGAACGAACAGGGGGAAAGAGACTATCCATGGTAACTCACAGTTCCAGAAGGTCGAATCTAAATGTTGGACATGGGAGTCTCCTGGTGGACAGTTCCAAAACGAAATTGACCACATCATATTGAATCGACAGTTTTGCCTGACTGATGTTGCAATTGTCCCAAAATTCCAAATGGGATTGGACCAACATCTCCTTTATGCAAAATTCTATTTCACAGAGCAGGGAGAAAGGGCTTCATAGTTTAAGAAGAGAACTCCCGGAATGACCACCAACTGGCAGCTCTTTGGCACTATTGCGGCAACTTGAGAAGATGGTATCATTGATGACATTAAGGAAGAATACGATAGACAGGTTTAGCACATCCATTATTGTGCAAGGAGCACCGAGGGAGAGAAAGGCACAAAAAGACACCTGCCTTCAAAAACTCTCAAGCTCTTTCTCCAATGTGTCTGGGTGGGAACCTCAGGCAACCAAAAGCTAACATCTTGAGTTCGCAAAGCAGTGAAGAAAAGTGATAAAGGAAGACCTTAAAGAGAGAAGAGCAGCAGTGCTAGCCAATGCAGCAGAAGTCGGGAAAAGCATTCACAATACCTTCCTGTCCTTCATAAACTACAAGACCAAGATGACTGCCCTCTGACATCTTTATGGAACTATCACTTCTTGCAGAAGAGCAATAGAGATTATTCATGACTTCTACTCGGATCTCTTAGACAGCCATGTTCACCTGCCCATATACCAAATTCCGCAGGTTGGATATGTTGTTCCCAACGTTCTCCCTTCCAAAATCTGACAGGATTAGAACAAGTATTCCTTCCATTCTTATGGAACAACAAATAAACTCGGTTTGTCAAAAAGTTCTGCTGCAGAAGAGTGGAGACATCACATTCATTACTTCAAACTATAAAATGAAGCAACAGTAACTAAATCAGGAAGGCATTGAAATAAAAAAATAAAGTCAGTATAATTTAGAGTCCAGCAATAAATTCTCATACATATGTAGAATTAATTTATTATAAAGGAGACAAGAAATTGAATGTCTTTTTCATCACTGGCATTTATGGTCTGTAGAGATATGGCATGTAGGGCATTTGCAAAGCATGTTCAATCCACAGCACCCTAAATTGTTCATCAGGTGTGATCCCTGAATACAAAACCAAGAGTAAGCCCTGAGGACTGCCAGATTTGGCCCCCAAATATAAATAAATTAATAAACAAATAGTGTTAAAAATATCAATAGCCAGACATGAAACACAAAATCACTGAGACTATGCAGAAAAATCAGCTGAAATATATATTCAAGACTTGACTACCCTCATGCAAATAAAACAAATTTTTGAAATAATCAAAACATTCTATTCCACTTCACACACTTCAACAGGATTATCAAAACAAATGTTTTCATAAAATTAAAGTAACTTTAAGTAAATACTTTCTTGTACAGATCAAGAATGTACAACTGAAATGAAAAAAAAAACTTCCTTCTAAAAGAAATTACTGCACACTATACATTTGGCATAGTGCAATATTTCAATGATTTATAAGAAATTTCATAAATATGAGAAAATCTCATAAACAAACAAAAATGTTCAAACTGAACAGTTTTCCAAGGAAGACAAAAACCTAGCCAATAAAACACATAAAAAACACATAAAGAACATGCTATTTTCAATAAAGTGAAAATCAAAACTTCAAAGATATATTACATTGAATCTGAAAGAATTGACTATAGAGTATAGATAATGTGTACAATTGTATACACTTGGTAGGAATACAAATTATTTTTGCATTTCTGAGAAAGCAGAATTTTAATATTTCAGAATACTTAAATGAGATATGCCATAAGATCCAGTAATTCAACAGCTTAATGTTGATCCAAAGACACAGAAAAGTATTAATTTGAAAATATACATGCAAACCTGTGTTCATTGCAGTGCTATTTCCCCTAGACAATATATTGAAACAATACAAATACACAACAGATTAATGGATATAGAACACAATGAACTTTTTATGAACTTGAGATAAGAAAGAAAGAGCTCTTTTCTTCTACAATCAAATGGCCCAAAGTAGAGAGAAGATGTGTTAAAATCTCAGAGGAGAACAAATATAGAAGGATCTCACTCATATAAGGACTCAAGATAGAGAAATGGAGAGGAAACAGACAAAGCTAAATGAAAATAATGCCTCTTAACTGCCTACAGATCCATGGTTGCCATAAAGGAGCATGAGATGAGGGCATGTCAGTGAACTGTTGTGAATAGTTATTTAGTACTCTGGTATTTGGGATGTGTGGTAACATGCAACTAAGTGGGAAATTGTCCTTCTAAAAAATTACAACCTTAATAAAAATTACGAGAATGGAAAGGGGAAACCTGTAAAAATATTACTTGGCAATAGAATAAATAAATAAAGTGCTTTGTACTGGAATAATTATTTAGTATGCAAAGATACACATGAGCTTACTCAGAGACTAGTACATGAAACAGAATCAGTGAAACTATTCAGTATCTCAGACATTGATCACATGACTTCCCATTACTCATCATTTTGCTAGAGTGGGTGCCACTAACGTCTCTATTTGTCCCTGTCGTGTGCTACTATAGCCCAATGGTGTCCATTAAGGAAACAGGAAGAGCCTCAAACC
Organism: Sorex fumeus; assembly: GCF_029834395.1. Classification (NCBI taxonomy): domain Eukaryota; kingdom Metazoa; phylum Chordata; class Mammalia; order Eulipotyphla; family Soricidae; genus Sorex; species Sorex fumeus. The sequence goes on from NW_026606188.1 coordinate 9,347,076, forward strand.
AATCATTCAGGGTCTGGATAAAAAAGTCTGACCATCTTGTAGGTGGGAAGCCACACAGTCTTTTGACGTCCTATGGAATCCAATTGGTAACGGCTCTAGTCCAGCAGTCATCTCCAAATCTCATTACGTGTCCAGCCCACCTGATTTTTGACACCTTGGCAAATGAGACAGCATCCCTGATTCTTGACCATCGACAGAGTTTGGAAATCTGGATTTTTCTCTCATTTCAGTGAAACACAATACTCCAAGCATAGCTCTTTCAATTCCTCTTTGGGAGACCAGAATAACGTTCTCATCCTGTTTTTGTAGGGCCGAGGTCTCCGAGGCGTATATTACTGCAGGAAGAACAGTGGAATCAAAGAGATGTTCCCAGAGCCAGAGGTTCTTCATCATCTTAACTATTTCTTCAACACTCTTGAAGTCGTTCCAAGCTGCTCTCTTCCTCCTGCGCAACTCAGGTGCCAGGTCATTCGTCATGTTGACTTCTCGACCTAGGTACACATAACTGTTGCAATCGGAGATTGTCGTTCCATTTAGAGTGGATGGAACGTCAAGACCGAGACCATTTCTCACAAACATTTTCTTCATGAAATTCAGCTGTAGTCCGACCTTTCCACACTCGCAGTCGAAGTCGGCCAGCATTTGTGCCACTTGGCTAATGGTTGGTCTTATTAGAACAATGTCATCAGCAAAGCGGAGGTGGTGTAGTTGCCGACCATCTATCTTCACTCCCATTCCATCCCATTCCAGTCGTTGCATGAAGTTCGCGAGGGTGGCACTGAAGAGTTTCGGTGAAATGGTATCACCCTGCCGAACCCCTCTCTTGACATTGATGATCACTTCTTTATAGAATGGTGAGATCCTAGTAGTGAATCCGTAATACAACTCACGGAGGATCCTGATGTATTGAGTTTGAATACCCTGATTGGCTAGGACTTCGATAACTGCTTCCATTTCAACAGAATCAAAGGCCTATTTTAAAACCAATGAATGTTAGACAGAGTGACATCTTGAACACCCAAGTAACCTCAATGAGCTTGGTTATCATGTGGATATGGTCTATCGTGCTGAATTCTTTGCGGAAACCGGCTTGCTCGCATTGTTGTCCTTCATCTAGTGTTCTGCCCATCCTATTCAGGATGACTGGAGTGAACAGCTTGTAGATGACAGACACTAGGCAGATTGGACTATAGTTGCCAATGTCATGAATGTCTCCCTTCCTGTAGAGTAGTACAGTTCTGCTGGTTTTCCATTGGGACAGAACCTTGTATTCAGACATGTAGCATGTGAAGAGCCGAAACATTGTATTGATGAGTACTGACTGCAGGTTCTTCAGGTGTTCAGGTCTGACTTTGTCTGGGTGAGGTGCTGTTCGTTTCTTTACCAATGAAATGGTGAGTCAGATTTCAGAAGGGAGAACTTTGTTCTCAGACATTGAACAAATATAAATGTGATAATCTTCGCAGAAGAAGTAGATATGTTAAATATATAGCCAAAGTATTTATCAAATAGTCTGAGAAGTACTCTCAAAGGCATCCAACTGTGGAGTAAGTGAGAATTAAACAAAATAAGAGTGAAAAAGGTATTCTTGTGAATTAAAAAAAATTAAATAGTGAGAATTATGGCAAGAGTGGAGACTTGGAAAACTCAGAGCTAATCAGTTTCTCTGTTACATAAAGTAGAATCATTGAAAAAGGATTGATAACTCTTGGAAAGATGATAGGCAGCAGATTTTTAAAGAGTCCATAAACCATTCACAAAAATGTAAACCTTTTGGTGGGTAAACTAACTTTCTTAATGGTTAACTAACTTAAAGTATAATATATCTCAGAGAGTAAAGACATTGCTTCAAAAATGTAATGCTTATTTACAAAAGTCTAAAATGCTGTGAACTTATTTTATACCATTTTATAAGTTAAGAATATAGGCCTATTTATGTTACCAAGCATTGTCACAGTCACAAACAAGTTCAGACCTAAATATTGATCACTTTTAACACTACAGAGACAATAAGTAATTATATTCAAATATGAATGCATAAAATGTACTGTGAATGTTTAAAATTAAGAAAATCATGACATTTGTGACTGAAAGAAAACTTAATAGTTATTTCTTACACACCACTGTTTCAGAACACAATAATTTTGGATACACGTGGATATGTACTTCAAATGTATCATCTATAAATTTATTATGGAAATAAAAATAAGCACAGTACTAGAGAAACAGGAGCACTGTAGCACTGTCCTCCCATTCTTCATTTATTTGCTCGAGTGGGCACCAGTGACGTCTCCATTGTGAGACTTGTTACTGTTCTTGGCATATTGGATACACCATGGGGAGCTTGTCAGGCTCTGCTGTGCGGGCAAGATACTCTCGATAGCTTGCCGGGCTCTCTGTGAGGGACAGGGGAATGGAACCCAGGTCTTCTACTTGCAAGGCAAATGCCCTATATGCTGTGCTGTCTCTCCAGCCTACTAGAGAACTGGCATAGTGAATAATGTTCTGACTTTGCATACAACTGACTGTGGTTATATTCATAGGATTCCTTATAGTCCTCTGATCACAACCAGAAATAATCTCTGATCACAGAGCTAGGAGTACACCCAAGCATTGTCAAAATAAAGTAAATTAAACTATTATTAGCAGATAGTTACTTGGGTTTATTTATATGTTACTTAAATTGAAGCAAAAATTTGTTATATAGTTGGCTAGTGATGCTATTTTTAAGTAAAATTTGATGTCTGCTACAACAATGCTCTCTTCATAAAATAATAAACATACATCATGATCACGATCATCCTGTTGTTCGTCAATTGCCTCGAGCAGGCACCAGTAACGTCTCCTTCGTCCTAGCCCTGAGATTTTAAAGTGCCATATTCAAGGCCCTTTCAGGGTTAGGAGAATGAGACCCCTCATTGTTACTGGTATTTGGCATATTGGGTATGCCACGGGGAGTTTGCCAGACTCTGCCATGTGGGCAGGTTACATTCGGTAGCCTGCCAGGTTGTCCAAAGTAAGAATGAGATAATAAGATGTCATGTGGCCACGAATGCGCTTCTGGAAGCTGGGTTTTATAGTCTCTGGGTCTTGCTGTTGATGGGATTACATGGTGCTGGGGGAGGGGGTGGGTCAAATGTAATATAACCATATTACCATGAAGATTCTTGTGACTATGTTCACAGGTGTGTCTAATAGCCCTATTTTATGTGTTCTAATGTGAAAATGAATAAGAAAGGAATGATTTTCAAAGGTGATATGTAAAGACATGAGAGAGAGTACAATATGTAAGAACACTTACCTAGGCTTGAGTTAAATAATGCCTATCTTTCTCAAACTTTCCTCCCAAAGGAAAATATCAAACAGAATGTTGGAAGACACATAATACTCAGAAAATGGGTGAAAAGAACAAGTTTATTTAAACAGAAAAGTCCTCTCCTCATACAAGTTTTTAATATAGCTATTCTTCCTAATTCTTAAGTTTATCCTTGTTTTCAATTTTTTATTAGTGAAACACCATGAGGTATAGTTGTAGACTTACAAATTTTTGTGCTTCAGTTTGAATTATACACTGATCAAATATCCATCCATCCGCCAGTGCCCATTTTCCACCACCAAGTGTCCCAGTATCCCTCCCACCCCGCTCCCCCCATACCACCCTGCCCCTGTGGCAGGGCATTCCATTTTGTTCTCTTTCTCCTTTTGGGTGTTGTGGTTTGCCAAAGAGGCAGTGGGTCGCAATCATGTTTGGTCTATAGTCTACTTTCAGCATGCTTCTCTCATCCTGGGAGGATTCTCTCAACACCCTTTATTTGGTGCTCCTTTATCTGATCTCCCTTTTCCCCTAGCATGTGTGGCTGGCCTCCAAGTCATGGAGCAAAACTCCTGGATCTAATCTCGACCACTCTTGGGTGTTAGTCTACTATGTTGTTACTTTATGTTCTCCATGTTCCCCATGAATGCAATCTTTCTATGTCTATCCCTCTCTGACTCATTTCATTTAATATGATACTTCCCATGTAGTACTTGAATATTTCATGACTTGATCTTTTCTAACAGCTACATAGTACTCCATTGTGTAAATGTACCAAAGTTTCTTTAACCAGTCATCAGTTCTCAGGCACTCAGGTTTCTTCCAGATTCTGGCTATTGTAAAGAGCGCTGCAATAAACAAACAAGTGCAGATGTCACTTCGACTATCTGGGATATATTCCCAGGAGTGGTATTGCTGGGTCAAATGGGAGCTCAATCTCTAATTTTTTGAGAATCGTTCAAACTGTTTTCGAGTTGTTTTTGTTCTTTTGGATGTGGGCCAGTCTCTGAGGTGTGAAATGATACCTCATTGTTATTTTGATCTGCATCCCCTGATGATTAATGATGTAGAGCATTTTCTCATGTGCCTTTATCCACTCGGATTTCTTCTTTAAGAAAGTTTCTGTTCATTTCATTGCCCCAGTTTTTGATGGGGTTGGGTGTTTTCTTCTTGTGGAGTTCAACAAGTACCTTCTATATCCTGGATATCAACCCCTGGTCGGATGTGTATTTGGCGAATATCCTTTCCCATTCTGTAGCTTGTCTTTGTATTATGGTCACTGTTTCTTTTAAGGTGCAGAAGCTTCTTAGTTTAAGATAGTTCCATTTGTCTATCTCTGTTTTCACTTGCTTGGCCAGTGGTGTGATATCTTTGAAGATACCATTAGCTTCAATATCTTGGAGGGTTTTGCCAACATTTTCTTCAATGAACTTTATGGATTCCAGTCTGTTGTTGAGGTCATAAATCCATTTTGATCTTACTTTTGTACATGGCGTTAGGCAGAGATCTGAGCCCATTTTTTTGCATGTAGCCATCCAGTTGTGCCAGCAGAATTAAGATGTTTTCCCTGTCCCATTTCACCTTTCTTGCCCCCTTATCGAAGATTATATGATCATATGCTTGGGGGGAGATCTCAGTATATTCAACCCTGTTCCATTGGTCTACTGCTCTGCCTTTGTTCCAGTACCATGCTGTTTTAATTATTACTGCTTTGTAGTAGAGTTTGAAGTTAGGGAGATTGATTCCTCCCATCTTCTTTTTCCCAAGAATTGCTTTAGCTATTCGTTGGGGCTTATTGTTCCATATAAATTTCAGGAGTGTTTGCTCCATTTCTTTGAAGAATGTCATGGGTATCCTAATAAGTATTGCATTGAATTTTACAGTGCTTTGGGAAGTATTGCCATTTTGACAATATTAATTCTCCCCAACCATGAGCATGGGATATTTTTCCATTTTGTCGTGTCCTCTTTTATTTCCTGAAGTAGCGTTTTGTAGTTTTCTTTGTACAGGTCCTTTACTTCCTTAGTTAAGCTGATTCCTAGGTACTTCATTTTCTGGGGCAGAATTGTGAACGGGATTGTTTTTTTCATGTCACTTTCTTTGCTTTCACTATTTGTGTATAGGGAAGTGATGGACTTTTGGGTATTGATTTTATAACCTGCAACTTTACTATACAAGTCTATTCTTTCTAGGAGTTTCTTGGTATAGGTTTTAGGTTTCTCTAAGTATAATATCATATCATCTGCGAATAGTGAGAGTTTGATTTTTTCCTTTCCTACTTGGATTACCTTACTATCTTTTTCTTGCCTAATTGCTATTGCAAGTACTTCCAGCACTATATTGAACAGTAGTGGAGAGAGTGGGCATCCTTGTCTCATCCCTGATCTTACGGGAGAGGCTCTCAGTTTTTCTCCATTGAGGATGATGCTTTCTGTAGGCTTGTGGTAGATGGCTTTAACACTATTGAGGAAAGTCCCTTCTATCTCCATTTTGGCAAGGATTTTCATCATAAATGGGTGCTGGATCTTGTCAAATGCTTTCTCTGCATCTATTGATATGATCATATAATATTTATCTTTTCTTTTGTTGATATGATGGATGATGTTGATTGATTTCCGAACGTTAAACCATCCTTGCATCCCTGGGATGAATCCAACTTGGTCATGGTGTATGATCTTTTTGATGAGGTGTTGAATTATATTTGCTAGTATTTTGTTGAGAATCTTCACATCCGTTTTCATCAGAGGTATTGGCCTATAGTTTTCTTTTCTTGTGGTGTCTTTGTTTCCTTTTGGTATTAGAGAGATATGGGCTTCATAGAAACTGTTTGAGGGAGTTTGTGTTTTTTAATTTCCTGGAAAAGCTTGAGAAGAACTTGCAGTAGGTCCTCTTTGAGTTTTTGCAAAAATTCGTTAGTGAATCTATCTTGACTTGTGCTTTTGTTTTTCGGAAGACTTTTGATTACAGTTTCAATTTCCTAGATGTTAATAGGTCTATTCAGGTACTCTCAATATTCTTGATTCAGCTTTGGGAGATTATACGAATCCAGGAATTTATCCATTTCTTCTAGGTTCTCTTGTTTGGTGTCATACAGACTTTCAAATAGCTTCTGATGATATTTTGAATTTCTTTGGTTTCTATTGTGATATCCCCAATTCTTATTTCTGAATTGATTTATTAGGATTCTCTCTCTCTGTTTCTTTGTGAGTCTTGCTAGTGGTTTATCTATCTTATTTATTTTCTCAAAGAACCAGCTCTTGGTTTCATTGATTGTTTCTTTGATTTCCATGTCGTTGATTTCTGGTCTAAATGTTATGAACTCTTCACTTCTGCCTGATTTGGGCTCCTTCTGTTGATCCTTTTCTAAGATCTTGAGTTGTGAAGTCATTCTTTCTTTCTCCCTGAGATATGCTTGCAGAGCTATAAATTTTCCCCTTAATTAGACTTTAGCTACATCAACATAACTTCTGGTAAGTTGTGTCTTCATTCTCATTTGTTTACAAGTATCTTTTGATTTTGTTCTTGACTTCCTTCCTGATCCACTCGTTTTTCTGCATTGAGTTGTTTAATTTCCAGGTGTTTGATATGGTTCTCCGTGTCTGTGCGTGATTCACTTCTATTCTCAGTGCATCGTAGTCTGAAAAGATTGTTGATACTATTTCTATCTTCCTGATTTCATTGGTGTATGTTTTGGGCCTAGGATATAGTCTACTTTGGAAAGCGTTCCGTGTGCACTGGAGAAGAATGTGTGTTCTTTCTTTTGGGGTTGTAAAGCCCTCTATAGGTGTATCAGCCCATTCTCTTTGATTTCTTCTTTCAAAGCCAATGTTTCCTTGCTAAATTTTGTTCTTGTTGTTCTATCCAGTGGGGATAAGGCGACGTTGAAGTCTCCAGCTACTATTGTGTTGCTAGCAATGTCCTCCTGAAGATCTGTTAGCAGTTGTTTTAAATATTTAGCTTTTCCACATTTGTTGCGTATAAATTTAAGAGTGTGATTTCTTCCTGTTGTAAGTATCCCTTGATGAAAAGAAAATAGCTTTCACTGTCCCTTCTAATCTTTTTCAACCTAAAGTTAATGTTGTTGGATACAAGTATGGCCACCCCAGTTTTTTGAAGAAGCTGTTTGCTTTCAGGATTGTTTTCCATCCTTTCACTTTGAGTCTGTGTTTGCTCTGACTGTTGAGATGAGCCACATCTATTCAAGTGTAAACGTCCAATTCCGGTTGTTAGGCATTCGAATTAATCAGTGCTCATGGCCATTTTGTGTTGACAAGGACACCGATGCCCCTGACACCTCTTTTATCACATGTTCCAAGGCACAATTCTTCTCCAGTGTCAAAAACGGTGTGATTAGATTGGTGCCTTCTTGTCGTAATTGATCTTTGGCACTTATACCATCAGGTCCTCGATGGATGCATCTGATGCTAGCGTACGTTCATTGAACGTACAGGCGATCATTTTTGTCTTCCTTCGTTTTGACAGACTAGTTCGGCCTTGAGATTTTATCAGCCTCTCCTTTCTCATCCTTCTCAACCCTGCCATATTGGTGATGTCTTCAGGGTCAGGGGAATGAGACCCATTGTAATTACTGGTTTTGGCATATCGAATACACAATGGGTAGCTTGTGAGGTTCTGCCGTGCAGTCGGAATACTATCGGTAGCTTGCCAGGTTCTCCGAGAGATATAGTGGCTTTTGGGGTGGCCTCTAATTGCCCTTGTAGCTGTTCCCATGGTTCAAACCATTATTTGAAACCTATCAAATATGGTAACGGCAATTCTGGAAGATGGATAGTAAGTGTCTTATAATGTTATGTTTGGCCACTTTGTGGCCGCGCGGTCCAGAAAGTGTCCTGGAGCGTGGCGGCAGCTGGGTAGTGAAGGTAGTGGAGGTAGTGGAGGTCTGCCAGTGAGGTATATATCTGGTACCAGTAGGGATAGGGTGAGTCTTCTGTGCACAATCCAATCCCTGGGTTTCTGGCGGTTGGTGGAAGCAGACAGGGCAGGGTAGGGTGGGGCTCCTTATTTTAATCCCTTCATCACCTGTGGTTGGTGGGAGCAAACAGAGAATTTCTGTTCCCAGGTCCATTGAGCCTGGAGTCCAAGGTCTGAGAGTTCCACTTATCTTGTTTTGTGGGGCTTCAGTCATGTATGAGTATCAGCCCGAGTGTCCAGTAAGCATCCTGGAGCATGGCGGAGGCTCAGCAGTGGAGGTAGTGGAGGAGGAGGAATATGATCAACTGGTTCAGCACCTCCATGATTGTGCGAGGAAAGCCAAGAGAGGGAAAGCCATAAAAAAAAAAAAAAACCACCTGCCTTCGAAAACTCTTGAGCTTTTTTGAAAACGTGGTTTGACACATGCCACAGGCAACAGCAAGTGAACGTCCGAGTTCGCAAAGCAGTGCAGAGATGCAATCAAGGAAGACTTCAAAGAGAGAAAAGCAGAAGTGCGGGTAGATGCAGCAGAAGCCAGGAAAAGTATTTGAAACACCCGCCTGTTCTTTGCCAACTACAAGACCAAGATGACTGCCCTCTGACATCCTGATGGATCTACCACATCTTCCAGAAGGGCAATGGAGAAGCTCATCCATGACTTGTACTCCAATCTCTTCAATAGCCATGTCCACCTGCCGACATACCAAATTACACAGGATGGATATGTCGTTCCCAATGTTCTCCCTTCCAAAATCCGACATGTCATTTCATAGGTAAAGAAACAAACAGCACCCGGCCAAGACCAGGTCAGACCTGATGACCTAAAAGAACCTGCCGTCAGCACTCATCAATACACTGGCTCGGCTCTTCACATGCTTCCTGTCTGAATGCAAGGTTCCTTCCCAATGGAAAATCAGCAGAACTGTACTACTGTACAAGAACTGCTTTTCTACCAGCATCTGAGAGGATGCCTGGGGGGCTTGCAGAAGAAATCCAAGTCCCAGGTTTGAGTACCAGCAATTGAACTGACCTGGGTTTGGAAGAAGACCAGCACAGCTTGGGGGACGAAGAGGAAGAGACAGAGCAAGAATATTCTTAACAATTCTTAATTATTAAGATGAGTTCATTTATTCCATATAGTAGTGTTTCTTATTTTCTTGGTAACAGACTCTATCATCCTTCCTCCCCCAAAAATGCATGTATTGATATTGTATTTGTACAATATTATTATACGTGTAATGATATTGTATCCAACACACCATTTCATCGGTTAAGAAACGAACAGCACCCGGCCGAGACAAGGTCAGAGCTGAACACCTGAAGAACCTACCGTCAGCACTCATCAATACGCTGGCTCAGCTCTTCACACTCTACCTGTTTAAATGCAAGGTTCCAACCCAATGGAAGACCAGCAGAACTGTACTACTGTACAAGAAGTGAGATATCCATGATATTGGCATCTATCGCCCAATCTGCCTATTGTCTGTCATCTACAAGCTGTTCACTCGAGTCATCCTGAATAACATTGGCAGAACACTAGATGAAGGACAACCATACGAGCAAGGTAGGTCCCTCAAAGGATTCAGCACCATCGACCATATCCACACGATAACCAAGCTCATTGAGGTTTCTCAGGATTTCAAGATGCTGCTCTGTCTAACGTTCATTGATTTAAAGAAGGCCTTTGATTCTGTTGAGACGGAAGCGGTCATTGAAGCCCTAGCCAATCAGGGCATTCAAGCCCAATACATCAGGATCCTCCGTGAGCTGTATTGCAGATTCACTACCAGGATCTCACCATTCTACAAAGAAGTAATCATTGATGTCAAGAGAGGGGTTTGGCAGGGTGATATAATTTCACCGAAACTCTTCACCACCACCCTCGAGAACATCATGCGACAACTGGAATGGGAAGGAATGGGAGTGAAGATAGATGGTAGGCAACTACACCACCTCCGCTTTGCTGATGACATTGCTCTAATAACACCAAACATTAGCCAAGCAGCACAAATGTTGGCCGACTTTGTCTGTGAGTGTGAAAGGTCGGAGTACAGCTGAATCTTATGAAAACAATGTTTATGAGAAACAGCCTCGTTCCTGACGCTCCATTTGCTCTCAACAGAATGAACATCTCCGAATGCAACAGTTATGTGTACCTAGGTGACCTGGCATGATGAATGACCTGGCACCTGACTTGCGCAGGAGGAATAGAGCGGCTTGAAACGCCTTCAAGAGCGTGGAAGAAATAGCTAAGAGGATGAAGAACCTCCGGCTTTGGCAACATCTCTTTAATTCCACTATTCTTCCTCCAGTAATATACACCTCAGAGACCTGGGCCCTATGCAAACAGGATGAGAACACTATTCTGGTCTCCCAAAGAGGAATTGAAAGAGCTATGCTTGGTGAATCACGTTTCACTCAAATGAGAGAAAGAATCCGGAGTTCCGACCTCCATCGACGATCAAGAATCAGGGATGCTGTCTTGGTTGCCAAGATGTCAAAAATCAGATGGGCTGGTCACATAATGAGATTTGGAGAGGACCACTGGAGTAGAGCCATTACTGACTGGATTCCACAGGACGTCAAAAGACCGCCTGGCTGCCCACCTACCAGATGGTCAGACTTCTTCATCAAGATCCTGAACGATCAGTTTGAGGCTCTTCGTGTTCCTGGAATGAACAGACGCCATTAGGCTACACTAGCACGTGAAAGGTACAAATGGAGATGTTACTGGCGCCCGCTCAACCAAGTCAAAGATTACCGGGAAGTCAAGTGATCAAGTGATTGTATTGTAAGGAGATTTCAAGCACACACAATAGATTTCTCAGAGGTAGAATTGGCATGAAAAAAAAAATTGAAAGTATTTTAGAATGCCTCAGAATGTTTTCCTTTCCATATTTGCTACAAATTTAACTTCCAGGTATCACTTAATTATTTAAATTTATTTTGAAGTAGAAACAGATTTTATTTGTAGGCTTTTTTTATGATGGGGAAGGAGGGAAGGAAGAGTAACACACTCAGTGAGAATGTGGGCTTCTCCAAAGGTAGAGAGCCTCAATCCACATCTCAAGAGGGAAGATGCAGTGACACATGTGCCAGGCACAACACGTGCTCTATCAACTGAGCATAAGCTCCACCTGGGCTCAGGCAGCATGTGTGCGTCCTTCTTTTGTTCAAGGTGGCTTTTGTAGAGTTTCTCCTATCTGTCCCAAATAAGGCTTTTGAGCTAAGAATTCATTGCTAGGGTGGTTGCCAAGGCAGGGTGGGGAAGGGGAGTTGTAGAGTTAGGATGGTCTTCTTCAGGCTGAGCTGCGAGGGTTAATCAGATTAAAGGAAGGAATTGAGGGTTCTCTAGTCATTTCCTTCAGGTCCCTTTCTGTATGAAAGTGTTCAACCTCCTCAAGGTCTGCTGCTGGAGAAGGTCATATCAGGTTTTGCTTCCTGTATCCACAAGCTAGTTCCAGATAGCCATAGGACTATGGCCTTATTACTTCTCAGAAATTTAATTGCCATAGGGTAGGGGAGGATAATCTACCTAATCTTCCCTAATCTACCCCCTCCATCACCTGGAAACTCATGTGCCAGCAACAACACTAACAATAATTCAACTCTCTGTGGACACCACATTTAACTATGTAATAATGCTGTGTTTACATGTAAATGTCTGAATAACTTCAAAATCAGAAATGGGTCTATTACATTTATACATTGCAATGGCACTACCCCATAGATTAGCATATGTTTTTTGGATTATGACTGCTCTAATATGCTATGTCAACCTGTGAGCATTTCCACAACTGATATAAACAATTATCTAAAAATAGAACAATAGAAATGGAAGCTTTTATGGGAACTTTATTAGTATGAAGTTGTTACTCACATAGCATCTACTCAATAAAAGTTTTGATTTTAATGATTGCATTTTTCCACTTAGTTTCTCAGTAATAGACTCATATCAAACAAATTCATATTTTTAAATTCTGTGATTGGGGGGGTTTGGGCCATAGTTAGTAGTACTGCTCAGTCTACTTCTGACTCAGTACTCAAGGCTCTCACCCAAAAATGTTCAGAAGACCATACAGTGGATGAAACCTAGGTCTCCTACATGCAAAGCACATGTGCTTGGCCCTTTAAGCTATCACTCTGTCTTACCTCTTGTAAGTTTTATCCCGATTATTTCAATAAATATAGAAAACACTATCGTTATTATTAATCATTATTATTGTGCAGATATAGTGATAATGGGAGTCCTCTAAGTCTATGGTCACTCACTACAGTAAACTGCATATTATTTTTTTTGTTGATTTCTTTCTGTTTTGTTTTTAGGCCACATCCAGAGGTACTCAGAATTATCCCTGGCACTATGCTCAGAGATAACTACTGGTGGGGCTCAGGGAACCACATTGTGTGCCAGGGAGCAAACTTAAGTCAGTTGCATACAAAATAAATGCTCTATCCTCTGTGCTATCATTCCAAAACCTGTGTTCATTCTCCAAAATGTTATTACAAAGTTCTTATTTCAGTCAATCATATCATAAGTACTGAAACTTTTTAAAAGTAAATAGTGTAACAGGCATGGCAACCATCTGTTGAAATTTTTCACAGGAAAGTAAAACCAATCAGGTTTTTCCCTTAGGTTTTCTGTGCATATATTGTATCTGAAATGGTAATATCTTTATTCATTATAAAAGTTTTAACAGAGTAGCAACTTATTTCTCAAAACAATCAGAAACTATTTTTGTTAAGCATGTGCCTACTAGGGAAAGAGAATGACTTTTAGAGAATTGAAAATATATTAAATGAAGGCTATCAATTCCATTTATTTATTATAAATAAATTACTTATAAATAACTGAATATCACTGTATTACTCTCATCCTGCTGTCCATCGATTTGCTCGAGCAGGCACCAGTAACGTTTCCATTTGTCCTAACCCTAATATTTTAGCAACTTCTTTCCCAATGCTCATTTTTCCCAATGCTGCTGTATTGGAGGCTCTTTTAGGGTCAGGGGAATTAATGTAATAAATATATTCCAAATATACTAAGTGTAGCTGGTGTTTGATTTCCAAATTGTTTCTATTCTTTAATTTAGTCCTGGTTATCATTTAAGGCAAAGAACACTGCTCTATTTTTCAGCTCATCCAAATTTTGCAGATGACTTATGTGAAGTGGGAAAAAGAGAAAAGAGAAGGGAAGGAACTCAAAACATTTGTCTTTACTCACCATGATCAGAGAAGAAGTGCCTAAAAGTCTGTTTTTGAGCACTTGCATTGCACAGATCATTTTTCTCACTAGCTCTATGCAACAGTCATCAAATTGTGTCTCAATCCCACTGCAACGCAACAGAATTTTTTACCCCCACCCCCATCTAAGGAATACCTCTTTGCAGGAAAAAGAAAATTCTCACCTCCACTCTGGTGTTTTCCCTCCCTGGTCTGTGGCTTACATTCACCAAGAATTTCAGGAAGGAGGAAAATAGTGAAGTAATAAAGGTTGATTTGAGAACTAGAAGAGAAAAGAATGAACTCAACGAGACTGCAGGCTTCGCGGGGAGGGCTGAAAAATCATCCCACAACTTGGGATCTGTGAGCCTGACTTGACTATTAATATGAGAATCCTAAGAGGCCTACTTCTAGCTGTTCATGACCAAAAAATTTCTGTTAATTTGATTTTCTTAATATTCTTGTCCCGGGGTTGGAGTGATAGCACAGTGGGTAGGTCGTTTGGCTTGCACGCAGCTGACCGGGGTCGATTCCCAACATCCCATATGGTCCTCTGAGCACTGCCAGGAGTAATCCCTGAGTTCAGAGCCAGGAGTAGCCCTGTGCATCGCCGGGTGTGACCCCCCAAAAAGGAAAATAAATAAATAAATAAATAAATATTTCTCACTATTATTGCTATCTTTGTTATTCACAACTGGCTGCCTTGTCTTCCATCTTCTGGCTTAATAAAACTGTGGTGGTAGAAAAATGAAAAGCTGCATTCACACATTGAGAAAATCCTGTACTTTTGCACTTTCCTTGGAAACAACTCCAGCCACATTCTGTTACCTCTTTGGTTTCTCTATTTTCAGTATGGAAGAGTCAATAGCACCAACTAAAGTAGGGTTCAAAGGAGCACAGAAAAAAGAAAACGCTTAGTTACCCTCTTCTATACTTATTATATGTTTCCAGATTTGACTTACCCACACAGAAATGTTGGGGAAAAAATATATTGAATCTCTAAAAAATTTTGATCTTCCACTCCCATTGAGATGGGTCATTTTAATAACTGATAGGCAATTATGTTTGTTAGTATTGACCAGGTGAGCTGAAACTCTATAAATAGCAGAATAAATGTGTTGGTCCTTGGGTTTCACATTAAAAATGAATGCTAGAATTGCAAACTAAAAAGCAGGTGAGTTAGCTATTATACTAAATGTCTACCATTTTGCTCTTCACTATTCTAATCAGCACATTCTGATAATATTTATATTTATTACTGTAATTACTAACTACTTAGTGGATTTCACCATGATTAGTCAAATAAAATATTTGCTCGAGCGGGCCCAGTAACGTCTCCATTGGAGACTTTGTTGTTACTGTGTCTGGTATATCGAATACTCTCGGTAGCTTGCCGGGCTCTCCGAGAGGGGCGGAGGAATCGAACTCGGGTCAGCCATGTTGGCCGCTTGGAAGGCAAACACCCTACCCGCTGTGCTATCGCTCCAGCCTAAAGCTCAATATATATGTGGTCAAAAATCTGATTTCTTTGAGACTAGAGACAGAGTTCAGCAGGTATGCCTCTTCCCTCCCCACAACCTATATGGATTTATTCTCTGGCATAACAAATAGTTCCCTGTGATCTGCCAAGAGTGATCTCTGAGTCCAGAGTCAACAGTTAAGTCTTGAATAATGCCGGGTACGGCATTATTAAATAAGAATAAATAAATACTTTCCCAAAAACTGATTCTTTTTATATATATTTTTAATGAATCATTGTGAGATACAGTTACAGACATACAAAATGCTGTGATTATATTTCAGTCATACAATGATCAGATACCCATCCCTCCACCACTGCCCATTCTCCACCACCAATGTTCTCAAGTATCCCTCCTGCCACTCCCACCCCATCCCTCCCTATCTCTGTGGCAGGCACATTCCCTTAAAAACTGATTAAACACGTTGCTTAGAAAGAAGTATACAGACATGAATGACAAAACAAGAAGTCAGAAAAGCGTTGAACACTACAAATGAAGGATTTGTTTTTATGTGATAGATCAGACCAGCATAAGGTAAAAAGGTAAAGGCCCTCCCGTTGATCGTCAATTTGCTCGAGCGGGCCCAGTAACGTCTCCATTGGAGACTTTGTTGTTACTGTGTCTGGCATATCGAATACTCTCGGTAGCTTGCCGGGCTCTCCGAGAGGGGCGGAGGAATCGAACTCGGGTCGGCCATGTTGGCTGCGTGCAAGGCAAACGCCCTACCACTGTGCTATGTTCAATTTCTAATATGAAGAAATTTCTATGACACTGTTTTAGGCCATTTGCAATTACCACATGAAATACAATATAAAAGAAAACAAAGCTACACAGTGTTTGAATGGAGCCTCCGTTATTAAGAAGTCAACCTAATTCCTCTGCAGTTGGAGAGGTTGGTTGCCTTTTTGTATCGCACCATTGAGAATTCTCATAATCTGAAAATCTTCCTCTCTGTTCTCCACATTTCATCACCCTTTAAAAACGATGGTCTTTATTTTAGCATAAAAATACACCTAAATCTGTTCTCTAGTTCAGCAGCCATTAGTTCAGTTCCCTAATTCAAGACTCGCATCTGTGTGTAATACGCAGGGTAACCTTTTTCTGTTTAAATCAGGCTTCTGGGACTAAGAAGTAACAAAATCATGCTATGGAGCAAAACCATAACCTGTGGCAAGAGGTTTAGCATGTCTGTGAGACACATGTGGAAAATACAGTTCTTTCTCATCACAGTCTCACATAATGGCACCACCTTCTTAAACATCAACAGAGCATAAATCACTGCGTGAAGAGCGGATC
Source organism: Sorex fumeus (assembly GCF_029834395.1). NCBI lineage: Eukaryota > Metazoa > Chordata > Mammalia > Eulipotyphla > Soricidae > Sorex > Sorex fumeus. The sequence goes on from NW_026606188.1 coordinate 9,363,360, forward strand.
CTAGGAAAAGCTAGAGTGTCCTCTCCCGTGAATTCACATAAAGGATGTTCCTCTCATCCAAGTAATTCCGAAGGTGACAAATATTACAGATGGTGAATTTATGGGAGTGCTTGCTCCCTGTTTATTAACTCATCCATCTTGTGAGAAATAAAAGGACCAAACAGTGAGACAAGTGAGCTTTTCTTATCCTGTCAGCTCAATGATGTTTTAAAGTAATCAATATCTATAATTACTAAATCCTGCCAAAAAAACTTAACCCTTCACTGGCAAACCCTTGTTTACTCACTCTCTGGCATGGCAGCATGAGTAATTCCAAAATTAATTAGCAAGAATACCACTGATTGTGGCATTGATTTCTGTCACAGACCCCGTATTCGTGTGGCTACATCACGTCCTATTTTACTACTCTCTATCTGTTTGCGTGATCTGTATTCTGAATCAGGCGTGCCTGACAAAAGAGGTATCAATCGCAATATCATGGTGATCCTCCTCAATATAGGCATCCAAGAGGCTTGCAGTCAAGAGATCTCACAATATCAAGACCATGCAGACTCAGTGTTAGGGGCAAACACCTGGAATAGTTCGTTTCTGGACCCTGTGGAGAGGTAGGTTTCAAAAAATAAAAATTATCTCAGAGCCAAGAGTTAGTGTGATCACTTGCTTGTCTTGCACTCAACTGACCTGAGTTGGGTGGAATATCAAACTCCCGGTATTCCATATAGTCCCCAGAGAGTAACCAACAGTAATTCCTGAGCACAGGAGGAATCCTTGAAGTGAACCCAAAATCAAGTTTGACCAAGAGTGATCTCTGAGTAATGGGCCAAAAGTAAACCCTGAACACTGTCATGTGTGTCCCTCAAATAAAACCAAAAGTAATCTCAAATTTTAATAAACAAGCAAACAAACAGAGGCCAGGGAACAGAGTTACAGCGAATAGGGCAACTGTCTTGCACGTGACCAACCTGGCTTTGATCCAGGATCCCAGACATCATATCAGTTCCCAAAGCTCTCCAGGAGCACAGAGCCAGTGGTATGCTCTGAGCACAATCAGGGGTGATCCAGAAACCAAAAACTAAACTTTAAAAAATAAAATTGAATAAAGTTACAAAAAATACTGATCTGAGGTTAAGACAAAATTTCTTAAAAGAGAAGCAAATTATATCCTAAATAAGTAAATACTAAATATCAGAGAGCAAATAAATGAAAGAATAGGCAAATGCTGAGGAGTATCAGTAAATACTAAAGTTATATCTCTGAGAGTTGGCTTCTGGCCCTATCCACCCTCTCTCCCAGCATCTCAGCATCTCTTGTGTGAGCATCCTGGAACTTATTCCTACGTCACACCAAAGTCCACTAATAGGGCTGAAGCGATAGCACAGCGGGTAGGGCGTTCGCCTTACAAGCGGCCAACATGGCCGACCCGAGTTTGATTCCTCCGCCCCTCTCGGAGAGCCCGGCAAGCTACCGAGAGTATTCGATATGCCAGACACAGTAACAACAAAGTCTCCAATGGAGACGTTACTGGGCCTGCTCGAGCAAATCGACGATCAACGGGAGGGCCTTTATATAGAAAATTGTTAACATCTAGTAAGATTAATGGGGAAAGTGTTAAACATATTACCAGAATTAGGAATCTAAAAGAGGACACAAACTTAAAGAGATAGCCATATTTCTTTAGAAATGAGAAAACAAAGATGGATATAGCGATATAAAGATGGACAAAGAAAATATTTTCAAACTGAAATAAGAAGACATAGAAAGTCAAATAATTTGAAAAAATCACTATGCAAATTCAACCTCTTTGGAAAATAATATAGACACGTTTATAAATCTAAAATTCTGTTTCTATGTGTACCAGCAATTTTTTTCTTAGCATCTACTACAGGATTTAAAATCACTATATTTAAAAGACATTTGTGCTCCTATGCTAACCGCAGCACTATTGACAGTAGCCAACATTTGGAAACAACCACAATGTCAAGAATATATAGGTGGATAAATATATGAGTGGATAAAGAATATGTGAGTGGATAAAATGTATATATATATATAGAGAGAGATTGTATGAAAAGAAAATACAAAATGATCATGCAATTAAGCAATTATGTGGATAGAACTAGAAATTATTAAATGAAAGACTCCATAGTCAGAGAGAGAGATACTGAGTGATCTCTTTCCTATGTAGAATATAAAGAAAAAATAGTAGGAAAATGACAAATGGTCAAAGACAACAAAACCTGAATTTCTGAGTTTACCAAGAGCAGAGGTGGCATACAGGATTTTGAGACAATGGTGAAGGGTGTGGTTCCAGAATGATGTTTATGTATTTGCTACTGTAATGCAGGGTGTCTCAAGAAATATTATTAAGAAATGACAAGCTCTAGATAAAAAAGATTTTGTTTAGTTCATTTGATAGATATGCAAAATAAGTAGTACTATTCTTACAGAAATTCTCACAGAAAGTATTGAAGGAAGAACCTCATTTAATCAGGTCATAAATCAAATACTGAAAATTTAATGTAGAAATATACAGTATCAATAACTCAGTATCACTAATAATCATAGATATAGAATTGCCCAAGAAAATATCATGTAAATAAATTCAACAGCACATAAAAAAATCAATATGTCATGAAACAAGACTTATTTCCAGATTTCAAGGTTAATTTAACATTTGAAAATCAGATAATGGAACAAGCATATTGAAAGCATAAAATTGAAAACCACATTATCATTTGAATAAACACATGAGAAGCAATTGACTTAAGTAAAATTATATTATTTAAAAAAGAAATAATTTTGCCAATTTAATAATAAAAGAGAGTTTCTTCTCTGAATTTTAAAGTGTACAAAAATAGACGTAACAATTAAACATCAAATCCATTTGCTTTGGATTGGGAACAGGGTAAAATTTTATACTCGTGACACTGGGTATTATATCCAGTCAAATAAAATAAGAGTGAGACAAAATATTAAAGCAGTCTATAATATTGTTATTCACAAGCAAATTAAATGTAGAAAGTGGCAGAGGATATACAAAATATTAATGGAATCCATATATTATGATTGCTATATCCATTTAATCAAGGTTAATTTCTCTATATTGGTACTATACAAGGTTAAGATACACATTATGTCTTTGTATTAGTTGTAAAGAATTGGAAAGTGAAATGAAAGCAATGCCATTAGAGAATTGCTAATTAAATCCTCAAAAACTATATAGTTAAGTAACAATTCAACATATGCATATCATACCTGAGAAATATGTGAGTTTCTCAATGCTTGTAAGCTGTAAATTTTCTGGCCAGAGTTTCAGGAACACTGGCGGGTGATAGGAAATTGCTGAGTTTGAGACAAGAGAGCTTATTGCCACAGCAATCACAGAGAGCAGACCCGGGGGATTTATGTTTCCAAAGTTTGGCTTCTTCAGGATATTATAAAGACAGCTAGATATTACCCATATTTGTATCTTAAATTGCAAAATTATTGCATATTTAGGAAATCTATATTCTAGTTATGGACAGAAAATCTACCTAAAGTTTGCCTTCAAAATCACATTATCGTTAAGCTTAATATTAAACAATTCTACCCACCAGGAAGATCCTATTTCAATTTGAAAACTTTTGATTTGACAGCACATTCATGAAGATAGTGTCAAAGCTATTATCAGTATCTCTACTCAAGATATGCAGACATGCAGGGATCATTCCTGTCAGTGCTCCAGGGACCATATGAAATATTAGGGATCAAACTGACTTTGGTCACATGCAATGCAAGACCCCTTTCCATGTACGAGCTCTCTGACTCTGCTCACTGCAGTAGTTACTGCAGCAAACATGATACTGAAAGAAAATATATGTTGGTTGATGTGAATTACTGAAGGTCTGCTTTGTGTCAATTTATATAAATCTACAGAAATTACACTGTATTTGCATTTACACGTACATATATATTAAATTAAAATCTACTCAGCAAAAGAAGAATAAAACACTGCCATTTGTAGGGTCCTGGGAGGTACATTAAGGTTTAACGCATTTGCATGTGTCTGTCCCTGATTTGAGCCTTCTACACGGTCTAATCCACTTCACTGGGTGGAGTTCTGGAGACCCTCGTGACCACTGGTTTTTCCAGGTAGTCTTAGACATCCCAGACCTGAGAGCACCGCATCATCAAGTTCTCATATTGAACTGCTGGAGTGGTTCCTGCCTCCATTAATACCTTCAATAATGTCTGGCTATTTGTAATATCATACATAGACATCCAGGCCATGTAGAAAATATGAGAGAGAGAGAGAGAGAGAGAGAGAGAGAGAGAGAGAGAGAGAATTCCATTTATAGATTTCACCCATTGAGAGAGTCTAAAAAAAACAAAATAAACTAAATAAAGATCTTCTCTTCAACACAGAAAACAGAATGGTGATTACCCGAGGGCGAAAGATTGGGAGGAGAGTGTAAATAAAATGAGTGAAGGAGATCAATAAGTAAAAACTAACAGTTATATAATAAATATGTCACAGAGACAGTGAGCAGCATGGAAAGTCTAATCAATAAATATAGGTGGGATTACAAATGTAAAAGTTTCTAAGAGAAATTAACAAAAAGATATTCTGATGAACATTGTACAATGTATATACAAGCTGAGTATTGTCTTATACAACTGAAACTAAATTAATGCTCCATATCATTACCACCTAATTAAAATGATTTTCTCATAATTATTAAAATTAAAATTCTAAAATCAAAGTGTCAACAGGATTGTTTGTTTTTGACTGCTGCAAGGAAAAGTCTCTTATATATCTAATTGTTAGTTTCAAATGTCAGGCAATCCTTGATATTCATTGCATATCTACTTTCTACTCTACTCTGCCTTCAGTGTCATTTTCATTGTGTTTCTGTACTAAGATTTTTTGTGTCTTATTTGGACACAAGTCCTGTGACTTAAAATAAGACTTAGTGACTTTATCTTAAGTCCATTATCCTCTTTCCAAATAAGTTTATACATTAAGGTGCTAATAATAAGGATTTCAATATAGGATACCCCCCAAAATATTTCTTTACAGTGTCCTAAATAAAATCATTACAAATCAATATTTCCTGCATATTTCTCAGTTGATCAATATTATACTCAAGGTAGGACATAACGTAGATATTTAGTGTTCACTTTTAATGCTTCAGATGGAAATGATAATAAAACTATGATATTTTAACAAAGATGACTCTCAATATTGTGTTATTGTGAATATCTCAACTGATGTGTCTGATGTTCAGAATTAAAAGGGTAAATGAAAATGATAGATAATGTGTAGTTGAAGAAAGTAAAATTAAACACAGTTTAAAAATTCTTAAGATGTCACTTAGGTACTCCTACATAAAAAAAAGGATATCACTTTTTACATAACACTGTGTAAATTACATAACATTGTGTATTCTGATTTTGTTGGTAAAATATAAAGTATACATTTTCTGAAACACTGATTATAAATAAATCTTTGAAAAAAGTATAAAGAAAACTCTTCTCCAAGATACATAAAAAATATTGATTTCACTATAAAAAATATATAGAGAGGCCAGAAATATAGTACAAAGGTAAAGGTACTTACCTTGAATGTGTTTATCCATGTTCAACACTCTGAACATAGCCAGGGTTTGCCCCTGAGCACAGAGTCAGGAGTGAGTATATGTCCACTGAGCATTGATGGGTATTGTCCCAGTCCCCGAAATAATAATTAAAATTGAAAATAAGGTACTAAGAACTCTAACATATTCTAGTACATCATGCATCAAAGGCTTAAGTTTTGTTTCAGTTTCCTAATTTTTGTATAAAGTGGTCAGTTACTCATTTTTTATATAACTGTTATTTGAACAGTGCTGTTTAAAACAATAATTAACATTAGTAAGCTACATTTAGTTACAGTTATTTCAGAGATAAGAATATATTGATCAATAGTTCAAACATACACAGAAATTTATTTTAAACAGAGCCAAGATTACAACCACCGTTTTCTAATTTTACTCAAGTACTGTATTTCTTCTCAGTACCCATGTATCTGTGCAACGTCTTATCAATGGTAATTTTCAATTCTATTAGACAAAAAGACATATGCTCATTGTCTTAAATGAGCGATTTAAAATCTTAAAATTCAGAAAAATAAAAAAAACTATTGCAATCACTTCTATTCTCTCCTAATATGAAGCTCAGAAATAAAATTTTTTTACTTCAAATTGAAATAAATTCTCATTCTGTAGAATGTAAGGTAAAGGTAAAAGTAAAGGCCTCCCGTTGATCGTCGATTTGCTCGAGCGGGCCCAGTAACGTCTCCATTGGAGACTTTGTTGTTACTGTGTCTGGCATATCGAATACTCTCGGTAGCTTGCCAGGCTCTCCAAGAGGGGCGGAGGAATCGAACTCGGGTCGGCCATGTTGGCCACTTGTAAGGCGAACGCCCTACCTGCTGTGCTATCGCTCCAGTCCTCTTAACCTATAATTAATTTCTTTTTAATAGGTATATGTTGCCAGATGGCAATGATAAACCATACACAAAATGACAAAAGTACTTGTATAAAAAGGAAAAGACTGTGGGTATGGCCTGCAGTGGTTAATTTAGCTGAATATGGCAGCCATTCTTGAATCTTGGAATTTTTGAGAAATTTTAAACAAACCAAAGTTTCTATATCCATCAGTTTAATTTAGTAAAAACAGATGCATATCAACATCCAGCTCACATTAAACTATAGTAAAAGACTGCCCCTCCTTCAGTGTCTGTAGAGTCATGCTCTCCTGGTAATGCAAGTATTATTCTTGGTCTTTTTTCATTTATATGTCAACAACATATCCAAGCATGATGGAAAACAATCCTACCCCTAAATTTCACAGCGATCCTCAAGTGATGCTTATCTCCTCCGTTGTGCATAGAAAGAGAAACCAGAAACTAGAGATGCTGTACATTTTTTCTATAGAATGGCAAGCTCTTTTAAGATTCCAAGTAAAGTAAAGTAAGATTCCAATAGTCCAGAAATTTCCCCCTCAGAACACTTTTGAAACATCGTTATACTCTACACTGTTTGTATTCTGTTTCCTTTATAGAGCAATCGAGTAATAAATGTAGATTTTTTTATAATAGAGTAATTATGCTTTGTTGATGTGGAGCCACACCTGTTGGTGTTCATGGTTTACTACTGACTCAAGACTTTCTCAAGGATCATCTCAAAAGGCTCAGGTTGCCCTGAATGTTCCAGGAATCCAACCTGGTTCAGCCATGTACTAGGCAAATACCTTAACTATCTCTGCACTTCATACTTGCTTGAATGAAGAGTTCACTGGTTTTACATTTATTCAATGAGACAAAATTAAATATGTATAATGTTAGTTATATGAGTGCCAAAAGTGATGGAACTGTTGAAGGAATTATGTATAATTGACTTATAAAATAGCCAAGAGATTTATATAGATATGGATATAGATAATTTAAGAAAGAGGAAATATCATTACAATTTTATTTGTCCCTGCAATGGTCAAATTGGAAGCTTTTATTATTAAACTCCATAGAAGCTAATAAAAGTCTTAATAAGTTATTATAAAGGCACATGATACACTTTAATGACAACAATAGAATGTTCAAAAACACATAACTAATAAAGTGTTGTATAACTTAAGTTTCCAGTGCTTAATATTTAACTTTCAAGTGATCCTTTATCTGATTTCCTCAAGAGCAACAATATTTACTTATATCGTTATTGTAAGTATTTTTTTTATTTTGATCTACTGAAAACATTCTATCAGAATTTGAGTTTATTGATAATTAATGACTCTAAGAATCTTGAGATTTACGATAGTATTTTATATGGGTACCTAAAGTCTACAAAATAGAGAAGCAGACCAAGAAAGATTAACCAATTTTAGAAACCCCTATTTGTCACTGGCTCCCTGGGTGTTTTCCCAAATGTGATAAATGAAAGGCCTTAAAAAAAAAGGCCCTCGGCTCTCTTACTGGAGGATCAACATGGCATATAAATGATGTCCTACACCTTCCTGTGGATCCTCTACGAGAGTAAGGTTCAGAGCAGTTAAAGGGGAAGAAGGGGGGAGAGGCGGCTACCTATGTACCACCTACGTGAATGCTGTAGACACGTCTGACTGGTTGTGATTTAGGGGACTGCGTTGGTTGTTATTTAGCTGATTGGACTGATTCTTATTGGTCGTTTCATTAGCCAATTAGATTGAATTATTTTGTAAATTTTATTCAGGAATAACCAATCAGCCAAAATGGGTGGGGGGTATTTCAAGTATATAGGTGTGAGTCTTGAATAGCCGGAGTTGCACTGGTCATTGAGAAGACATTAACTGCAAAAAAAGTTACTACAGGAGGAAAGTTACTGAAAAATGTTACAGGGAAAAGAACTGGGGAGAGTAGCTGCTGCTGAGGGAAGCTACTGTAGGAGCTGCTGTGGTAAGGGGTGTTGGGGTTCCTGTCTGGATGGAGGTGGTTGTTGGACTCCTGAAAGCCGTAAATAAAGAGCTGTAGCACTGAAGATACCTGGTAGACAGTATATGGTTCTTATTTTCCATATCCAGGAACCCAGAAGACAGGAATTAGCAATTTAAGTCATGAGTTCTGTAAAAGACCAACTACAACTTTTCATTAGAAAGTAAACAGATATTCTCAATGGATTTTCTAAAGAAGCATAACCATTTTGCACTTTGAGATGTTCCCTTTTGATTTAATTGAATTGTAATTATATATATATATATATATATATATATATGCACACATACATGTTCAAGAATATTTTTGCTGCATTTAGAGGTTTATAAAACCAAAAGACTCATTGACAATCGATCAATTGAAGATTAATAAACATATTCTTAAAAACATACACTAATACAAAAAATCAAGTAACATAGCATCTATATTGGTGTGTCAGAAAAAAAACTATATTTTTTTCAAAGTTATTTGCAGTAATTTTGCATGCAGTGCCTTGCATATTACATGCAGAGTCACATGCAGAGCCTGTCACATGAAGGAACCAGCAGAGAAACTCAGGTACGTGGGTCCTGGGGCTGAGATCTCCAAGCCTGCTCAGATTGGGAGTGAGCCTCCTCCACCCAGGTCCCCCATTTTCCAGTAGCTAGGCAGTTACACACACCAACTGCCCCTGGCACCATGAACACCCATCAACGGCCAAAATCCAGAGACTATAAAACAGAGCTCCTGGCAGCACACGACCGACCTCTTATTGTCTAGTTCTTCTTCTTAGAGAGCCTGGCAAGTTACCAAGAGTATCCTGCCCACAAAGCAGAGCCTGGGGAGCTCAAGTGGCATATTGGACATACCAAATACAGTAATAATGATGTGTCCAAATGCAGCAACATTGAGAATGTGCCTCATTCTCCTGACCCTGAAAGAGCCTCCAGTGTGGCACCATTGGGAAGAACAAGTAAGGAGAGGCTGCTAAAATCTCAGGGCTAGGATGAATGCAGACACTACGCATGCCTGCTTGAGCAAATCAATGAATAACAGGATGACAGTGATTCAGTGTTACAATAATACTTGCAGAAGACAATCAATGAAAACAGGAGTTATCATAAATATTTTGCATATTACCAAACTCAGTTTGGTTACTGACGGCTTAGCCAAATAATGTCTAGCAGGTTCCCCAGATCTCCTTGAGTACTGCGCAGGAGATTCTTTCCCATAAGGAATAAAATAGATTCAAATAATTATACTTATGTGATTCTGTATGATATTAATTTAATATACCAATTTGAATTCTGTCAAGCAATATAATAATGTAAATTATTGGAGCATCAAAAATAATTTTGAAGATTCAATTGACTTTGCATATCTTCAAAAGCAAGACTGAAACATAGTTTCCTCATCTTAACTAAATATTTCTGTTTGATACTTCATTTTCTTTACAAACCTAAAAGCACACTTTAGTGGGAACTAGGCGAAGCATAAGGTCATGAGATCCATACCTGGCACCATGCCGCATGCCCAATGGAATCTCAGGAGCACTGTCATCTGTAATCCTGGCACTGCACCAAAGTATGTACTCTCAAGAGCACTCCAATCAAGTGTATGTGAGCACTACAACTAAAGTGTTAATCCCAGGCGTGAGCAGTAACCAAGAGTAAAAACACCTTAGTAGGCATGTGTGCCTGAGAGAAACTTTACTGACATGTGAACACTCTGTGTATGAGTATTCAACTCTGAGTTATTGTAACTAGCGGGGTGGGGGGGAGGTTAAAATAAACTCAGGAAAGAAGTAGAAGAGGAAAACACATTTAAAAAATTATAGAACATTAGAACTCTGATTGCTTTATATGAACACCATCAAGGCCTTGGTTCTCTTAAGAATGTTGAGTCACTGAGTGAATTTTACATACACACACACACACACACACACACACACACATACCACACACGAACATGAGTGAATTTTACACACAAACATGCAGGCACTATATTGACAAATTGACATAAATATTACAGAAGAGATAACATATAAGAAAATTTTAAAAAGTGTTTATTCACTTACTTTAATACAATGTCATTGATTTATTATTGGCTAATAATATTAAGTACATTTGGTAGCCCTATTCTTTCATACCGTGATATAATTTTTTTAATTTTTATTAGTGAAACACCATGAGGTATAGTGGAAGACTTACAAATTTTTGTGCTTGGGTTTCAGTACCATGATATAATTTTAAGATATCCTTTATTACATCTACCACCAAAGTTCAAGCGTCATTCACACTATCAAACTAACCCTCAATTCCAATTCCTCCTCTTTTCTCCTACAAATCACCGTATTTCCCCAGAGTATAAAGCTAATGTTATTGTTCTATTATTTTTTGATCATTATTTTCCTCATATTAAAGAAACTATCTTGCTATTGTCTCTTTTTAAATAATTGTCACTTTCTTTCATTTAATCAAGTATCATAGATACTTTATTTGGAGAAATACTATAGATTTTTGCTTGTTTGATTGATTTTAATTGTTGTGTTCCACATTTCTTTACTTCTATTTTAATTCTGAGAATTGAAAATTTTAATTATTTGTCAATTTTCATTAGGTTCTATAATTTAGCTATTTAAGAATTTGAGGATCCTTTGAATGTCAGGGGTACTTTGAAAAACTTTCATTTCTGATCCTGCTTAAGATTTTCTCGTTTTTTTTTTTAATCAAGTTTGTTGAGCTTTTGCCAATCTTGAATATCTTTCTTTGAATTAGGTCTTGTTTTAAAATTTTTAATTTATAATTTCTTTCTACTCTAATTTTCATTGTTTTACTCCTTCCACTAATTTTGAGTTTTACTTCTCTTTTCTTTGTGTGAAGTTATATTGTTTTCTTGAGAGTTTTGTTTTTCTTTCCTAACCTAAATCTACTCATCTATGAATTTTCCACTTAAATTCTTTGTATTGTACCTAATAGGTTGTGAAACCTCATTTCTCCTTAGGTATCTTTTCCAGGATTTTATATTTCATCTTTTATTTTCTCTCATTGACTTAATAGTAGCATGCTGTTTCACTTTCAAATGTTTTAGTTGCTATCTGTTTGGTCCCTAACCATCTTTCTATTGTGATTGTTTCATAGTTTCAAATTGCTGAGATCTAAGAAGACATTTGATATGGTTTTGATATTTATCACTTTAATAGCAATGATCTCTCCTGGAAAAATATTTCATGTTCACTAGAGAATTGTGTGCAGAGCCATGCACATTTCTATTAAGTCCAGCTCTTCCAACTTCTCAATTCAGGTTGTTTTGTTGTTGACAGTCTGTCAGTTTGATCTGCCCATTTGTGAGGATTGCATTTTAAATTGTTATTAACGTTTTGTTATTGATGTCTCTCTTTAGATCTCTTAATATTTTATATTTTTATGATTATGTTTGTATTATTATGTTAATGAGTGTGAGATCCTCTTTGTTCATTTACATAAACTATACCCCTGACCCTTTTTAGCTTATGAACTTGAAATCTATTTTCAATGTATGCTTGGTGGTTCCTGCCTTAAGAAAGCATTTATCATCTCAGTTGTTTCCAAACCTGTTAGAATGAGTCTATATTTCTCACTGAAGCTCAATTGATGGTCCTGATGATATTAGAATGTTTGATTTTTGTACTTTGATCCATTCTGCATGCCTTTGACATTTAGTGCAATTGTTGCTATAAAGGAAGAAATTTTTCCATTTTTTTTCCATTGGAATCCTGTATATTATTAGTTTTTTTTCTGTTTCTTTATTCATTCATTCTCCCCACCTCTGATATATACCTCTTTATGTAGTGGTTGTATTGTTTGTCACTTTACTTTTGCTTACTCCAAAATAACTATTTTGAGGTTCCCATGAAACAAGAAAAGTCTGTTTCTTCTAAGACTCTCCATAGTCCCTTCCTTCCCACATTTATGTGTTTTTAGAATCTTAGTACTTCCAAAGTGATTAAGTTTCCCTTGCTTTATAAAAGACCAGCATTTTTTATGGAGACAATTTAGTGACTATGATTGCTTTAAGTGTTGTTCTTCTGAAAACCTGTTTATCACTCTTTGCTCTTTGAATTAAAGCCCTATTGGGTAGAGTATTCTTATGTGAACATGTTTTCCATTCAATATTTTGAATATTACATTCTTAGACTTTCCACTGAAAAACATGCTGATAGTTTTATGGAGTTTCCTTATATGTGACTCTTTTTTTTATTTCATTTGGGATTCTTTAGCTTTGATTTTACTTTTTATTGAATTTTATATATGCATGTCATGTTTAATGCATTTTATATATGTGTGCTTGTCTTGTTTTGTTATATTTTATTTGGAATTCTTTGAAGTTTGTGTTTGTATAACTCCTTCTTACACTTTCAGGATTAATTTTTTTTTTCAGATTAAAGTTTTTCTCCTATTTTTATTTCTTCGACTTTGGAACTTCTATGATATGAATGTTTTCCTCTTGATGATTTTTGTAATTTTCTTATGTTATATTTTATTTCAATACATGTTTTTCTTTTTTATGATTGTAGTTTAGGTAATAGAGGTCAGGAAGTATTTTAAGTTTATACAATTTATGTATGAATTTTTTAAACACAACCAGCATCAAACTGCCCATGACCCTCCCTTACTTCACCTCTGTCATTTCTGTTCTTAATTTTTTTTCTCACAGTCTTGCTTCCAATGATTAAATTTTAATTTGGTACACATTATAGAAAGAAGCCTCAGTTTGCCCAGCTGCTGTGAGTGGTCCTGTTTTCTTGGCTAAATTTTTGACATACTGTAAATTCCTGAGCTGTTCCTGATAAACAGGGAATTAACAATTCTTCACCATAAAATTCTGCCCCTGAGTTTAGGCTCACACGAAGGGAAATTAGGGAAACACCTAAGGTAAATGGCTAGACAAGGATCTGTTAGATCCTTGCATTCTCTGCAAGGATAAAGAAAACCCTTATCTTTAACTTCCCTCTATTCCCTGTAACAGAAAGACCCAGTTTTCCTTGAAAAAATAATAAAATAACAGAATGAGCCATAGTTAACTTAGTTGGATATTATGTTCCACCCCACCTAGAAGTTCCTTTCCCTTTCTGTTCTACTTTCCAATAAACTTTTCTGCTTCCCAACTCTGAGTCTAAGCATCCTTCTTTGTCATCATTTTCATTCTTGAAAATATTGAAGAACCTGGGAATTGCTAACTTACTGAGATCTGTTGCCACAGATTCTGCCTCATCTGCATCGCTTATTGCCTCTCTTACCTACATCATACATACTTTGTGCCATCCACCGATGCCTTGCTCTTAACTCAACCTTATTACCATCCAACCCCTTCCGGGTCCTCCAATCTGCCATTCATGTTTCTATTCTAGTTCCTAAGGTTTATTATCAATTAGTATTGTCCAGATAATGTTTGTCTAAATAGCAAATATAAGTGAGATGTCTTTGACTTATTTCACTTAGCATGAACCCCCCCCCCCCCCCCCACACACACACACAATGTCATCCAAGCTGCAGTGAACGTCATGACTGTTTTTTCCTAGTGGATGCACACAGTATTCCACTGTACATATATGTCCCTACTTCTTTAATCCATTAATCTGCTGTTGACCCCTTAAGATATTTCCTCATTCTGGCTGAAGTACTAAGAGCTACAATATATA